>NC_050575.1:25026026-26226026 GCF_011100635.1 Trichosurus vulpecula | reverse complement strand
AGCCAGTCTCAAATTTTTCTAGGCCTTAATATCTTGAGCCTAGGAGACTCTCCAGGTCTTCCAGTATTCTACTTGTAGCTGCTGTTACATAGAAACGTAGACATAAAGATAAGGGAAAAGCAGGCTTCAAGATAAATCCTGAACATGAAAGTTAGCGGTGGGAGGAAAATACATTTTAAACTGTTTATATTTGCTAATTTTGGCAATTATTTGCCCTCCTTTTTTGCTAGAAGTTAGAATTCAGATTGCTGTAGCTCTCCAGCTGTTCATCTGTTCTGTTTGATTTTGCCTCTCTCCTGTGAGTCATCACATATTTGGGCACGTAATGGGAGTCTTGTAGCTTAGAGAAGACTTTGATTTGATGGGGTCAGACCTAATCTCATGTTTAGAAATTTAGTTGAAAAACAGAATGAGTGGAGATTTTGAAGCCTACAAAGCTGTTATATCCCTTCTGAAGGATTTTGAATAATGATCCCTTATATTTGCATAGCATTTTAAATTTCCTCCCACTAAAGCACTTTCAAATACAATGTCTCACAACACCATTGTGAGGAGAGGCAAAGCAGGGGTTATCTCCATTGTGCAGATGAGGAAATTGAGGTTCACAGAAAAGTGACCTATGACTAGTCAGTGATATCTCTTAAACTCAAATCCAAATCTGATTTTTAGCCCTGCCCTCCTCGGGTTAAACTTTGAATCTTCTCTAAGAATAAGTTTATATTTCCAGTTTCCAAATTAAAGTTGAATGAAATCCTAAAATTCAGAGCTCTTCATTTCTCCCTTCTCACTTTCCCTCTTCAAAAAAATTAATGTGAAAGCAACTTTTTTCAGTTGTCAGTGTAATGACCCAACACCTCCTGGACTCAGAATCCTCTCAATGTGGGGGGAAATGGTAGAAGTTAATCATTTTCACACAACCTGTCTGCAGTGAGATTTAATTATCACTTGACATATTTCTTGGTTTAAAATGATGACAGCTTTAAAAAGAGAGCCAGAGAGAGATAGAGAATCAATTCATTAGCTGGTGTCAGGTACCATATTAAAGTAACCCAGAAATACAGATGATCCTAGACAGCTGACAGCATGGTGCTTCCTGACACATACAGATGTCTAAGCATCTGGACTGAGAAAAAAGAGCTGTGGTCAGGTTCTGAGAATGCCAACTTCTACCCCTCTTAGACCTTCCAGAAGGTGCTGGAGGAAATTTAATCATATCATTGGATTCTCAGATCCTATTCTAGATGCAGAAATGCTCATTCATTCTAAAGAATTTTTAATGAACACAGTAATTCGCTATGATTTTTGCTTTGAAAGCCTGAAATATCTAGATAAACTAAAGGCAATGGGAAATGTTTCTCTGTTTCTTGTGAAAATGAATGTTTTCTTTAAAATAGGGATACTGGAAAAGCAAATGTTTGATATAGGATTACTATGATATAGCTTCAGAAAATATTCTTTTCTTCTCTAGCAGTGCGGTATAGGGGAAAGTGACTGGGGAGAGAGAGGGCCTTAGTTCAAATCTCCTGTCTTGATGCTTACTGCCTAGGTGACCTTGGACAAGTCATTTAACATTCCAGGTCTCTATTTAATCCTCTGAAAAATGATGGCCCTGAGCTCCCTTCCAGCTTGAGGTTTACAGTATTTTGTCCAAAACAGCCTGGATCTCTCCTTCATCCCTAAGAAATTCTATCCTGTATCATACTGAGTGACCCCTTCAACATAAATCACATCTTATAGATTTTTAGCTATGAACTATTTTAGCCCCAGGGTAAGACAATCATAAGCAAGCTACTGATAGAGGGATATTCCTCAATAGAAATTCCTTACACCAGAGATGTCAAACATGTGACCTCCCCACCCCGAGTGTTTGCCAGAACCAGGTTAAAATGTAATTGGGAAATATCAAAATAAACAACAACACAATAACACATAGGTAATGGTAATTTGTTGTTCTCTCCATCAAAATGTTCCCACAGAACCTACAGAGAACCTTACATACAGTTTAGGGAACCCCATTTCTATTTCAGTTTGACCCCCCCTGCCCTACACCAATGGAAAAAAGTAAGCCAAATGATAATACACATAAAGGTTGAAATATAGTAAAATTTTTGGTATGCCTTAGGTATAAATAAAGAACAGTAGTATTGGAAGTAACCTGTTTCTATTTAGCCGTACCTATATTTGGACAAGGATTCCCCTCCTTGCTTAAATAGTTCTCCAATCTTTGCTTAAAGACCTCTATTGAGAAGAAAACTTCTAACCCTGTTGGCAACTCATTCCATTTTTAGATGCTTTCAATTGTTAGGAAACTTTGCCTTACTTTGAAAATTAATTTTCCTCTCTACAACTTCTACCCCATTATTCCTAGTTCTTCTCCTCTACAGAAGAAATCTAATCCCTCTTTCATATGACTTCAAATACTTGAAGACAACTGTCATTCTTCTCTTCCCTTCAGTCTTTTTTTCAAAAAAGCCCTTAACCATTCTGGACACTTCCATTTCTCTTCAGCTTATAATTTCTTTCCTAAAAATGTGGAATTCAATATAGAACTGAATATTATATCCCAAATGTGGTTAGGAGTAGGCCAGAGAAATGCAGCATGATGATCAATCCCTCAGTTCTCAACACTGTTGAGTTTCTTCCTGGGTTACACACAAGCGAGGTTGTTGGGCTCTAATTTTTACCCTCAGTAGGGGAACAATTGCAGCCTCTTACTCACACTGGAACATCCAAAGGAGGGACCAGCACTGAAGCTCAGGATATTTTGCTTTACCTTCAACTTGTACCTATTACCAAACTCAAATCCTAGAGGAGGGGATTAAGTGCCCACGATGCATTAGATCATTGCAGAGTACATAGGTAATCTCCAGAAGGTGAAACTAAGTACTTCATTGAGTACTGTAAGTCCCAATTCTATTTTTTTTTTGAATTGTTTGCTAATTCCTTAGCCCTGTCTATTAGTACCTCCACAGTCATTGCTGGGATGATTTATCTTTTTGTTTTTTGTTTTCATGGCATAGTTCTATTCTGTCACCATGTAGACATTTGTTGTCTCTACATATGCAGGGTATTCTGAGCCTCTGTCCATTCTACTTTGCAGGATACACTCAACTTGGTCCAAGTGCCTTTCCTAGCTGAATTTATACATTCTGGAAATGTTATGTCTCCTACTATATGGCCACTCTCATGATTGCTTAGCCTGATATGCCACCTGGGGGCAATTCAACTGTGCTTAGATTAGCTGGACAGGCATCATCTCATCAAACAACATAGACCTTCTGCCATCTTTCTAAATTCCATATCACAATCCAAGCTCTCCAATTTGGATTGAAAAATCACTGTTCTGAATTTTATAAACCCTTGTCTAAACTGTGCTTAAAACTAGAACTTTTATCCAGTGACTATTTCCGTAGCTCAAAATACAGAACACTCCTTTGTGCTAAAGATAAATATTTTTTAGCCTGATACAAATGTGCCCTAGCAGTCTTTTGAATCATTTCTGAAAAGCTCAAGTTTCTACCCCAAATTTTCATTTAGTAGACTCGCCTCTCATTCAGCCTTTTCTCACTCCAATAAAGAGCAGAGACAGTGTGCTCCACTATGAAAGATAAATGATTCCCTCCTCAGTGTCAATCTGAAATAAAGAAAATTGTAAAAACAGCAAAGACTATGGTCTTTTAATGGAGCCAAGGGAATTGCAATCTGGGGTTATCATGTAGCACCAAAGTGCTAGAGTGCCCAAGAGGGGATCCTCATAGGAGGCCCAAGAGGGGATCCTCATAGGAGGCCAACTGTTACTTAAGTTGTTTTACCTAACAAAGTCCATAGAGAAGACTGGGGGAAGCTGGGAGGGTGGAGGAGGAGTGACCTCTGGTCAGAGCTACAGACTTGGATTCTAGGAGCAGCAACTGGTAACTAATTGTAGGGTCAGCTGGGATCAAAGTCAGGTAGCCCCTTCTGATATCTGCATTCAACATTCTTTTTTTAAACTGGTTTTGATAGCCCTCAGAGAAGTCATAACTCTAGGACCAGGCTAGGTCAGCAGTTTCATTCAACATCAGAACATGAATATAGTGTCTAGTAACATTCCTGTGTTGTCCGGTGACTGAATTGAACAGGTACCCTTATGTTTAATGTTAAGTATACACTTATTGTGGGAGGCCATATGGTACTTAGCACCTATTTTCATATTTATGTATTGGACCTGAAGGGACCACCTTCCCCACGCCCAAGTTCCCTGCCCTCTTAGTATGCCTAATGGTATCCTTTCACATAATCATAGAATCTCAGTGATGGAGGGGCCCTCATAGGCCACGTAGTCGAATCTGTGCCTGAACAAGAATAATTCCCTCTACCATATAGCCCTAAGGTGGTTTTCCCACCTTTTCCTGAAGACCACCAATGAGAGGGTACAAATGAAATGCTCAGGCCACTTATTCTACTTTGAGATACCCCCAGTTGTTAGGAATATTTTTGTTAATATGCTACCATATAAGGCTGTGTTCTCTAAGTACCAAACAATGTACTTTTATAATATTTGGAGTGAGGAATTTGGAAGAATCTTGATTAAAGATGAAAATGGTTCTCGTAACAGCTTCTTGAGAAGTGTGTGTAAGGCATGAACTGATGCTGAGTGAAGTGAGCAGAACCAAGGGAACATTGTAACAACAACATTGTACAATAAACAACTATGATTGACTTAGCTCTTCTCAGCAATACCATTACAAGACAAAAAAAGACTCATGACTGGAGAATGTTACCTACATCCAGAGGAAGAGCTATGGAGTCTGAATAAAGATCAAAGCATACTGTTTCCACTTTTTCGTGTGTGGCTTTTCCCTTTTCTGTTTTTTTCACAACATGACTGATGTGGAAATATGTTTAACATGATTGCACATGTATAACTACATCAGATTACTTGCCACCTTGAGGAAGGGGGATGGGAGAGTGGGAGAAAAATGTGGAACTCGAAGTCTTATAAAAATGAATGTTGAAAACTATCTTTACATTTAATTAGAAAAAATAAAATACTATTTACTAAAAAAAGCATGTGTGTGTGTGTGTGTGTGCATGTATGTGTGAAAGATATCCATGATGCCTGTCCACAGAAATGTGATGATGGGTTTGATAGCTTCACCTCTCTTTGTGCATCAAACTTGATTTTCTAGGTTTATGTTTTATCTGTAAACACTCATTTGAGTTTGTCAACAAGCTTCCAACTAGGTAATTAATATTTGTGTATTATGCTCAGTTATGTCTTTAAAATTATTCGGTTGCTTTAAGCATTAAAATTATTTTAAAAGAACATTCCCATGTTTCCCTTTGAACATATGTTTGCTATATTCCATAAACCAGAATAGCTCTACTTTAGACAGTTTGGCCCCTCAGATATTAAAAAAAAAGTGGGGATAAAAAAAACACTTACTACATACTGTAAATGTGGGTTTGTTGTATATATGCACCTGACTTATCTATATCTAGTCCAGGTGGGAGGCAGGTTAGTGTAGTGGTTAGAGTGGTGGACTTAGAGGGAAGAAGATTGGGGCTCACATCCTGCCTCTGACCGGCACTTTGAGGCTATATGACTGGACAAGTTATTTAACCTATTTGCCTTCATAGTTTCCTCATCTGCCAAATATAAATATAAGAGATTTGTACTAGGTGTCCTCTAAATCACAACTCTAAATTTATCATCTTATGATCCTAACATAGAAAAAGATAGAATATAGAAAAGTAGTTAACCTATCTCATCCATGACAGAAAACTCTAAAGAGCTGATGAATGGTAGATTAGCAGTCTGTGACTGCATTATCAAGGGTGGCTAATTTTGAATTTAGACTCTGATGATAGTTTTAAGGAAAGAAATAACTCATAGATTACAGCAAGTCAGGAGTCTGAAAGTCCCTTGAATACAACTCTCTAATTTTACAAATGGGAGAACTGAGGCTGAGTAAAGTAAAAGGACTTGCCAAAAGGCATCAAACCTTGCTGCATTTGTTTTGTGATGTGTGAAATTTAGAGGCTTTGCATAGCTACTAAGCTTGTATTGTGGGAATTAATGTGTGTTGAATGACAAGTATTATTTTAACAAAATCATGGTAATTGTTTACTTTGTACATTCATTCCCCTGCCTGATTGTTTTCATGATTTCTCTGGGCTTCTCTAATTATTGCTTATTTAGTTCCCATTATTTTTTTATTAGCCTTTTCATAAAACCCATCTTTATGTTTTTCTCCTCTTGTGTTCCAGACTTGGTTAGCAGAAGCAAATGCATTGGCAAAGATTCCTTGTTTGTCATAGAGTCAATGATGCTTTGAATAGATTGTTGTGACTCTTTACTTGTTTTCTGAATGGCCAGCCCTGATAACTTGGCGGCTTTTCAAGAGAAGGATTGACTTAATGGGGCAAAGTTTTTTAAGGAAATCAGAAAATCCAAAAGTACAGAAAGAGATTGCAGCCTAAGCAGATGCTCTGTCTTGGGGGAAAGTGGGAGGGGAGCTTTTTATTCACTGTGAGGTAAATATAGGATAGTGTACTTATCTAGGCTTATACTTGGTTTGTAGAGCACAGTAAAGCTAATAACATTTAAATCACTAAAACTGTTCAGCTTCAGAAGTCTTCCAAAGTGTTTTTTTTTATTCTAAAAGTAGCCTTGTTCTAGTCAAGATGACTCCTGATTCAGTTATCCAGTGTATTATATGTACCATAATAAGAATCAGGATTCCAAAATGATCTTGGCAGTCTTAAACATTAGGCACAATAAAATCAAATTAAATTTAATTGGAATGAATGTTAAATCATAGATATACATCCAATAAATGGAATTCTGAAGAACAAGATGAGGAGGTTAGTAAACAATTCGTCTGAAAAAGACTTGAAGGTTTTGGTGGATTCCAAGCACAATGTGAATCAATAGTGTAATGTTACCACCAAAAAAACAAGTAGTGAGATATTAAGATGCGTTAAAAAAGGCACAACTTCCAGACACAAGAATATGATACTCTGTCCTGGTTAGACCACATGTTAATATTGTGTTCAACTCTGGGCAACATACAGTGTATCTAATAGAGAGTAACCAAAATAGGAAAAATGTTAGGTCCATGCCATATGAGCATTTCTTGAACTGTGGATGTTTATTTAACCTGGATAGGAGAAACTGGGGATTTCAGTATTAGCCAAATACTTCGAAAGCTGATATTTGGATGATGGATCAGATTAGTTTTGCCCTATAGAACACAACTAGGAACTGGGAATAAAAGAGTTTTTTAAAGTTTATTTAAAAAAAAAAATTTAGTTAAGGGCAGTTATTTCGCCAATATTCTACTACCCACAAACTGAACTGAAAAAAAGAAAAAATTTAAACAAATGTACTTAATTAAGCAAAGAAAATTCTCATGTCATCTGTGCCCAGAATTGTATGTATTTTGTGTTTTGTGTCTCCTCTCTGTTAACAGAAGTAGGTAGCGTACTTCATCATCATTTCCTTGGAACTGTGATTGGACATTATATTGATCAGAATTCTCAGGTTCATTATTATATAAATGGTTCTTGTTCTGCTCTCTTCATAAAATCTTCTCAGTTTTGCCTGAAACCACCCATTTCATTATTTCTTATGATGCCATGGTATTTCATTACATTTATATACCATACTTGTTTAGCCATTCTCCGATTAATGGGTACCCACTTAGTTATTAGTTTTTGGTTACTACAGAAAGAGCTGCTATAAATGTTTTTGTACATGTGAATATTTTTGCTCCCTTTTTACAATCAATTTTAGGCCTAGTATTGATATTTCTGGGTCAAAGAATATGTACAATTTATTGATATTTTGAGCATAGTTCACATTTTTTCCCAGAATAACTGGATGAATTTACAATTCTATCATAAGAGCACTAATCCTCCCCCCCCCAAAAAAATATTTATAATTTAACTTTTTTTGGTCATCTTTGCCAATCTTACTATGAGGTAGAACCTCAGAGTTGCCTTAATTTGCATTTTTCTAATTATTAGTGCTTCAAACCATTTTTATATGGTATTGATAAAGCATTTCTTCTCTTGAAAACTGCCTGTTTATATAAAACTGCATACTCTTTGACCTAGGAACATCACTATTAGACTTGTACACAGAGATCAACGAAAGCAGAAAATAACTCCTACATACAAAAATGTTTTTAACAGCTGTTTTTGTAGTTGTGAAAAATTAGAAACAGTAAAGGGATGCAAATCACCCCCCCCAATAGCTAAACATATTGTGGCATATGAACAAAATGGAATACTAGTATGCTATGAGAGATGACAAAACAGACAGTTTCGTCAAAATGGGAAAACTTATGGACAAATATTAAGTGAAATAAAAAGAAAAAATTATATAGTAACAAAATTGTAAAGTCAAATAATTTGGATGACTAAAAAATTCCAGTCAATTCAATGACCAATTATGATTCTAGAAATCTGATGAAGAAGAATGTTAATCCACTTTCTGACAGAAATGGGGTAGACTCAAGATGCAGAATAAGACACACCTTTTTGGAGCTGGCCAATGTGGGATTTTTTTTTTTTTGGCTTGACAATGCATATTTGTTATAAGGGTTTCTTTTTCACTTGCAGTGGGAGAAGAGAGATGTAGAAGGGAGGAAGTAAAAGGAATGCTTTTTAATTGGAAACAAAAGTCTTTCAGAGCATCAAAGTTGTTATAAATTTGAATAGGTTCCTTGGACTTTCATCAGAGAAATACTGCAAAGATTTTCTCTGAGTTATGTTTCCCTTCTAATTTTGACAGCACTGATTTTTTTGTCAAACCTTTTAAATTTTATATAATCCAATTAAGTCCATTTTCTATCTTATGATACTCTCTCTCTTGTTTCGTCATGAGCTTGCAGTTGATAAGTTCCAAAGAAATTAATTTAAGTTTTGATTGAAGGAAAAAAAACTTGCTAATAATTAGAACTATGCCAAAGTAGAAAGGACTATCCTAGAAGGCAGTGGCAGCTGAGTGGTGCAGTATACAGAGTGCTGTGCCTGGAGTCAGGAAGACCTGAGTTCAAATGTGGCCTAAAACATTTAGTAGCCTTGTAACTCTTGGTTGCTTCACTTTTCTCAACTGTAAAAATGGGGCTAATAAAAGCACCTACTTGTCCAGCCCTGTTGTTCCTATCACACTACGTAAATTACTTAATCCCTTTGGGTCACAGTTTCCTGTCTCTGAAATGAGAGTCTTGGATGAGATGATCTGATCATCTTAAAAGTCTCTTCCAGATCTTAATTGTAATACTATGATCATTACTGATAGCAATGCCAGTATTAGGAGATAAGTATTATGGAAAGTTGATTTTGTACTCTTTTCCTCCAGTGCTACCAGTGGATCCCTGTATGTGTTAGGAACCAGCACCCACTAGGGAGGTATGGCAGCTCATGTTGATGCACTCAAGTGGCTTAGAGCTGGAAAAGTCTTTAAAGATCATCTGGTCCAACCAACTCTTTCATTATACAGATAATGAAATTGTGAGTCACAGAGAACACAAAAAGGTAATAATTGTGAGAAACCGGGTTTTGGGGATCACTGGACTTCCCCAAATTGTGAGAACATGTGGCTTTGGGGATCACTGGACTTCCTAGGCAGGGCCAAAGTCCTGAGGAAGAAACCCGTGATAATCCCTAAGAAGGCTGTGCAAACCACAGGACTCCCAGGGGAAGGCCAAGTGGTAGCATCCCCTCTTAATCTGTGGGGATCACAGAGCTTCCTAGGGTCAGACCCTAAGAGGACCCAAGTGATGTCCCCTTAAGAAGGCTATGCAGACCACAAGGTTTCCCAAGGGAATCCAGAGTGGTAGCCCTCTTAACACCACAGTGGGGATCACAAGACACCCCAAGGCTAGATCCAGGAGTAAGCCCAGGAGGAGCTGCCGTTGCCCATTGCTTCCCTTCACTTGATCTTAGGGAGGTCCATGTGGTATGCCCCCTTCTCACCCAAAGAACTCAGGACCAGAGTGGGCAGAGGAAGGCGTTTATTACACTTCTCGCGAGAGTGGGTGTAGTGCTCATGGGAATACTCACACTGATACAGCTGCAGGAGCAGGGGTAACCATTCCCTCCACTCCTGCTAGAGTTATGGTTAGTTTACAGTCTTTGTTTTTTACATAGTTTTCCTAGGTTATACAGTTTATACAGGTAGGATAATAAGGATACAGAAGCAAAAGTGAAGTTAATTAGATTTTCCTTGTCTTAATTTAGGATTAAACGATATTCTTTTTCTTCCCCTACTTTCCCTTTTTAACATATGCAAATCAGTAGGCCGGGACTCTTGACCAAGGCCAGACCCTAGATAAGCTTGAACTGGTTCAGCCTGCTTCCTCTGACTGCCTTCTCAAAAAGCATGAGTATAAGCCTCTAACCCTCACCTGACTGACCCTGAGGCCTGATTTATGCTAAAGCTAGGGTAGAGGAGGAGGGGGAAGTATACCTTCAGTTCTGTGGAAAAAAAACTCCTCCTCCCATTTCTTACAATTATCAACTGAATCAAAAAGTTTTCAAGCTTCAACAATCCTGTGTCCTGCAGGAGAATAGAAAAGTCCTGCCAGCAGTGATTTGGGGGGAGGGTCAGGCATATCTGAGACATTCTTATCTGAAACAGTATGGTCTTGTTCAAGCCACTCCATTTTCTGGGGCCTTAGTTTCTTAATCTTTCTTCTGGGAACATTTATTTAAACAATTTATTTCAGGTATTATGAAGAAGCATTTTGCAAACCAAAAAGCACTATAGAAACATGAGCTATTAATATTATCTATTATTGTTATCCATGCCAGGGAGCAGTCAGTTGAAAAGGAGATGTGGGAGTAGTGAAGTGGGGACAGATTACTAGAGGGAGACACTGATTCTCAATAGGTATCACTGTGGAGATAGGTGGGTTTTGTAGCACCTTGAATTCCAGGTAACTGGCTGGGCTTTTAACCTTTTCCTCACCAAAAGATTCTAAATCTATCTCTGATGTGTGAAAGATTAAAAGGTTCTTTGTTGTTGTTTTTGTAAAAGTTTGCTTTAGAGAGGTCTTTGCCAGAAGCTTCTCTGGAACTTTCTCTGCTGTAAAGGGAGAGATTATGCATAGGAATACATATGCAGTTGTTGAATTCAGAAGTTAGTTCCCTATGGTAATAAGACTTTAAGTGCTAGTTTTTATTTTCCTGATAGAAAAACTGCAGACTGTTAAAGTGCTCTGTAAGTACTGTGATTAACAGCTCACTGGAATGCATTTCAATATCATTCATTGACAATGACACTATAACAAAAGAGGCTAATGGTTTTCAATTTGATCACTGAAGTTGTTTTGCAGCAAAGGGAAAGCTTCCTGGCTATGTGAAAGTGCTCTACTTTCTCTTCCCAGTTTTTCATTTTTCACTTTGATTTATTTCAAGTGTGAGTCGTAGATCTTACCTAAGTAAACCTTAGTGTTCATTCTAGCACTGTGTTCCCTGGAGACCAAAAGGCCTACTTAGAATGAAATTTCTTTTAGGTAACTCATTCAAAATGGAAACATTTCTTATCTGTCTAGGCTTGGCTGAAGAACTGACCTGGAATCCGTTTTCTAATGGTTTCAGGTCCATCCTCATTATTTTCCAGCTGTTTTGCAAACAGGAAGTGAAAGGCAACATTTATTGGGTCTATATATTAACTTAAATATGGTCTTTTCAGTGCTCTTTTCCCCTCCCCCATCCATATTCTCTGCTTATCCAGATTATATGTCTTCCTTGAAGACTAACTTGGCTATTTTAGCAGTGGAAAGAGTACAAATATTTGGAGTCAGGAGTGTGAGAAATAATCATCTTACCAAAAAAGTCCACATGGCCATCAGTGAATTAAATAAAGATTTTATTTATCATTCTCTTGGCAGAATCCACAAGAGACCAGGTGACCCAGAAGGAGACACACCCTTTCAGAGAATTACAAAGCCTTTTATCTCTTATCCTGATTCCCATTTCCCTCCCAGGTTCTCCATTGGCAGCATACAACTTCCTGAACCGCCTATTCCATGTTCTTCTCCTAGATGTGTTCCTCCTCCCCTTGTCATGCGTTGCATGTGCATTTAATTTAAGCTAGCTGCACCCTGGGGGTGTGTGGGTTAATATTAATCAGCCCATTAAGCGTGGGTACAAGTTTTTGACCTTTTACTTGATCAGAAGCTTGGTTTCTGCTAGGTCACAGCTCCAGTTGGAACTAGTTATTTCTGACTTACATTCTGTTATCTTTCCTGCAAAGCTGGAAGTGTGTGTAGATGTCACTCTTGTGGAAACAGAACTCCTCCTTCTGTTTCTCACAGGAGTATGTGGGTTTGATTTACTTCTAGGCTTGCTATTTGTGTGACAATGGAGGGCACTTCCTCTCTTCTGTACTTCACTTTGCTCACCTATGAAATGAGGATTTGCACTAATTTACTTGTTAAGATCCCTTTCTACTGAGCCTGTAAATATCAGAATTCTTGTAGTGCTACTGTTGGTTGGCTACATTCATTTTGGCATCTCCTTTATATTCCCTCTAGCCATAGAATCTCAGACCTAGAAGACTGTTTCTCAGTGCATCTCATTCATTCTTTGCTTTGATGCTCCCAGCAACAAGAAAGTGCACCATTTTGTAATTATTCTTCATGTTGTGTGTGTTAGGAAACATTCCTCGACAATGTATTGAAATAGTCCTCTTTGTAACTTCCACACATTGATCTTAGTGCTTCCTTTGCAAACCATAGATTAAAGCTAACTAACCTCTTTTCTTCAAGTTGTCACTGTAGATAGTTGAAGATGGCAATCATGTGCCCCAAGGCTTTTCTTTTCCTAGGGCATAAAATACCTTTAAACATGTTTATTGTGACAAAGTCTAGATCTTTTACTGCCCAGCTTAATTTTTCATACACTTTTTAATTTCTCAGATCCTCTCTCTGTTCAAAACTGTATAACCTAGAGATCTCTAAATAGGTCTGATTATTGCAGGATTATTACCTCTTCATTCAAAATAGTAGAATATTTATATGTACATATCACTAACTAAATACTTCCAGAGAGTCCATTAAGCCAGAGGTATGAACTAGGTATGATGAAGTCCTAAACACCTTGTTTGAATTAATTAAGTCTAATACTAGGTATAAAAAGCCTAGATCAACTTTTCAAGAAATTCTTCAAAGATAACAGATGAAAGATATCACAAGAAAGTCTATTTGGAATAGATAAAGGACTTGGTCATGCCCTCTGGGACCAGGAAGCTAGTTTGGAATTGAAGATGTGAGCAGGTGAGGATAAAAGCCTCCAGCCAAGCCCTTGAGAAGGAATTCCTTTTGAAGAGAGAGATTCAAGCTTGGCAAAGAGCCCAGTAGCTAAGTTATACTATTTCCAAGGGCAACATCATGAGGGCTCCAGGAAAACAACTTCTAGGTGCTGTGAGTCTCCCTATCCCTTGTCATGTGTGCTCTTAGGTTGAGCCCACTTTTCCTGAATTTTATGTAATTACAAGAGAGAATATTATAGATGTATGTGTATGTGTGTGTATGTTTTGTGCCAACTGCTCTTATTATAGCAACTTAGTAAATAAACTTTCCTAAAAGTTTCTTAAAAACTAGGTGACTAAAATGTATCAACTAATAATTTGAGAACCACAACATTGAGAGTTCATGCCCACTCCTTAGAGAAGAAGTACCAATCATACTTTGAAGAAGCAGCTTGCCAATGTGAACAAGGGTTGGGGGAGCAGCTTTGCAACATGCCTTATATAATCAAGATTTCATTAGTTTTTGTTTCTTCTTAGAAGTCATTTCACATTGTTGGTTCATATTGAATTTTGTTTTGCTTTTAGACATAGGGTTACTTTACATTGTGGTCTCCCTCATCTTCTTGGTGATCAATTTTAGAGCCAAAGTGCAGGAATTTATTCTAATTTT
This sequence comes from Trichosurus vulpecula, assembly GCF_011100635.1. Taxonomy (NCBI): domain Eukaryota; kingdom Metazoa; phylum Chordata; class Mammalia; order Diprotodontia; family Phalangeridae; genus Trichosurus; species Trichosurus vulpecula. Next base: position 26,212,110 of record NC_050575.1, on the reverse strand, counting down.
ATAAAATTGGTTTTGCTTCTGGGTTTCATTCTGTTCAGATTTTTTTGGAAATATTGTTGGGGAAAGCCTGAGGAATGTGACTAATAATGGTCACCCTCTGTCAAAAAGCAGAATAATAGGAAGAGGAAGAGAAGCGAATATTCTGAAAAAGTAGGAAAGGGAAATTAGCTATATGGGATAGGCAGGGGGAGCATAAGTTAACTGTCTTGGGAGGAACTTGAGGTAATTGCTGTGTGGGATATTTGACCCTCACCAAATAATATTATTAGGAGCCATCTCAAGGTAGGAACAAAAATTGAATTTTATTCAATTCTCACAAGAATAGGGAGTCCTCTGCCAGCACAGAACAGAACCAGCAAGGGAGGCAAAGTACAAGGGACAAAGCACCAAAAATTATACCTAACACAAGAGAATTACCACCCACCTCTGACCCTTCTCACCATTGGCTGGGAGGCAGGCTTACAATCTAAGCATGAAAGCTAGACAAAGAACCAGGAAATCGAGGCACAGAAACTCCAATTCCCATTCCTTTAGTTAATGATTACAACTGAGGCGACATCTACAAATCTAAAGAAGGAGAATAGAATAGGGGGAGGGGGAGACCCTCCCCATTCTTTTACAGTACTTTTACAGTAAAGGAAAGCAGGTCACAATGACCCTATTCTTACTGAGCAAATCTTTAAGCCAGAACCAGAAGAAAGAACATAAAGTTTCAGGGTAAACTTTCCCAGAAGCTGAGCCATCAGACTCTCATGGCCTCAGAATTTTTCCACTTCCCTATTTCCCTATTTCTTGATTTTTAAACATTTCTTAGTATAGATTTAGATATATATTTATACATGTCTTCCCTGTGAAGTCTTCACATTTTATTTACCTCACACATTGCTATCGTGAGGATAACAAAGAACTCTGGTATAAGCCCTCCTTGTTAGTTAATGAGATTTTTAAAAATAGTATAGTATGGGCACTATACTGTGCCCACTTGGATAATTTTTTTCTTAATTTTTAAAGTTTTTATTTTTTTGCTGGTAATATGAACACAAAAAGAACATTTTCATATATACAGCAGAATACAAAAATAAGATTCTGTATGAAATGGTGAATCCCCATTCCATACTGCTTGCTTAGTAAAAATAAAATAAAAGTTTGTAATAGATTTTATCAATTACTTTCCAAAGGGTTTGTGTTTCCTTATGTGCACTTACCCCCTCATAATGTGTGTTATTAAAATTTTTCTAAAGTCTTTCAAAATTATTCTTTACAATATAATTGCATCAAATTTTCTCCTAGTATAGCTACTTCATTGTTGTATTTGTTATTTAAATTTAAATTTTTTTTTTAGTTCCAACTTGCATTGTAGAATACTTTAACCAATTCATAGCTCCATGATCAATTCATTATGGTAACTTTTCCACATTGTCCATTTCCATTTGTTAATTAACTTATTTTTTTTTCATTTTTTTGCAAATCTTATTGATTAGTGCTAGGTGGAACATCATAGTTGCCTTAATTTTCTTTTTTCTACTTATTAGTGATTTAGAACATTTTTTTATACACTTATTGACAGGTTGTATTTCTCTCTTTGAAAACTTGTTTTTCATATCCTTTAGTTATGTTTTCTGTTGAGAAATGGCTCTTAACATTACATTCTGAATCATTTCTTTATACATATGAAACCTTTATGCGAGAAAATTACAGCAAAGATTTCCCCAATTGCATATTTCCCTTCTAATTCTAACTGCATTAGAAAGGGCAGGATGTGATAATAAAATGGAAAGTGGATTAAAGCAGGCAGTAATGGTCAGGAGCAAAACACCCTTTTGAGAAGGGACAGGATGAAAAGAGAGAAGGGTAAACAGAAGAAAGTGCGATAGAGGTAAACATGCAGTACAACTGTGAATGTGATTGGGATGAGTTCACCTATAAACCTGAAGTGGATAGCAGAATTAACTGAAATTGCAATCCAACAACATGTTGCTTACAGGAGATACACTTGAAGCAGAAAAACACAGTGAGTTAAAATAAGAGGCTGGAGTAGAATGGATTATAGTTCAGCTGAAGTAAAAAAGTCTAGGGTAGCAATAATCTCAGACAAAGCAAAAGCAAAAAATAGACCTAATTAAAAGAAAAAATCAGGGAAACTTTTGTTCTATTGTGTCTTTCAGTCGTGTCTGACTCATCATGGCCCCATTTGGGGTTTTCTTGGCAAAGATACTGGAGTGGTTTGCCATTTCCTTCTCCAGCTCATTTTACAGATGAGGAAACTGGGGCAAACAGGGTTAAGTGGCTTGCCCAGGGTCATACAGCTAGTGGGTATCCAAGGCCAGGTTTGAACTCAGGAAGATGAGTCTTCCTGACTTCGGGTCTGGCACTCTATACACGGTAACACCCAGCTGCCCTTTCGGGGAAACTACCTTTTGGTAAAAGGTACCATAGATGACGAAATAACATCAAAAATGTTATAGCAAGTTCCTCTGATAAAGGCCTCATCTCTCATATAGGAGTTGAGTTAAATTTACAAAACTAAGAGCCAGGTTCCAATTGATAAATGGTCAAAGTATGTGAACAGACAGTTTTTGGAAGAAGAAATTAAAGATGTTGAGTCATTTCAGACTCTTCATGACAACATTTGGGGTTTTCTCAGTGAAGATACAGGAACAGTTAGCCATTTCCTTCTGCAGCTCATTTTACAGATGAGGAACTGAGGCAAACAGGGTTAAATGACTTGCCCAGGGTCACACAGCTAGCAAATTTGAACTCAAGTCCTCCTGACTCCAGGCCTGATACCCTATACCCTGCCACCTAGCTTCCCCTAAAAATAACTATTATTATATGAAAAAGTGATCTAAATCACTAACTATTAGAGAAATGAACTCTAAAACAACTCTTAACTGTCAGAAATGACAAATGCTAGAGAGGATGAAAGAAAATGAATATACTATTAATGGTTGGTAGAGTTGTGAACTGCTCCAATCATTCTCAAGAACAATTTGGAACTGCACCCAAAGGGCTGTAAAACTATGCATGGTCTTTGACCCAGTAATACCACTACTAGGTCTGTACACCAAAAAGATCAAAGAAAAAGGAGAAGGACCCATAGGTACAAAAATATTTATAACAGCTCTTTCAGTGGTAGCACAAAGAATTGGAAACAGAGGGCAAAGCCACCAAATGGGGAATGGCGGAACAAGCTATGGCCATATGAATGTGATAGAGTACTATTGTACTATAAGATATGATGAGGGAGATGGTTTTAGAAAAACAGGGGAAGACCTATATAGGAAGATGGAGAATGAAGCAAGCAGAACTAGATCACTGTATGTAGCACCTACAATATTGTAATGATCAATCCAGTATGAAAGATTTCATATGGTCAATGCAATAATCTTATCGATGCAGTGATCTGAGCCTGTTTCAAAGAAATCATGATGAAAAATGCTATTCCCCTTCATAGAGAGAACTGATGAACTCTGAGTACAAATTGAAGTATACTTTTCTCACTTTATTTTTCTTGATTTTGGGGATATGACTAATATGGAAGTATATTTTTTATGATTTCACACATATAAGTGATATAATTTTGTTTGCCTTATCAGTGAGTTGGGGAAAGGGCAGGGGGGAGGGAGAGAATTTGGAACTCGAAATTTTTAAAAAGTCTTATAAATTAAAAAAAATTAATTTCATTTAACCCAAATTATTCATTTTATCTTCTGTTATCCTGTCATTTGTTTAGTCATAATTTTTTTGTCCAAAAATATTAAGTTAATTTCTTTATAATTCCATTAATTTTGTTTATGTTGTTTTAACTTTTATGTCTAGATAATCTCTAGGTCAGCCTTTTGGAACCTATCCTGGTAAATATGCACGTTGGTAAATAAAGCATGAACTAAGCACTAAAGTGTAGCTGTTTTCCCATACCTCTGCCAGCAATTGCCATTTTCCTTTTCTGTCATCTTAGCCAGTCTGATGGTTGAGAAGTGGTGGTAACTCATTTTAATGTGCATTTCTCTAATTTTTAGTTATTTCAATATTTTTGCATATGACTATAAGATAATTTGATTTCTTTCTCTGGAAATTGCCTCATATCCTTTAACCATTTGACATTTGGGGAATGGATCCTATTTTTGTAAATTTGGTTTTATTGGTCCATGTATTTGAGAAATATGGTATCTAAGTTCTTTTTACACTGGCTGTTGGGTAATTGCCCAATAATTATTAAATTATTTTTCTTTCAGCTATTTTTCAGTTTTTTTCTCTGAAATATTTCACACTTCTATTTTTTCATTCTTTTAGTTTTGATTTTTTTTTTAATGCTTCATGGAGTCATTAGCTTGCACTTGACCAATTCTATTTTTTAAGGAGTTATTGTCTTCAGTGAGATTTTCTACATTTTTTACCATTTGGCCAATTCTGATTTTAAGGAGGTTTTTTTCAATTTTTTTCTCTCTTTTACCAAACTATTAATTCTCTTTTCATAGTTTTTTTGTATTGTTCTTATTTCTGTTCCCAGTTTTTCCTCTGCTGCTCTTATTTGTTTTTTAAAAATTATTTTTGCTCTTATCTCTCTAATTCTTTTGAGAAGTCTTGTTGAACTTGTGTCCAATATGCATTTTAATTTCAGAATTTGCTTGTAAACGTTTTCAAGTTGTCTTCTGACTTTGTCTTGGGCTTCCTTGTCAACACAGTATTTTTTTTTTTTTTGGTATGGCCAGGTTCTTTCTTTGGTTTGCTCATTTTCCCATCCTATTTTTTACTTTAGACTTGATTTTAGAATTTTGCTCTGCCCACCTCTGTCGATGGTCAGAAGATCTACCTTGATCTTCTGACTTTTATTTCCTGTTCTTTTCACAGTGAGGTATGGAGCCCTGTAAGTTTTCAGTGCTTCCAAAGTAGTATGATCTGGATAGTTGTTTTGTCACTGCTGTTTTGGTCTGCCTTCTGCTCCTTACCTAGCTAGAGCCTCTGGTCCCTTGTGACTGTAACCACTCTTTTCCTTCCTGGAACTGGTACCTGTACCTGGCTAATGGACTCTAATGCTGCCAAATGTCATCTGATCCTATATCCGGTGCTAGCACAGGGATCTCCTGAAATCTTCTTCTGATGGGGCATTTAGTCTTCTTACTATCTATGGGTGTTGGGAGCCCCCCGCTGCTGCTGCTCCATAGCTTGTGCTTTACTGTCAGCCATTCCTACCCCATAGTCTACAGACCTCTCAGAAACTGCTCAGCACTGGAAAAAGAAATGAATCATTATGAATTCTTGTAGGTTTTCTCATTGATGTCCTTATAAAAAAAGGATATGTTTACTCCACTATGCCTCACTCCCTCTTCGCTGTAAGAAAGTTGTTGAAGAGAGGAAGTTTACCTGATCCTTTTGATCTTATAAGTGAAATATGATCTTTCCTTTCAATTGTAGCTTTTCTCTTACCCTTATCTCTCCCATGATTATAGCTTTTTATTCTTTTTTCCCCCATTCCTTGTAATCTCCCTTCTTGTTCCAACATTCATGTTTGTTTTGCTTATAACTGTGTGTATATATTTTGGTGGGGATATAATAGTGTTGCATTTTCCTTTATCCTCCTCAGATTTAAGCAGGTTCATGAGATGCTTCTCTCCCCACCCCACCTTTCAACTATTTGCCTCTCTTTTCTCCACCTTTCTCCCTTTTTTATAATCCCCTGTACCTCCCACTTTGGTCTTCTAACAAACTTTGTGATTTTTACCTTTTTCTGACCCTTACAGATATGAGTGTTGTGTGAAGATATTTCTTTCTGTTTGTTACTAACATATAAATAATTGATCATCACATTCCCTTCCAAGTAAACAAATGTGTTCCTTTCTATGGGTCCTGTGTTTCCATGTCAAAATATTTGCTCAGTTCTTACTGTCATAACCAAAGTAGTCTTTTCACCTTAGAGCTTCCCTCACACCTGTAGCCTTCTCATTCTCCACTATGTGAGGGTCTTCCTCTCCCATTGATGAATTCTTCCTGTCAGGAGACTCAGTTTTGAAGATAATCTAGCCAGACTGGCCATGCCATATTCTCCTCCTGCCTATTCTTCTGATTCTCTATGGACTTTGCCTTCCTGCTTGTTCGTGGGTACTTTCTTCTCCCCGCCTCCACTTTCCAAATACCTTTTATGTCTTTTATTAGGATGTGAACTACTTGTGAGTGGGGACTTTTATTTTTCCTTAGGTTTTATCCCTAGTGCTTAGTACAAAGCTTGATACTCAGTAAGTACCTTGCTTTATCTTACCTTTTCATTTGAAATGCTTAGAAATCCTCTTCCATTAAAGGTCCACTCCCCCCCTCCCCTATTATACTTACTTTTTCCAGCTAGGGTATTGTTTGTTGTAATCTTTTACCTCTTACCTTTTGTTAATTTCCTGTTGCAAGCTCGCCTCTCTTTACTAGTACTTGCTAAGTCCTATTTGACCCTTATTGGGCCTTCTTCACACTTGAACTCCCTCTTTTTGGTTCCTTTGATCCTCCTTTGGTAATGCTGTATTTTTAGTTTTCATTTTAGAATTCCTTTTGAGTCAGATGACAGATTTGTCCTATGTTAACTAGGCATTTTTCATGTATATATTTTTGAAATATCATATCTATACTTTAAAAATAAATTTTCAGATAGTTTGATAATTCTTCGATTATCCAACATTGACTTGCTTTCCAGGTTAGTTGTTTTTATTTATCTTTCAAATATGAAAAAAAATTTATCTTTTAAAAAAATTGTTTGTTTTAATGAAAATCCATTTTGTCTCTATCCCACCCCCATTTAGAAATCAAGTAACAAAAGACTCCTTACAAACTGAGTATAACTATGGAAAATCAGCTGCCCATGTTGCAATCTGCATTGTTAGTTGTTTTTACATAATATTAATTTTCTTACATTTTTTCAATCACTTGAAATCTTTCTTATTGAGTAATTGTTTTCTCATTGGCCTCTTCTAATTTTCAGGGCATTTAGTGCCACTACCACTACTGCCACCACCACCACCACCCCCAGCTCAGTGAAGTTTTGCACTAGTTTAACTTACCAATTTTCATTACCAATCTTTTTTCCCTTGCTTCTTTTCCATTCTATATTTCTTACTTCATTTCTTTCTATAGGCTCTGGAGCCAGGTCATTTTTTTTTCCTATGAGGTTTTACTTGGACTTATTGGCATCTTCCTAACTTATGGAACTGGGGTATTTACTCCCTTCTTGTCTCTCAAAGCAAGGTATTTCCTCATGATATTGATTTGGTCAACTCATGCACCTTTGTATTTAGGTCTGGTCGTCTATGCTGACTTAGACTGACCTAAGTCTATACAATTGGATGCTGTGGCCAACCTCTCCTGGATCTTGAGTATGGTGATCCTCCTTCAAGGGACTCTGGCAATTACCTGGGACTGGGCAATGCCTGACCAATCCTACTCCAACCCCTGCCATAGGAATGTGGTATCTCCCTCTGATAAAGGCTGCCCTTGAGATTCTTCTCCCTTTCCTCTGGGCTTAAGGGCTACTTCTCCACTAGGTCTCTGACATGGGCTTCAAGTACTTCTTGGCCTTCATTTAATCTAAGAGATTGATTTTGGCTAGGCCTGTGCTAGGCCAGACCCACCTCCAGTGGATTGGTAAACTTTAGAGGCTTCTTAGTACTGTCAGTATCAAATAAACTCTTTGGGTCAAAATCTCCTCACAACCTGGCCCCTTTTTCGCTTTCTATTCTTCTTGTACATAACTTTCTTCCACTGAATCTATGGCCTAATCATATTGGCCTATTTGCTGTTTCTTGTTTTGCTTCCTCTCCATGCCTTTGTTTGGACTATGCCCCATACCTAGAATTCTCTCACTCCTAATCTCTACCTCTCTGTATCCCTTGTTTCCTTTAAGACTCAGCTAGAACATGATTTCCTATCAGAGGCTTTCCTCATTCTCCACCAGCTACTGCTAGTGTTTTGCTCTCTCAGGCTTCCTTCTATCTATTCTCTACGTAGATTTTAGGTTCCAGCTTCTGTCAGCTTTTTTTTGGGTGGGGAATGTTCTTGCTTACACATCCTACTTAGTGCAATGCCTACCATAGAATGAATTCTTAATAAATGTTAACTTATTGATTCAATAGGCCTGGAAAACAAGCTTGGAGTCAAGTTATAAAGGACTTTAAATGTCAGAGGAGAATGGCAGTAGGGAGGCACTGTTTTTTATCGAACAGGTGACATGTTCAGACCTATGTAACAATATTCCTTTTGTATCCTTACGGAGGCTTAGTTGGAGAAGGAGAGGGACAATTTAAGTCAGGTTAGAGAGGCACATTCCCCTGTCTTGTAAGGGTCAATAAAATTTTCAGGCACAGAAACAATGTGAGAAAAGATCTGAAGGAAAGACAGTTGAAGGCGTGTTCTGATGACATCAATTCCTCTATGGCTCCAGCAAACCGTAGCAACAGCCTCTGATAAATCAGGCCATGGAGAGCCTTGACCTGCTGCAGTAACACTGCTAAAGCCATTTCATTGTGTTAGATGTTACCTCAGAGAGAATTTAGGGCACTTTAAATGAAGCCTAAATACTGATGTGGTAATTAATGAGAGAAAGAGGTGCAATATTGTTTGGTAAGGGCCTTGGATAGTCAATGAGCCTCATCACCTAAGTGTTAGTCACTGACATTCTCATTAGATGATGCAATATTTAAAACTCCTCCAGGATGGTGGTTGCCTTACAGGTATTTTTTATTTCAACAATATTTTGTGCTTGTGTCTTTAAATTTTTAAAGAGTTGCAGAGAAACTGGAGAGGATACAAATAGAGAAACAAAGGCGGCAAAGGGATGGAAAATGTCTCTTGAAAGGAAAAGAGAAAAAGAATGTTAGAATTGTTTTTTTTGTTTTAAATTAAAACATTCAGGTAAAAGGAAAATTTAGTAACTGTCTTCTTGAAATAGTACCAGCAGGAACAGATGATCTCCATCTCCAAAAAAGGCTTAACAAGAGGAATTGGGTTCAGATGGCAATGATAAATGTGTTGTCAGATAGCAAAAACCATGGACAAGCTTAGGAAGGGGAATCTCGTATTCTCCCTCAGATGTGGTATGCACAAAAAATGATTACTGGTCTTAAATGGTTAATTAATTCACTTGTATAGACCCAGGCAATTGAATCAGAGGACCTCTTAAAGTATATAATAATACAGGGCCTAGTTTTCTGGTGAGATATGCCCAGGTAACAAAAGTTTTCCTATAGCTTTCGTAGGAATCTGTTTTTTTTCTGGTGATTTCATCGCTATAGGAAATTCCCTTTACCAATGCAACTTAGAAAAAAAGTGCACAGAGTGATTGTGGCTGGCCCAGGGAGACCCAGGCAGTAGGTGGAAAAACCTAGGCTTGACCCATCTCTTCCAGCATTTGCCACCAGCTCTCTATCCCATATCATGTTGGCTCTTAGAACCTTTGTGACAGTGGTTGGAATATAGGTGAAAACTATGAAACTGAATTAATTTCTCATCTGTATTTGGCCAGGATTTACTCACTTATCAGACTTTGTATACATGGTTGCTTTCCATACCACACAATGTGATACCTTTTCTTTAAAAAATAAAATCTTCCACTCTATAACCACTGATTCATGCCCTTTTCACTTTTATAAACTTTTTAAAAAACATATATGTAATTTTTTTTGATTAACATATTTTGGCATTGTTTCTCTATCTAAAGTGTCAGGAATTTTTAAACAAGACTTTGTCTAATTCACTGCACAAGAAATTTTCTATGGAGGGGTAGAGCCAAGATGGTAGAGAAGAGGCAGTGACTCCCCAAGCTTTCCCCAAATCCTCTATGAAAACCTTTAAATAATGCCATAAATAATTCCTGGAGCAGCAGAACACACAAAAGGACAGGGTGAGATAATTTTCCAGTCAAAGACAAATTAAAAGGTCAGTAGGAAACATCTGTCACACTTGGGTGAGAGTGGAGTGCAGTCCAGCACAGACCAGGGCCCTTCAAACCAGGAGCAGGTCTTGGGAGCCACTGAATCGGCAGGGGCAGTCCCTGCTTCCATAGATCTCAGCCCACAGACAGTAAGGCGGTAGAGCAACTGGTCTGAAGAACATTATAAGGGTCTCTTTGCTAGCACCTTTGCAGGACTCTGGTGCTTTGCCCATTCTCAGATTCAGGTGGCAGTCTGGGTTGCAGTCCCAGGGCAAAGAGGGGCACTAGCACACCAGAGTTTGTGGCAGCAGTGGAGAGGGAGTCCTCCTCACAGTTTCAGGGCAAAAAAGAGTGCTTGTGGTCACTCACAGACCAGAACACAGACCAGGACAATAGTAAACACATCTCACACCACCTTGGAAGAACTGAAAGCTTATAGTTCCCTAGAAGTATCTCTGAAAGCAGCTGCACAAAACTCCCAAAGCTTGAGAGCATGCACCCTCTACCCTGGAAGCAGAGTCCCACTTTAACAAAGAGTTAAAATTCCATGAAAAGGCTAGGAAAAATGACCAAATAACAGAAAAAATTCTGACCATGGAAAGTTACTATGGTGACAAGGAAAGTGAAAATGCACACTTGGAAGAAGATAACAAAGTCAAAGCTCCTACATCCAGAGCCTCCAAGAAAAATAGGAATTGGTCTCAGGCCATGGAAGAGCTCAAAGAAGATTTTGAAAATCAAGTAAGAGAGGTAGAGGAAAAATTGGAAAGAGAAGTGAGAGTGATACAGGAAAATCATGAGAAAAGATTCAACAGCTTGGTAAAAGAGACATAAAAAAATACTGAAGAAAATAACACCTTAAAAAAGAGACTAAGCCAAATGGTAAAAGAGGTACAAAAAGCCAATGAGGAGAAGAATACCTTAAAAAGCAGAATTGGCCAAGTGGAAAAATGGGAACAAAAATTCACTGAAAGAAAAACCTCCTTAAAAAGTAGAATTGGCCAAATGGAAAATGAAGTACAAAAACTCACAGAGGAAAATTCCTTAAAAATTAGAATTGAGCAAATAGAAGCTAATGACTGTATGAGAGATCAAGAAACAATAAAGCAAAAACCAAAGGATGAAAAAAATAGAAGATATGAAATATCTCATTGGAAAGAACAACTGACCTGGAAAATTGATCCAGGAACTATAATTTTAAAATTATTGGACTACCTGAAAGCAATGATCAAAAAGAGAGCTTAGGTATCATCTTTCAAGAAATTGTCAAGGAAAACTTGCCATGATATTCTAGAACCAAAGGGTAAAGTGGAATTTGAAAGGATCTACCAATCACCTCCTTTAAAAGAGATCCCAAAATGAAAACTGCAAAAGAATATTGTAGCAAAATTCCAGAGTTATCAAGTCAAGGAGAAAATACTTCAAGCAGCCAGAAAGAAACTATTCAAATATAGTGAAGCCACAGTCAGAACAACACAAAAGATTTAGCAGATTCTACATTAAAGGATCAGACGGCTTTGCAATGCGATATGCAGGAGGACAAAAGGGTTAGGATTATAACAAAGAATCACCTATCCAGAAAAACTGAGTGCAATACTTCAGGGCAAAAAATCGATATTCAACGAAATAGAGGACTTTCAAGAATTCTTTAATGAAAAGACCAGAGCTGAATTGAAAATTTGACTGTCAAATACAAGACTCAAGAGAAGCATAAAAAGGTAAACAGCAAAAGGAAATCATAAGAGACTTAATAAGGCTAAACTGTTTACATTCCTACATGGGAAGATGATACTTGTAACCTCTAAGAACTTTCCCATTATTAAGGTGGTTAGAGGGAGTGTATACAGACAGAGGGCACAGGTTTGAGTTGAATAGGAAGGGAAGATATCTAAAGTTAAAGGTTGAGAGACGAATGTACTGGGAGAAAGGGAAAAGTAGAATGGGTTAAATTATCTCATGTAGAAGAGGCAAGAAAAAGCTTTTTACAGAGGAGGGGAAAGTGAGAAGGTGAGGGAGAGCAAGTAAACTTTACTCTCATCAAAATTGACTCAAAAAAGGAGTAAGATACACACTCAAGTGGGTATAGAAATCTATCTTACCCTACAGGAAAGTAGGAGGGGAACAACGATAAGAGAAGGGGGAGGGGGTTGATAGTAGGGAGGGCAGATTGGGAGAGTTAGAACTAAAATTTTTGAGGAGGGATGGAGTAAAAGGAGAGAGATAATAGGATAAATGGTGGGCAATGGGATGGAGGGAAATATAGTTAGCAATAGTAACTGTGAATGAAATTCTGAAGGAAGTTTCTCTAACAAAGGCCTCTTTGTGTCTCAAACATATAGAGAACTGAGTCAAATTTATAAAAATGAGGCATTCCTCAATTGATAAATTATTAAAAGATAAGATCAGTTTTCAAATGAAGTAATCAAAGCTATCTATAGCCATTTGAAAAATATTCTAACTCATTATTGATTGGAAAAATGCAAACTAAACCAATTCTGAGCTTCTACCTCATACTTATTAGATTGGCTAATAGAACAGAAAAGGAAAATGACAAATGTTGGAGGGGATGTGGGGGAAATAAGACATTGATGCACTGTTGGTAGAGTTGTGAACTGATTCAGCCAGTCTGTAGAGCAATTTGGAACTATGCCCAAAGGACTATAAAACCATGCCTACCCTTTGACCTAGCAATACTGGTAGTACGTCTATATGCCAGAAAAGATCAACAAAAAAAGAAGGGAAATGGACCCTTATATGCAAAAATATTCATAGCAGCTCTTTTCTGGTGGCAAACAATTGGAAATTGAAGAGATGCTTATCAATTGGGGAATGGCTAAACAAATCGTGATATTTGATTATGATGGAAAACTATTGTGCTGTAAGAAATAATGATCAGGGTGGACTAAGAAAAACCTAGAAAGACTTCCATGAGCTGATGAGAAGTGAAATGTACTGTGTACAAAGGATCAGCAATATTGTAAGATGATTAACTGTGCATGACTTCGCTATTTTCAGCAATACAATGATCCAAGACAACTCCCAAGGGCCTGTGATGAAAAATGCTATCCATCCCCAGAGATAGTAGGGAGGGCAGATTGGGAGAAGGAGTAGTGATATGGAAAGAGACTACTGGGTTTGAAAAGTAGGTCAAGTTATTGGATAAAAAATCTGTTTGTGAACTGATTGTGTCTCAATACAGATTGAAGCATACTTTTTTTCCTTGGTTTTTTTTTTTTTTTGCTTCTCTGTTTTTTCACAACATGATCAATATGGAAATGTTTTGCATGACTACACATGTGTAACCTATGTAGAATTGCTTGCTTTCTCAATGTGGGTGTGGGAAGGGAGGAAGGGACAGAATTTGCAGCTCAAAGTTTTAAAGATGAATGTTAAAATTCATTTTTACATGTAAGTGGGGGAAAAATAAAAGTACTAAATAAAAAGCGAAATTCTAAAACAAAAATCAAAAAGTAATTTTCTGTGATCTTCCCTCTCCTGTCTTTCCCTAACCTAAAAGCAATCTTCCTCTGAACCCACTTAGCACTTTTACTTACAAAGTATTTATCTCCATCTTTGCGGTGCTATAATTATTTAATATAGAAGCAGGTCTATTAGAAGAGACCTTTGATGTTATCTAATCCAATCCTTTAATTTTTGCAAACAGGAAACTGAAGCCCAGGCAGTTGAAGAGACTTGCCTCAGGTCACGTGGCAAATTAATGGCAGGGCCAGGACTAGATTCTAGGATAATGAACTTCCCAGTTTAGGATTCTTTCCACCAAACTAGGCTGTATCGCTATGATTTCAGTGAAGTTTAAACTGATAACGTACAATAGCTACATTTTGAATTTATTGATCTTGTCATATAAAGTGAACCTCAGTCCTTCATTCACTCTGCACTTTGTGAATCATAGATTTAGACTTGGAAGTGACTTTAGAGGTTACCTAATCCAATCACCTTATTTGATGACACCATGGCTTGGATAGGTTAACAGATTTATCCAAGATCACGTACATGGTGAACTTGGATTTAAACTGAGGTCCTCTGACTCCAAATTCAGCCTTTCAACTTTACCTCACACTATGCTTGGTACTGTGGTGGTGATATAAATTAGTAAAATCTCAGGTAGTTCATAGCCCAGGAACTGAGCTGTACCGAGACCATGTACATATATCAGCTTCTTGTTTACTCTTAAGTGCTTTTATGGTCTTTTCTGTTAGCTGTGACAATTTTACTTGAGGCTTCTCTGTTACACATTCTTGCTGCTAACACCTACCTCTTCTATCTTAAGTATTCTAATTAGATCGAAAATCATATGCTCCTGACTTGTCAGGTCAAAGGAATTGTGACCCTTTTCTCTGATTGCAGGAGCCTTGGAGGAGGCTTATTCTGAATATGAATGCTTGTGTTTGCTTCTCAGGAGAAATGATTTATGTCATGTCATAAAATTCCCCATAATAAGCTCCTTTGATAGAGGGAGAAAGAAATGAGGAGGAAGTGGTGTGGAAGAGACTACGGGGTTTGAAAAGTGGTTCAAGTTATTGGATGAAAAATACTAGATAGGTGCAAAGAATTCTTATTTGCACCATTTTCTAAGAGACTGGTAAGAGGCTAGCTTAACTGGAGCAATTGGCATGTGGCTTGAGTGCAGGTAGGATTTATTTTTATTGCTAATATTAATGGAGCAAAAAAGATAGAGAAATATATGCTGGCTCCAGGAGAAGAAAGGTGGAAAGGTCAGATAAGCTGGGAGGAGGGGAAGGGGAGAAGCCAGAAAGTGAAAATGTTTGTGGCAGATAATCCTCCCTATTCACAGCACTCTTGGTCTGGACAACAAAAAAAATAATGGTTCATAACATTTCATTAAACATTAATTGACAATCAGCAGCAGTGTAGCATGATATGATGAAGTAATCCTAGGCTGAAAGTCAGAATTGAATTTTAGTGCCATCCCACAAATTACATCCTATGTGACCTTGGACAGATCTCTTCTTATTTCCTATACCTATTTTTCCTCATCTATAAAATGCAGGATGAAATATATGAGGAAAGTCACTAAAATATTAATATTGGTTGGACTACAAGTCACACTATTGAGCACGTACCCCAAGAAAATCAAAAATAGTAAAACTCCCATGTACCCTAAAATATAGCAGTATTTAAAATGAATTTTTCTACTAATACTTTTTTGTTTTTTTAATATAACCTTCATTTTTGAATATATCTCCTCTTCTTTCCCACCTAATGAGCCATTTCCTGTAACAAAGAATAAAAGAGAAAGATATATCAGTTAAGTATGAGAGCCTAAGTAGTACTATGTGCTTATATTCTCCTGTCCTCCAACCTCTGCAAAGAAAGAAGGGAGACCCATCTTCTCACAGAAGTACTTTGTGATAGATAGCAAAGAAATGGAAATTTATTGGTTTCCTGGCAGTTGGCAAGTGGTCAAAAACTTGTGCTATACAAATTGCTAATTGCAATGAAATATTACTCTGGCTTTTAAAAAGTAAGAAAAATGAAGAATTCAAGTGGGAAAACAGATTTGGGTGTATGAACTGATTCAGAGTGAAGTGGACAGAACCAACATTACAATTTACCTAATGAGAACGGAAGTGTTAATGAAAAGAACAATGGAAAGAAGCCAAACTCTTACTATGGGCAGCTAGGTAGCATTTTGGATAGAGACCTTGACCAGAATCAGGAAGACTCGAGTTCAAATGTGGTCTCATAAACTTACTAGCTATCTGACCCTGGCCAAATGACTTAACATCTGTTTGCTTCAGTTTCCTCATGTGTAAAATGTGGATAATATTAGCACCTGCCTCCCTGGGTGAAGACAGAATGAAATGATATTTGTAAAACACACTGCAAACGTTTAAGTGCTATGTAAAAGCTATGAGATAATATGTGTAAAACATATTGCAAACATTTAAGTGCCATATAAAAGCTAGCTATTGTTATCATTATTATAATATTCATTAATCTTTGCCCCAGATGACAGATGAAGAATTGCACCTCCATTCTTCCAGTAACTAGGGAATGGGGTACCATGGGTGCTGAATGTTGAACACACTGTAAGTCAAAGGTTGCTATGTTAATTAATTTTACTTCATTGTTTTATAAGAGAAGAATCAATGATGGTAGATGGGGGTATTTTTGGAAATAAGTTTGATGTAAAAATGATCAACAAGCCTCTTATTTTTTACATGAAAGCATTTAGCTGGGTGAGAGGTGAGGGTCTTTTAGCTCCAATATTCTGTGTTCTGTCATTCTGTCTCCAACCCCAAACTTCATTTAAAATATGATGCCCAATAAGACTAGCATTTTATTATCCATAGTGTCCTATTGGGGATTCTATATAAGCATTATGTACAACACAACACTGTTCCAGGCTCTGTATCTTGACAGGTACATAGTAGATAATATGTACTTGCTTGAAAAATGGATAATATTTAGAAGATTTTAGGCTTGATTTTTTTTCTTCTTCTTTACTCCTGGCTAATAAGAGATATACATAATTTTCCCCTGTCCATTTGTTCATTCCTCCTTGTCCTGAATGCAGTCAGCTAACTCTGTGCTATATAGGGATAGGCAGCAATAGCAACTTCACCTACTGTCATCTGTGGAGGGTTACAGGACAATTAATAAGAGCTGTAGATAAGTAACTACAGGAAGATTATCAAAATGGAGTAGCAATGACTCCATCTGCTGTGGCCTGGGAAGCCTGTAGGCATAGCCAACGTGGAGGACACTACAAAAAGGGAATTGGGGAAATGCAGAACTATTACTGAGGGAGATTTTCATTCAAGGAAGGTTCAGAGCATAAGTGGTCTATTCAAAGGGACAGAAATATGTTAAACTGCTAATACAAAGACCTAATACATCACAGTCTGAGGTGGGGAGATGGAGATTATTGCTAGGCATACTCACTATTAGAGGAATCTTGGTGGAGCCAAGCTGAGGCACTTGGAAACCTCTGGAAGTTCTAGGGCAGGAAGTCAGTACCATCTAGCAATTTATTTGTAATAAGTAATCTTACCAGGTGCTAAAGTCATTTGTTTCTGTAGGCTGATGAAATATAAATTCTTTAAGCACTTTCTGTATTTCTTCACTGTGAAGTTGAGTTCTAGTTGACCTCCTAGTTACCCATTAGTTTCTAGGAAGTCATACTTAACATTAATTAAAATGACGGAATCTCATTAGGATATCTGGTGAAAGTTGGTGGCTGTCACTATTTCCTGTGATAGTCTTCTCTCTGTTAATAGAATTTAAATTTCACACCCCCCATCTCTTTAGGGATGAGGTGTTCTTCTCTGTGCACCCCCTCCCCCCAATACCCTTCCCTGAACCCTCCCCCTCTACAGAAGAAGAATTACTAGAGCTCATTGTGGGACATTTTGGGTTCCAGTCATGTTATAATGTGGGGTGCACACTGACATATGAACACACAAATGCACACACATACAGCCTAATAGATACCAGGGAATATCAGAAGTGGTTGGAATTAAGTGTGTCTAATCTCAGAAGGCTTCACTGAGGAGTTCTGTTGTGGGTAGAGTACTGAAGAAGAGAATGTTAAGTGAGGAGAATACCTCAGGTGTAGATTGCAGATGTCTGGAAGATGTGTTAAAAAAAATCAGACCAGGCATGTAAGTAGCAAGGAGAAGAGATAAATTAAGTGAGAACATAGGAAGGATGTGGTCTGTCTTGTGTAATTGTTTTAGTTTAGTTGGCTTCATGGAAGGGGACTGATTGGTCTTCCCTGACATTTGAGGAGGATAATTGCTCCCACTTATTTCAGTGGCTCTTTGTAGTTTACAAGGCATTTTCCTCACAACAACTCCACGAGCTGGATCAGGGGTGGAGAACCTCAAGTTTTACAGAACAAGTCCTAATAAGAGGATTTGTTCTGTGAAGTTTGGATTTAGTCAAAGGGCTACACTTGAGGACCTAGAAGGCCACATGTGGCCTTGAGGACACAGGTTCCACACTCCTAAGCTAGCTAAATATGCCAATTTTACAGAGCTGGAGGTTGAGCTTCAGAGAAATTAAAGTTATTTGCCCAGGGTAACAAAGCTAGTAAGTAGCAGAACTGAGGCTTGAACCTAGGTCTTCTAGTTTCAGACCTAGTTATTCTTTCCACTGTTTCATGATATGATCTATTGTGGATGCCAACCAAGATGTATCATGTCTAGCTTCATTTCAGTCCCAATGTTCGTGCAGCACTTTTTTATGTAAGGAACTTTTTAAAAATTGTTGCATGTATTGATTTCCCTAAAGGTAACGCTAGCTTCTGTCTCTGCAGATACTTGAATTTGGAACCTCAGGGGCTAACCCTCATATTGTCAAGGTCATACAGAAAGTTAATGGCGGAAGGAAGACTGAAACCTTATAGTCTCTTGACTCTTGGACCCATTGCTCTTTTCTCTATATGGAAAGTATATCTCAAAGGGAAGGAAAAAATGGCCCCAGTGGACCTAATGGGCCATCTAGTCCAACCCATAACCAAAAGAGAGATGCTGGTAAGGGCCACCCAACAACTCTATTTCAATAGTCTATTTCAAGACCTCCAATAAAGGCAAAAGCACTGTCTTCCCAGTTAGTCCATTTTACTGTGGCACAGCTCTAATTGCTAGAAAGTTTTTCCTGATTCCAAGGCTAAATTTGCCCTCTGCAAAATCTACCCACTGTGCCCTACTTCTCTCCTCTAGAGACAAACAGAACAAGTGTCTCCTCTACATGATGGTCCTTTCAATATTTGAAGACATCTATAATTTTTCCCATGAGTCTTTTCTTTTCCGGGCTAAACACCTCTAATTTCTTCAGTTCATAGACTCCAAGCCCTCCATCATTTTGATTTCTTTCCTTTGGATCCACTATAATGACTTCCTTCTAAGTTGCTCAAAGCATTGGCCAGGAAGCTTATGCATTAACCCTTGTGAAATGTTCACATTGCAAACAGATGATGTAGTTGTGGTAGAAGAAGAAAATCACATCTGATTGGGTGCAGAGGATAGCTGTGTTTCTCTACATGTTTGCCGACATTCGTGTTTCCAAAAAGGACAGGTGGGTCATTTTCGGTAGATTTAGAAAGAATGACCAAATTTCTAGCTTAACAATTCCTTCTATGTGTTTTTGAACTAGCAAAAAAGCACTCCTTGTGGGCCTATGAAGACAATACTCTTAGCGACACACAGACTATCAATTTTGTCCCAATTTGCCTTTACAATGTTTTGTTTTCTCCCAACTCCCTTAGAGCAGATGATAATATCAGCACAGGGAGCTGAGTCTGTGGTTTTTCTTTTGGGGTGAAATCTATCTTTCTGAAAGGCTGTATAGCCTGTTCTGTTAGAGGAATTGGGGTATTGGTTAGGTAGTTCTAGGAATAGATTCAAGGATAATAAATTAATTGGGGGAGCTGGTAGGGATTGTCCTTTGGTAAGCATAGCCCTCCCTAGGAATATTCATGGACCTGCCAAGGGATTTTGATAGGTAATTTCTTACCATGTAACAGGTGAGGACCTTGCTCTATGTTTCCTCCCCACTTGTTCTTTCTGGGTCAGTGCCTTTAGCAAATACTCGCAGTTGTGTGCAGAATCATGGATGAAGAGTCATTTGGCAACCATTCTGATTTTTCTAGTAAGTTATTGGATAAGGTAACCACTTAGTCCTTCCCCTTAATGATTAGCTGACGTTCTTGGTTCAAAAGAGATATAGTCCATTGCTTTTATTTTATTGAGATCATCATAAGTGTTCTTATCATCAAAGCTTCTGAGACACAGGTAATAGCGCCTCTGCTCATCTGTTTTTATAAATGGACAAAGAGGGGCCTGAAAGGTTATACTACAGCTCAGCAACAAAGCAAAGGTCAATCTTTTGCCTCCCACTTCTCATAAACTGTAGAGCCCTCTCCAACCGTCTCATTGACAGCTCTCCTGAGGCTTTGAAAATCAAAAATACCCATGAACCAAGCAGTAATAGAATTGGCCCATTATTATGGCAATTGATAATAATGATAAAAATAATTATGATAATTTATCAGTTCTAGAGGGAACCTAGTATTAGCAACAGAGATGATATTTATTTCAGTCCTCCTGTGGGGAACTTTGTTAGGAAGAATGAGTTCTTTCCCAGAGGAATCTGGAATATCCATTTTCTCAGTGTGAAAGTAATAGCCTTTTGTGCAATAAGATCAAGCATTAAGTTGAACTAACCTTTTGAAAAAAAGATTTGCTTGGGACAGGTTGGTACCTTCCACCAGGAGTTTTGCTCCCTATCTGTTAGGGGATTTGTGCAGTCTATGTCAATCCAATGGAAAAAAAGAAAGTTCTGAGGTTTTTTAATGAGCCAAAAATAAAACCAAATGAATAGCAATGAATGAAGCCTGAACCCATGAAAGTAAATATTAGAGCCTGAAATGGAAAAATTGTTTGTGGTAGGGGAAAGAAAAAATTTAGTAGCAGCAGAGTTCACCTGCTTATGATACCTGGGTCCTACCTCTTTGTGCCTCTTACATTCATGGTAGAAGTGAGTCGAGATCAAATAGATTCTAAGGCAGACCTTCACAACTTGGCAGTAGGTAGGGGCCAAAATTGAAAGAAACTAAACTTCTTTGGGCCACAGATAGTTTTTAGTGCCTTACTTTCCAATTAAAGGTATAATTAATGATTAAACTATTTTGTAAATAAACCATATTCTTTAAAAAGGGAAATTTCAATTAATATCAATTAATTACACTTATTACTTAAGATTTTTATGTATCATGAAATTGCTCCTCTCAGACTAGAGACAGCCTGCCAGTGATTGGTTGCCATAGATCTGTGACAAACAGGGGAGCTTGCATAGTGTCAACCCACCCACCAAATTACATGACAGGCACAATAGTGACTAGTGGAAGGTGAGTTAAGCAGAGCATGGACAAAGCACTCATTATATCTTTACTTTCTCTCACATCCTCTACATTTTTCACAGGCCACCCAAAATCCTTTGGTGAGCGGCAAGCAGCCAGTGAGTTGTATGTTGTGCAGACCTGTTTTAAGGCAAAGAAGAAATCTAGCTGCAAAAAATCTGGTGGGTTTCTGGGTACTTGCAGGCCAGGGGAGAATGGGGCACTGTCTCATGCAGAGGACCAGTGGAATTGAGGATGGGGGTTCCTAAAGGTTTTATGGTAAGCACTTAATTAATTTTCTCTACTAAAAAGATTGTCTGATCTTTCAATTTGGATGTCTTTTCTTTGAAATCCTTATAAAATCAAATTAAAAACTTTGTCCTTGGTACTGTCAATCCCCCTTCTTGTCATTTCTTTTTTTAAAAAGAAAATTTGGAGGGAGGAAGGCAGGGAAATTGGGCTTAAGTGACTTGCCCCAGGTCACACAGCTAGTAAGTGTGTCAAATGTCTGAGGCTGGATTTGAACTCAGGTTCTCCTGACTCCAGGGCTGGTGCACTACTCACTGCACCACCTAGCTGCCCTCCCTGCCTGCCCCCCGGCCACTTCTTGTCATTTTCTAAGCATGTATCCAATAGCTTCATGGTCCCTC
Source organism: Trichosurus vulpecula (assembly GCF_011100635.1). NCBI lineage: Eukaryota > Metazoa > Chordata > Mammalia > Diprotodontia > Phalangeridae > Trichosurus > Trichosurus vulpecula. The sequence continues at coordinate 26,190,668 of NC_050575.1, read as the reverse complement.
CCTTATTTTTACCCTCGTGCCTTCCCTGAATCTTCTCTTCTACCTAACCCATCCACTCTCCCACTTCCTTACATCTTGTGGTGGATTTTCCTATGATAGCAACTAGTAAAAGTGATAAGCTAAATCAAACAAAGGGTTCATTGGATCATACCATTTTGGAACTAGAAGCTATTTTAGAGATTATGTAAACTACCCTCCCCCTCATTGTATATGATGAATTAGAGGCTCAAGGAGAAATTATTTGTGTAAGATAACATTGGTCTTTAATTCAAGAAACATTTGTTAAGTGTCTCCTATGAGTATAGCAATTTGACTGGTGCTGGAAATACAAAACTAAAAATTGATCGATCCTCAAGTATTTTAAGTGCATACTAACCTAAGTCCAAAGAAATAGACAATCCCTATTACCAAGGAACCTGTGTTCTATTGAGGAACAGTATATCTAAAACATATAGAAGACATATGAGCTCAAATATATGCAAAGTAGTTAAATATAAGGTGCATCAAACTTTGCTAAGGATTTTAAAGAGAGTGTCTTTCTGGAGCTTCACTATGAGCCTGTGAAGTAGATAATACTCATAAAATAAACTGAAACTGAGAGAAATAAAGTGATGTGCTTAGGGTCACAGATTTAGTAAGTGCCAGAGGTGGTTTTGAACCCCAGTTTTCTGTCTTCCAAGTTTAGTGCCTTCTCCTCTACACCACACATACGGTGATGGTCTCCACAATGAAGCCAGTCCTTAAACATAAACTCACTTTGTCACTGCATCTTTAACTCAGGCTTTGAGGGCTCAGTGCTGTTTCCATACCAGAAACAGAGTAAGAGAGATTGCCAACATGTATGTTCATAAATTGGTCACTAAACGAGGTGCACTAAACACAATTATAATGATGGGGGTGATCATAAAAATAACTCCTTATGTGAGTAGATTGGGCTTTTAGTTGTTTAAAGCACTTTCCTACTGGGCTAGAGGCTAGCCCAGTGAAATTGGATTAACTACCTCTCAGCACTCAGCCTTCCATGCTCATTGGATAGCTTTGACTGGTGGATGATGATCTGTAAATACGTCAAGTAGTCATTTTTTTTCACCAGCATTAGTATTCATTCTATCGATGCTGATTGCAGATAGTTGTAGATGATTTTTTATGAGCTGTAGTAAAAATCATTTTTAGCAGTAAATTTTGTAGCAAAAAATCATTTCCCAGTGTTCCCAGTTGAACTACTTAGACACAGGTGAATGACTATGGGTGAGTAACGACAACCTTTTCCTGGCTTTTTCCCCTTTAAAATAAGGGCATTGGACTCAGTGACTTTCTAATGTTCCTTCTAGTTCTAAATTTTTGATCCTATGATTGCAAAGTGCTTAACTGCATCACTCTAACTCCTGCTGAACCATACAATCATGTAATGAAATGCTAAAAGGACTGGATTTGAAATCATATTGGTCCTATGTTCAAATCCTGCCTCTCCTACCAGTGTGCTTGTGGGGAAGGTTCTTTAACTCTTTGAAGTTAGTTCCTCATCCGTAAGACAAGGAAATTGAACTGTGTGTTCCTGAAAGTCCCTTCCCTGTCCTATGTCTACCGTCTTGTAATGTGCTGTATATGCTTATTATGCTAATTTTGCTTTTCTAATTAAACACCATGAAGGCAGAGTAGAGCTCATATGTATCTACATTGTATCTAGCTTCCCCATCTTCCCATATGTGACCAGTGTTACATATGTATAATTTTGTCAATAAACATTTTAAAAGCGATACCTTTATATATTCTGAATCCTCCCTCTACCCCATATTTTACTTATTCTTCTCTACATCTGCCCTGTTACACTGTGAGCTGCCCCTGATCATGACCCTCATCCTGTTCTTTATATTTGTTCCCCGTGTTGATCTATGGTGAGCTGTGTGCAGTAGGTAAGTATTTGAATAAGTTTGATTGAGATAGATTGGTGGATTCAAATTTCACATCACCCCAGTGGCCTGAAAGAGAGGCTTCACTCACAGAATATTATCCATTCACTTTCTTTATTACTAGCCGAACGAGGCATAATCAAATTTATTTTAACTTTCCCTTACCCCTTTTTTAAAGTTATAAAGAACAGGCAGTGTCACCTTTGAACCAGGAAGACCTGAATTAAAAGCCCACTTTTGACATATGCTGACTGTATACAGGCTCATAAATCATTTAATCTTTTGGTGTTTTATGCCAATGGTATCAAATTCAAATAGAAGTGGATACTTACAGACCACAGTGACTTAGAAAACTACAAATTAACATTTACTTGGTTGCATTTTATTATTTATTGGGTTGAACATTTTCTAATTAGATTTTAATCTGTTTTGGGGAGCTTGATGTCTATTCTAGGCGGTTCTCTGAAACCATTAGTTTCATTGGTAAAGGAATTTTTCTCATCTGAGGGTTTCTTAGACCAATAAAATCACACATCCAGGCACTATCTCTAAGGCAGGAAATCCTCTTACCTCCATTATTCCTTTTCTTGTCACATCAGTTGAGGGAAATTTGTTTCTCCTCTTCTATCCATATATTTCTGTTACCTACCCCAGGAGGTGTTTGTCCAATTTCAAGTTATGGCCTTTCCTATCTGTTTGCTTTCTGTCCTTCTTGCTTTTTATCTTGTGCCCTGGGAGAGTCTTTCATGCTGAGAATGATGGTTATGTTCCATCTGTAACTTGAGGAAATTATATGGTAGTTAAATCTCTTTTTTATCTCTACCTTCGTGAGGCACCAAGCGAATTCAGTCAAAAGTTAAAACACGTTTTTATGATGAAAATACTGTTCTTGTCAGTATTATATTTGCAGCTGATTACATAATTCCATGTTTTCCCCTGTTTAATTGCTCTTGGGGAATCTCTGCATCTGGAAATCATGGCAATTTATGGAAATTATGGAATTATGGCAAATTGTCATGTGATTATTTATATGAATTTTAAGTATAGAATGATTAAACAATGAAACTTATCGCTAGAAAAATCTTTTTTTTGAAATCCATTTCCTTAATGCATTCATATTTTATATACTGAAGGTTGAATGAGTGCTACATTTTAGTATTTGGTTGTTTCTTTAAATATGGTGCTTTATAGAATCACCCTATATTAAGAGTAGGGAAAGTTTAAGTAGGGAAAATTTGCTTACACTTCAAGAAGGTGATTCTAATATCACCGGTGCTGTTGGAGAAGGCAGTCCTCTTCTCATCTTAAGTAATTCTTGACCATCTTTTTGCTATTAGGCAATAGAGAGTGTACTCATTATGTATGTTAGAGGTCTTTCTATTATTAATTTCACATTATATGGCTATCTTTCACTACACAAATGACACATCTTTTTTTTTCTTTTTCTTCTTCATCACCATCATCGTCATCATCGTCATGATCATGGGTATCATCCTAATCACTTTAAATTTTGCAAAGTGCTTTATGTACTTTATCACTTCTGCTTCACAAAAACCCTGTTAATAGGTACTAATATTCCCATTTTGCAGATAAAGGAAAGTTTCTTTTAAATGACTTCACTAGTATGAAACAGCTAGTAGAAGTCAGAGGTAGGATTAAAATTCACTCTTTCTCTTGTAGTCCAAAATTTGAAGCATTATATTATTTTGACTCTTTTAATGATATCTCTTTTGCCACCTTCCCCTCAGAAGTGTTAATTGGCAATATTTAATAGATCACTTATACACATTGTATACCTTTCTATTGCTCCTTCATTCATCTGCAATTTTGATTCTTTTGTCTTCATCATGTTCCTTACTTAGACCTGCGAAATATCATTTTTGGTTATGGAAACTCATGAAATTGATAAAAATTCAAAGAGTTCTTCCTTTGAAATGCAAAGATGATCTTGTTCATATGAAGATGAGTAGGTCTTGAATTGTGTCTTTGACTATAACGGCAGAATACCCTGAGTCATCCACACTCTTGAAGAACAATGCTTTTGCCAATGCAGCTTTATGCTCAAGGGGCAGCATTTTCCCTTGAGGGAATTCTAAATGGTGCATACTAAAAACTGCACTTTTCCCAAATGGGTTATGAAATTCTGTGATGTAAGCAATTTAGCTGTATGGCCTCTGCCTCATACCAGAATACCATTGTAACAGAATGACCCCAAATATGGTTCAGAGGCAGCTTTACTCTGGGAAATAAAATATTAGGCAACAGAAAGAGGCCCTTCATTGTCATATCAGTAGTTAAATAAAGTAAACTCTCAACTTCAAGGCTAAAGTAAAAAAGAGTTTCTGACTTCAAAGTATAGTAGGAAAAGCACTAGACTGGAGGCACACTGGCACTGTGTGGTCATGGGAATATCCCTTCTCCCTTCTTGCCCTCGGTTTCCCCATCTGTTGAACAAGGAGTAGGAGTTGCAGGATTAAATGTCCTCTAAGGTCCTTTAAAGTTCAAAATCTGTAGTGGTCTCGTTCCTGTTCTCTGAAGCTTTTGCTTTAAGCCACAAGATATGAGTACGGTGTTTCAGGGAGCGTGATGCAGTGGAAAAGAAACTACATTTAGAATGACGGCACCTGGGCTCAAAGACTGGATTTGTTTGAAATACTGGAAACAAGCTATTTAATTTCCATGGACCTCATTTCCCTTTCCCTTATCTGTGAAATGAGGGGGTGAGCTAGGTGACTTCCTACAGAAACATGATGCAATGATTTTCTTGCTCTCTTTCTCCTCATCTCACATCATTCAGACAACTTTCTGCCCTTTTTCTTTGCCGAGGCAAAGACCTCTAAATTTATCTTTGCTGTTCTATCCTTTCCTAACTTTTTGAGAAAACTACACCTACTGCCATCTCCGCTGTTCCTCTTAATTTCTCTCTCTCCATATCTACTGGCTCTATCCCTGCATATCTCCCTTTATTTTTTTTTAAAAAGGCTCTTTTGAACCAACCAGCTCTGCAACTATTATTCAATGTCTCAACTTCTAGTTGATAACTAATAAGACAAGAATATCCTCTGACTCCACTTACACTCTTCTCACTTCTAAAATGCCTTTAACCTGGTTTTTGACTTAATCCTGCAAATAAAACTATCCTTTCAAAAGTTTCCAATGATTTATTTTTTAATTTATTGATTTTTGTCACTAAAATTTTCCATCATTATGTTCTTTTTATCCCCTCCTATAGAGCCAGCCCATATAATAACATTTTAAAGGTTGTTGTTTGTCCTTCATTCTTAAAGTGGACCATGACACCAGGGAAGTGATGCCATGATGTGCAAATGAATTGGATTTAAGGGAGGGAGGGCTGTGCAAAGTTTTAGAGATAAAAGATGAAGAAGAGAAGTCAGCAAAATTGAATAATACATTGAAGAATTCTGAAAATATTTGGATTTCAGCAAAATTGTGGACCTCCGATCTCTACAAAGGAATAATGTGAGGGTATGTTCTCATATCTACTTTGGAGTCATAATTATTCTTTGTAATTTGCAACATTCAATTTTGATTATTGCTATATTATTATTATTTCTTTGCTTATATCACTCTGCATCAGATCATATGAAATCTTTCCATGCTTCTCTATACTCATCATATTTACAATCTCTTATAGCACAGTAATATTCCATTACATTCATGTACCAAAATTCATTTAGCAAATGTCAATCAATGACATTTACTTTATTTTCAATTATTTGCTACCACAAAAAGTACTGCTAAAGATATTTTGGGGTACATGGTGAATTTCTTATCAGTGACCTCCTTTGGGGTATATGTCCAGTAACGGATTCTACAGGGCACATGGTATAGACATTTTAGTCAATTTATTTTCATTAATCTGGATAGTTTTCTGAAATTTTTTTTAGTAATTCGCAGTTCCATAAACGTTGTATTCATGTTTCTGTTTTTCCACAACCCCGCTTAGCATTGATTATTCTCATCCTTTGTGTTCTTTTTTAAATTGCAGAATGTGAGGTGAAATCTCTTTGATTTGTGTGTTTCTCTTATTTGTCATTTTTGTCAACGTGTCTTTTACATGTTTGTTAAAAGTTTGCAATTCTTCCTTTGAGAATTCTTTTCATTTATTTAGATCTCTTGGGAAATGGCTTTTGGTCATAAGTATATGTGAAGAGGCAGCTAGATGGCTCAGTGAATAGAATGCTGGGCCTGGAGTCAGGAGTACCTGAGTTCAAATTTGGCCTCAGACACTTACTAGCTGGGTGACCCTGGGCAAGTTACCTAACCCTTGTTTATCTTGCAGGCAGCTGGGTGGCTCAGTGGATAGAGGCCTGGAGTCAAAAAGATCTGAGCTCTAATCAGATCTCAGACACTTACTAGCTATGTGAACCTCGGGAAGTAAGTTAATCTGTTCTTGCTTTCATCCGCTGGAGAAGGGAATGGCAAACCTCTAGCACCTTTGTCAAGAAAACCCCATGGACAGTGTTGGTATGCTTTGGTCTACAGGATCATGAAGCATCAGCTATGGCTAAATGACTGAACCATGACGACATAATATAATGATATTATATGATGGTATGATGAGAAGTGATAATATAATGATAATAGAAAATATTAATCTCAAAGTATTATAATATATTTTGGAAACCAAGTCCTTATCTGTGAAGTATGGTGTAAATATCCACCCCCTCTTCCCTGCTTATCATGGCCATATTATTTATGTTTGTGTAGAAGCTTTTCTATTTCATATAATCAAGTTACCCATTTTATCTGTTGCAATTCCCTCTGTCCCTTATTTGGTGAAGAATATATTTCCTGCTTGTAGCTGTGAAAGGCATAGGATCTGCTTTTAATTGTTTTTAGTAGGATGATCAGGTGATATATCCATTGAGAATGTATTCTGGTGCATGGTCTAAGTTTCTGGATGAAACCTAATTTCTGCCTGCCTGTTTTGTAGTCATTTTTGCTATCATAAATAATTTATGTTCTCTGTTTTGTAAAACACTGGATTTCATTGTTTCTGATTCTCCTTTGTCTATTCTGTTCCATTCATCTATTTTACTATTTTCAAACTAGTATCAGATGGTTTTGATAACTTGATATTATTGTTCAGTCGCTCTTGACTCTTCATGACCCTGTGGACCATAGATAGTGTGCCATTACTGTCCATAAGGTTTTCTTGGCAAAGATACTGGAATGGTTTGCCATTTCCTTCTCCAGTAGATTAAAGCAAGCAAAGGTTAATGGCCGGCCCAGGGTCACACAGCCAGTAAGTATCTGAGGCCAGACTGGAACTCAGGTCTTTATGACTCCAGGCCCTGCACTCTATCCACTGAACCACCTTGCTGCTTTGCTTCTTAGCTTAGCATAGTGCCTGGCAAATGGTAAATGCTTACCAAATATTTATTTCCTTCCTCCTTCATTTATATGGTTGTCACCTATGCCTAGAATGCTTTGCCTTTTCACCTCTGCTTTTTAGTTTTCCTGACTACATTCTAAGAGAAGCTCTTCTTAGTCTTACTATTCAATAATACTTTCTCTCTGCCCCTCCCCCCTGACCCCATATTATCTGTCTGTATAAAACAAAACTAATGTGTTTCATGCTGTCTTCGCCCATTAAGAGTGTATGCTTCTTGAGACCAGAGACGCCTTTCCCCACCTTTCTTTGTTATCCACTGTGCTCATCACAATTCCTGGTACAAATAAATATTTGTTCATTGACTAATTCAAGTTTTGTAAAGAAACTTTTTACCTCTTAATCATAAATCCATTTCACAAGTGAATGTTTAGATTGATAGATGAATCAAAGAATCTCATATTCAAACTAAGAAGTGTTCCTTAGAGACCATCCAATCCAATGCCCGCATTTTCCTTATGAGGAAACCGAAGCCCATAGAATGTAAGTTATTTGCTTAGGTTTACACATGTAGTAATTCACAGAAACAGGATTTGAATTGTAGGTCTCTTGTACTGCAAAGCCTATTTTCTATTTGCAGCTGTACCAAGCTGCTTCCTTTGGGAGTCAACCAAGAGATCAGTTTCTGTTCCTTTCCCAATCTTTTGTCTGATTGTTCAATGTCTTATTCCATTTTTCATAAATCAGTTAGTTTTCCTTAGATACATTCTGTAATTTATCCTCTGGGAAACAAATCTCCAATCATATCAGCCCAGCCATTCCTTGGGGAAGCAGTCCCCATGGAATAGTGAAGAAGACTTCATTTTGTGTCAGGATCAAGCTCAGTGGAAGATGGACAGGAAGGCAGGACTGTTTGTAATTTCCAGAAGCCCCAGGAGCCCCCAGCAGGACCCAGCATATGGATATATTGGCAAGCCACATATCTTTTAAACCTGGAAACATGATTCATTTGAAACTGTTGGCACCTGCTGTAGCCCAGGAGAGATTCCGAAGCATCTGCTTTGCACTTTCTTTCTTTAAGTATTTAGTGTGTTTCCTAATATCTATTCAAAGTGACAGCCTAGTAAAATACCACTGTAGAATATGTATATCTGTATGTGTGTGTATATATGTATATACACACACATATATGTATGTATGTGTGTGTGTATTCATTCTATAGCTGTGTTCCACTTGGCTGTCTCTTTGAAGAGATTAGGAAATACGAAAAATACTTGCAGAAAAGAAGGTACAAAGAGGTGCTTTGGAATCCCTCCTGGGTTGTAGCAGGTGTCAACAGTTTAAAATAAATCATGTTCCACTTTTTTCTATCTTTGTCTCTATCTCCATATACTTATCTGTATCATTATGCCTATGTGTATACACACACACACACACACACTCTCAAACTTGCAAAAATACTCCCTGGAATAGAAAGGCAGTATGTTAGCTAGCTCAGGTTGAGTCAGAAAGGTCAGTGGAAAGGAGAGTTGTGTGTAAATATTTATTTACTCAAGCAGTGACCTCTCCAAACATTAAATGACCAAAGCAACCTTTGGTTCAAATTGATGTCCTGAGTCTTCTTTAATTTAACATCTTTGTGACTTGAAGTTTCATTTTCAAATGGTAATGTTTGACATACATTCTAATTGTGTACTCTCTTATTTTATAATTATTATGTCATCAATTTCTCTCTAATTATTTTTGAAGACAATCTGACTTGTAAGTATTTTTTACATCTCCAAAATTTCTTCCCTTAAATATCTCTCTCCCTTTTCCAGAGAGACATCTCAGATAACAAACACTATATTTAAAGAGAAAGAAGAGAAAAAGTTTTAAAAATTATCCATATAAAAAAGTCAGAAAATTTGTGAAATGGCATCACGTATTTGTGATTGAACCTGCCAGTTTTCTGAAGGAATGGGTTAGAGGTGTCTTCTCATCTATTCTTTGGATCAATTCCTGTTCTTTGTAATTTTGTAGTTTTTACTTTTGAATATTTTACGGTTATTGTTTCTATTAAACTGTTATAGTCACTGTGTATTTTTTTTTTACTTTGCTCTGCTTACTTCAGTCTGTATCAGATCATGTAAATCTTTTCAATGTTTCTCTGTATTCATCATTAATTATTTTTGAGAATGCTTTTATTTATATGTAAAAGCTATTTTAATATTCATTCTTTGTAATTCTTGAGTTCTGAATTCCTTTCCTCTTTCCCTCCCCTCCCCCATTCTTGAGAAGGCAAGTATTTTGATATGGATTGTTAATATGCAGTTATACAAAACTTTTCCATATTAACCATGTTGCAGAAGAGAACACAGAACAAAACAAAATAGGAAAAATAAAGAAAGATGTGTACTTTAATCTGCATTCAGATTCTATCAGGTCTTTTGTTGGAGGTAGATAACATTTTTCATCACAAATTGTAATATCAATTAAGTTGAGTGTCTTTAATTGAGTCTTACTAGGTGCTAAACCCCAGGCCCAAACCACTATCTACTGGGTGCTAAGCCTGTGTGGACATGAAGCCCTCAGGGTCCTAAGGAGAGGTGCTAAGACCAAAGCCAATCGTAACAGCCTAAGTTCTGGTCGCTCAGATGATGTTTGATGATGTCTGAAGCTGTATAAAAAGAGAGAACAGAATTATTTGCTTAGGGCTCTCACTCTTGGCAGTGTGCTGATGTGGAGACTCTGGGCAGCTGTAGTTGAGTCCTCCATCTTGTAAACCTGGGATGTTCAGACTTTGTTAAACTCTGGTAACTATGTATTAAGATTTGAATCAGAAAAGGTCTGTCTGTTGATGTTTGTAATTTGTTTGTATTTGCTCTGAAGCTCAGGGTTCTGGCTTTTCCCCCTGAGCTGAGTGAATGATATTTATATGTTAGATTAAAGTAAGATTTATAACCCCTTAACATTGCTTTCCTTAGTATAGCAGATGAAAAGAACCTGGGCTTGCAGCATTCTTGTTGTTGGCCTTGTATTGGTTTTTCACCCTCACAGCAGCTGCTAGCTGAATTGTTGAAACACAAGTCCAACAAGTCCCCTCCAGCATTTGTCATTTTCCTTTTCTATCATATTAGCAAATTTGTTAAGTATGAGTTGGTATCTCAGAGCTGTTTTAATTCACTTTTCTCTAATCAATAGTGATTTAGAGTATTTTATTGTGATTACAGATAGCTTGATTTCTTCTGAAAACCACCTGTTCATATCCTTTGACCATTTGGTAACTGGTCAATGCCTGTATCAGTAAGGCAAGTGTCATAATATTGATGATGACCATGAATATGCCTGTTTAGTTCTGTATTGCAGAATATAAGGCATTCTCCACATAGAAGGCAGAAGTAAAATATTTATTCGGACACCAGAGGATCAAATCCCCAAACCAAAAACTCCAATTCGATATAACAGCAATTATATACCAAAACCAATAAGCCCACTCTACCATAATAGCAAGAAACTTAAAACACAATATCATGGCAGGGAGCCAAGCCATCCCATAACCTTCCCCTCTGTTGGGGCCTTCCTGTAAACACTCACTCACAAATTCTAGCTATCTGCTTGCCTCTGTACTCTCCTCCCACAGTTCTGAGAGAGTTTGCTACCCTCAGAGTATATATATATCCTTTTTAGACCCTGAGTGATCTAATTAGCAAAAGGGTATGGGCCTTCCAGAAACAAGCCTCTCCTAATCAAGCTTCCCTTAACTAGTTCCATTTGAGACCCGTTAATGGGATTAATGGGTGGGGGAAGATCTTTAATCACATTAACACCATAATGACTTGTAGTCTTTTAATCAATTTTACTCAGTTCTCTATACATTGGAGAAATGTGGCCTTTATCACAGAAACTTGCTATAAAAATTTCCTTTAGTTTCCTGCTTTCCTCATTCATTATTTTTTAAAATAACAGTATCCCATTACATTCATGTATCACAATTTGTTTAGCTGCTCCCCAATCCTTGGACATCTACTTTGTTTCCAGTTCCTGCTTTACTACTGTGAAATTCTTTTCCTAAGAATATTCTTGGGTATATGTGGTATATATATCTTCTTATCAAAGGTCTCTTTAGTATATATGTCCAACAGTGGAATTTTGGAGTCAAAGGTAAGGATGTTTTTGTTTATTTGTAAGAGTCCGTGTGTGTGTGTGTGTCTAACTAAAATTTGTCTGTGGATCTTCCTACAACCTGTCAACACTAATTATTTAAATCTTTTTTTCATGTTTCTGAATTTGTAGGGTATACAGTACAACCTTACAGTTACTTTGATTTGCACTTCTCTTATTAGTTATTTGAAGAATTTTTCATATATGTGTGTGTATACATCATATAAATATGCTATTTCTTTATAAATCTTGTATATCAAAAAATGTTTCCCCATTTGACCACTACTGTTGCTGTCTTAAACGTATCATTTTTGTGTGAAAACATTCGCCGTTTCACAAAATCAAAGTTATCCATTTTATCTTTTGCGGTTGCTTCTCTTCATTGTTTACTTAAGAATAAATACCCACATATGATCTGCTTTTCTTCTAAGTTCTCCATTGTATAATTCTTAGTATTCATGTTCATTTGTAATCTGTTGTTACATGCTAGATAAGTTTGATCTAAGCCCAATTTCTGCTACACCGTTTTGAACTTTTTCCAGAAGTTAGAATTCTTTCCTATGTAATTTGTATTTTTAAGTTTATCAAACACTGTTATTGAATTTTGTTGTTTTCATTTTTCCCAGCTTGACTATTTCGTAAGTCTACCTTTAATTTAACCAATAACAAATGGTTTGAAAACTCCTGATTTATAATACAGTTGCAGATCTTCAGGTTCTTTCCCTCCCTCCATCTCTGTGCATTTTCCTTGTTTCCCACTTATAATCTAAATCTTTCATTTCTTCATAGGTTTTTGTCATTATTCCACCAAATTCTGTCCCGTATCCACTGGTATGTCATTAAAACTGTAAATCCTGTTTGGTAGTATTGCCCTTTTAATTTTATTGAGTTGGATGAGCCATCTCAGTCTTGAATATTCAACTAGCTATTTAAGTTCTTCATTTACTCCTTTAGGGAACACTGCAATTGATTCAACACAAGTATTTTCTGCCCTTTGATAGATTGCCGACCAAATAGTCTATGCATTTTATACTTCTTCAGAGTGATTTTTCCTTTCTAATTCCTTTAAAATTATTATTCATACAAATGCTTTTCATGTTTTGGGGTTTATTTTGTAGTCTGCAACCTTGCTGAAGTTATTAAATATTGCTTCAATTACTGTCTTTACTGATTCCATAAGGCTTTTTTGAGGCTGTCTCCCTATCTTGCTCAGACTGCAAGTGCAGCAGCCCTTCTTGTACCAAAAATTCCTCTAGTGATTGACAGCCAAGCATTGACTTGCCACACTTTTGAGCCTGGATTAGTTGCCCCAACCTAGGCATTTTGGTGGCCTCCCACTCTAGACAGGCTCAGCTTACTAGTATTGGATTTTGTGTAGATAGGCATTTGGTTTTAGACATGCCGCATGGAATGCAGACGTACTGAGCTCAGACTCTGCAATATCTGGAATTACAAGTATGTACCAGCAATTTCTCTGGGATTTTCTAATAAAACCATCATGTCATCTAATAGGGCTAGCTTTATCTAGACATAAACCATTTTATGCATTTATGTTTATATTTGCCATTGCTGGCATTTCTAGAATTATACAATAGTGATAAGAGTAAGCATTATCCCATTGCATAGGATAGTTTCTTTTTGGTTTAGGCAGATATTTTTTATGATACAAAAAGAAGAGTGTTGTGTTGGTTTTTTTTTAAGTACAGATGACTTTTCCATTTTGTTAAAGTCTTTTTGTATCCATGAATACAATCAGTTAGTTTTGCATTTTTTGTTTTTCAAATGATTAATCATATTGGTCTTAAAATATTGTAGCTTCTCTGCATCTCTCACATAAATCCAACTTAGTTATAACAAATTATTCCTTAGATATACTGTTGTCATTTCTTTGGTAGGATTTTCTTTTTAAATTTTGAATTCATATTCATTAAGGATTTTGATATTTCTTTGCTTTATCCTTTTCTGGTTTGGGCATTAGGACTGTGTTTGTATCATAAAAGGAGCTTGCTATGGTGATATCTTAATTTTTAAAAATAATTTTTGTCATATGCTATCTTTTTTGAATGACTGACAATAATAAATGACATGGCAATTTAAATTTTCAGAAAGGGAGCTAGGTGGCACAGAGAGGCAGCTTGATGCCACAGTGGGTAAGATCTGGATTTGGTGTCAAGAAGACTCAAATTTGAATCTTGCCCCCAATAAACAGTAGAGTTATGTGACAACGGGCTCTCTCAGTAACATTTGTCTTCTCTGTAAAATGAGGGAATTGGCCTTTGACTCAAAGTTCTCTTCAAGCTCTAAATCAGTGATCACATCATGCATGCTCCATTTACATTTTCTCATTAGAATCTCATAACAATTCTGTGAGGTAGAGATTAAAGGCATTATTATCCCTATTTTTATAGATGATATAACTACAACCCGAAAGGACTTCAATGTCTTGCCTATTGTTCACAACAGTTAGTAAACAAGAAGAGTGGGATTTGAACTCAGGTCTTCCTCACTCCCACATCCTGTAATGCAACCATTATGGTAATATTTATCTTTTGTCCATAATGACTAAAATGATGATATCTCTTGATCATGAGTGTATAGTCAAGTGCCCAGTTATCTAGCAACATAATTTGTTGTAAAGTAGCCAAGAATTAAGACTGAAAGAAGACTTGGAGCAGCAAAGTGTGCCCTAAATAGCACATTCTTGTCTCATCAAGTTGCTCCTTAGTCCCTCACTCCTACCTACTTAATTTTATTTTAGTTGCTAGTGTACCAAATCTGGTTCTTTTGCAGCTAGAACCATCAAAATGAAGGGTGTGTGGAGTTCTAAAAGTAGACACCTTCTGCAGTGAGAAATAAAATTCCTTTGCTGTTCTCCCTCCCCAGTGAAAAGCCATACAGAACCCATATTGTCACTCAAGAAGATATTGGCTGTCAGCTACACTGCCCTCTATATCTTTCCCCCAAGGCTGCTACTTGATTATTCAGATCAACAAATCTGACAGTTTATTTATTAAGCATCTACAATGTATAAGACACTTGGCTTCTACATCAGTGATACTCTAAATTATTGTTTTGGGGACTCCTTTACCCTCTTAAAATTTACTGTGTGACCTCAAAGTGTTTGTTTATATGGCTTATATATGTAGATATTTATCATATCAGAAATTAAAACTGATATCTTTTGAAGATACTTATTAATTCATTTAAAATAATATTAAACCCATTAATTTTACAATAAAAATTTTGTGGAAATAACTTTTCTCAACCACTATTGTGGCACTTTTTATATATTTTTGCAAATCTCTTTAATGTCTGGCTTAATACAGGACAGCTGGATTTTCTTATGTTTTTCCCTCATTTAATCTGTTGCAATGAATCTTTTGGTTGAAGTATATGAAGCAATTTTGTTCTCACATAGATATTTGGAAAAGGGGAGGAATATTTTAATAGATAAATAACACCTTACTGTTGTTAGGAAAATATTTTTGATCTCATGGCTTCTCTGTGGGAGGATGCCTCAGGAGTGTATGGATCACACATTGAGAATACTTAGTCTATATCTTAGTGCTTTTATTTCTGTCCTTTGAAATTAATGTTCAACATTATTTCATGTGTAATTTTTATTTACTTCCTTATTGTTGCTGCTCAGATAAAGATGTACCCCTTCAAAGGAGGACTTCTGTTCTTGTGTTTGTAGCACAGCACTTCCCATAGTACCTGGCACCTTGGAGGTTTGTAACTGGTGTTGCTGGTTGAATTGAATTGAATTCTAATGTAGAATGTTAATGTATCTTCATAATGGTGACTATAACAATCACAAGGCAATTATATGAATTTCTATATCCTATATGTAAAATAGAACTGAGGACTTCACATGGCAGAAACACTTTTAAAATTAGGTCTAAAAGGACAGATTCACTGAAGATAATTTATATTTAAGACTATTCACTCATTTGAAAATGCTTGTCAACATACAGGTATTTTGATCCTCTTTATCTATCTTATCCCTCTCTATCTTCTTAAATTGTCTTTGTCCCATCAAACCTATCTTTATGTCTATATCTATGCCAGATACATTTAATGTTTATTTTGCAGTTTGATGGGTATTTGGTATTGTCTACATGTATGTAGTATTCCAGTTCAGCTTTGTCCATTTGTTTTTTGGATGAGATAATCCATTAGGCTGCTTCATCAATTCTCTATTTTCAGCATGTTCTGGTAAGCTGGACTTGACAGCAGCTATAGTATCCATCACTTCCAGCTTCAGGATTAATCATGCCTTCAGATGAAATAATGTTATACTCTTTTAAGAAAAGGCAATGAGTATTATCCTTTTAAAAAAAATAAATGGGGCAGTGATGGCCAGAGGTGGCAGTGGCTGGAGATGAGCCACCAGGGCCCTCCTCCCCTGCCTCCATGGTGGCAGAAAGATGTAAGGAAAATGAAATCTCCAAAGAATTCTTCTGTTCTTGCAGCAACTTGACAGATCTAGAGGAGAGAACCTATCAGCTGTAACTGACTGCAGAGGGCCACCCACAGCAGTGAAGATGGATCTAAAGGGAAAGATGATGAATAACCGAAGTCTTTTCGAAGGGAACTGTGTACAGGTTCCCTAAACTTCATGCCATGGCAGTTTCTGTAGTTCTTCCTTTTAATGGCTTCTGTACCATTTAGAGGCAGGGTATTTTAGCTTTTGGGAATTTTGAAGAGGAAAAGAATCTGAAATCAGGAAGAAACAGCAGAATTTTTATCATTTTACAGATTTGGGGGAAAACTTCTTGGACTTCAATGGCAGCTCTACTTTAGTGCTTCATTGTGATGTGAAGGTGACCCAGGATTCTTGAAGGCTGTATGTCAGCATACCATAAGCTTTGTCCAAGTCCTACCAAGTCTGAAAGACTTTGAATATGGCCTTGTTTACATACTTAAATCTAATCTCTTCTACCTTAACTAAACTCATTGGGGCTTATTGGGGAGTTTAAGGTTCTTCAGCAACAGCAACTTTCAAAGATCATTTAGTGAAGAGCAGAGGCCATTACTGTCTTTATTGGTAGAAGGATTTGCATTGCCACAATTTGTGACTCCTTGAACTGTCTTTAGAAGAGCTTTTTCATTTCTTGGAGTTTTAAAAAATATGTCTCCAAGGAGTTAAAATTAAGTCTTTATTTTTGTCTTAAGTAATTTACAGCAATAATCTATTCGTTTAATTGATCTCTAGCAGTGATACTAAATCCTCACATTTATTTGGTACTTTAAGATGTAAGAAGCACTTTCACAACAGAGCTGTAAGGTTGGTATGGTATGAGTATTATTATTCTGCTTTGTTTGAGGAAACAGACTTAGAGCTGAACCTAGGTGTCCTGAGTCCGTGGTGTCCTGAGTCCATGACCAATGCTATTCTTACTATACCACTATATCTCTGAAGTGGTATAATGGAAACAAATGAGAAGAGTGAGTAATGAAGCTTATGTTCTGGTTCTGGCTCTACCACAAATTAGCTAAGTGATCTAGAATTCAAAAGCAAAACCTCATCTCTCTAGGTATCAGTTTCCTCTTTCGTAAAGTGAAGATTTTGGACTAAATGATGGCTATCCCTTCCAGATGAAAAATTATGTGATTTAAATGGTTCAAAATAAAGCAACTTTGAGTCACTGTCTCACAGCCATCAAACTGGCAAAAATAATTAAAAGCAATATAACTCAATGTTGGAAGTATTCTCATAGAACACTTTTGACAGCATTTTATTAATATGAAGTAGAAGTTACCAAAATAATTGTACTCTTTGACACAGTTATTTCATTGTTGAATATTGTACCCTGAAAGTGTTATAGAAAAACAATACACAAAAAGCTATTTTCATAGTATTATTATAAATCATTGCAAAAAACTCGAGAAACAAATATCAAACAATAAGAGAATAGTTAAATAAATTGTGGTACACAAATGTAGGAATTTGGTTAAGTCTCACAAGTATAAGGAGTACAAAGAAATCCATTGTGAAATAAGGCAAAATGAAAAAAGTTAAAGTAAAAATGAATGGGTGAAAAATTCTGATTTGTGGGGCCTTAGAGGGAATGACTGAAAAAAGCTCTATTTTCTGCATTGAAATTAATTTAAATGTAAACAGTTGCTAAGCAATTTAATTAGTTGTATTGTTTAATATTGTTTTTAACAAATCATTTAATTAAAAAAGTTTAAAAACTCTTTAACAATAAATTTGTTTTTTTACTTTTAGCATTCTTTTTTTTTAAAAAAAATTGAGTTCTAATTTCTTTTTCTTTCTATAGTCTTTCCCTTGATCATTTGAGAAGGCAAGCGATATGATATCAATTATACATGTATATTCTCATATTAACCAATGAGCATTATCCTAAAGTTGGCAAAAACTCTATGTACAATTCTGCTCCTTTGTGAATCTTTTCTTTCTCCATTTCTCATTAACAACAGATGGAAATTAAGAATATCTCTTTGTCTTCTGTTCTTTTTTCTTTCCTTTCTCAGTTCTGCTGTCCATATTTCTCCAGTTCTTAACCTAAAAGTTCCCCAATTAATCATATGCATATTGAAATGAACTGTTTTTTCCATTCTTTCTGAAGTTCTAGAATCTGACTATGCAAATGAACCACTGGTGCTTCAAAACAGAAGCTAGAGCAGACTTAAATTAGCAACTGTTTTCTTAGAACCCTGCAATATGTTGTTTACAAGAAACACACTTGACCCAGAAAGACACACTCAGAGCATTAAAATAATGTATTGTAGCAGAATCTATTATGATTCAGGTCTAGTAAAAAAAAAAGCGGGAGTGGCATTCGTGGTCTTAGATAAAGCAAAAACAAAAATAGTTGTAATTAAAAGAAACAGGGAAGCTACATTTTGCTAAAAGTTGTGATAGAAAATGAAGTAATGTCAATACTAAGCATATATACACCAAATGACATAACATTCAAATTGTTAAAAGAAAATTCAAATGAATTACAGAAGGAAATAGATAGTTTAACTGTTACTACTTGAAGACCTCAACTTTGCCCTCTTAGAACATGAAAAATCTAATGAATAAGATAGAGATAAATAAGAAAGGAGTTAAAAAATGAATAGAATTTTAGAGAAGTTAGATATGACAGACTTCTGGAGAAAAATCAAATGGGAATAGAAAGGAGCATACTTTTTTTGTCTCAGCTGTTTACAGCACCTTCATCTGTCTTTCCATCTATCTATCTATCTATCCACATCCATAAACATTTATTAGGGCATAAAATCCTCACAATCAAATGCAGACAAGCAGAAGTATTAAATGCACACTTTTCAGATTACAATACAATAAAAATATACCCAATTAAGGGTCACGGATACATAAATAAAAAATTAATGGAAAACCAAATAATCCTAAAGGATGAGAGGGTCAAAGAACAGGTCATATAAACATCCAGTGATTTCTTTAATGAGAATGTCCTCAATGAGACAACATACTAAATTTTATGGGATGAAGCAGTACTTAAGAGAAAATGTATATATGTAAATGTATATGTCAATAAAAGGGAGAAAAAGCAGATAAAGGAATTATGCATTAGCATGTAACTAAAAAAAACTAGAAAAAGAACAAATGAAAATTCTCCAATTAAATACCAAAATAAAATATGTTCAGGAGCTGGTTTTATTGGGAGGGGGGAGAATAAAATAAATAACCATTGGTTAATTTGATTAAAAAAAGAAACAAAATTAATAGTATCAAAAATAAAAAGGATGAATGCACCACCAATGAAGATGAAATTAAGCAATTATTTGGATGGATTTTACTAAATTATATGCCACTAAAACTGACAATCTGAGGGAAATGGGTGAAAATTTAGAAAATACAAACTACCAGATTAACAGAAGAGGAAATCTTTGAAAATCTTTGAAAAAAGAAATTGAATAAGCCATAAATGAACTCTCTAAGAAAAAATCCCCAGGACCAGTTAGATTCACAAGACAATTCTACCTAACATTTAAAAAGTTATTAATCTCAATACTGTATAAACTCTTTGATGGGACTCTTCCAAACTCCTTTTATGACAGAAATATGATTTTGATTCTAAGCCAAAGAGAGCAAAAACAGAAAAAGAACACTATAGGCCAATTTCATTAATAAAGAATGATGCAAAAAGTTTAAATTAAATACTATCCAAGGAGATTAAGGCAATATATCACCAAGATCATATACTATGTCCCAGTGGAATTTATGCCAGGAATGCAGGTTTGGTTCGTTGTTGGAAAAACTATCAGCATAACAGACCACAAAGAACAAAAACAACAAAAGTAGAGTGACTATATTAAGAGACGTAGAATAAGGTTTTCTTTTTCCTCCAAAAATACAACATTCTTTCCTATTAAGAACACTAGAAAACAGGGGCTGCTAGGTGGTGCAGTGGATAGAGAACTGGGCTTGAAGTCAGGAGGACCTGAATTCAAATACATAGTTAAACACTTACACTTACTAGCTCTTTGACCCAGAGCAAATCACTTAACTCTGATTGCTTCCCCAAAACAAACAAACAAACAAAAAACCCAAAGCAAAAAAAACCTAAAGGAAACACTAGAAAACAAAGGAATCAATAGAGCTTTCCTTAAAATGATAAGTAGTATCTATTGAAAACCAAGAGCAAGCATTTTCTGTAATGAGGATAAGCCCAAAACCTTCCCAGTAAGATCTAGGGTGGAGAAATGAGGGTCCCTTAACACTGCTATTACTCAACATTGTATTACAAATGCTAGCTATCCTGCAACTTTGCTAAAGTTGTTTATTATTTCAAGAATTTTTTTACTTGATTCTCTAAGTAAATCATCATATCATCTGCAAAAAGTCATAATTTAGTTTCTTCTTTGCCTATTCTGATTCCTTCAATTTCTTTTTCTTCTCTTATTGCTACAGCTAACATTTCTTGTACCATATTGAATAGTAGCAGTGATAATGGACATCCTTGTTTCACCCCTGATCTTATTGGGAATGCATGTAGCTTATCCCCGTTACAAATAATGCTTGTTGATGGTTTTAGGTAGATGCTATTTATAATTTTAAGGAAGGCTCCATTTATTCCTATGCTTTCTAGTGTTTTTAATAGGAACGGGTGTTGTATTTTGTCAAAGGCTTTTTCTGCACCTATTGATATAAAATAAACCCACAGAAATCCTCAGCATTCCTATACATTACTAACAAAGCCCAACAGCGAGAGATAGAAAGAGAAATTCCATTCAAAGTTACTGTAGACACTATAAAATATTTGGGAGTCTATCTGCCAAGACAAACCCAGGGCCCATATGAACATAATTATGAAACACTTTCCATGCAAATAAAGTCAGATCTAAATAAATGGAAAAATATCAGTTGCTCATGGTTAGGCTGAGCTAATATAATAAAAATGACAATTTTACCTAAATTTATCTATTCAGTGCCATGCCAATTGAACTACGAAAAAATTATTTTACATAGCTGGGTAAACAATAACAAAATTCATCTGGAAGAACAAGAGGTCTAGAATATCTAGGGTATTAATGAAAAGACATGCTAGGGAAGGTGGCCTAGCCATGCGAGATATTAAACTGTACTATAAAGCAGCAGTCATCAAAACTACCTGGTACTGGCTAAGAAACAGAGTCGTGGATCAGTAGAATAGGATAGGTACACAAGACACAGAAGTCAATGACTATAGCAATCTACTCTTTGATAAACCCAAAGAAGCCAGCTTCTGAGCTAAGAATTCACTATTTCACAAAAACTGCTGGGAAAATTGGAAAATGGTAGGGCAGAAAGTGGGCATAGACCAGTACCTTACACCATATACCAAAATAAAGTCAAAATGAGTTCACGATTTAGGAATAAAGGCTGATACTATAAGCAATTTGGGAGACCAAGGAATAGTTTATCTATCAGATTTATGGAAAAGAAAAGAATTCATAACACAAGAGATAAGAGAGCATTACAAAATGCAAAATAGATAATTTTGATTATGTAAAATTGAAATGTTTTTGTATTAAAAAAAGCCAATGCAACAAAGATTAAGAGGGAAGCAGAAAATTGGGAGAAAATCCTTACAACCAGTGTCTCTGATAAAGGCCCTATGTCTAAAATATACAGGGAACTGAGCCAAATTTATAGGAATACAAGTCATTCCCCAATTTAGAAATGGTCAAAGGATATGAACAGGCAGTTTTCAGAGGAAAAAATTAAAGATATCTATAAGCATATGAAAAAATGTTCTAAATCACTACTGATTAGAGAAATGTAAATCAAAACAACTCTTAGGTACCATGTCTCTCCTGTCAGATTGGCTAAAATGATGAAACAGAAAATGATAAGTACTGGAGAGGATGTGAGAAAATTGGAACATTGGTACATTGCTGGTGGAGTTGTGAACTGATCCAGCCATTCTGGAGAGCAATTTGGAACTATGCCCAAAGGGCTATAAAAATGTTCATACCCTTTGACCCAGCAACACCACTTCCAGGGTTGTATCCTAAAGAGATCACACAAGTGGGCAAAGGACCCATATGTACAAAGATATTTATAGCGGCTCTTTTTGTAGTAGCAAAGAATTGGAAATCAAGGGGATGCCCATCAATTGGGGAATGGCTGAACAAGTTGTGGTATATGAAGGTAATGGAATACTATTGTGCTATAAGAAAGGGGGATGATACAGACTTCATAATAAACTGGAAAAACCTACACGACATAATGCTGAGTGAGCAGAGCAGAACCAGGAAAACATTATAACAGATAGATGAATTCTGTGGTGACTAACCCTGATAGACTTTGCTCTTCTCAGCAATACAAGGTGTAAAGACAACTCCAAAGGACTCACAATAGAGAATGCTATCTACATCCAGAGAAAGAACTATGAAGTATGAATGCAGATTGAGGCACACTTCATGCTTGCCTTCCCCCCACCCTGCCTTTTTTTCTTTTTCTCTCTTTTGTTTTTGTTTCTGGGTTGGGGTTTTTTTTTTTTTTTGGTTCTGTTTCTTCTTTCTCATGATTCATTCCATTGGTCATAATTCTCCATAACTTGACTAGTGTGTAAATTAATTCAATACGAAGTTATATGTGGAAGTTATATGGGATTCCATGCCATATTGAGGAGGGAGGGGGGGAGGGAGGGAAGAAAATCTGGAACTCAAAATTATGTAGAACCAAGTGTTGTAAACTAAAAATAAAAAAAATTAAATTAAATTAGGAAAATTGTCTAATATAACAGAAAAGAGAAATGAGAAATGCCAAGGGGATGTGCAAAAATTGGGATGGTAAAGCACTTTTGGTAGAGTTGTGAAGTAATCCAACCATTCTGGGGAACAATGTAGATGTATGCCCAAAGGTTTCTAAAACTGTATACCCTTTGACTAGGCAATACCACTACTAACTCTGTATTCCAGAGATCAAAGAAAAGCTAAAAGGACCTATTAGTACAAAAATATTTATAGCAGCTCTTTTTTGTAATGGCAAAGAATTGGAAACTGAGGGAATGCCCATCAACTAGGGAATGGCTGAACAAGACATGGTATATGATTGTGATGAAATACTATTGTGCTATAGGAAATGATGAGCAGGAAGGTTTCAGAAAAACCCCGGAAGTCTTATGTGAACTGGTGTAAAGTGAAATGAACAGAAGAAGGTGAATGTTGTACCTGGTAACAACAATACTGTAGTGATTATCAACTGTGAAAGACCTGGCCATAAAATGATCCAAGATAATTCCAAAGTACTCATGTTGAAAAATGCTGTCCACTTGCCTAGCAAGAACTGATGAACTCAGAATACAAATTAACCATATTTCTTTTAAAATTTTCTTTATTATTATTATTTTATTTTGTTTGTTTTCATTTGCAATGTGGCTAACATGGAAATATAGTTTACTTGATCTCATATGTACAATCAGAATCAAATTTCTTGCCTTCTCAAGGAGGGAGGAAGTATAAGAGGAAGTGAGAGCATTTGAAACTCAAATTTTAAAAAATGATAATTAAAAATTTTACATGTAATTAGGAAACATTTAATGAAGCAGATTTTTTTTAAATGAATGTTAAATTTTAAAACATTCTAATTGGGGAGTAATTAAAGAAATATGGAATTAAAAAGTTTAAAAAAGATTTTATATTAAATATGACAGGACTTAGCACTACTTGGAAATGGATGTGATTGAAAATTGATGAGACTAAGGTGATTTAATCAAAGGATCCCTGACTTCAAGGATCTCACAAATTGGTGAGACTGTGCAGACAGCTATGTAATGTCAGAAAAATACAGTCTAAAATGAGAGAGATGATATTAACAGAAAGGCTCTAAGAGAAGCTTGGTTAGGAGTGATAAGGAAAGGCTATGAAGAGGATGGACTGGAGCAGAGAGATCTGAGACAAGCCAGAAGTCTAGGAATGAGACAATGAGGGCTTATGTCCTGCAGGTACTGTTTAGATAGAAGGGGACATATGTCAAGATTTGGTAATAAACTGCATATGTATAATGAATGAGAGTGAACAGTCAAGGAAGATATCAAGCTTCTGAGCCTGAGTCTTTTGAGGATGGTGGTATTCTTGATAGCAATTGGAAAATTGGGAAGAAAGGTGGAAGTTTTGGTAATAAGTTGTAGACATGTTGAATTTTAGATTTTTAAAATTTTGTATATTTTTCATATATATTGCCTATTATATAAAAATTATTTTAATTATGGGACATCCATTTTGAGATGTTCAATAGGCACTTCTACTTCCAAGACTGGACATCAGAAGAGAAATTAAGGCTGATAAGTAAATCTGAGAATCATCTACAAAGGGAGTACAGTATAACTCTTAGAAGAGGATAAAAAATTTTAATAAGATATTATTGAGGTAGAAATAAGAGGAAGAAGGACAGTCAATTGAGGAACACCCATTAGTGTTAGTGGGCATGAAGAGGAAGCTATAGCAAAGGAGCTTAGTCAGACAAGGTAAGAGGAGAGCCAGATGAAAGCAATTTTATAAAAATGTAGAGAGGAGAGAGTGTCTAGGAGAAGAACATGATTGACAGTGTCAAAAATATGGAGACAGCAAGAAGGATGAGTATTAAGAAGACACCATTAGATTTGACCATTAGGTCTGGCAATTAATAGATCATCAGGGGAAAACAGTTTCAGTTGAATGTTGAAGTCAGAAACTTAACTGCAGAAAGTTAAGGACCAAGTGAAAGCAGAAGTGGAAGCAAGCATTGTAGATGCTTGAGTTTTTCTTGAGTTTAGATACAAAGGATTGGAGAGGTATAGAAAGAAATAGAAAGATAAGGTAAAAGTATTTTATCTTCTCATGTTTTCTCTCTCTTATCTTCCTAGCACCTCACCTTGTGTCATAAGTCTTCATTTACGTTTTATGTCTCACCACCATCTCATTCAGTAGGATTTGAGCTTCTAGAGAGATGTAATTCTTTTCTAACCTCAGTGCCTAGCACAGTGGCTTTTTCTAATCAAATTTTTATTCAGTGAACCAAAAGCTACACACACTCTCTCTCTCTGACCTTGCTCAGAAGTGAATTTTGCAACCAGGTACTCTTGCCTTCTAAGCTACAGTTCTTTTTAACCACGGTTAGCTCCTACTGCCTTTAAAGCAAAGCCTTTGTGATTGTTTACATGGCATAAAGAAGGAAAGATTAGTTCAAATCAAAAGAATTAGTATGGACTGTGGCCTAATAGCCTCCAGCTATCAAAACTTGGAACACATGCATAATTTAACAAACATTTATTAAATACTTCTCTGTAAGGACCTATACTTGGTAAATAAAACTAATATCTAAAATTAGTAAAATATCAGGTAAATGAGTAAAAAAAAAGTCATTGGAGAAGTTTCCTCTGAGATCGTTCTCATTTCTAAGGTTCTATGTAAGAATAAGAGCCACTCCCCAGTTGATAAATGGTTATAGGCTATGAAAAGTCAGTTTTCAGAGAAAAAGATACAAACTGTTAAGTCATGTGAATCTAAATGTGATCTAAATCGCTAATAGAAAAATGAAAATGGAGGGGGGCGGAGCCAAGATGGCGGCTGGTAAGCACGGACTAGAGTGAGCTCCGTACCCGAGTCCCTCCAAAAACCTATAAAAATGGCTCTGAACCAATTCTAGAACGGCAGAACCCACAGAACAGCAGAGGGAAGCAGGGCTCCAGCCCAGGACAGCCCGGATGGTCTCTGGGTGAGCTCTATTCCACACGGAGCTGGGAGCTGGGAGCTGGGAGCTGGGAACGGAGTGGAGCAGAGCCCAGCCTGAGCAGCGTGGACGATCCAGACCAGAAACCGGGCGGAGGGGGCCCTAGCGCCCTGAATACGTGAGCGGTTACCAGACCCCTCGACCCACAAACACCAAAGACTGCGGAGAAGGTTAGTGGGAAAAGCTGCGGGAGTGGAAGGAGTTCGCGGTTCGGCTTCCAGCCCCGGGGGCAGCGGAGGTGGGGCAGCTACAGCTGTTGTTACTTCCGGCTCCAGGCCCACCTGGTGGGGGGAAATAAGTGGCGGATCACAGCAGGGGTGCACAGCCTGCCGAAGATCTGAGCCCAGTCTGGACTGGGGGTCCTTGGGGAAGGAGGAGTGCGGCTCTGACAGAGCTGGCACCTCCCCCCCAAACGTAGAACATAGAACTCTGTAATCTACAAGCAGTCATACCCCACTGAAAAACTCAAGGGTCAAGTTAGTTGGTTGGGAATATGGCCAGGACGCGAAAATGCGCCCAGATTCAGTCTCAGACTTTGGATTCTTTCTTTGGTGACAAAGAAGACCAAAACATACAGCCTAAAGAAGACAGCAAAGTCATAGAGCCTACAACCAAAGCCTCCAAGAAAAACATGAACTGGCCCCAGACCATAGAAGAACTCAAAAAGGATTTGGAAAAGCAAGTTAGAGAAGTAGAGGAAAAATTGGGAAGAGAAATAAGAAGGATGCGAGAAAACCATGAAAAACAAGTCAATGACTTGCTAAAGGAGACCCAAAAAAATACTGAAAAATACACTGAAGAAAACAACACCTTAAAAAATAGACTAACTCAAATGGCAAAAGAGCTCCAAAAAGCCAATGAGGAGAAGAATGCCTTGAAAGGCAGAATTAGCCAAATGGAAAAGGAGGTCCAAAAGGCCACTGAAGAAAATACTACTTTAAAAATTAGATTGGAGCAAGTGGAAGCTAGTGACTTTATGAGAAATCAGGATATTATAAAACAGAACCAGAGGAATGAAAAAATGGAAGACAATGTGAAATATCTCCTTGGAAAAACCACTGACCTGGAAAATAGATCCAGGAGAGATAATTTAAAAATTATTGGACTACCTGAAAGCCATGATCAAAAAAAGAGCCTAGATACCATCTTTCAGGAAATTATCAAGGAGAACTGCCCTGATATTCTAGAGCCACAGGGCAAAATAGAAATTGAAAGAATCCATCGATCGCCTCCGCAAATAGATCCCAAAAAGAAATCTCCTAGGAATATTGTTGCCAAATTCCAGAGCTCCCAGATCAAGGAGAAAATACTGCAAGCAGCCAGAAAGAAACAATTTGAATATTGTGGAAACCCAATCAGAATAACCCAAGACCTGGCAGCTTCTACATTAAGAGATCGAAGGGCTTGGAATGCGATATTCCGGAGGTCAATGGAGCTAGGATTAAAACCTAGAATCACCTGCCCAGCAAAACTGAGTATCATGTTCCAAGGCAAAATATGGATTTTCAATAAAATGGAGGACTTTCAAGCTTTCTCAGTGAAAAGACCAGAACTGAATAGAAAATTTGACTTTCAAACACAAGAATCAAGAGAAGCATGAAAAGGTAATCAAGAAACGGAAATTGCAAGGGACTTACTAAAGTTGAACTGTTTTGTTTACATTCCTACATGGAAAGATGATGAGTATGATTCATGAGACCTCAGTATTAGGGTAGTTGAAGGGAATATGCATATATATATGCATATATATATGTTTATGTATATATATAAGTGAATGTGTATGTATGCATGTATCTATGTGTATATGTATGTATGTGTATGTATGTGTATATATATATATATATATATGTAAAAGAAAGAGAGCAGACACAGGGTGAGTTGAGGATGAAGGGAAGATAGCTAAAAGAAATAAAATGAAATTAAGGGATGAGAGAGTAACTTACTGAGAGAGGGAGATAGGGAGAGATAGAATGGGGTGGATTATCTCCCATAAAGGTGGCAAGAGGAAGCAGTTCTAGGAGAGGAGGGGAGTGGGCAGGTGAGGGGGGAATGAGTGAACCTTGCTCTCATCAGATTTGGCCTGAGGGGGAATACCATACATACTCAGTTGGGTATCTTACCCCACAGGAAAGAAGAGGGAGGAAGATAAAAAAAAAATATAAAAGGCAGGGGGATGATGGAGTGGAGGGCAGATGGGGGTGGAGGTAATCAAAACAAACACTTTGGAAAGGGGACAGGGTCAAGGAAGAAAATTCAATAAAGCGGGATGGGTTGGGAAGGAGCAAAATGTAGTTAGCCTTTCACAACATGAATATTGTGGAAGGGTTATACATAATAATACATGTGTGGCCTAGGTTGAATTGCTCAACTTCTTAGGGAGGGTGGGTGGGAAGGGAAGAGGGAAGGGAATTTGGAACTCAAAGTTTTAAAATCAGATGTTCAAAAACGAAAAAACTTTTTGTATGCAACTAAAAAATAAGATACACAGGCAATGGGTCGTAGAAATGTATCTTGCCCTACAAGAAAGGAAGGGAAAAGGGAATGAGAGGGGAGGGGGGTGATAGAGGGGAGGGCTGACTGGGGAACAGGGCAACCAGAATATACGCCATCTTGGAGTGGGGGGGGAGGGCAGAAATGGGGAGAAAATTTGTAATTCAAACTGTTGTGAAAATCAATGCTGAAAACCAAATATGTTAAATAAATAAATTGCATTAAAAAAAAAAAGAAAGAAAGAAAAATGAAAATGAAAACTCAAGAGTTTCGACCGTACACCTATATTTTTTGCAAAATTTGTGAAAAGGGAGAATAACAAATTCTGGAGCGGTTGTGGGAAAACAAGTAGATTGCCGTGGTCGTGGCACTATGAATTGATCCAGCCATTCTGGAAAGCAACTTGCAACTTTAGTGAAAAAATTAATTTAATTGGGCATACCTTTTGACTCAGCAATACCTCTTCAAGGCCTATGCCATATTGTCAAATGAAGTTAAATACTCATGTGTACAAAAATGTTGATAGCAGCTCTTTTGTGGTGGCAAACAACTGAAAACTGAGGATCAATTAGGGAATAGCTGAATATGAATATGATGGAATACTATTATATTGTTAGAAGTGATGAAGGGGATGATTTCAAAAGAACCTAGGAATATTTGTATAAACTGACATAGTGAATTAGGAGAACAAATTATATGATAATGATATTGTAAATTTTTTTAAAGAGGCAGCTAGGTGATGGAGGATATAGATGCTTAACTCTGTGGTCACAAAGACCTGAATTCAAACCCAACTTTAGCTACATTGGGCAAGTCATTTAACCTTTCTCTTCTTCATTGTTTTCAACTGTAAAAAGGAGATTAATATCCACCTGTCCAGATTGTTGTGAAGGGGAAAAGGGGGATAATAATTTTTTTTCCATTGTGTGCAAACTTTAAAGCACTGTAACTGTTTAACCTTGGCAAATTACTTAACCTTGCTAAGCCTTAATCATATGTAAAATCAGGAAGATGAATTATATGACCTCTAAGATTCCTTCCAGCACTAAATCTATACTGTGAACCTATGAAATCAAATTCAGAAAAAAAACAACTTGCGAGTTTTTGTTTTTCCTAGCTTTTATGGCAACATTCTTAGTGGAGAAGAAATTCAATAGCCATCAGAAATCTTGAGTTCACAGAATCATAGAATCTTAAGTGTAAAGGACTTCATAATTCATCTAGTCCAACGTATCGTTGACCAAGAATCCTCCCTTCTAGCTTTCTTGAAAAGTGGTCTTCTAGTCTCTACTTTTTATGGTATCTA
Source organism: Trichosurus vulpecula (assembly GCF_011100635.1). Classification (NCBI taxonomy): domain Eukaryota; kingdom Metazoa; phylum Chordata; class Mammalia; order Diprotodontia; family Phalangeridae; genus Trichosurus; species Trichosurus vulpecula. The sequence goes on along the minus strand of NC_050575.1, from coordinate 26,161,269 downwards.
TATTAATTTTTTTTATCATATTATCCTATATTCTTTTTAATAATATTTTCCCCAATTACATGTCAAGACAATTTTTAGCATTCATTTTTACAAGATTTTCAGTTCCAAATTTTCCTCCTCTCTTCCTCCCCTCCTGTTTTCTAAAAATGGTAAGCAATTTGAAATACAAGTGCTATCATGTAAAACACATTTCTCTATTAGTCTGAGTTGTAAAAGAAGAATCCTTTTCAAAAGCAAAAAAACAGAAAAAATGAATAAAATAGGTGAAAAAAAGTATGCTTCAGTCTGCATCTAGAGTTCATTAGTTCTTTCTCTGGATATGGATAGCATTTTCCTTCACGAGTCCTTTGTACTTGTCTTGGATCATTCTGTTACTGAGAAGAGCCGTCATTTATAGGTGATCATCATTGCAGTGTTGCTTATGCTGTGTACAATGTTTTCCTGGTTCTGCTCATTTCACTTTGCAGCACTCCATGCAAGTCTTTCCAGGTTTTTCTGAAATCTGCCTGTTAATCATTTCTTATTGCACAATAGTATTCCATTACATTCCTATACCACAGCTCGTTCAGCCATTCTCCAGTTGATGGGCATTCCCGCATTTTGCAATATTTTGTCACCATGAAAAGGGCTGCCATAAGTATTTTTGCACATGTAGGTCCTTTTCTCCTTTTTATGATCTTTTGGGATACAGACCTGGTAGTGGTATTGCTGGATCAAAAGGTATATGCAGTTTAGTTGTCCTTTGGTTGGGCATAGTTCCAAATTGCTCTTCAGAATGGTTGGATCAGTTCACAACTCTACTAACAGTCCATTTTGTTCCACTTTTCCCACATCCTTTCCAACATTTATCATTTTCCTTTTTTTTTTGTCATAGCCAATCTGATAGGTGTGAGGTGGTACCTCAAAGTTGTTTTAATTTGCATTTCTCTAATCAAAAATGATTTAGAGCACTTCTTCATTTGTCCACAGATAGCTTTGATTTCTTCATATGAAAACTGCCTGTTCATATCCTTTGCTAGTCTCTACTTTAAAATCTTAAATGAGGAAGAACCCACTACCTCCTGAGCTAGCCAATTTCTCTTTGAATAGCTCTAATTGTTATATATCTTTCCCCTACACCAACCTATCGGCAACTTCCCCTCACACCTAAATCTGTTTTCTGAGATTTTGACTGGCGCTAGAAGCATAATCCCACTTTAAATGATAGCCATTCAAATGCTTGAAATTAACTTTCATGGTCTCTTTCTTTTTATTTTCCAGACTCAACACTTGTACTTCCTTTATCTAATTTCATATAAGACGGTCTCTTGTAACCTCCCGTCTTTTTTGCACTTTGGACATTGTTCAGTTTACAACATCTCTTTAAAAATGCTTAGAATTGATTGCAATACTACAGAGCATGAACAACAAAAAGACCTGATCAGAATAAAAAAAACATGTAGGACTAAAAATGCTTTCACTGGGAACGCCATGCTTCTCGATGCAGCATTAGAAAATGTTAGTTGTGTTTGTGTGTGTGTATGTGGGGGTGATGACTATCATATCATATTGTTGACACATTGAGCTTTCTGATCATTAACCTCCCCCCCATTCTTTTTCAAATGCGCTTGTCTAATACTGTCTTGTAATCCAGGTACATTATGTCTGTAATATTCTCAATATTCTCCTTATCTTGCAATCTTGTAACATGTCAAAAAGTAAATTGTATTAGTCTGTAGAGACCTGGCCTGAAACCATATTGAGCTTTTTATTCCAGCATTACTCTGGACTCCTGGTAATATTTGTGTCCAGACATTTCTCTCTTCTGGGTTTACCTTTATTCCTCTAACAAGTGAAGGTGATAGATGGCATGAAGTAGGGGAGAGAGCACTCACTTATTAACCTAAAGAACTAGGTTCCAGTTCTGGAAGTGTCACTTACTTGACTTTGTGCCTTTGGTCAAGTCACTTTCTATTTTGGGATCAGAGTTTCTGAATCTGTAAAATGGGAGGGTGTTATTCCATTACTCCTCTCTACCATCTTATAAATCTCTACTTGTAGGATCATAGATTTATAGCTGAAAATCACCTAGAAGTCATGGTAATCCAACAACCACCATTTTACAAATAAGGAAACTGAAGCCCAAAGAAGTGAAGTCACAATCTACAATCAAGCTATAATGACCTCCGAGCTGTTCCATAAACGACATTACTCACCCCATCTCCATTTCTTTGAACAGATTGTCTTCCTTGTCTGGAACACAGTCCTTCCCTACCTACCTCTTAGAATCTGTAGATCTCTTCAACTCTCAGTTCAAATGCCACTTATTATATAAAACATTTTTGTGATGCCCTCAGTCTACTAGCTTCCCTATTACTTAATATGGATTTTATATTTTGCGAATGTTTTCTTTGTTTAGGGACTATTTACATTTCTAAACTTTGTTTTCCCAACGCTTATCACAGTACTTGGAACATAGTAGATGCCTATTGAATATTTATTTAATTGAATTGGGCTGTGCTTGTTATCTAGATTTTCTGACTCCAAAAGCAGGATTCTGTACATGGATATGCTGATGTGTGTACTATGTACACATATAATCATAATGCTTGGTCCATAGTTGAAACAATAAATCTCATTGCAATTCAATCAAAAGGATTCAAATCATCTTTGTTTTTATTTGTACTCTCCTGCCTATCCTATCGATGTTATGTTGTAACAACAATGTTGCTAGCAGCTGTTGTGGGAGTGAAAGACCAACAACACCAGCACACAGGAAGGCTGCTAGCACAAGTTCTTTGATCTGCTTTTCTAAGGAAAGCAACTTTAAGGGGTTCACAATCTCACTTCAATCAAACATACATATATCATTCCCTTAGTTCAGGTTCAAAGCAAATATAAACAGAAATTACAAACAGAGACAATATAAACACAGCAACCATGCACAGTTATCAACAGACAGGCCTCTAGCTGTCTGACCAAAGAATTACATAGTTACAAGAGAGAGAGGTACGCACAGCTGAGTTTTCAAAGCCAGTGGGGTCCAGTGGGTCCCCAAAGTCTCATCTGGTCAAATCATACGACACTCTTCCAATGAGTGAGAGCCCCAAGCAAAAGACTAACCTCTGAGTTTATATACCCTGTTCAGGGCGAAAGGATGTCACAACCTTACAACTCAAACCTATATGAACTAGGCTTTGCCTTGACAAAGCAGGTCATCAAAGACTCCTGATTTAATCAAAGAAACAAAGGCCAGACTCATCGAAAGCACTTGATTACCTAAGTGCTCCAAAAGAGAGAACAGTAAAAAAAAGGCCCACTTTAATTACTATTACATATGTATATTAATGAGAGAAACTCACAAGTCTTTTTGTCCTCCTCTACTAAAAGGAGACATGAGGTTCATTTTTTCACGTGCAATAATGGTCATTATAATTCTGCAGAATTTGTTTCCTTTTTCCCATTTATTTATGCTATTGTCATCATGTGAATTGTTTTCCTGGTTCACTTAACTTCAATGTTGCATCATACAAGTCTTCACGTGTTTCTCTATATTCATGGTGATGATTTTCCCCACAATTTCTTTTTTTTTGTATTTGTTCTGAACTTAAACTCCAAATACAATGAGCATTTCTATATCCATGATGAAACAGAAAAGGAATATTGTATATGAAACTGTGAGCTTCTATTAAGAGTTTTCTTTTCAAGTACATAATAAATTCAATATATAACTTATAAAAGCTGTCCTGTTGGTTTATGGTTCTTTCTTGTCTTTTATTATCTTTTCATTTGGAGTGGTAACTCTTATCCTTCACCCTCTCCCCCAACTCTCCCCGCCCTTCTCTTCTCCAAACTGATATTAATCACTTCCTACATCACAGTAATATTCAATTAGTGTCCTGTACTACAAGTCATTTAGCCATTCCCCAATCAAAGAGCTTCTATTTTCTTTTCAATTATTTGCTACTATAATAATTGCTACTATAAATAGTTGGATGTATATGGAGTCTTTTTTTCTATATTGAATCTCCTTCTTCTAACTTTGTACTTGACAGACAAGGGAACTGAGTCCCAGAATAATGAAACATTTTTGGAGCTACAGCTAGAACCCGGGTATTCTAATACCTAGGTCAGGGTTCTTTCTACTTCCCCATGTTGGCTTTTCTGCTGTTGGTTTAATTTCATTCTTTATTCCAGATTGGACTAGATGATCAATCTTTTTTTTTTTTTTGGCAAGGCAACTGAGGTTAAGTGACTTGCCCAAGGTCACACAGGTAGTACATGTGTCAAGTGTCTGAGGCCAAATTTGAACTCAGGTCCTCCTGACTACAGGGCTGGTGCTCTAATCACTGCACCACCTAGCTGCCCAGATCAATCTTTTTTTTATGTCTGACATCAAGATGACATCAAATGTCAACATAGCAGACTTTCAGGGCAATTTAAAATTGACTATATGACAAAGGCTATCTTTAGTAAATTGAGGATATAGTATTTTTCAAAGTTCTGGTGACATTGACTTTAAAATGGTCTTTAATTGTCCCAGGCAAAAAAAAATACAAATCAAAAGTTCAATAGAGAAGATATCACAATGGAAAAGTTATGTCAAGTGTGGACTCATTCTGACCTAGTCTATTTTTAAAAATGTACTCTATTTGGAGGAAGGAAACTTGGTTCAACTTATGGTTCTTTTACTTATATATGTGACCATGGACAAGTAACTTTACCCATTTCTGCAAAATGCAAATAAAAGTATTTGTGTTACTTGTCTCACAAGGATGATGGGAAGAAAATACTTTTAAAGTTTTAAAGCACTATGTAGATGTGATTTATAGGGAATAGTAATTTAATAGGGAAGAAAAAATAAAAGAAAGAAATTTACATGATAATTTTGTGTATTTGAAATGAATAGCAAGTTGTGCACAATAGATTTGCAGTTTCATGTGCAAATCATCTTTTTTATTGTACTATGTTGTGGAAATGCTTATTTTATTCCATAAATTAAATAAATTAAATTTAAAAAGAAGTTTAATTTCTTTTAGTCTCAGGCTTAGCTCTTTAGCTTTATAGTTTAGTACATCCTTTATCAGAATCTCAATTCCCACATATTTCAAATGGTGGACTTGAGTTGTATGCTTTCTGAGGTTTCATCAAGTGCTACTGTTTTTTAATTCTCTTACTCGGATTTCTAAGTCTTCAGAGATTGAAGATTGAATTCAATTGAAGATTGAAAACTTCCATGGTTAAGTCCTACATAGATTATCTTAATATATGTATGTGTTCATTTCTTCTAGGAAGGACGATTGGGATGTTTTTAGCATTTGCCTCCACATCTCAGTTTTAAAGTACACTTACATTGATAAGCCTCTTTTACAATTTAAATTAAAATGCTGGTTTCCTACACCATAGGTGGTAGGAAAGTCATAATAATAATAAATATATATATATATACATGGTACTTTTTCCCAGGAAAAAGCCTGGAGTCTGTTCACACCTATTATCTCATTTAGCCTCAGCATTTTAAATATAAAAATTTTCTGAACAGTGTCATTCAAAATAAGCAATCTGGAGCTCTTCTTAAACTATATTTACAGTTGGTGTTAAACTTTCCATTTTGGCTTTATATATAGAACTGGATTTCATTCTGTTCTTCATGCTACCCTAAGAGATCTTTCATAAAGTCCTTATCTCTATTGTACCAAAATTTGCCCATCTATACAATGATTGAATTGGATTTTGTGGTCTCTAGGGCCCCTCTGAGGTCTGATACCTATGGTTTTAAATAGTACTATCTTCTTAAGAGATAGAGATAGGAACTTGACATTTCTTTTCTTTAGGGAATTCTATTGTCAATGCAGCTTTCTACCTTCTTTGCATCTTGTGGTCTTAAGAGAGTTCCTGAGGACACTGAGGTCAAATAACTCACCCAGGGTCACATGTCAGGTGGTATTAGGGGTGGGACTTGAACACAGTTCTTCCTGAATCAACTCAGATAATATTTGTAAAGTGCTTAGCACAATTTCTGGCACAAAGTAGGTACTTAACAAATGCTTGTTTGCCTCTATTCCTTCCTTCCTTCCTACCCCCACCCCCATCCCTCACCCCCTCCTTGGCCAGCTCTTCATCATTCTATTCTGTCTCTATTATGTTTTAACATTACAGAAATTGAGACCCAGAGAAGCCGATTGTCTTGCCCTTGATAACACAGCCAAAAATCAGAAGGGATACAATGTTAATAATCTAGAACTGTTCCATCCAAGTCCTGTTAGTGTTTTACATTGAAACTGGAATCTAGGCCTCTCCCGAATCTTCCCTGTGCCTTCTTTTCTGCAGATGATGCCAGCTCAGAAGGAAGGGAGAGAGGTTAATCACATAGACCTTCCCTTGAAAGATGTTTCATGTTGGAATGATCTTTATTCCTTCCCTTAGATGGCAAGATTGCAATGTATCAGATTTCAGAATAAGGTGAATAAAAGCAAGAAGTGACCTAAATTTATCATCTTGTACTCTTTACTGTGGATAATTGTTTCTGCATACCTAATGTTTGGAGTAGGGAAAAAGCTAAGGATCATTTCTTTATATTTAGTATTGGGTGTTGTATACCGCCTGACATGGTCAGTGAAAGCCAGGAGCTATGCACTAGTGCCTGTAAAGTAGTTAAAATAATAAAAGGCGTCTAAAACCATGTCTCTTTGATAAATGGTTCAGTAACTCACAGTATGCTTCTAAATTGTTTCAAGGATATTTCTGTGCCTTAATGTCAATGAATCTTTACCTAACCTCAGTCAAGATTGCTTCACTTTTAACTTACATACATGCTTTCTGCTCTTCCCTAAATGGAGAGTCTGGAGGGCCTTTGCTGGCTCAGCTGTTTTTTTTCTTTTTTCCTTTTTTTTACATATGGCCTTGGATTCAGGTCTAGCTCTGTCAAATGAAGGGACGGGATTTCTTGTTCAGTCATTTTTCACTCATATCTAACTCTTCATGACTCCATTTGGCATTATCTTGGCAAAGTACTAGATTGCTTTGCCATTTCCTTTTCCAGTTTATTTTACAGATGAGGAACTAAGGCAAACAGAATTAAGTGACTTACCCAGGGTCACATGGCTAGTAAGCATCTGAAGCTGGATTTGGACTTGGGAAGAGTCTTCCTAATTCCCAGCCCAGTGCTCTATCCACTGTGCCACCTAGCTTCCCCAGGAATTAGACTAGATCGTCTCTATGGCCCTTCCAGTCTCTGATGTTGTGTTCTTCCATGCACCTGTCTAGGTGGAATTAAGAGATTGGATTTGGAGTCAATAATATCTAAATTCAAATCATACTTAAGCCACTTGCTACCTCTGTGTCCAAGGCAAGTCATTTAATCTCCATCTGCCTCAGTTTCCTCTTCTGTAAAATGGGGATCATAGTACTTATTTCAGGGGGTTGTTATGAGAAATCTCTGGAAATCCCAGAATGCTATGTCAACTCGCTTGTAGAAATGATAGTTGTCATCTAGTACAATTCTTCATATTTCATGTTTGATGTTTTAGTGTTCTTTCAGTCTCTGTTATCTCTTGTTCTAATGTCCCTACTTGCTCTTATTTTCTACATTTTGAGCTTTCTTTAGCTCTAACATTTTCTTGCTCAATGTTCTTAAATTCCTTTCTAGCTTTTATATGCCATGCTCTGTCTCCTCTAGCTCTAACATACTGCATTCTATGATCTCTGTTCTCTTGTAACTAGAATTCTCCTAGAATTCTTTGAATTTCTGAGAGAGATCTTCGACTTGGAAGCATCCTGAAATTCAGAGCAAAAGGGTTCCTTCCCTAACCCTCACTTGGGATTTTAGACTGTATATTGCAGATTTCCAGAATTCTTTGATTCTGTCATTATTTTTTGTCTACCTGCCTCCTGACAAAGTTTTCATGCAGTTCAAATGGATGCACAAGGAATCTTACCAGGCTTTGCTGTATCTCAGTCATCTATTTCTCACATTAAATATTTTTCTGCATACATGCTCATATACTTGTGTTATGCATTTGCTAAAGATGATAGAAGAGTCTCTTTTGTGTGACATATTAGGATCATGCCAGAATTGTGGAATTGCATTTATGTTCTAAATGACAGGCACACTGCTACCAGACCAAGGAATAGTTGAAATTGTTTAGTAGAAAAAATGCCTTCAGTTATATCAACAATAGAGGTGAAAAACCTGGCAAGTTGTTATTTGAAATGAATTTCAATTTCAGGTCCAGGCTATTCTACAGGGAGACTTGATTGAGTAATGAGGATGTTATCCTTATAATCATGGGAGTTCATGATAAAATTGTTTTGTTATAAAGCCAATTGCAAATTATCAACTACCTACTGTATTCAGTAAAAAACATTATTGATTCAGATTCAAACAAACCATACATTGTGTCAGGCATGGACTGGACATTTTCTATGGAAAAGAAGTTTGCTTGGCCAATCAATTGCAAAATCCCAGAGAGCGAAGTCTTATCTACCAATATTATTTTCTGTCATTGTGACAGCACAGTACAAAGAATGTTAGATTTGGATCAGAATATTTGGTACAGTTCTGTTATTAGCTATATCAACTTGGACATATCTCATCCTCTCTTTGAGCTGCAGTTCATTCAGTCAATCAGTTAATAAGAATTTATTTTGTGCATGCTATGTACTATACACTATGATAGGTGTTGGTCATTCAAATACAAAGAGTGATCCAATCAAAAAGAATTCTTACATCCTGTGTCCTTCTCACCATCCTGAAACTATGTCTTTATTTTTCCAGTTTATATATTGTAGTTAGTTCTCTGTAGTTACTCAAACTTCATGCTTTTTCCCCACAGTTTAATATTTTTTTTTGTCTTTTAACCCCAGCACTTAGCACAGGTGCACAAAGCAGTCCCTTAGTAAATACTAATTGATTTGAATTGTAAAGGGAGGGATGTGTATCTGTGACTGTGTCTGTGTGTAGGTGTGTGTAGGGGCATCTTAAGACATCATATTGGAAATGGAGAAATAATAAAATTGTACTTATTTTTCTCCCTAAAATTTGGCTTTGGACCTTAACCATTCATTCCAACCATAACTGCCGTCTCCAAAGTTCCTAAAGATTTCTGAGTTGCTAAATCCAATGGCCTTTTCTCAAACTTCATTCTCTTTTACCTCTGCAGCCTTTGACAGTTTTGATCTCAGTCTCTTCCTTAATGCTCTTTTCTTTACAGTTTTCTGGGACAGTGTTGTCACCTTGTTTTCCTCCTCCCTAGCTGACTAAGCTTTCTCTGTGTCTTTTCCTCATTCTTCCTCAACATCCTGACTTCTAACTGTAGGTGTCCCTCAGAGTTCTGTCCTGGGCCCTCATCTTTTCCCCCTCCATGCTACTTCACTTGGTGATATCATCAGCTCCCATGGATTTATTGCCTGCCATCACTAGGCTGATGATTCTCAAATCTACCTTACCTGCCCCAATCTCTTTCCTGACCTTCAATCTCAGATCTCCTAATGCCTTTCAGATATCTCAAACTGGATGTCTAATAGACATCTTAAGCTCAGTATGTTGAAAAGAGAAGTAATTATTGTTCCCTCTAAACCTTCTACCCCTCTCCTCCCTTGCCTACAGCGGTAGAGGGCAACACCATTCTCCCACTCCCTCAATCTCCCAACCTAGCAGTCATCCTGGATTCCTCACTATCTCTCACCTTCCATTGCCAATGACTGTTGATTTTGCATTTGCATCATCTCTCCAACGCTCCCCCATGTCTCCTCTGACACTGCCACCACTCTAATGTAGGCCCTCTGTGTTGGTAAGCAAAAATGGGCTCCTTAGCACTTAGTTCAACAAGTGCCCTTGAATAGTTTGGCTTTTGTTCCCTTTGAGTAATTCATTGAGCCTTACTAGGTGCTAAGCCCCAAGCCCAAACCCCTATTAGGTGTAAAACCTTGGTGGGTGTGGATTGGCAACTAAGGTGGGGCCCAAGGTGGGGCTAACTCCAGGGAGGGCCTAGTTTACATGTCTGGGAGAGCAGAGGCTTTTAGACCACATGGGTTTAAGTCCACCTCTTTGTGACGATTCTAGGTCACGTGGGTGAGTCGCATGTGTGACTCACCCCTGACACTGAAAAAGATATAAACCAGGGGTTGGCTGTCTGTTCTTTGAAGCTCTCTTACCCACAGTAGTGGTGGCGAGCGTGACTCTGGGCCAGCCCTTGTTCTGAGCTCCCGGGCTGAACCTAGATGTTGGTAACTATGAATCTATATATGGTCTGTCTGTTAATGTTTGTAATTTGTTTGTAATTTGCTCTCAAGTTCAGTGTGCTGGTCTCTTCCCCTGAACTAAGGGAATGATATTTGTATGCTGAATTAAAGTAAGCTTGTCAACCCCTTCACCTTGCTTTCCTTAGTTAAGCAGATCAAAAGAAGCTGTGCCATTGGCAGCTTTCTGGGTGCTGGCTGTGGGTGGATCTTACACCCCCACAGAAGCTGCTAGCCAGATTGTTGAAACACCCTCATCACCTCATACCTGGATTATTGCAGTAGTCCATTGGTGTCTGTACCTCCCTCAAGTCTCTCCCTATTGCAACCCATCAATGATGCCACCCCACAACCCCTACTCAGTAAACTGCAGTGGCTTCCTGTTGCCTCCAGGAGTAGATACAGAATATCCTTTTTAGCATTCAAAGCTCTTTATAACCTCCCCGCTCTTACCTTTCCAGCCTTCTTACACATTACTCTTTAACAGGTACTGTGTGATCCAGTGACGTTCTCAGCCTGTTCGTGCTTGGGAAAATACACTCTCCTTGGCTCTGAGCATTTTCTCAGGCTGTCCCAAATTCCTGGAAGCTCTCTTTTGTCCCCTCCTACTACTGATCTTCCTGGCTTCCATTAAGTCCCAACTAAATTCCCTCTTTGTACAGGAAGCCTTCTCCAGCCTCTTAATTCTAGTGCCTTACTTCTGTTCATTATTTTCTGTTTGTCTTCTGTAACTTACTCGATATGTTAGTTTGCGTGTTTTCTACTATATTAGATTTTAAAGTCCTGGAAGGCATGGGGATTGTCTTTTGCCTCCCCCCCACCACACCCCACCCCAAACCACCCCCCCCCCCGCCCCCACCATCTGCAGTGCTTAGCAAAGTGTCTGACATAGAACTAAATAAATGCTTATTGATATGATTGTTTGCAGCCACTACAAATTTGTTATTTTCTCTCCATTAGGCCCCCACTGCTACAGTTCAAGCATTTTATTCCTCCCTAATTAGTTTACAAATGCACTCCCCATAGCAATTGTATGAAACCTTCTTAACTTTCTGGTGTCTTCCTACAAGCACCATCCTCAGTCCCTTTCAGCCAAGAACTTTTACTGCTATTAATAAAATTGAGGACTTTCTCAAAGAGCTCCTCCTCTGCTCCTAACATTGGGATAAATACCCACACTATCTCCTCCTTGACCCCGGCCTCTGATGAAGAGCTGGTCTTCCTCCTTACCAAAATCAATTCCTCTACATGCATTTATTTTTTTCCAGTTCTTAATTCTCCTCCTTCCTTCCACACCCACTGAGACAGGCAAAAAAAAATCTGATGGCCATCAGACATATGAAGTCACGCAAAACGTTTCACATTCTCCTTGTTACATGAATTACCTGACGAATTCAGCAGATCATCCCCACTGTTATCCTTAGTCTTCTCTCTTATCACTGCAATGAGCCCTAGACAATAAACCCTGTGAACTAACCTCTAGGTCCCATTTCTTTCCCTGTTGGCTGAAAATATATCCATATTTTTAAAAAAATTTTCACTTAGTCTGACCATCCTCTCTAGCTATTTGAGAAAATCATCTAAACAATTCCTCTCTCCTTATTGTTTTGTATATGTAATTTTTATTCTCAATTTTCAATTCTTTCTCTCCTAGAATGCAAGAAAAATGATACCCATTACAAATATGTATAGTCACATAAAAAATATCCTGTATTAACCATATCCAAAAAAAATATGATTCAATTTGTTGTTGAGTCTATTGGCTCTTTTTCTGTTAGGTGAATAACATTTTTCATCATAGGATTGTTGTAGTTGCTCTCGGTTATTATGTTGATCAGTGTTACTAAGTATCCCAAAGTAATTCTCTACATGATATTGCTATATTATTGTTGTTCTCCTGTTTCTTTTTACTTTACTCTGCATCAGTTCATACATGTCTTCCCCGCTTTTGTTATTTCTTCTAGCACAATACTATTCATATACCACAACTTATTCAGCCATTTCTCAGTTGATAAACATACCCTCAGTTTCAAATTCTTTGCCATAAAAAAACAGCTGAGATAAAAAATTTTTATACATATATGTCCTTTTCCTCCTTCTCTGATCTCTTTGGAGGTGGGGGCAGGGTATAGAGCTAGTAATAGTATTGCTGAGTCAAAAGGTTATCTACCATTTAATACTTTTTGTTCATAGTCCCAAATTGCTCTCAAGAATGCTTGAACTAGTTCACAACTCCACTAACAGTACATGTGGATATCTATTTTTTTCATAGCTGCTCTGGGTTTTGTCATTTTCATTTTTTGTCATCTTGTGTAATTTGCTGGGTGTCTTACTCACCTCTAAATTATCTGTGATCTGGCTTTCAACCTGAACATTCTCAAGTCAACTAGCAATTATTAAACAGCAAGTCTGTGCCGGACATGGATGAAATATATGGGATGCAAGGAAAGGTAAACAGACCTACTCTTAACCTCAAAGCTGAATGAGTGAAGGTGCAGCCAATACTGGACAGGGTGGTCAGGTGTCCTTAGGGGGGAGCCAGGTTTTGCTAAGAGCGAGTAGATGGAAGAAGTGGAAGAGAAATAGATTTAAGAGGAAGAGACATTTGTTCCCTTTGGAAGAGGCATCCCAGAGGACACGGTGGAAGGGCTGTGTAGAGTTCACATGTATATTTGAGGTTGGAGGATTGAGGGGATGGAAATGAGGAGTCATGGGTTTGAGGTTTTCTCTCTTCAATAAGGGTGACTTCGATTTTTATATCACCTTGATCTCCCCTCTCTATCTCTTCCCCTCATCCTCACAGTCTTATATTGTATAACAAATAAAAAATTAAAGAAAAAGGAAGATGAGAAAAATTTAGAAAAGTAGTCAATATGTTGAAAAAATATGACAAACCAGGTTATATGTATGTAGACAGCTTCTCTCCCCCACTCATATACTCCTCCTAAGTTGTACTAGTGTGTTCTTTTCTTCTTGGTGACCAAATTTGTTTATAGTTTCATTCAATTCATTCATTTTTATTGCTTTGCCATCTTTAATCTTTCCATTTATATGTTTATACTCATTCATTATATTGTTTCCTGACTCTTCTCATTTTAAGTTGTATCAGTTCACGTAGGTCTCTCCAAGTTTCCCTTTAATCATCTTGTTCATTGTTGCTTATGGCACAATGATATTCTGTTATATTCAGGTACAACAATTTGTTTAGCTATTTTGCAGCATCTACTTTCCAGTTCATTACTACTCACAAAACGTGCTGTTAAAGTTATTTTAGTTTATATGGAGCCTTTCTTTCCATCATTGACTTCCAATATGCTTAGCCAAGAAATCTTTAGATCAAATGATATGGACATTTTAGTTAGTTTATATTATTCCATATTACTTTCAAAAATGGTGGCACTGATTCACAGCTCTTCTAATAAAATAGCATATATGTGCCTGTCTTTCCAAAACCCCTCCAAAATTGATTGTTCTCATCTTTTGACCTCTTTGCCATTTTAAGTATATGAAATGAATTTTCAGGATTGTTTTGATTCCTATTTATCTTATTGTTAGAGATATAAATGCTCTCTTAATAGATAAATTGCCAAGTCTTTTTATTTGTGCTTATTCTTTTTAACTTCTACAGCATCTAATACTCTTGATCATCTTTTTCTGGGTACTCTTTCCTAACTAGGTTTTCATGAAACTATTCTTTCCTAGTTTTCTTCCTCTCTACTGACCATTTTTTACCAGTTAATTTTGCTGGTTCTTTATACATGTCATGCCTTCTAACCATGGGTGAACCCCACCCCCAGCTCCTGCCAAGGCTTTCTCCTGGTCCCCCTTCAATCTATATTATTGCACTTGATGATTCCATTAGCAACCACAGCTTTAATTATTATTGGTACACATATGCTCACTGGAGCTATTTATGGAGCTCCACATCCAGCTAGAGACTAGCTATAATCTTTTTCTTGAGCTCCAGCCCTATTATCATTTCAAATTCAACATGTCTATGTCTAAAGCAGAACCTCTTGTCTTCCACCTAAAGCCCTCATGCCTCCCATCTTTCCTGTTGCTTTAGTAGGGCACCATCATATTCCCAGTCACCCAGCCTCACAACTTTCATGTAATGCTCAACTCTTAACTCTTTCTCTTTTCCACACATTGGATGCATTGCCCCATCTTCTTATTTTTGCCTTTGCAACGTATCTTCTACACTTCTCTCTCTCTCTCTCTCTCTCTCTCTCTCTCTCTCTCTCTCTCTCTCTCTCTCTTCTCTCTCTCTCATTCAGCCACAACCCTTGTTTAAGCAATAGTGTTCTAACCTGTCTTTCTTCTTTAAGTCACTCCTCACTCTAATCCATCATCCTCCCTACAACCATGGTTATTGTTCTAAAGAATAGCTTGGACCAAGTCATCTCCCTGCTCAATAAGCTCCTATTACCTCCAGAATTAAATGGTAAAAGCTCTTCATAAACTTATTTATCATAAATTTATTCCTTTTATCTATTTTAATCTATTATATCTATTCTTTTACACTTTATTCTCCTCCATGCACCTCTAAAATCTAGCTACACTTGCCTACTTGTAGCTTACTCTAGCCTGAGACACCATACTTTATTTCTGCCATTTTGTTTATTGTCTGTTATGCTGGAATACTTTACCCCTTCGATTCTTCCTTTTAGTTTCCTTGACTTTCTTCATTTCAGTGCAAATACGGAAGGAATTTTTTTCAGGTCCTCCCATCCCCAACATTTTCCTCTCTTCAATTCCGTTTAATCAACTCTCTATATCTTGTATCTCAAAGTTGTTTACATGTTATCTTCCTCCATTGGAATGTAACTTTCTTGGTTTAAAAAAAAAGACCTAAGTTTTTGTATTTATTTAATAAATGTTTGTGGTTTGACTAATGATTATCATTAAGCTCACATTCACAGCTTTTTCCAAAATGGCAGAATATTCTAGAACCTATGCTCTATTCCCTCAGGATCACCTCTGTGCCACAATTAAGTATCAGAGCAGAATTTTCAGAATGTTTTAGGAAGAACTCTTTTCTTTTGTGTTTCACTTTTAACAGGAAAACAAATCAAAAGTTATTTAGTAATCATTTTTCCTCTGTGAAGCATTTCCTGATCCTCTCAATGTTTTAATATTTTAAAAATCTGATGCCCTTTTTTACCCATCATATTCATTTCCAGATATATCATCACCCAGTAAGTCCTCTTTATAGCAATTTTTAACATTTAAAAATTCCATTTGACAGAATAGTGAAGTGTATAGAATAGACCTCATGTCAGAATACTGTTTTTTTCAAACACATACAATAATTTAGTGAGAATTACTGAGGAAGCCAATTATATTGAAATGTTATTATGCAAATATTTTTTAAAGTTTATGGATATCAAGTTAATCACTTGTGTCTTATGAGAAATTTTTTAAAGGAAAAATAATTCAATACAACTATTCACTACATCAGTCTTGTCTGACAGTATATATGAAATATTCTATATCCATACACCTCCTCCCCCAAATCTCTGCAATAACAGGAGGGACATATTGAGTCAAACTTTAGCATTACAATCTTACAACATTCAGTTTTGTTGTATTCTTTATTTACATTGTTGTATTTTATGGTATTTCACTGATAACACGCTGGATTCCAGTGGATTCCAGCTTCTAACAGGTTCACTCTTGATGTAGTCAGGAATGACAGCTTCAGAGGGGTTAATAATAAGCTTTATTCTAATTTCTCTAACACAGTATTGCTGATAATGGGCACAAATTCCTACAGCATTCCCTAATCACCCTTCTCACATGGGCCCGATGAGAAGTGGGGGCAACTACCCCGATGTTTCGATGGGGTCAATTGAGACAGACATGTCTTGTACATCCCCTAAATCCCCTCAAGCCTTGATGGTGGCTGGTCAAGGCACACACAGATTCCCCTGTGGATTTCCCATCTTGCCAACATTAAGCTCACAAGCTAACTTTAGCAATATCATCATTCTGCACAAGCGTAGAAAATATCAATTATGTCACCCCTATATCTCACAGCGCAGCCTCAGTAGAAATGTCTCTCACTACAGTTCTAAGAATTACTATCTAGGATCCTTGAAACTACTCTGGAAGTTATTATCTAACACCTGGAAACTAGACATTCTCATGGCCATGGAGCCCGAGAAACTAAACTCTAAAAGGATAACAAAATCCTCCTTACTAACAGATGGGTACATTTTATTTCTTCTGCTGCTTATTTCACTTTCCATCATTTCCCAGAAATCTTTTCACCTTTCTTTGAATTCTTAATATTCATAATTTCTTTCAGCATAATAATACTCCTATACCCATGTATCATAATTTGTTTAGCTATTTTCCAATTTATAGAGCAGTTAATTTAGTTCTTTGTTTCCACTATAAAAACACACCTATTTTCTTATAAACAATGAATGTGTTGAGAGACAGAACTTGTGATATGATGGAAACAAGGTTATGTTTGGAGCTAGAAGAGCCCGGTTTGATTCTCACCTGACATGTAGTTCTGTGGCCAAGGGTAAGTAACTTCATCTCCCCAAGTCCATTCCTGCTTGATAAATTGGGATAATAATACATGTAAGCCTCTTTCACATGGCTATTTTGTGACTCAAATAAGATAATGTATGAAAAAGATTTTGTGTAAACTTTTATTTTATTATAGGTCATTTATTATTATTTTTGAAAAAATTATTGGCTATGGATTAAATTTAAAAATGAGTGCAAAATTCACTACTTCATTGTTGCACTACATTGTTGCAATACTTTTCTTTACATTTCAGCTTATACTCCTATTGGATTGCATTTCTTTTAAGACATTCTAGAATTTGGCAGTCAATTCAACCTAACGTTTTTTTCTATCAGTCTAAAGACTATTGGCTCTAGGAAAAGCAAAAATCACTGCTTAGAAAAAGCCCCTATGCAGATTTCTGTGGGTCTAAAGATACCATTCTTTTCCTGTTTCTATTCAATTAGTGCAGATATATATTTGAATTAATGGGGAGCTGGCCCTGAGTTGAGACAGGCCTCGGTTCAAATCCAGCCTTCATAGTTGTTTTACGGGTGAAATCACCTCACCCCTCTGACCCTCCATTTGCTTACCTGTAAATTGGGAACAGTAATTCCTGCAGATCCTAAATCACAGTGTTGATAGGAAAAGGATATGAGTTAATACATGTAACGTACTTTGAAAATCTTAAAGTGTTACAACATGTTAGCTATTATTAATAATAGTATGAGTGATGATGATGATGATAGTACACAAGTGCAAACTTAAACATTCCATACTCTTTGTTTCAAGGAAGACTCCTAAATCCTTTCCATGGTCCCAAGGACAAGGTGAACTATTGTTGTAGAATTTCTTATAAATTCTGCTTTCTGGTCAGAGGGAAGGCATGAAACTGCCTAACCTGTCAGATTTTATTTGGCATCAGACTTCAATTCGACCATCAAGGGTAATATAAATGTATTGAAACTCTCAAGAAAAAGATGAAAGTAGAAGACAGCCTAAGATCCTTCTCTTGAGGAATTTGCCCTTTATGTCTTATTTGAATTGTTTTGTTTTTTTTTTTCCAAACTCTCCATTCATGGCTTTTATAACAATATTGAATAATATCTTGCATTTATTTAGTATGTTTAACACTCCTGCCCCCTTTTTTTGTCGCTCTGCAATCATCACTACAGAATAAAAAGGTTGTCTTGAATAGGACCATACAAGGACCATTTTTGCATTTTTCCTTTTTTTTAAATGGGTCACAATTGCCAAAAAATCTTATCACCAAATGACTTTTCTACTGTTGATAACCTCCTTCATTGCTTAGCCGAACTAATCTAGGTAAATAATTATGACTCTGTTGGTCGGACCATGCTCAAAGCCTTTCCAGAATAGTAGAATCTCCTTGAGCTTGTGCTCTACTGGGATAGCACTCCAACAGAGAACTGCAACACTACTTTAACAACCCTGTTTCCTATGGAAACATTTTTTGTTTGTTTTTAATCATATCTTTAATAGTAACATGCTACCATGGTTGCTATATGGCATCATAAACCTGGGAAAACAACAATCTTCAAAAAATTTAAAATAAGTATTACATAGGGGGAAGTGGAGAAGAATATGGTGGGTGTGAGAAGGCTGTAACATATGACCAATGTGGAACTAAGAAGTGAATCAGAAGTAAAATGTGTCATTAAGGAAATGTAAGGTAAATAAGAAGAAGGGTTATTCATGTGCTGAAGGCAAGGGATGAAAGAAAGACCACCACACCATTGACTAGTATATCCTAGGATGGTGTGGTCTCAGGTACTGTTACTATACTTAACACCAGGATTAGAACACTAGACATGGATGTCTCCTGGTTCAGACAGAAATATCTCACCAGCCTCTTCTTACCCCACCATTTTTGCTCTTCCTTTGGTATTAGCTAAAATTCTATTCAAGTAACAAGTTCCTTTGCCTCCACCCTTGTACTTGTGAGATGATGAAAAGCTATGAATCTCTTTGAGCCTGAGCAGGCAGAAATGAGTGAGGTATAGCGGCTATACCTTAGAAATCCTTTCATTAAGGGGATCCGTTCTGTAAAGCTTGAATTCAGTCAAAGGGCCACACTTGAGGACCTAGGGGGCCACATGTGAACTTGAGGCCACAGGTTCCCCACCCCTGGTATAGCCACTAGGAGTGGACATATATTGCAGGAGGTGCATGGGAGCAGATGAATGCCTCAGTTGCAGCCTAGGTATAAGTGCTCAGTCACTCTTGCTTACTCAGCCCAAAGAAACCCCATAAATGTATTCTCTCTGCCCAGGAAATTCAGAAAAATTAATCAATAATTCTGTGCACATTAGTGTTCCCTTCCAAAAATCTCTTTTAGCCCAATTTATCTCCCTCACTTGGCTGTTCCCAGTTCCTTCTTCTTAAGATGAATTCAAATAATAGCACACACAGTTTAGTAATCCTACCAGTTAACAACTTTATCATATTTTGCTGTTTAAGAAGAACATTTTGAAATACATAAAGGTAAAAAAAGTTTTTAAAATACAAAGGTAAGCTGTGAAGCCCTGAACCTGTCTTCTCTGGAGAGAAAGGTGTAGGAGAAAATGAGGAATCACCTGTGTGATTTGATTGCAGAAATTGTAAAAATTTTCCCAACACATTTTAATCTCAGGGCAAGTTCCTCATGGAGACTTTGCCTTAACCACTCTACCTCTTCCAACTCCACATTTTTTTTTTTCGTTTTTTCTGCTTCTCTTCTCCCTGTAAGTCCAATGTGGTCATTGAGGGAAGGGAAGCTTGTCAGCCTAAGTTATCATCTCCACCTGTCTCCAGATCAGGCCTAAACTCTTTAGGTTTGGTACTGCGGAAACACATAACACCATTTAGGAGTCAGTCAATAGTCATTCAGGGCTCAGGCATTCACTACTAGACTGTTATTCAAATGTAGCCTATACAGTCAGGAAGGTGAGCAAAGTCCCTAAGTTCAGCACAGGTTTGGTTGCCAGGATAGAAGAGTCTAGTTGCAATTCCTCTCCTATCTCTTCTGTTTGCCCTTGTCTTCTGGCATCATTCGAAAATTATATATATGTATATATATGCATATATATATATATATATATATATAGATGAATGTAGCTTTTCTAGAGTATGAAGATTCAAATTTAAATTCTCTCTCAGCTTTTATTGTTCCTTTGATATCATCTTGTGCTTGCTAAAAGACTGTTTTGCTAGGGAATACCAGCAGATGGGAACCCTTGATCCAGACCTGTTGTGGCTTGGACTTCACCTGTCTTCCAATAGGCACCATATAAGTCCACATTTTATTTTTAAATTGCCAACTTGCATAGTCTCCCATTCCAGGTAATGGTGCACACACACAGAAGGAAACTGGCTTGTTTTTCTTTTATCTAGCCAACTTCCTGCATTGTAACTCCTTTGAGTAGAACAAATAAGGTCAGATATCTTCTTCCCAGCTGAGGCATGGGAGGAGCAAATTGTCTTTAGAGTTAGGAATCACCTTGGTCCCTCAGGTTCAAGGCTCACAGAGTACAAAGTCATTGTCATCTCTCCTTGGCTTACTTGTTCCCCATGGAAGTTCTTTTACAATAGCCACTTCTCCCAGGGCTTTTGAAGAGGAGACCAGAAAAACATAAATCCCATGTTGAATATTTTACTCTGCATATACCATATGTCTCCAAAATGGAGATGGCATATTCTTCTTCTACTCTAGACCCTGGCTCTCGTGTCTGTCAGTTTCTCCTGAAACCTTTCATAAAAATAATTAATCTTAGCCTCCTTCATATACCTTTCCTAGAACCTTTGTTTCCAAACCCCATAATGGGTTTGGTATGGCTCCCAAAGTTTTAATTCCATGGAATAAAAACTTGGACAGGTATATTACTGAAGATTGCTTTTGAAGAAGGTAACATGATATGGAAGGAAATTATTTAATATGAAGTCAGAGGAGTTGAGTTGATATCCTGATGGTTAACCTTGGACAATTCACTTCATGCCCCAGGATTCCATTTTTGTCATTAGTAAATTGAGAGGTTTGTGCATGGTGACCTCAAAGGACCTTTACAGTGCTAAGTCTTTCATCCTATTATCTGTCTTACGATGGAATCACTGGGTCAAGGTCTTTGCTGTTACATTCAGCACCCTTCAAATTCAAGATACTAACAATCTAACACTTATTTTTTTCCCTCATTCCATTCTCCTCACTTTCATTAATGTCTAAAAGGGAAGAATGAATGCTTTTTTTTTAGTGTGGAATCCCATATTGTTTGCACTGTGTGAAAATAGCAAATGTAATACTGCAAAGAACAAACTCAACAAAAATACCAGCCTATGATCTGCATTTTACTTTGTTTCTTGGATTTGAAGTGCCTGGGCTGTTCTTTTTCAAATACAACTGAAGGCTTTTTCTTTGAGGAAAAGTCCAGGCATTGTTCATTAAATAGACTTCATTGAGGTCAGGAAAGTCTGCCCTCTCTGTGCTCATGCTCTATGGATTTCCAAGAACACATCCACTTTCTGTTAAGTCACCCTCTTGCTATTTCACAATTCTTAAATGAACAAGGATACTTCTCACTTTCCCATCTTAAATACCCGCCACAAATCCATCCATTACCACCGTCCTTTCTTTGCTTTTAGTCAATTAATAAATATGTGCTGTTAGTCAGTCAACAAATATGTCTCTTAGTATGTGCCAATCACTGTGGTAGGCCTTTGGATAGAATTTTTAAAATGATGCCGTCTGCATTTTACATCTGGAGTCAATCTCTTTCCTTTATATTGCTAGTCAGCTCATGGAAAATATATCCAATTCAACACCCTGACCTCTCTTATCCCTCTCTCCAGTGAGTTATTTTTACCTTAAGGTTCTGTCTTAGATATTCAGGGATGCAGTGAATAAAGCTTTATTGTTATTTCTTTTTCTCTTCTTTCCTTTTTTTTTTTTTGCTCCCAATCATCTTGAATGCCACCACACAGTGTTTTTCACTTAATTCTGTACAGTGCCAGGGCAATTTCATACAATGGAAAGGGGTTGGCTAACCATTATTGGTAAACTCCTTTAGTGGAAATTGTTACCTCAAGAGGAAATGACAGGTCTGTTACCCTCTCCAGGCCTTATTAACCTGTTCTTGAAATTCTCCTTGGCACCTTAGGTCTTGCCAACTCTATGGTCTAGCAAAATAACCACCCAAATCCCCAGATAATTTTCACTAGCTAACACCAGAGCAACAAAGGATAAAGTATTTATTTCAACAACAATATTATATTGAATTCTTTCTAATCATGTGAGAGCTGCATTATTTATGTAAAAGTCGAGGCCTGAAATATCAGAAAACAATTTGATGTCAGTGAAAATTAGCAGAAGTCTAATGATCAGATTAAATTATATATGCCCTTCTCAGACCACATCTGGAGTGTTTTCTGAAGTTCTAAACCTTTTAAGAAGGGATTTGACAAACTACAGCACATCCTAAGGAGAGCAAACAGAATGCTGACAAGACCAGATACCACACCATATGAGGATTAGTTGAAAGAATTTAACGTGGTTTCCCATGGTGAAGAGTTGGGAGAAAGGGAAAATGACATGATCACCTGCTTCAAATACCTAGAATCTCTTCCTGTGGAAGAGCATGGACATCCTCACTTGCTCAATTCAGTAGAATCAAGGTAGATTTTTGCATAGTGCCACTTTGGTAAGTGAAGTTTTCATATCCAGGTTGAAAGTTTTTGGAGCTCTTGAAATATTTTTTCAAAGTCATTCCAGTGTCTCATTCAAACAATGAGATATATCCCCACAATAGGGATAGAAATGATGTTTCTAGGGTTGCTCTTGGGATGTCGAGCTTAAAAAAATCATTGAACCCTGTTAAGCTTTCTTTGATGCCAGAATACTTGACCGGAATGAAACAAAACATTTTTGATTGGAGATTTGAAAAATTTGTTATCTCTTATGCTGGTAGATATGATCAAACATCAAAGTAGTTCTAATTTTAGTTGAATACAGATTTAATGGGGAAAGGGAAGCTTGCCAATATAATACATCATAGACTGTACTCCAAACAATATGTGAATGACTTTCTTGAGTTGTTTCCTATTATTTTCTGCTAGCATTTAGAGACAACTGTATTAAGGAATTTGTTGTTTTTAAGTGTCTTTATATTCAGTTTGAATGTGAAAGTAACATGAAAGATGTTAGTGCAATCAGCAGATCTTATTTTTGAATGGATGTACAATAATTCCTCAGGTTTCTAGCATTATAGTTTAATTACAAGCTGGATATGGCAAAATTTTGTACCTTAAAAAGCCCTTTTCTTTTTGTTCTATCTTTTCATCCTCCAGGCAAGGAATGCTGTCCTTATTTTAGAGCCTAAAACAATAAGGCAAAAAAGGGATGAGATTTCCTCCTTAATTTACTGATATAGCCAGAATTTGAATCCAGACCTCTTTTAGGTGTTCTTATCTTGCAATATAAGAATAGATCCATATTATTCAGTGGTTTCTCTTTTTTAATACTTTGTAGAAAAATATTTTCCCTATTTTTTTCCTTTTAATGCATTTATTTCTTCTTTACTTAGTAAACCTTGGCAATGGAATGGAGAAATAAAGGGGATGAACCACAAGATGATGTCTCATATCCACTGTGGAAAAATCACTTTGTATTCTTATTCAGCACTACTGAAAATTGAGAGAGCAACAGGCACATCTTTCTATATGACCTCTGAGCCCCGTGCAGCTTTTAATGAAGGCTCACCCTTTGCATCTGGTTATTCACAAACCCTGATCTTACAGCCCCAAGAGAAAAGATGGTATTGGATAGAGAGGTCACAGGCCATCTTCTAATTAGGAAGCCTCTCTCCATACCTAGACATAGGGTTAAGTTTGAAGGGACTGGTTAGTCACCAGCTGAAACAATATTAATGTTGAAGAGCAAATTACCCTAGTTATCTAACCATGTAGAAAGACACAGTTTTGCTCTGCATGAAAAATTAAAGGCTAGTCTTAATCTGATGGAAAAGTCGTTAAAAAAAAAAGATGAAACAACTTGGATGAGCTCAGCCATTGTTGATAAGGCAGATGATAAACTGCACATTTTCCAGAGTCAGAGGATCTAAATACAATCTCAAAGGGAGAACCTTAGGGAAAAAATATATGATTTCAATTGTAAGCACATTTTTGGGAATTTATCTGAGCTGCAATGAAATGGGGTTACCTTATGAAAATGCATTCTGTATTGATGCCCTTCTCTGTTAACATGCAATAGATTACTCTGTTTAGAGGCAAAGTCATCCAGGTAAGCAGACTAAGAAGCACTGATGCTACAAGGTGTCCCTAAAGTCTGGACACAGAGGAAAATTGACAGCACTGTGGAGTTATTGCATTGAGTTCATGTGAATCTTGCAAAGCACATCAACCTTTGCATCACAAATGATGGAAATCATATTGAAGATGTTATTTGCTAATGCTCCAATTAAGTAAAATGTGGTTGAAAATTTCATTCATTTCATTTCTTGAAAATATGCATTTTTGCCTATATGTCCAGACTTTGGGAACACCCTGTACATCCCCAGTAGCAACAGGATTCCAAATGAATCTAGTGTGGCCATTTGTACAGTGTCTCCATGTGTTGGCATTAAAGTAAGGGAGACAATACCTGTGGTGATGGTGGAGATATTGAAATGGTACAAAAACATGTGCCTTTCACTGCAGAAATGTAATTCCAAGAAGGAAAAATGTCAAAATTGGTGATGCAATTTAATTCTCATGTATATTAGCAAACTATCTGGGGGAAAGAACAAATGTATTTTGGCTCACGGGAATTAGAGGGAGGTACCCTGGTTCTAAGAACGTGGTCTGCAAACTGATTAAGTAAAGTTGCATGATTAGATTTGTGAAGTGAAGATCAGAAAGTGGAAACTGAGCAAGTAGTATGTTAATCCATCACTTTGTTCCTCAAGTGTCATCTCCACTGAAGTCACACAGGTACAATAATAGGAACTTTGCAGTAAGTGAAGCATGCAGTAATTTGATTTGCCTTCAGAGAGAGTTGTGATTCATGGAAACACAGAATTTTATGGTTGGAAGGGACCTAAGCAACCATTTAATCCAATCTATTATTGAAAAAGAATCCACACTAGAAAAAACCCAGCATGTACTTACCCATCCCCTGCTTGAAGCTCTCCAATGAAGGGAATTCACTAATTCCTGATCCATTCCATTCCACTTTTGTATAGCTCCAATTGCTAGGAATTTTTTTTTCTTGATACCAAGTTTTAGTAGCAAGGTCTCCAGATTCACTAGTAAGATAGCAAAGTTTATTAGTTATGTTAACTAATTTCAATCTTTTCCTCTGATAAACAGGCAATTCTCAGAAAAGGAAAGTCAGGTGCTATTGTGAACACAGGGATAGTTTGAAGAGACAATTCTGATGAACATAGATGGCCCCCTCCCTACCATTTTTGCATAGGTGGAGATACAACACTGAGTATAATGTCTTTTTTATGTTTAAGTTACTTTTGCTGACCTTTTTAAAATTATTTTAACATTTTTATGAGGGATGTCTCTGGGAATTTAAGGAATGAGAAATATATTAGGAGATAGGGGTGATTTAAGAGAAGATAATAATAGAATTTCAAGGGAAAAAGCAATGAATAGCCCAACCCATCTAGGAGAATTCAAATGGTAGTAGGTATAGTTACAGAGGATCCACACTCCATATCAGCTTAAACAACTAATGCACATCCAGTTAAAGAAGGTGACAGCAAGAAGAGTAACATTTTACGGCAGACTTTATTATAAAAAAGCTATAGCTGCTTTTGTACCAATTGAAGCTTCTCCACTCATTTATTTCAAATTCAATTAAGTTCAATAAAGAATAAGTGCTAAGGACTGGAGATACAAAGAAGAGGCAAAACAGGGTCCTTGCCCTCAAGGAGTTTACAGTCTCATAGGGGAGACAACACACAAACAAATACATACAAAGTGAGCTATATACAAGATGAACAGAGAATTACTGAAAAAAGTCACTGGAATTAATACAAGTTAGAGAAGGATTCTTATAGAAGTTGACATTATATTTGACACTTAAAGTCAGGGAGGTTAGTAGTCAGAACATATGAGTGAGAGCATTCCAGGCTTGAGAGATAGCCAGAGAAAATGCTCACAGCTGAGAGATGGGTGGTCTTCTTTGTGAAACAGCCTGTAGGCCAGTGTCACTGAATTGAAGTTTTGGTGTTTTGGAATAAGGTGAAAGAATGTATTGGAGTGGGGGGAGACCCATCAGCTTGCTATTGCAGTAATCACAATGTAACTTTATGAGGACGTGCTTTAGAATGGTGGCAGTGTCAGAGGATAAATGGGGCCATATTTAAGTGATGTTGCAAAGGTGAAATCAATGGGCCTTGGCAATAGCTTGGATATGGGGGTGGGGTGGGGAGGTTAGAGGTAATCAGAAATCCAGGATGACTTCTAGGTTAGGAGCCTAAGGGACTGGGAAGATGATATTTTTCTCTGTAGTAATAATGATGGCAGGAGGAGGGAATGGGAGTGTTTAAGTGGAATGATAATCAGTTCTGTTTGGGGCATATTTTGTTTAAGATGTCTATTAGATATTCAGTTCAAAATTTCTGAAAGGCATTTGGTATTGTGAGATTGTAGGTCAGGAGAGAGACTGGGACAGGAAAGTAGATTTGAGAATCATCTGCATAGAAACAGTAATTAAATCCACGGAAGTTGATGTGATCACCAAGTGTTGAGGACAGAATCTTGAGGGACACCCACAGTTAGAAGGTGTGATCTGGCGGATAATCTAGTGAGGCAGAGAAGGCATGTTCTGATAGGTGAGAGAGAGAGAGAGAGAGAGAGAGAGAGAGAGAGAGAGAGAGAAGAGAGAGAGAGAGAGAGAGAGAGAGAGAGAGAGAGAGAGAGACAGAGAGAGACAGAGAGAGAGAGAGGAGTATCAAGGAATTGAATGTACAGAGACATAAAGAAGAATGAGGATTGAGAAAAACCATTGGATTTAACCACTATGAGGTCGTTAATACCTTTAGAGAGAATAGTTTTAGTAGAATGATAAGATTAGAAGCCAGACTGTAAGGGTTTAAGAGAATGAGAGAAGAGAAAGTGGAAGCATCTATTTTAGTTACCCATTTTTTGGAATTTAGCTATAGAGAGCAGTGTGGTAGTTACCTGGAGTTACCTGCCCTTGTATTTTAGTAACATTTTCATGCTTTTTATTAAGAAAGAAGTTGGAGACTTGTATCTGAGAGGAAGATAGTAAAATGTTAGTAACTCATGTGCCTCTGCAAAGAATCTGACAATAATTAATGGATATTTTCTGACCTTAAGGTTTCCCAGTTTCAAAGAAAAGCTATAGTTTATAAAAAAAAAACAAGTCCTAGCTGTCATGTAATGTACAAGCTCTGCCTTCCTTATTTGATCTAACTTACCTATTTGTTAATGATTGTGTTATTGTGACCATGTAGAGTCAAAAACTATTTTTTATCTTCTCCAGGCGTTCTCTTACCTCTCTTTACCTTTTGTAAAGTTTTTGACTGATGTCGAATTATTTATTTATTTTGTTCTTTGCATACATTTGACACATTATATCACTTTAACCATTTAACTTGAGATTTCATTTGCTAATATAGGGAATATAAAATTTCTGATGTCTCTGTTTGTTGGATTACATTCTTTTTTTCATTGCCATCCATTGAGTAATGTGGATTTCAGATTTTCGGCTGCATGTACCATCTAATTATGGTTTTCTAATGACTTTGCAATGATCTTCAATATCATCATTAGCATCATTACCACCACCACTATTGTCATTATCATTTCCTACTCTTTTTCAGTGGTGTTCAAGTAGAAATCGTTTAAGCACAAGTTGTTACCTTATTTTATATAAATTTACGGATATATAAATTTATGGATCATGTGGATAAAATGGCTATTTTTCAAATTCAATAAAAATTGGGGATGTAAGATCATCTATTGTAGAGTTACTGAAAAGATCTTTGAGACAACTCTAGTAACTGCCAGAACGACAGAGATGAGATGTACCATTTGTTGTTCTCTCACATTCTTCACCTTGGTCTCTATATCTTGAATACTTTTCATGTCATATACTCTGGAAATATGAATATTTGGTGTGAAAATATCCATTAAAATTTTCTTAAATTTTGTATGGAGCAGTCGTGGGCAGCTAACATCTGTTTAATGATGCTCTGGTTGCATTGTAGTTTATTTTTTGAATTCTCAAGGATACTTTTAGTTCTGTATTTACACTGTAGGTATTTGTCATCTGTTCCTTTATAAAGGTTAGCAAACTTCTGGTACGTGTTTATGTCTATCTGATAGTGTCTTTTTAAGTATCTGGCCGCTACTGACTTTTGCTACCTTCAGTGACATATTGTGCAGTTTTCACCCCATTATTGCATAATCTACTTGGCTCAATAAATCAGGGCTCCTTAAAGATTCTATTTTTACAATTTCAGATCATAGTAACCCGATCCTTCATTGGTGTTGTAAATCACTAAAAATGAACCAACTTCTAAGGCTCAGATTTCTTTTCAACATACTGTTGTTTAAAGCTATGTGAATGTAGCCCACAGAGTAACTTGTGATTACATTCTAGTATCTTAACCCTTTCATGTGCTCTATGTTGAGATAAACCATTTTCATTTATATGGAAATTCTAGTTTCTTGAGGGCAAGGACTCTCTCTGTCTCCCTCTCTCTGTCTCTATCTCTGCCTCTGACTCTGTCTGTCTGTCTGTCTCTCTGTGCCTGTGTGTATCTGTCTGTCTCAGTCTCTGTCTCTCTCTCTCTATGAGCATTTAACCATGTCAAGTGAAAGTAAAAAGCGTTTATTAAGTATTTACTATGGCTCAGGCAATATGTTAAACACTGGGATTTCAAATGCAGGTAGAAAGAAAGAGAGTCATTCCCTCTAGGAACTTTCCAGAAGGCAGGTTCTTGGGGCTGGTAGGGCTGGACATTGCCTAGAAAAGGCTGTGCAGATGAGTCAGCAGTGCAACTTAGAGAGGAATGAAGACATAGTTGTCCTTGGCTTTTTCCTTAAAAGTGGAGGTTCTGTGAGAAACCAGCCAATTAGAGGGAGAAAATGCAAAGGAGGACCAGGGGATATCCAAGGGCAGAGGTGGAATATGCTTCCCAAGTGAAGAGTTTCTGTGCCGTGTTAGAGGACAGTCATATGGAGAAGAGTTCCCAGGGCAGCTTAGACAAGGACGTAGGCAGGGAAATATTTCATTTTTATCTTCTATCCCCATTGCCTAGAACCTAGTAAATACTTGATAAATGCTTGCTTCAAGGATTTATTGATCCATTAGGATAAACCTGTTATCAGTCTTTATGCTCGTGTTGTTTGTTGTCTTTGTTATTATCTTTTTCTCTTTTTTTTAGATGGACTTTAGATAGAAATAGTCCCAGAATTAGTTACTCTTCTGATATTTGATAGTGTTAATGATGGTGATGATTATGTTGACAACTGTGCTTGGGAGAAACATTGTTCTCAGTGGCAAAGTTTTTTGAAAGGTATAAAACCAGCAGTGTCAGTTCCTATTGTACCATTTTACTGTATTTTCAGAACTTTAATTCATTCAATCCCCCAGGCCCAGTGTGTGCAAAAACTAAATTGCAATAAGGTGTAATCTGAGCTAAGGAATTTAAGGTGGGATTTAAGCATTTTCTCCAGGTGTATTGGTCATAGCTTTTATCTCTTGCCTCGCAATTGAACTTAATATTTTCTTAAGCTAAATGATAGGAAAATTCAAGTTTGTTTGGCTTGAATTCATTTCCTAATTTATTTTAACTATTCTTATATACTTTATCTTTCCCCTCATCAAATCACTCTCTTTTCTGTTTCTTGTCAACCTATTTCCTGGTGACTTACTTTTAGGTGGTGGTGGAGGCCAGAATGATATTCTGCTTTTTCCTGTTCTCCTACTTAGAGGGTTGAAAGGTTCATTCTCAAGTAATAGTCATTTATTAATCCTTTAATATGTATCAGGAACTGGAGATACAAGGTAAAAATGGAATAGTGTCTGCCTTCAAGGAGTATACAATATATTAAAAGATGTAATATGTGCACATATATTGAATTTATAGCTATATTTCTACATAAATGTATATGGTACAAAAAAGGTGGTTTTGGAAGGTGGTAGACTCTTAAAAATTGGGAAGAGAAGGAAAGGCTTTTGTTCTGATTCTTGAAAAATACCAGGGATTCTAAGAGGTTCTAAAGGAATGTATTCCAGGCAGGGATTATTGTGCAAATGCACAGAGATAGGAAATGGGAGCTCGAGATAGGAGGAATGATAAAGGTCAGTTTCATTGTATTACTGGGAAAACGAAAGGAAATAATGTGTAATAAGGATAGAAAAGTAGAAGCTTTTAAATGCCCCCCACCCCCCACCCACCCAAGAGGAGGTTTTTATTTTACTAGAGGTGATAGAGAGCCACTGTCATTTACTGAGTATGGGAAAGGACATTGGCAGTCAATATACTTGGAATTATGGGCTAGGAGGAAGTAGCCACAGATTGTATCATTCCTAGCTCTACCAACCAAATTACATGTATGGCAATGAACAAATCTCTACTTTCTGGATATCAGTTTTCCAAATGATCAGTCAGTTCCCTTTCATGCTAAATATGTAGGATTCACTGGTTCTAAATCCAGAGTTTGCAGATAGCTCTCCTAGCCTTCTACCAGGAATGAATACTAAAGGAAATATTTACCACTTTTATTTTCTAGAAAGCAGAATCTCACAGTAAAAACTTGAAGCAGATGTGGTTCAGGAATGCAGATCCATTCCCAGGCATATTTTTTGAAGTGAAGAAGAAAAAACTGATTATGCAAACCACTCCAAATTTAATCTTCAGGTTTGTATTATCACTAGAAACCTGGGATGGAAGCATCCACAGATAATTCACACTGGCCTATTACTTATTCTTTATCTCAGTGGAATAAAGAGAAATAATTACTTTGGTGTGTCATACAAAAAGCTCCTTGTCCCTGAGACTTTGCCAGTAGCAGAAGTAAATGCTTTGAATTTCATAGAGACTAGCAGAACCCTCAAAAAATTGGCATTAAAGTTCATCACTTAGTTTGGTCCTCTACTAAGAGAACTAAATTATTTAGAGGTAAAAAAAGAGAATACCAGTAAGCCAAGACATAGAGGGGGAAAACAAAAGTAACCTGTTTTACCTACATTATAACCACTAGCATGGGTGGGTGGTTTTGTGATTTGACCTTAGAAATAGTTCCTATTGCAAAGCCTCTTTAAAGAACTAATTTTAGCAAGTAAACTATTTACAATGTTAGGCCACTCTGGAATAAACATCTTCCACTTTTTTGTAGTTTTGTATTTTAAAAAAATGATATTTCTATTAGGAAAACAGAGCAACTTCCCAATAACGTTTCCTAGAATGGGTCTGGATTGATTTATTTACTTTCTGGATTTTGCCCCTGCAATCCTCCTCCAAGTTTTGATGATGTCTGTTCCTTAGGAATCCTAATGTGGAACTAGAAGGGATGTTATTAGAAGCCATTTAGTCCAACTTCCGCATTTTTACAGATGAGGAAACTAAGGCAGATAATGGTTAAGGCATTCACCTCAGGGTTTGCATCTGGTAGGTTTCAGAGGCAGGGTTTGAATCCAGGTGTTCTTGACTCCAAAATGAGTACCGTATTTCCTCATGTATAAGATGCATACTTTTTCAAAAAATTTGGGGTCTAAAAACTGGGTGCATCTTATACAGTAGTTGTAGATTTTTTTACTTGCATTTCCCGCTTTTTCACGCTTGTTTTTCTGCTCATTGTTGCAGATTTTTTTACTTGCATTTCCTGCTTTTTTGTGCTTGTCATCTTTGCACTCATTGTTTCACATTTGTTACCAGTATATTAGCTTATGTTTTGCCACGTTCTGCCCAGAAATGGCTCAGAAAAGATTTTCATACAGTGCTGAGTTCAAGTTAAAAATGATCCAGTTTGCAAAAGTGAATGGAAGTTGTGCTGCCAAATGTAAGTTTGGTCCTCCTCCAACTGAGAAAGCAATCTGAAACTGGCTATGGGAAGAAGAAACCCTACTGAAAATGCCATGGCAGAAGAAGGCCATGAGAGGCAAGTCAGCAAAATGGCCTGATTTAGAGAGGGAATTGAAGATATGGATTGAAGAGCAAAGGACAATTGGAATTCCTGTGTCCACAAAGATGGTTCAGCATGAGGCAAGAAGAATCACTGATGGAAAAGAAGTTACTGATTTCAAAGGAGGACACAATTGGTGCTTCACGTTCATGAAACAGAATGGACTAAGCATGCGTACAAGCACCGGACTTGCCCAAAAGATTCCTGAAAGCTATGAGCAGATGAATAAAACTTGAGTTCAATAACTTTAGGTAATACATTTTTTTTTTCAAATTTTGGGCCCCAGAATTAAGGTGTGTTTTATACATGGGTATATGTGGTAATTTGTTGTTTATGGTGCTTTTCTTTGCTTTGTTCTGTACCACTCTTAGATAGTTACACTGAGAGTCCTAAAAAACCAAAGATATTAATGATGGCTATCATTGATATAATGTTTCATTATATATAAATATTACCACATTTCATTGTTGAAACAATGTGAGATATATTATTATCCTCATTTCATAGAAGAGGAAGCTAAGTCAAATGAAATGATTTGCCCAGAATTATGAGTTGGAAATGGGATTTTAACTTGGGTTTTCCTGAATCCAGATCTTCACTGACTGTGACACCTAGATACTTCTAGATTGTATGGTTTAAAGGAACCTTATAAATTTTCAATTTTTTTTCAATCCTCTTTATTTTACAGATAAAGAAAGTGAGGCACAGAAAAGTCTTGGTTCAAAGGAAATTTTGTAGAAATTAACTAACATGTAAAATGCAGGCACTTTGTCAGAACCCTTGTGTCTTCCAAGCAAGCATATGGAGGAAAATAGTGCATGGTTTCATGGCTGTGGGGTTGACCTTTTAAGGCCAGTCTTTTCCCCCAGGGTGGTAGGAGACTCCACATTAAGTAGTTCTG
The DNA here is from genome assembly GCF_011100635.1 of Trichosurus vulpecula. Classification (NCBI taxonomy): domain Eukaryota; kingdom Metazoa; phylum Chordata; class Mammalia; order Diprotodontia; family Phalangeridae; genus Trichosurus; species Trichosurus vulpecula. Next base: position 26,128,468 of record NC_050575.1, on the reverse strand, counting down.
TAAATGTTGACTGCAGGATTGATTCTTTTAAGATAATGATCAGCCACAGTGAATAGGAACTTATTATTTGTTTACTATCCTCTAAGGAAGCTAATGAAATAGAGAACAAGTAATTTTTGAAAAACAGTCTATGCATCAGACCTTTTCATTGACCCAAGAGTCTAGAATTTTCTTTCATTATATCAACTGTTCATGGCAATTAGCTTTGTTTTCTACATTTAATAGCAGGATTGAAGAACAGGCAACAAAATTATCTGTCATGGTTTCTCTCTCCCACAAAAAAAGCCACTTAGTGTTGTGAGCCAGTTAGAAAAAAAACATCCTAGTTTCTCATTATTGTATATAGAATGTCCTTGAAAGTGATGGACAGATGAATAATAATACTTAGCTGTAAGGCATAACCAATAGCTGGGATATTCAGTTAGAAATGTAAAAACATATCAACATATGTTTGCTGGCAACAGGTCATATATGATACTTGGTAAAACTGTTAAAGCTGATTCAATTATTCAGTCAATAAATATTTATGAGGTGCCAACTATGTGCCTTTCACTGTACTTAGTTGTAGTGATAGAAGGAAAGGCAAAGGACAGTCCCTGCCCTCGAGGAGATCATCATGTAATTAATGAGACAACATACAGATAACTGTCAAAAATTTATTTATAGGATAAATTTAAGATAATCAACTGAGCAAAGGCACTAGAATTAATAGGGATAGAGGTGTAATTTTTACTCAGACTTGAATGATGCCAGGAAAGTCTTTGGGTGGTGATAAGGAATGAGGGCATTTATGGTCCACATACTGAGAGAGCTCCCAGAAGTTAATTCAATAACCATTTCTAAAATATCTACTAAATGTATATTGGCATGGAGTACTGTCACAGGTCCCAGGAATACAGAGTTAAATATGACATAGTCTTTACCCTTATGTAGCTTAAGCTATATAGTTTTATGACACTCATAGAAATAAGTGTGCTAGAAAATGGAATAGATAAATTAATTTGGGGCAGGGGAAGTTGAGTGTCAGGTTGTCTATAATCTGTAGTCATAAGAGAGTTGCCATGGGTACTGGTAGGCTAAGTGATTTCCTTATAGTATGTGTTCAAGTTAGAACATTAGCCTTTCTTACTGGGAAGTCAGCCCTTAATCTGTTATTCTATGTCTGCTTCCTTAAGTACAAAAGAGTCATACGATTGTGCAGTGTCTAATAGGGAAGGATCCCTCCTATAGCAGAAGCTGGGGAGTTTTCATGGAGTAGTTTCTACCTGTGTCTTGAAATATGAGTATAAGATCAATAGGTAGGATGAGGAGGAAGACATTTCTAAATGTAATAAAATTTCTATCCAGAAGTCCAACTAAGTACGCATTGCCTCCATGAAACCTTCCTTGAACCTCCCCACTATGCAGGAAAAATGATCTCTCCCTCCAAAAATTTCTCATTGTACTTTGGACTAGTATGCTTGTCTTTCTCTCCCATTTATTATATTTATTTGTAGGTTTATCTGCCACCCTCTGATCCTACCCATAAAATTATAACTCCCTTGAGAGTAGGACTTGTTTGTTACTTATCATATATATTCAGTATATAAGCCCAAGGTTTTGCAATTTAGATGCTGCCAAATGTTTGACAAATTGAATTTTAAAAGGGAGATTTGGGAAACTGCTAGAAGCATGTGGTATGTTTCAACTTGGGCTGGTGAATAGAATGCATGAAGGAAAGGATTAACATTGTGCAGAACGTTGATGATCTTGAATAGTATAGATACAATAGAAAAAAAAAACCCTGCTCGGAAAAAAGTTAAAGAAGTAAAGAACTTCCATTGAAGAGTTAAATGAAACAAGTATGGAAAATCAGATTTTTCAGTGGCTTCATCACAAACATGGCAAGCTGGTAGTAGATGTGCATTACTTTGGACAACCTGGAATCTTTAGGAGTCATTACCCAAATGGACAGCTATCCTGCTTTGGAGCCATATGCCCAAGAGATTTCCCTCCTCATGACAGACAATTATTGAGCACTTTGCCACTCGGGCCCCATCTGGCATAATGAATTAAGGTCTGATTCATCAGAGTTGTAAAAATGAATACTATATTAGTAATAATCAGCCTCTCTCTCCCTACTCCTTCTTTCCCCTCTGCCCATAAACATGCTTGAGCATCCTTGATTTCTGTTGTTTAGTAAGTGATGGAACCATAAGATATCATATTATGGTGAGATGTGAAAAAATATGCCTTGTGATGTTGGGGAAGATTGTAAGAACATGGCAGATTTTCTATATTAATTAAATTTCCAAAAGCTTTTTTCTTAGGATGATAGTTTTTTTCATTAGGATGATAGTTTCAGTTGGTAGGGAATTTAGAGGTCATTTTGTCTAATACATAATTTTTCCAATGTCAGAGGAATAAGTGGTAGAACTATGATTTAAATTCTGACTCCCTCTCCAGTGCTTTATTCAAGTTGTACAGAATGAACAGTGTAATTAAGTCTTAATACAGGGATGCTTAACCTTTTTTGTGTCATCAGCCCCTTTGGCAATCTAACAGAACCTGTGGCTCTCTTTATCAAAATCATGTTTTTAAATGCACAAAAGACTTAGTATCATGAAGGAAACTATGTTGTAATACAGTTGACCAAATATTTTCAAAATCAAATTCATTGACTCCATGGACACCAGGTTAAGAATCCATGGTTAGAGATTATCCTTTTGTAGGCATCAGAGGGGTTCTTCAGGTCCCTTTTAATTTGATAAAATGGTTTCCTCATTGGGGTGGTAAGAGCGGGGGCAATGGCCTACCCATAAACTTTGTTTGGTAGTTGGCAGTATGTGTGATGACCCGTGAAATCTGGAATGAGATTTTATGAATTTTGAAGGAAGAAATTTTATATGTAATTTATGCAGCCACTGCTTGTCCTTATTTGAATAAATACCCATGTGTATAATACACTTTACAGTGTGGTGTGGAATGGTCCTTCATGTGATTCAGTGAGTGACAATATCACTGGCATGTTTCATTTGCTGTGTTACCTCTCTACAGTGTAACATTGATTTTTACTTTTGAGTCTAGTCTCAATCAATAGCATTTTCCCCAAAAATGTATAAATTAAATTAGATTGACCGGGAAAGGTGATTTTTCTCAAGAAAAAAAAAATGAGAGGTCAGTCCTCTAGAGCAGGGAAAGGAATTTTGGGAGGAAACTCGGGAAGGGAAAAAGACTTTTCAGAATCTGAACTGGACAACAAACTCTACAAAATGAATGAAGAGGTTAAACTGGGTATATTTCATGAAAAGTCTTCAAGTACTTCCATGAAATTAATAAGTTTACAAAATTAAATTGCTGTGAGGGAGCAGGATAGGATTACACTCACCATACATCCAATACAATATACAGTCTTTCCCTGTAAACCCTAAAGTTTGTTAAACATATGGTCATCATCATTCCATTGATCTAGGAGCTTGAAGACCTCAAGAGTTTCCCTTGACTTCTCCTTTTTCTTTATTGCTGTTTTCAATTAGTTTCTGTCTCTCTTTGCCTCTGTCTCTCTCTGTCACTTTCTCTCCTGTACAATTGTATTATCCTCCAAATTAATGTCTCCATTTCTATTCTCACCATTTTCTTTTTTTTTAATTTAATTTATTTAATATATTTAGTTTTCAGCATTGATTTTCACAAGAGTTTGAATTACAAATTTTCTCCCCATTTCTACCCTCCTGCCCACTCCAAGATGATGTATATTCTGGTTGCCCCATTCCCCAGTCAGCCATCCCTTCTGTCACCTTCCCTCCCCACTCCCCTCAAATCCCCCTTTCCCTTCTTCTCTTGCAGGGCAAGATAAATTTCTATGCTCCATTGCCTGTGCATCTTATTTCCTAGTTGCATGCAAAAACCTTTTTTGTTTGTTTGTTTTTGAACGTCTGTTTTTAAAACTTTGAGTTCCAAATTCTCTCCTCTCTTCCCTCCCCACCCACCCTCCCTAAGAAGACAAGCAATTCAACATAGGCCACATGCGTATCATTATGTAAAACCCTTCCACAATACTCATGTTGTGAAAGACTAACTATATTTTGCTCCTTCCTAACCCATCCCCCTTTATTGAATTTTCTTCCTTGACCCTGTCCCTTTTTGAAAGTGTTTGGTTTTGTTTACCTCCTCCCCCTATCTGCCCTCCCTTCTATCATCCCCCCTTTTTTATCTTCTTCCTCCTTCTTTCCTGTGGGGTAAGATACCCAATTGAGTGTGTATGGTATTCCCTCCTCAGGTCAAATCTGATGAGAGCAAGATCCACTCATTTCTCCTCACCTGCCTGCTCTTCCCTTCCTACAGAACTGCTTTTTCTTGCCACTTTTATGCTAGATAATTTGCCCCATTCTATCTCTCCCTTTCTCCCTCTTTCAATATATTCCTGTCTCATTCCTTAATTTGATTTTATTTCTTTTAGATATCTTCCCTTCATCTTCAACTCTCCCTGTGCCCTCTCTCTCTCTCTCTCTCTCTCTCTCTCTCTCTCTCTCTCTCTCTATATATATATATATATATATATATATATATATATATGTATATATATATATATATATATATATATATGTATATATATATATATACACATATATATGTACATACACACATATATGTATATATATATACATACCCATATATATATATGCATATTCCTTTCAGCTACCCTAATACTGAGGTCTCATGAATTATACACATCATCTTTCCATGTAGGAATGTAAACAAAACAGTTCAACTTCAGTAAGTCCCTTATGATTTCTCTTTCTTGTTTACCTTCTCGTGCTTCTCTTGATTCTTGTGTTCAAAAGTCAAATTTTCTATTCAACTCTGGTTTTTTCACGGAGAAAGCTTGAAAGTCCTCTATTTTATTGAAAATCTATATTTTGCCTTGGAGCATGATACTCAGTTTTGCTGGGTAAGTGATTCTTGGTTTTAATCCTAGCTCCATTGACCTCTGGAATATCGTATTCCAAGCCCTTTGATCCCTTAATGTAGAAGCTGCTAGGTCCTGTGTTATCCTGATTGTTTTTCCACAATACTCAACTTGTTTCTTTCTGACTGCTTGCAGTATTTTCTCCTTGACCTGGGAGCTCTGGAATTTGGCGACAATATTCCTAGGAGTTTTCTTTTTGGGATCTTTTTGAGGAGGCGATCTGTGGATTCTTTCAATTTCTATTTTGCCCTCTGGCTCTAGAATATCAAGGCAGTTCTCCTTGATAATTTCTTGAAAGATGCTATCTAGGCTATTTTTTTGATCATAGCTTTCAGGTAGTCCAATAATTTTTAAATATCTCTCCTGGATCTATTTTCCAGGTCAGTGGTTTTTCCAATGAGATATTTGTCTTCCATTTTTTCATTCCTTTGGTTCTATTTTATAATATCTTGGTTTCTCATAAAGTCCCTAGCTTCCACTTGCTCCAATCTTATTTTTAAGGTCGTATTTTCTTCAGTGGTCTTTTGAACCTCCTTTTCCATTTGGGTAATTCTGCCTTTCAAGACATTTTTCTCCTCATTGGCTTTTTGGAGCTCTTCTGCCATTTGAGTTAGTCTATTTTTTAAGGTGTTGTTTTCTTCAATATTTTTTTCAGTATTTTTGGGTCTCCTTTAGCAAGTCCTTGACTTGTTTTTCATGGTTTTCTTGCATCATTCTCATTTCTCTTCTCAATCTTTCCTCTACTTCTCTAACTTGATTTTCCAAATCCTTTTTGAGCTCTTCCATGGCCTAAGACCAGTTCATGTTTTTCTTGGAGACTTTTGATGTAAGCTCTTTGACTTTGTTGACTTCTTCAGGCTGTATATTTTGATCTTATTTGTCACCAAAGAAAGATCCCAAAGTCTGAGACTGAATCTGAGTGCATTTTCGCTGCCTGGCCATGTCCCAGCCAACTTACTTGACCCTTGAGTTTTTCATGGGCATATGACTTCTTGTAGAGTAAAGAGTTCTTTGTTCCAAGCTTGAGGGGATGTGCTGTTGTTTTCCAAGCTATTTCTATACAGCCAGCTCTGGCACAGTAGCACTCCTCCTTCCCCAAGAACACCAGCCAGGACCTGACTGGGATCTTAAGCAGCCTCTGCACTCCTGCTCTGATCCGCCACTTAATTACTCCCACCATGTGGCCCTGGGGCCAGAAGCAACTGCAGCTGTAGTTCTGTAGCTGCACCACTGCAGCTTCCCCCATGGTGGTGGCTGAACTGCGAGCTCTTTTCACTCTGTGCCCCGCAGCTTTTCCCGCTAACCATCTCTTGTCTTTGGTGTTTGTGGGTTGAGAAGTCTGGTAACTCCCACAGCTCACTGATTCAGGGTGCTAGGGCCCATTCTGCCAAGCTCCTGGTCTGGTTGGTCCTGCCGCTGCCCACGCTGGGCTCCGCTGTCCTCTGCCCCTAGTTCCGTGCGCGATAGACCTCATCCAGCGACCATCCAGGCTGTCTTGGGCTGGATCCCTGCTTGCCTCTGCTATTTTGTGGGTTCTGCAGTTCTAGAATTTGTTCAGAGCCATTTTTTACAGGTTTTTGGAGGGACCTGGTGGGGAGCTTACTCAAGTCCATGCTTTCCAGTCACCATCTTGTCTCCGCCCCCTATTCTCACCCTTTTCAAACATGTTTTCCACACAACTGCCAAAACAACCTTTCAGAAGTATAGGCCTAACCATGTCATTTCCCTAGTCTAGTAGATTCACTGGTTTTCTGTTGCTTTTATTAGACAAGACCAATGATAACACAACAACACCAATAACTATCATTTATATAGTGTTTATATAAGTGGTGTACAAAGCACTTTATAAATATCATTTCATTTTGTCCTCAAACAATCCATCTTATTTGTATGAAAACTGAGGTTAAGTACCTTCCCACTGCTACTAAGTGTTTGAGACTGAATTTAAACTGCATGTAGGTCTTCTTGACTTCAAGTAGCACACTCCATCCTCTATGCCTCCTAGCTATTTACTAAACATAAACTCACTATTAAAAATCTTTAAGAATCTGCCTGTAGTCTGCCTTTTCTGATTTCTTTCACATCATTCCCTTACAAATATTCTAAATACCAGTCCAGCTGGCCTGTTTGCTTTCTTTCTCTTCCCTATTACCTCTACCTCCACTATGCCTTTGTATAAACTAGTCCATTTAATTCCTGGAATGTTTTTAACTCTTCACCTCCACTTCTTGGTATCTTTGCCACCTTTCTAGGCTCAAGATGGTGCTGCCCCTTGCATGAAGCCTTTACTGATCTTGCCAGAAGTAGTTCAATAGTACTTATTTCACATGAGCCCCTTCAAACTAAAGTAGTTTTCATTCCTGTGCATTTCAGTCTTTAGACTTAATATTCCTCTTTGCCATCTTCTTCTCTTATAAAATTTGAACTTCTAGATTCAATTTTTTGTATCACCGTTCACTTTTTTGGTCACCATTGTAGTCGTGTGTGTGAAAAAGGAGAAGCACATTTTTTCATAAATAATAAATCTGGACTGTGTATGCTGTATGTGTGTCATTGAGCCTGCTTCCTGTTAGGTCCTTATTTGAAGGCATTTAGTCTAATTGCTTCTGTTATTTTGGGAAACAAAAATGTTTTGTGTTTAGTTCACAGTGGGACGTGATTGAATGAAAGACCGTAAAACAGCACTAATTATGAGTTTTACTGGGACGTAATTCAGAGCTTTATTGATGAGACTATGACTTTTTTTATTGATCGATCCCTAGAGAATACTGCTTGGGTGCTTACTTTAATCTAATAGCTGTCAGTCTGAACAATTGATTAATAGCTTTTCCTCTAAGAGACTTATCAAATGAGATACTTTTAGTCTTCTACTCTTATTATAAATTGAGTGCTACCATTATTACCACTAGCTTACTGTTTTGGAAGACTTTAGTTTTTCTTCCCAGTTTCCCTTTGATGGCTAGAGAACCTTATTTCTAGAAAGGCATTTTAAAGAATATCTAGGTCAATGGAGTCAAACTCCAAAATGGAAACTTAAAAAAAAACACAAATTAACACTTTGTTGCACTATGTTACATATTTATTTTGTTAAAGATTTCCTGATTCCAGCCCTAAGTGGAGTTTTATAGCAAATTTGACACCTCTGATCTGGATAGTACAAGTTGTAAATATTTCCATTTTACCAATGAGGAAACCAATGATCAGATGGGTTTTATGACTTTCCTAAGGTAATATAGATGGCCAATGCCAGAGCTGAGATTCTAGGTCTTCTCGTATTAAATCTAGTGCTGTTCCTCTCTTTCATACAGCTGCTTCTAAAAGGTGGCTGCTTGATTCCTGCTTTCCCTTTCACCCTTTTCTAGTTACAGATTTGCTCCTGCCTCTTAAAACTAATTCTCTCATTCCTAGTTTCCTCATTTGGCATTTTGACTCTAAACTTTTAAATAGAATCACTCATTTTGTCTATTTGCCCTTTTTATTCTTCCTTAATGATCTCCCAAGGTTATAACAATCTTGAAAGGTTCTTGAGTTTTCTAGTTGTCCCTTTAATATTGTACTTTAAAACAAACATCCTTCCAGTAAGTGGACAGATATTAACAGGTTTCATCTGCTGTTTACTTACTCCTCCCACCCAGTTTTTAATGATATGGGAACCATCTCTTGATCTGTAGATTTGGAATAGAAAAAACCCTCATTGACATCTCCAGGTACAACATAAGGATATGTGACTGGGTAGAAGGAGATACACACATACATACGTACATGTGTGTGTGTGACCTCATTTTCCCATCTTTCTAAGAAGATTGCAGCTACATTTTGAGAGTACCTGGATCTAAATATATTTAAAACATAGTTTATACATTAAGTTATTTTTGTTGAATAGAATCAGATTGGGAGTCATGTTAGCTGGTTAACTTTAACCTGTTAATGAGGGCGCAGAAAGTCAACAGCTATGAGATTCTGAAAGTAGCTGGAAGTCTCTCTTTGGATTATTTGTTGTAGCATTGTTCAGGAACTGATTCTGTTTTTATGTTTCATTTCATTAGCATTTCTCTAATATTATCTCATTTAATTCTTATAAAACCTGTGGGAGGTAAATACTACCAATATCCTTATTTTATAGACAAAAATTCTTTGAATATTGTGGTAGGTGACAGTTATAAATTTCTCATGGTGCTCAGTCTATGTGCAATTCCAAATAGCCCTCGTGACAGCCAGATTCTTTTGTTTTCCCAGATAATCTATTTTGCTTTCTTAAATATTTATTATTTTTATTTTCCCACACAATTTAACGTTAACATTAACTTTTCCAAATGTTTTAATTACTATGATAAAATTATTTGAAGCTGATTCACATTACTTTCCCCACTTGCTATGAAATAATTGATAGGTAATTTCTAATGGCTTGTTTGTGATTGGCTTATGCTTCTGTTTTGAGTTGGACTTCACTGAGATCAGCTCTAGCTGAATTTTGGTATTGGGTGCAAATCCTCGATCTCTTGTCACTAATAATGGAAGAACGTGATCTGATTTATGAGTTCAGAAAATTAGAAATGTGAAAATTGGATTTATGTATGGTAGTCTAATAAGAAAATTAATGGTGTGTGACATAATTAAAGGAATCAGGCACATACATATGGAACACTATGGGAGTAAGACAATACATGGACAATATATATGAATAAAGATAATTATTTTTGCTCATAACATCAGATCACAATATCTTGGTTTCTTCTAATTAATAATCAAGTACCTGTTGATCTTTTATGAGGATAGTCTAGGATTTGTCTTTATTGTTTTCACATTCTGTGGTTGTTGTCAAATAAGTATTAAATATTTTTTCTTTAGTTTCAATTTTTCATTTATTATTATTTCTTATATTCAGAATGTTGTTTTTGTTTGAATTAAAGTTTTGAGCTTTTAAAAATGTTGACTAAATAAAGCAATAATATCATATTTGATATCAAAATATTCAATCTGTGTTTTAGAGAGGTAACATTAGATAAGAGTTTAGAGCCCTGAAATCAGAGTTAGCAAGCACTGCATTTAAGTCTTGCTTCTGGCATATACTGGTCTTTTCACTCTATATATGTCACTTCAACTCACAGTAATCTTTGGAAAAAAATTAAAGATTTAAAGTTGTTTAATACATCCCAAAGCTGTATTGACAAAAGGTTGTTGCTCAACAGTTGCTGTTTATACCCATGAAATCACTGTTCTGGTGGGGATAAAAAAAGAATAACCATTATATTTGCACTTCCTTTATAGTTTACAGTATACTTCCATATACATGAACCCATTTCATCCTTACTGCAGAGAGCCAACACAACATGTTAGATGCATAGTGTTGTGAAAGAGCTTAATTGCCTTACAACATGTCCAATGTATGCTTGCTGTATGACCTAGAACCGGGTGTAATGTTTCAATATTTCTCCATATTCTTCCTCAAGAAGTTCTTCTTTAATTATCTGTCTCTGAGTCTTTTGTATTAATACCAAATAGACACATTCTATCTTTTTCTGTGTTTATGAATGAGGGCGAAAATATGAGAGGTAGCCCCCTAGATGTTCTGATTAAGGTTTAGAATTATCATAAAGATACTAGAAACATCCTCCCAAATTATTATTTTTTTCCTAATTAAAAGTGAAAAGAGGGCATGATGTACTCTGTCCTCAATTTCTCAACCAAGAGAACCAGGTGGCTTGGAGAAAAATGCAAAAATTTGGCTCGACATCTAAACAATACCTGTCAGAGGCCATATATTTGCACATTCTTCTACTATCTCTCTGTTCCTTTGAGCTCCTTCATATTGACCTCCAGACATGTGACAGCAGATTCAGCAGAGGTGAGCATTCTCCTTGTGAGAAGCCTCAGACCCTTCCGAGATTCATTACCACTTCCCTTTGATCTACTTTTCTTGTCATTAGCATCCCTGGCACTGCCTTACACCTTCAAACAGACACATAATTATTTTTGAAGGCTATTATCCATGTTCAGATTTTTTGTCTCAAATATTTCCATTTTGCTTTGTCACAGACCTATTTTATGCTTTCCTTTTTTACTTACATCAGGCAGCTTTATCCATTTGCATGCATGAACTTCAGTTGTGTCTTGTGTCTAATCCATACATATCCATTATTTATCTAATTCCATTTTTTAATCCCAGACTATTGTCTGTGCCCTGATGGCTCACCAGTAGTAATGATGCTTTACATTTGTATACTCCCCTTCAATTTACAGAATTCTTCTTCCTTTGCCTTAATAGACTCCAATGAAGAACAAAAAAAGTGATATTATTTATTAGAGTCCACAATTCCTAAACCCCAATCCAAGGTTCTTATGACCGGACTAAACAGTTGAACAATAACGTAAACAACAGTTCTATATTTCTATTGTCTCATTTTCCCATTCTAATTAATCACATTGTAACTACTCCAAATTCATCAGTATAATGCAATGTTCTATAAATTAGAATAGAAGATAGGTTCCCCCCACTCATGGAAATTTTATCCTAGATGGGGAGAGAAGACTCATACATGTAAAATAATTGTGAATTATTCAAGACTGCATCCAATTGAATGTTAATTTTTGCATCAGAGTTAGATGTGATTTCACGCAGTATGAAATGGGAGTCAGAAAACTCTGGATTAAACCTTAGTCAGTGGTGAGGAACCTTGTGGCCTCTAGGCCACATTTGACCCTCTCCTCAAGTGTGGCCCTTTGACTGAATCCAAATTTCACATAAGAAATCCTTTTATTAAGAGTATTTGTTCTGTGAAGTTTGGATTCAGTCAAAGTGCTATACTTGAGGACCTAGGGAGTCTCTTCTGGCTTCCAGGCTGCAGGTTCTCCACCCCTGCTTTAAACCCTAGAGATATGCCTCTTAGAGATGAGTGGAAAGATAATTTCCATTGCTCTGCTCAGATAACTCTTTGGTTGAATGAGTTATGTTTAATTATATAATCTTTGAGGACCTTTCTAGTTCTAATGGTCTTACATGACTGTGAGTACTTTCTAGATGTAAAGGAATGGGAAGTTGTTGAATACTGGGGTAGTGAGGTATGGATTCAGGGAGGCGTGATATATCTTAATCTGGTGCTTGAAGGCTGAGGCAGAATTAGGACAGTCTAAGGGAAGAGGAGCAAAGAAAGCTTTCCAGACAAGGGGAATAACTTTAAGAAAAGCAGTGGAAGTAAGATAACTTGCCTAAAGCTAGCTATTCTCTGGAATTCTCTTTTCGTGGAATTTCTCTTATGCTGCTAATTTTTTGGTGAATTCCCAGTTACTAGAAGTCTTTTAGCAGATTGGACTACTCCCTGTCTGAGATGATGGTAAGGAATAATTTTTCAGGTATTCCTTAGATTAAGATGACCTTTGAAGTATATTTCTGATGATATAGATTCTAGGAATCTCTTTATATTATCTATCTCAATCCTGTAAGGAAAGCATAATTACTGTAACTCTTTTGCTGTAGGCTTTCTTGTGAGAAAGGTATAGGCATCTTTGGGGATTTTCTCTCTTCTTTCATTGCCTCCATTTAGAAAATCTGAGAAACTTAGTGTTTTATTCCACCAATATACTGTTACTGACTTTCCTACAAGCACACAGCTCAAAAAACCAGAGGAACGTTTTTATTTCTATGTTAAAGAAAACAACTACATCTAGTGTTGCTTAGAGAACATAATGAATGAGGAACCCTTCTATGAAAATGTGTTCCCCGTTTCACTATTCAAAACCTTCTTTACATTGGCAGGTGGCAATGCCCCCCACCCCACCACTTTTTTTAACAATTTAAACACCTAGAAAAACAAATGTCTCTCCTCTGTCAAATCTATTTTTTTCTAGGTTTGATTTATTTTTTCACTCACTTTGAGTGAAATCAGAAACTCACTCTATGTGCTTCTGGTCCAGGCAAGGCTGCCATTTGACGTTGAGACATGGTATCTCCAAAATCCAATATCCTTTCTTCCCCATGTAACTAGGAAGTCTGCTTCCCACTGGAGTGAATGCACCAGTTTTGAAACTTAAAATATGTTAATATTTCTCCCTGATAACATCTCAAGTCCCCTGTGTCTTCCTTTAGACGACTGATAGGTTTTCATTCAAATTATACTGAGCTAATTCTTTCCAGGGAATCTATGGGAAGTTGTTTTCTCCTCTAGCATTAGTGTACCCTAGGACAGTGGAGATAAAGGAAAAACAAAATTATCCCACTACATAAAATGACTTTAGAGTTTTTACCAGCTTATTCAATTTTTTTCCCTCATGCCTGTTGTGATACAGGTTATAGTACCCTATGCCATACCAGGAGTCTGAGACTCCTTAACCTTGGTTATAATGACAATGCATAACCACATGTCTTGGTTGTTGGAATGAATAGAAGACATGTCTTCTTTCTCCCCAACATTTCCATTACAATGTGGTCCATAGGAAGCTTTTCTTTACTTCTACCTGGATGACAGGTTTATCTCCTAGTACAGTGAACCACTTAGACAAAGGAATGGCAGTAAGGTGTAGAAACATAGGCTTGTGTTTTATGCTGGGCAGGGAGCATATGAAGTGTTTTCTCATTTTGCTGGGTCCTTTGATGGTAGTGAAAAGCACTTTTGCAGGTGACATTTATCTGTGGAAAACTGGCTTTGTTGCAGAAATAGTGAAATTTCTCTGAAAGGGAAAGCAATTTCTCTTGAGCAAATTGACAATTTTGACCCAAGCTGACTTTTAGTTTATTTTTTCATCCTCTGTCTTAGTACAGAAAACTCGTTGCACTGTCAGCAGAAATCAAAACCGTTTTGTTAAAGGTGAAAGGCAGAGATCCAAAACTAAATAACTCAGTTTTTAGGGCATATCTACATTATAGAATTAATACTATTACTAATAATCATACTTTAATATGTAGTGGTTTTGACATCACAATAGGGATGGCAGACAAAGTTATCACAGAGTACAGTTCTTCGTCTGACACCAGGAGATGTCGAGGGACAGTGTATCAGCCAAAGAGTCTTATGAGTGCTACGAACTTTAAAGGATTGTGAGGCATGCCTAGGATCTTTGGTTGTATGAAAAATGGATTTCCAGAAAAGTAAGCATGCCTCACCATCTTGGTATCCTGGGACAAAGCTCTATTCAACCTATGCTAATATGGCTCTCCTGAATTCCTTTGAAGGTCTTAAAAATATCAGTTTGGTTAATAATGTGGACTTCCAAAGTAGTATTATGGAATGCCATTAGCTGTTTTGGTGTTGCTGATTGAGGAAGAGGTATCTTTCATTTGTGGCTAAATCCTCAGGAGAATCTTAATGTTAGGGTTACATATTTCCCAGGGCAGTCTCTCCTTTGTACGATATGGCCTTAATAAACACCATCAATGTGAACAGGCTCCCACAACAGATCATGGACTAATAATATGCTGATTTTATAAGACCCATCAGTCTAATCTGTTGATTATTTTGATTATCAACCAGTATGGTTCCTCTTCCTCTTGGTTTCATATCATCTACAAATCTGCTAAATTTGCCTTCTTACGTAGTTTTATCTGAGCCATTGATAAAAATGTTCAACCAAGGGGCAGATAAGTGTCTCCTACCCAGTTAGTTATTTCATTCGCAAGTACTCTTTTGATCCAATCATTCAATGACTCCTGAATGAACTTGACTGTAGGATCTTTATTTCTCTACCTCACATAGTTCTATCTTGCAGATAAGAATAGATGAGGAACTTTCTCAAATGTTTTTGGCAAAATATAGGTATACTATATCCAGGGCACACACATACGAAAACATTCATAGCATCATTTGAAGTGATAGCAAGGAAAGGGAAATAAAGAAGATGCCCATCAATTTGGTGGTGGCTGAATAAACTCTGATACATTAATGTCTTATAATATTATTAAACAGTTTAAAATGGTTAATGAGAAATTCAAAAAAAGGGCAAATTTTGTGAATAGAATCTTAGGAAAATGAACAGAACCAAGAAAACAATGTACACCATAATTAAGCAAGACCAAAAAACAGCTGAAAGACTAATTAAAAATAAAGAAGGTTGATTGCAGAGTAGAGGGGAGAAAATGGACTCTCATCTTTTCTCTAGAGGTCAAAGGTATACCATTATATATGCATGACCAGTTAGTTTTAGGTAATGTGCTAGTTATTTTGCCTTTGGAAAAATATCTTTTGGAAGGGTCAGTCATCTAGGTAGGTAAGGGGGAAGGATTTTTATTTCAAAATAAGGCAGATGGAAAAACAGAAAGCATAAAAATTTTAAAGGTTTTAGGCCATGGGCAGAATAGATTTTTGAAAAAAGAATATTTGCTTGTTTTTCCCCAAGGTTCCTGCTCCACGCTGGTATAGCAGTTCCCTTGATTACAATTGTGATAAGCCACCAAAGGAGAAAATGAAGTAAACTTTGTAGACATTTCCACTGAGGTCATGCCAGTATTGTTTCTTTCTCATTGAGAACTGAAAGTATGTTGAGATAAGGTTATGAATTGTTATCGCCTTACTTCAAAAGTGCTAGGTCCCTGGGTCATTCATCCCAAGAAAATAATATTGTACTCATCATGGTCTACCTGATTTATTTCTTTTGCCTGATCAAATGACACAATAAATAATTAGTTTTCTGAAATACTTAGGTAGCAACAACATAATGTGGAGTAATGATTAAGCATATGATTGTTTATAAAAATGCCTCTATTAGAAATGCTTCTATAAATCCTAGAGGTGGCAGTTGGGTCATTAGTATGATGATGAGGTTAGGAATACAGTCCTCTTTCTTTTGTCATTGCATGGTTCCTTTTTTGGAACCTGAAACTTGATACCTAAGCCAAATGAGAGAATGAGAATGAAAACTCAAGACATATGGATCTCATTTCGAGCAGGAAGAGCAAGAGAAAGGAAATAGTGGAAGTTCATGGAGTATATGTCAAACCCCAGATGACTCAGTTGTAGCATAACACAGAATGAACACTGTCTTTGGAGACAGGTGATCTGGGTTCTAATCCTATATCTGATGATAAGATCATCTGTATTACCTTGAGGTAGGCATTTAACTAATTACTTTATTTGGAAACTGGTAGTCCTGGACCTGACAGTCTCTGAAGGCTCTTATTAATTCTAGTTGAATATTTTATTACACTTATAAATCACATAAATGGGCTTGAGTAGCAGAAAAATGGTCAGAATTGGACAATTGACCAGTTGTCAACATGAAATAGGAGCATGGTTCATGAAAAATCTGTGAGATTTAGTCTTAGAGAAACTGAGTTTGAATCCCAATTCTGCCAGGATGTAATCTCTTTTACTTTGTGTAAGTCACACAACCTATATGATCCTTAGTTTGCTCATTAATAAAATGAAGAGTTCATATTTGATAACCTCTAAGATCTAACCCAGCCCTAGGTTTACAATCTTATAATCCTATAGATCTTAAACTAATTATTTTGTTGATCATTCTTTTTAAAATAGCATTTGACTCCTTAGTGCAATGTGTTGATTTAAAGGTTTTCATCTACAAAAGATGCATGACATAAAGAGACTGATATTAAGATTATATATTTTCTAATGTATCTACTTTTAAATACATACATATATATAACCATGTATAGATACATATTTATATAACATACAGGTAAACATGTATCTATATATATATATATATCTGTATGTACATGTGTGTATGAATGTACATATATTGACACACACATACATATGTGGCAGATTTCCCCTAAAGAATTTCTACTTTACAAAATACTTCCGTATATTTGACTGAAAATATGTATCACTGTCTCTTTAACATTGCTGTTCCTCCAGTGATGGAATATGGCTACAAATAACTTTCTAATATTTCTCCAAAGCAGAAAAAGGAAAATTAGTGAAATTCACTGAGAACAACATCCATTACTAAAAGTATATGCAATCTTTCATATACACAGTCTCTCAACTCTACAAGGAAGGTAGGGAGATAAATTTTCTCACCTCATTTATTACTATAATTAGAAAACATTCATTTTCTTTCTCCTTTTTTGCATTTTGTTTCAATATTTGAATAATTCTCTTTAATTAAAAAAAAGGGTTTTTTCCTGCATTTTTCACTAATGGGGTCCTGATTCTACTGCTTCAAGTTTTCATGTGTTCTGTCATCTCCCATTAGTAATATTTATTTTCCTGATATGTAGACAATAAAATAGATTTTAAAAATAAAAATCAGTAATTTTAAAATTAAATTTAATTTTAGACAACTACAGTGTCTTTAGAGATCTATGCCTGTAGTTGTAATATCAGTTCGTGTATCACTTTTATAAGACTTATTAATCACAAGTAGCATGCTTTTTAAAAATTTTCTTTTGCTTTTGAATTTTTCTTGGCTTGCAAATTGAACAAACTGCTGAGACACTAGGAGGGGAGTATAGATGAAGAAGAGAGATTTTCGGGGCAGCTAGGTGGTGCAGTGAGTAGAGCACTGGCCCAGGAGTCAGGTGGACCTCAGTTCAAATTTGGCCTCAGACACTTGACACATTTACTAGCTGTGTGACCTTGGCCAAGTCACTTAACCCCAATAGCCTTACCTTCTCCCCTCCAAAAAAAGAAGAGAGATTTTCCTAATCTCATACGGAATGCATTATAAGAAAGAGGACAATAAGAAAACAGTGCAAATATGGAGGATGTCTGTGTCTATGAGAAGTTAGGTGGTACTGTCTGAGTTACAAGGGATGAAAGAGAAAGACATATGTACAGCTTTTCTGAGGGGAAAGAAAGTAGGTAGCTGAATGCCATATTTGGATGGAGTGTTCTCTATACAGCCCTCAGAATAAGGAATTTCTGTTATTATAGAGCTGAGTGTAGAACAGGGTATTTGATGGTGAGGAACAATAATTAGGGTCTTACCAAAATAAGAATGGAAATTTATATGAAATTAACCAATGATATGTATAGGATTTTAAGATGTTAGCTGTTTGAGAGAAGAGATAATAATAATAGAGAAACTTACTTTTTTTAAGAACACTTGGCCAATATAGAAAATGAACAGATTGTTTTCAAAGAAACAAGGAAATCTGAAGTTAGCTCAGCAAGAAAGCCAACACAAAAGCAGAGTAAGATGGAGAGAATTTTACCATTGTGTTTCACAGGAGACAGGCAATATCCTTTTCATTTCTTACTTCTAAGTGTATGGTCAAGGACAAAGCTGCTATATTGTGAAGATTCTAGGTCTTGCATCTGCTCTGTATGGGCCACCTTACTTCCAGGATACCTTATCCTCACCTAATGACCTTAATTACCTCCACTCAGATTTTTGTCTTCCTCTTTTCCTCCAAGATGAAAGGTCAGATGATACTTTGTCCTTATACTCAGAGTCACTCAGTTCCCATAGCTTCCAGACCTTTTATAGACATGTGTCAAGACATTTATATATGCCCACAGATATTGTCTCTAATCTCTGACTATACAGAGGAATTGAAAGTCATGTAATAGCATATCATTCTGAGTGTTAAAAGTGGGGACATTGCAATACACCACTTTAGGTTATGACAATTCATCAATTACAAATATCTTGTAAGACATGAATCAGGTTAGAATCAGAATCTTAATATTTTTCTTGGACTCTCTGATGACAAATCCCTATGCTACAAAAAGAGCCATCAAAGTATCCTGTAAAACTCAGCCATTAATCTTTGACTAAAGTAATACTTTTGTTTCAATAGATATCACTATTTCAAATACTTATCTCTAAGCAACTTCGAATGAAAATCTTTCAAAATGTAGAGGACATCATAAAAATATTAAGAAGGAATGATATATTAATGATGTTTTACATGAACCTACAGAGAATTGTGTTAAACCCAATGCTTTCACTGAACCACAAAAAGCAATTATTTCACTCACCTACATTATATAGGGATAAAAACTGGACCTATTAGTTGATTATTAATAGGAGTGAGTTTCAGAAAAGATATGAACCTGTATTTGTAATGAAAGTGCATTTAATATAAATGAATGACAGTGGGAAAGTGACTTCCAACTATTTCTCTTTCAAGAAAACTTTTAAACATGAGATAATAATGTTTAAATAGTTATTAAAATAATGCACAGAGAAAGAGGACTACAAGAAGTCATGATTTCATGTTGTTTGAATGATTTGCAACAGCCCTTTTGGGGGAGAAGTACAGGTGTAATTAGAGCATCGACATGTCAAATGACTTATCTAGGATCTCAGATGTGTAGTTAAAATGTCTTAGAGGTAGGATTCTAGTCAATTACTCAGGTCATTTTCAGTAAATGCTTTGACTATTTTCTCCTTAACCAGAATGGTAGCCACTCGCTCAGTAGTTTTTTTTTTTTGGATCAGTTAGGAAACTTAAGAATAAAATGGTACATCTAGAAATCTAATGTCTTCATCCCAGAGTGGATCTATCAGGGACCTGCTGCTCTCCTGTTTCTACTGGCCCTTAAGACCCAATAATTAGATTTTCATCTTGTGCATTTACATCTTGGGATTTGACTAATGCTATAAATCAGAGTCATCTGGATTTTTAAAAGTGATAGAGAAAAAGTTAATATAAATGAAAATTAAGTTTGTCATGCACATTTGTGTGTGTGTATGTGTGTGTGTGTGTGTGTGTGTGCGCGCGCGCACAGGAGGAGAGCAGATTGTAAAACATTTACTTTTAGACTGTTTTTTTAGTAGTAGGAGGCTATTGTCCATATAAGGAAAATCCCAATGATCATCTGTCAGAAAATAGGGAAGAAGTATGGTACAGAGGAAAGAACATTGGCTTTGGATTGAGAGGAACTATGTTCAATTCCCTATTCTAATGATTATGTATTTTTTGTGATTGTCCAATTTATTACCTATAAAATAAGAAATTTTGGCTCCATGATCTTGATGGTTCCTTCTAGCTCTAGACTTATGATTTTATCACCTGAAATTTAAATGCTGGTGGTGGTTAATTCCTTAACCTGAATTCAAAGTAAGCAAAATGAGACCCTCATCTACTGGTAAGTCTAGGAGTCGAAAGGGCAAATAAAGTCATATAGCCATACTGAAGGGAAAATAAATTTATTTGTGTGCTATTGTAATAGCAATTTCCTGCACTACCTACTGCTGACCTGATTTTCTTCATATAACTTATCATGCCCCCTTTAAATGCAAAGCCAATGCACAGTATTCTGTAGCATTTAACCAGACCAGTAGGAGTGCTATTTATCCATAGAAGGGATACTGATTACTGAATTTTCATTATTGGGAGGCTCAATAGTTTGTAATCTTCTTGCTCTTCAAGGCTGCTAATATGCCAGAAAATCATCCTGTTCCCTGCCTCCCAGTAACAAAGAACAACATTGACATTTAATTCATGCAATATGCCTCTAAAATGGCATGTTTTTTCCCTCCACATAGTTACAGAGTTAGTTCTCTTGTCAGCTCTCTTATGGTGGCTTTTTGCACTAAACATAGGACAGTATTCCAGATTTTGCTTCACTATACTACTTTAGCATACTGATATTGAATTGAAAAAATAAGGAAATTTCAGTTCCCTGATTTGCAGGAGGGAAGGTGGGATGGTATGAGACGAACTTGAAGATTTGTGGGCTTGGCTACCTGGTAGGAGTCGGTGGTCAGTGAACCAGAGGAATAGTTATTTTATATGAGACCAACTTGAAGATTTGTGGGCTTGGCTACCTGGTAGGAGTTGGTGGTCAGTGAACCACAGGAATAGTTATTTTGATTTTTTTGTCACACACACCCTGAGATCCCTCATCTTCTATCATGTGTGTTGCTTTGGGACTTTAGAGTTCAAAGCTTGCTTTCTCTGCTCTGGATCATAGGATCACAGGTTTAGAGGTGAACGAGATCTTAGATTATCAGCCCATTCACTCAGGTGAGTATTTTCTTAAAGTATTCACCTTTGAAAAAAATCATTATACATAATTTTTCTTCAGGAGAAAAAAGCTCAGAAATGTTCAACATGATCTGTTTCCTCTCTGAGGTTTTTATTTGGGGCAGAATTCATTCCACACCTTTCTCTTCTCTTCCCCTCACTTTGTTTACTTTTCCACCATTTCCTAGGAACCTTCTCACAATGGAAGGTTACTCTTCCCTTGTGGCCTTCTTGCCTTACAAGATCATCCTGTCCTTCTGACCCTTCCTTCTGATTGTTGAGTTTTTCCTAGAACCTCTTTTTGAGAAAATGCCCTGCATGAGTAGTCTTACTTTTTCTTTTCTTTCCCACCTCCTCTCCTGACTCTCGAGACTTCTTTTCCATCAGCCTTTTTTTTCACCCAGGGAGATGGCTTCAACCCTTTAGCCCCTACCTCCAATTTATGAGTTCCTCCTGAAATCTCCAACTTGAGGAAGTATGCAATTCAACTGTTCACTAGCATGGATTTTTCTTCCCCACCTCCTTTGAGTCCTTTTAATGGGTTGTTATTTCCCATTTGAACATAATGTCTTTGAGTGCAGGGATGTCTTTCTGTTTGCTTGTATTTGTATTCTATGTGCTTAGCATAGTGCCTGACACATAGTAAGCACTTAATGAATGCTTGTTGAATTTTGGTACCTATTCTGATAGGTATAATAACATTTTCTTGTTCTTGCATTACATTTTTCATATCTCTCCTGCAAAGGGTGATTGCTATTTAGACTTTTTAAAATAATGACCATTGTGTAAAGAGAAGACTCCATGCCTCTTTCTGCTGAAGCATGAACAAGGTGATTTTTTTTCCTCTTTGATCTTTGCTTTTGTTCCCCTTTTGCTAGTCCTATTTTGGGTGGGCTGGGGGAATGAGGGTGCAGGTGTAAAGATGGGGGAGACTAGAAATGTGATTTTATTGGCCTGTGGTATTGAACTTAACTTGTCAACCTCGAGAGTTTAGTCTAAGAAAAAGAAATTAATTAGGTTGTCCAAGTCCATGTTTTTATTTTTCTCAAGCTGATGGCATGCATGTGAAGCTGAGTCAGAGAATAAACCCATTTTTGGGTTAAGGTGCATGGACCTTTTTAACAGTGGTTGATATCACTCCCAACATCATTTTACCTCTGGACAGAGGAATCTTATCAGACCATTTCCCAACCATACCAGACTACTCCCAGTCTTATGCTATCTAGACAGAAGACTCTGTCTCCACCCAACCCTGAGCAGAACACTATGGAGCTTCTGGTACCTTTGATTAAATTACTTCTGAGCTTGTGTTGGGGTTTGACCAGGATAAAGAGACTCAATGCAGTCTCATTATTAGCAATATCATTCTGAGGAAGAAACTGAACGTTGGAAGAAGAGGGATGGGGTGAAGCTCTGAGTCTTCAAGATAATGATTACTAAGAAAAATAATTTTTCACAACCTATATGTGATTTGTTAAAGAACTAACTCAACCAAAAACAACCCCCATTGAACAGGGATCTCTCATTCTTCTGAACTACTTTTCCCAAACATACAGTTCTGTACTATTAAAATCAGAAGTTCTTTCTGCATTCTGATTTAATGTACAAGGTTGATGTGATGGTTGGTTTTTGTAGTTTTAATGAAAGTGATCATCTTTTCTGGATTCACTAAAAACAACTTTTATATCATTTCAAAGCAACATGTAAAGTTTGTGCTGTGAGTTTTGTTAGGTAAGGTGGGGGTAAGAATAAAGAACTACAGAATAAAATTAGGTACAACGCATTGCTTATCCTCAAGGAATTTATAATTTAATGAATAGTTAAGAGATTAATACAAACAAGTATCCTATAAGCCAAAATGTGTTAGGGTTAAAGGAGGAGAGAACTACATAAAGCTTTCTAGGAAAATATGATGTGGAATGGATTAATTTCATTTCTGGGAAAATCAAGGGAGGTTTTCTGGAGGAACTTGAACCTATACTTTGTATTGAACTTCAACACAGTTCCTGATACATCAAAAGCCCTTAATAAATATTTGTTTATTTCACTTGATGAGAAAGTATGAGAGAGTACATTCCCTTTACGTATTCTGCTTAAACAAATGCATAGAAGCTGGAGATGACAGTAAGAATAGAGAATGGCTGGTCTTTCTCTTTCCTAAGAACATAAAATGGGAAAGAATAACTTAAAAAGATTTTGAATGTTATGTTTAAGCCTGATTGTGTAGCTCTTTAAATGCCAGATTAAATTGACTGCATGGGATTTCATACTTTAGGAAATAGTCAGGCATTGACAACTTTTCAGCAGGGAGGTAACACCCTTGTGTTAACTTTTTTCCTCTTTGTTCCGAATTCAATTCCCAACTGGGACCTTGCATTGTGAATTGCATCATAGGTATCTGTTCCATAGGTTTCCCCTATTTTTCCATACATTTAATATAGGAGTTAATTGATTAATAGTATTGATTAATATTGTTTTGCTGCTTTTTAATGCCAGTGATTCTCCTTCTTCTTGAGACCAAAGGAATCATTGAGGAAATAGATGAAAATGTTATCTTGGTTAAGTGCACTCTCCTTTAAGTTGAAGTGCTATTGAAAAAAATATTGATAGTTGGCATCCCTATTTTGGCTCACCTAGTATCACAATGAACTTTTGAAAGGCTTTCTTTGTTTTTTCTAGTCCTCTTAAAAGTACCTCATTTCTACCTCATTTCAGAGATAGAATATTAAATAAAAGGCCAGGAACACAAAGGAAAAGTTTACACAAATGAAAGCTAGTTCTTGTGGTTTTTGGCCCCAGTGCTTTTTTCTGATGTGCTATGGGACTCTCTCCACACCAGACAGGGCCACCTGCAATCACAGAGATGTTTGTGATACCCTGGTGTTCTATGGATTTAATGAAGTCAGGTCAATTGGCAGCTGATTATAGTGGTGGTTGAGTTGCTGTCAGCAGAGAGGTTAAAAATGCTTTCTCCTTGATGCCATACCCTCCCCATGTAGTATTGCATGCAGCTAGCTACCCCTTTTTACAATCCTTTTAAAAGCTACACTTCACTCCAGGAGAGAGTGATAAATCATGAAAAAAATTGAAATTATATTTCCTCCTCTTAGCATGTCTTTCCATCCTCAAAAGTGTTATGGAAAAATGTAAGCTATAAATTCCACCTGATGCATTAATCCAGGTATTTTATTTCAAGCTTTTTACAATGGAATTTCTAGTCATATTTCTAGAGCCTTGTCATCTTATGTCCATGCTGTTCTCAGTCTGGAAGGGCACAATAGAAAGCAGATAAAGCAAAACAAGTGAACAGCGTATTCATCATTGTTTCTGAGATGCAGAACTCAACAACTACCTCAATTTCTCCCTTACCTTTGACCATGTCAATGTATTTAATGTTGTGGCTAATGTAATTTAAATCTTCAAATCAACAGATCAAAAATGGTTTTATAATTCTCTGACCCCTTTATCAGATAGTTACTAAACTAACAAATAAAATGTAACCTCCTTGAAGTCAGGGGTCTTTTTCTTTCTGTCTTTGAATCCCCTTTGTCCAGGATCTCATGGGCATTTAAGTTGAATAGAATAAATAAGGTTGAATGTCTCTAGGATTTCTCTTCTGTGAGTTATTGCAGTGAGGTTCCTAAGTCTCAGATTTTGAAACTAGAAAACCTTTTGTAAGTATGAGTACAAAATAAAAAAAAAGTGCTTTAGGCTGTAGGCTGTCAGTGTAGAAGCTGTTCTATGATATTTCATGAAGATTTGGCAATGGGAAAAGTGGAGGATCTTGGTCTGTGAATGAATTGCTTTTCTAAATGGATTTCCTGAAATTATTGTTCCATAAGTAGAAGTTGCCTTGCTCCAATCTGAAACATTGTCTATCTGTGTGTAGGAACTGGAAACATATTCCTTTTGATTAAGACCCCCTCTATATTCCTTCCATGAATCTCCCTCAGTGTCTGTTTGTGTGCTTGACACAGATTATTTTCATTTGTAGCTCTTTCTGAACTTGTTTTTGTCTCCCTAAGCATCATATGAGATTTTGGAAGGCAGGGTCTAGCCCTGTGGTCTTTTCTGTATGCCCTCAGGCTGGTCTTTGTGTGTAGTAAGAATTTAATAGATGTTTTCTTAGAATTGAACCACATTCTATGTGCCTTTCACAAGGCCATTATCTTTCCCAGAGAAAGATTGTCCAATCCCAGCCATGTTTCAATGTCTAGTTCATATGCTACCTACTCCATGCAGCTTTCCCCAATTCTCCCAAGGCTTAAGAGTGTTTTGCTCCTTTAAGCTCCCCTTTAACTTTTGTGGTCTCTTATCCTCATATAATATTATGCATACTTGTATGCCCCTGTTACTTTTGAAGCTCCCTGAGTCCAGGGATTGCACCTTAATTATGTATGGATCTATCTCATTGCCTGGCAAAATGATATGTTCATAATAGATTTTTAATAAATATGTGTTTGAATGAATAGTCAAGTTAAGAATCATGTACTAAGGGGCAGCTAGGTGGTTCAGTGAGTAGAGCACTGGCCCTGGAGTCAGGATGACCTGAGCTCAAATCCAGCCTTAGACACTGGACACACTAGCTGTGTGACCTTGGGCAAGTCACTTAACCCCAATTGCCCTGCCTTCCCCCCCTCCAAAAAACCAAACCAAAACAAAAAAAGAATCATGTACTAAAATGAGAGACTCAATGGAAATATACTCCCTTTTCACTTCTTGAATGCCCCTTTGTATTATTCCGTTTATGTGTTTTATCCCATATCCCAACCCACTCTCTGGAATGTAAAGTCCTTGAAGACAGGAACATTTTTTTTCCTTTGAATTTTGATCTTTGTGTTTCCAATACATAGCATGAGGGCCTTATCACCACATTGTTGGCGTATAATACATGTTTTTTGAATTGTTGAATATTTTGAATAGGGAAAAGATTACAAAATAATTGGAAATGATTATGGTTATCATCAATGAAAAATATAATCATTGGTAACAACCAACTCATGTAGTTCTTTACTTATATTTTAATATAAGAAAAAATAGATAAGCATTTGTAAATCATTCTCTATATCAGGTCATATTTTCCATGTTACAATTAATTGAAAGGTGTAGGGATTTTTGTTGTTCTTCAGTTGTATCTGACTCCTTATGACCTTATTTGGTGTTTTCTTGACAAAGACACTGGAATGGTTTATCATTTCTTTCTCCAGCTCATTTTATAGATGAAGAAACAGAGGAAAACAGGCTTAAGTGACTTGCCCAGGGTCACACAGCTAGTACATATCTGAGGCCAGATTTGAACTCAGGAAGATGTCTTCCTGATTCCAGGTCCAACAATCTGTCCACTGCACCACCTAGACAATATGGGATCATTTTTCTTTAAACTTTTTGTTCTTCTCCCCCTGCGCAAAAAGAGTCCCATTTATTTAAATAAATTGCGTCTTTAGTGTCTCATGTTCTCTCAAAGGTTTTTCATGTTTATTTAAGACTATATAAGATTCTTTAATTGCTGGGTACAAGTGAATAACTGAATTCTTTTTTTTTAATTTTATTTATTTAAATTTTTTTTTTATTTTGGAGGGGGGAAGTCAGGGCAATTGGGGTTAAGTGACTTGCCCAAGCTCACACAGCTAGTAAGTGTGTCAAGAGTCTGAGGCCAGATTTGAACTCAAGTCCTTCTGACTCCAGGGCTGGTGCTCTACGCCCTGTACCACCTAGCTGCCCCAATAACTTAATTCTTTGACTCTTCAGTATCAATATAAAGTAAAATCGAGGAGTTACATACTCACCAATCATGTTTGCCACTGTCATGGGAAATTTCTTATGCAAATGTCAAATGGAAGAAGGATATCTTTTAGTTGGTGAGGTTTTCAAAATCCCAGTGTGGCTGTTTTTAGAAGACTAGTATTGGTTAAAATTAGCTGAAAATTAGTATCATGCCATCTAAATGAGATCCATAGCCACTCAAAAAGAATGACCTAGCACTTCACATGAGAATAAAATGGGGGCCATAGGCAAGCATCTTGGTAAGACAACTATTTACAATTGGATGGACTCCTTATTGAAGTAGACCATCCATGTATATATCTTACTTAGCTTTCTATTAAAGATGTATTCTCTGCTTGGCCCAAAATGGAAAAGGATTGTGAGAAGGGCCTTGTCCGTATTTGTTTGTTATTTTCAAGCATCCTAAATGATCTCTCCTGTCAAGGCATATCTTTCCAAAAAGTTTTTTTTTTTCCTGAAAAGAGTCATACCTACACTGACCCAACAGGCAATTAATAGACAGATATGTAATGGCTTTTATAAGTAGTGATTTTGGAATCATTCCAGGAACGAATTGTATGCAAGATGACAAATAAACAGATACTCTCAGTGCCTGGATGAGGTACTGTACTTGTCATGTAGATATATTAAATAATGACAGATTGATATTCTTTTGTACCATTTCCCATGAAGTGCTTAAAATTCAAAGGATGGCCTCTCCTATTTTTTGATAAGCTCCATGTAGCATTTCTGGAAGAAGTTAACTAGAATTGTATGATTTGAGAAGGGCTGACTGTCTGGCTTACAATCAGCATGCGAAGAGGGTGTACCTCATCAATGAGATCATGGATCTATCAGGATATCTAAGCAATCAAATTTCATAGCACTGATGTAATTACAATACATGTTTTATTGCAAACCAATTCCAGAAAGTATTATAGGTGGAATGTGATTTTTATTTTTTAGTTGGATTTATGTTGGTTGCTAAGGTACCATATATTTTTCAGTAAATAGCTTGATAGTATCTACAATATAGTGTTTTCTATATAAGAAATTGCATTATCCTGATATAATATATTTGGGAAGACTGTATCTATTTTAGCTCTGCTTTATAAATAAGTTGGATCTTGTTGATTGAGGAAGAAATGTGAAATGTATATTGATGTGAATGATTGCTGTTTCATTCCCAACTCTGGCTGTTTTTCTACCTTGGGTCATCTCGAGGTTACTTGTAGAACTTAGTCACTTCTGCTTTCAATGAATGACAGATTTGCATCTGTCACATGTAATAATGAGAAGATTGTAGTGAAGCCTAATTGTCCTATGAACATTTTAACTTGCCCCAATTAGCCTTTGTCCTTTTTCTTTAATCATACTAATTTATTCCTGATTTGTCATTCAATGACTTGACAAGTGTTTATTTGGCTTCTACTCACAATGTAATCTGAAAAAAGTGACTTGTTAAAAAATTTATTGCCCAGATTATGATAGACTGATGTTTTAATATCGGGAGCCTGACACTGGCTGATTACAGTAGGGGTAGAGTCTTCTATTTACAGTGCCCCTTAGCTGCATATGCTGCCAGGAAACATTAACTAGAAAAAGATGGAGTGAAGGATTAGGAAAACACTTCATTATTTTCTCCCTCTATCCTTTTTCCATCTCTGTTCTCCTTATCAACAAATCCTGCTGATAAGCAGTATAGATATGCTGCTTGGAACTTTGATGCTAATTGGAACATTTGTGCTGGTCAAGCTTTCTTCCACAAATGTGTCCAGTGTGGTTAGATCAAAAAGACAATAGAAGGAAGACAGTAATCTTCTTTGGGTCCTTTTGGGAATATAGTTTCTTAAAACCTGAAAGAGCATTATCTTTGAAGTTGTATTTGATGTCATTTAGTCTCATGGATGGTAGCTAGGTGGCTCAATGAATAGAGGTACTAGGCCTGGAGTCAGCAAGACTCATCCTCCTGAGTTCAAATCTTGCCTCAGACATTTACTATAGCTGCGTTACTCTGGACAAGTAACTTAACCCTGTTTTCCTTAGTTTCTCATCTATAAAATGGCCTGGAGAAAGAAATGGCAAGCCATGCTAATATCTTTGCCAAGAAAACCCCTGAATGGGGTCATGAAGAGTCAGACATGACTGAAATCACTGAACACAAAGAGTCAGACACGACTACAAAACGACTTAACACACACCTTGTTTCATGGATCTAAATATCTTTCTCATGTGGGAACTGAGGAAAAACTTAATAACTATCTAACTAAAGTGTTCAGAACACTATCATAAGATTGTAAGAGAGATACAAACTTTAAATAAGAAATGGTTCTTAACCTATTTGACTTAGTGTCTATATTCATTTTAGATGAGTGCAGGAGGGGAGAGGAAGAGAACATCAATTTTTCTGTTGATTAAAAAAAATAAACTTAGAAACAAACCAAAAAAAGAACACAATGATTCATGTTTATTGCAGGGGAATATACCATGCATAGGCAAATACACTAAATCAGAATTCCTCATCCTCAAAAACCTGAAGAACATGGCATATATATGTAACCAGTATTATTGCTTGTCCTTTTTTCTCAAAGAGGACCATGACGTCAGGAAGGTGATGCCATGACTTGCAAGTGAATTAGATTTAAATGAGGCACAGCCATGCAAAGTCACCAGCCTCACTTTCTCCTCCAGAGCCACCTGGGTCCAGCGGCAAGATATAGATCAGGATAACTGAAGATGGGCCTGGATATATAGTGGGAGACCTTGGCCTTCTTAAGTTTAAAGTCTTTCTCAGGTCTCAGTCTGACTGAAACAATGCCAATTCCATGATTTAAGGCTAGGTAAGAAATGTGGCAAAGAACAGCCTCTTTTACCTGCAGTTGTGGTTGTAGTTTATCCTTCATTCTCAAAAAGGACCATGACATCAGGGAGATGATGACATGACTTGCAATTTACTTTGATTTGAGTGATGGAGGGCTGTGCAAAGTCACCAGCCTTACCTTCTCCTCCAAAGTCATCTGGGTCCTGTGGCCAGATAATTGATCAGGAAAATGGGCCAGCTAAATTGCTAGGTAATTTTTACCTAGCAAAAAAAAATTGACTTTTGGTGGAACATTTGAAAAGAGCAGGAGCAGATACAGGTCAGAAGTGAATGGAATCTCAAGGGATCACTGCTGGGAGACATTTGAATTTCATAAAAATCTTCCCAGCTGAGAGTGAAGCCAAGATGGTGGAGTGAAAGCAGCAACTCACCAGAGCTCTCCCATAAATTCCTTCTGGTACCTCTAAGAAGTGAATTTGAACAAATTTTAAGGTGGTGGAATCCCCTAGGAAACAGAGCATGGCAGATTTCCAGCCCAGTACAGGCCTCGAAGGTTGATGGGAAGCATCTATTCTGCTGGGATGGGAGATTGCAGATTACGCGGGCTGCGCCAGCACAGACTCTGCCATACTGGAGTTGAAGTGGGTCCAGCCCCTGTGAACTCAATCACTGATAGTTGTATTGATCCCCAAACCTCTCAGCACAGGATGAGAAAGAACTGGGTGAGACAGAAAGTGCAAGCCCTGCAGCAATGGCAACAGCTACTCCTAGGGGTATCACCCTACAGACAAGTCACATACTTGAACTTCCAGGAGCCATGATGGCAGAGTAAACTGTAAGTGCTCTCATTCCCCCCATATTGACCTTGAAAAACCTAGAGAATATTGCCGCAAGAAAAATCCTACAATAGTGGAACCCAGGGGTACAGCAGTCTTTTAGGTCAGGAGGCTAGGGAGTTCAAAGGGAAGGGTCCCTCCTATGGTGGCTAAACAGGTCCTTTGCAGAACCAGAGGTGTTCCAGCAAGTTCCCCCTCAGCAGACCAGCAGGAGATCCTGAGCCCCAGGGGGTGCAGCTGGCAAGTGCCAACACCAGGACCCCAGGCATGCCTGTGCCCAGCCAGGGGAATAGGCATGTGTGCCCACTAGTGGCTGAGCCTATCCAGACCTAGGGGAGGAGGTGACCTCCAGGGGCCAGACCACCCCTCCCCCACACCTCACTCAGCAAGCTTCAGTGTAACTCCTAGGAAACTCAGGAAGACCTGGTCTTGGCACACACCCGCCAACTCCAGCTCAGCACCAGGTGAGCTGCAGCATGATATAATTTCTGCCTGACAGAACCAGTGACTACAGCACACAAAACCAGTAACCAGGATCCTAGCTCCCACCACAAGAGGCATGGAACAGAGGCCCCTGTGCCCCAGAAGTAGAGGTCCACTTTAAAAATCAGGAAAAAGGCAACCACCATGAGTGAGAAGCAAACTAGAAAAGTAACGAACATAGAACCCTACTATGGGGACAGGGAAGATCAAAATATGAGCACAGAAGAGGACAGCATTGACACTATACACACATCTGAAAGCTCAAAAGGGAATATGAACTGGTCTCAAGGCCAAAAAGTGTTCTTGGAAGAGCTCAAGAAGGAATTTAAAAGCCAAATTAGAGAGGTAGGGAAAAAATGACCAATGATTTTAAAAATACAATTCACAAAATAAAAAAAAAATTAACTGAAGAGAACAACTTCTTAAAAAGTAAAATTGGCCAAATGGAAAAGGAGGTACAAAACATATCTGGAGAAAACAAGTGCTTAAAAGGAAAAAATTGCCAAATGGAAAAGGAGGTACAAATGATAACTGAAGAAAATGATTCATTAAAAATTAGAATTGGGCAAGTAGAAGTTAATGACTCTATGAGGCATCAAGAATTAGTCAAACAAAATCTAAAGAAAGAAAAAAATAGAATAAAATGTAAAATATCTCATTGGAAAAACAACTCACCGGGAAAAAAGATCCAGGAGAGAAAATCTAAGAATTATTGGTCTACCGGAAAGCCATGATGAAAAAAGGAGCCTGCACAGTATTTTCCAAGAAATCAGCAAGGAAAACTTCCTCGAGGTCCTAGAACCAAAGGGTAAAATAGTCATTGAAAGGATCCACCAATCACCTCCTGAAAGAGATACCAAATTAACGACACCAAGGAATATTGTAGTCAAATTCCAGAATTATCAGGTCAAGTAGAAAATTCTGCAAACAGCTAAAAAAATTTCAAATATCGAGGAACTACAGTCACGGTCGCACAGGATCTAGCAGCTTCTACATTAAAAGATCAGAAGGGTTGAAATATGATATTCCATAATGCAAGGGAGCTTGGACTACAACTGAGGATCAGTTACCCAGCAAAACTGAGAATAATCCTTCAGGCAAGGAGATGGATATTCAATGAAATAAGGGATTACCAGACCTTCCTGATGATAAGACTAGAGCTCTACAGAAAATTTTATCTTCAAATACAAGACTCAAGAAAGGCATAAAAAATTTAAACAGGAAAAAGTAGAAAAAAAAAACCTTGTTATTGAATGGGGCCAAAATGTATGGGAGGATGATACTTTTTAATTTTGATAATTGTATATTTATTACTACATGTAAAAGAGATTTACATAGATAGAGAGTGTGAGTATAAATTAACTGATGTGATGATAAATAAACTAACTAAGGGGTACAAAAGGGATTGTAATGGGAGAAGAAGAAAGGAGGAGTCAGAAAAGGGTAAATTACATCATATGAAAAGGCGCAAAAACATATTGTAATAAAGGTGAAGAAAGGAGGGAGATGAGCATTGTTTCAGCTTAGTACTAAAACACAAAAACCTCACAATCCATTGCAAAAAAGGAAGAAATAATCAGTACAACCTTTTCAGATCATGATGCAATAAAAATTATTTGTAATAAAGGGCCATGGAAAGATAGACTAAAAATTAACTGGAAACTAAATAATCTAATCCTAAAGAATGAGTAGGACAAACAAGAAATCATAGAAACAATCAATGACTTCATTCAAGAGAATGACAATAATAAGACAACATCCCAAAGCTTATGGGATGCAGAGAAAGCAGTTTTAGGGGAAATTTTGTATCTCTGAATGCTTACATGAATAAAATAAAGTGGAGACCAATAAATTGGGCATGCAATTGAAAAAGCTAGAAAAAGAACCAATTGAAAATCCCCAAATGAATACCAAATTAGAAATACTGAAAACCAAAGGAATCTTTGTTAATCTCTAATAAAATTGAAATAAAGGAAACTATTGAACTAATAAATAAAACTAAGAGCTGGTTTTATGAAAAAAAAAACCAGTAAAAATGATAAACCTTTGGTCAATTTGATTTAATAAAAGAAAGAAGAAAACCAAATTATCAGTATCAAAAATGAAAAGAGTGAATTCACCTCCAATGAAGAAGAAATTAAAACAATAATGAGGAATTATTTTGCCCAATTTTACGCTAATCTTAAGAAAAATGGATGAATATTCACAAAAACATAAATTCCCCAGATTAACAGAAGAGGAAGTAAAATACTTAAATAATCCCATCTCAGAAAAAGAAATTGAACAAACCATCAGTGGACTCCCTAGGAAAAAATCTCCAGGGCCAGATGGATTTACAAGTGAAATCAGTCAAATATTTAAAGAAGAATTAGTTCCAATACTTCCTAGACTATTTGGGAAAATAGGGGAAGAAGGAGTCCTACCAAATTTTTAGGACACAACTATGGTATTGATACCTTAACCAGGAAGAGTCAAAATAGAGAAAGAAAATGATAGACCAATTTCCCTAATGAATATAGATGCAGAAATTTTTAAATAAGACATTATCAAAAAGATTACAGCAATTTATCATGAGAATAACACACTATGACCTGGTAGATTTATTTCAGGAATGCAAGGCTGGTTCAATATTAGGAAAACTATCAGCATAATTAATCATATCAACAACAAAACTCATAGAAACCATATGATTATCTCAATAGATGAAGAGAAAGCTATTGACAAATTACAACACTCATTCCTATTAAAAACCCTAGAAATCACAGGAATAAATAGAACCTTCCTTAAACAATAAGCAGCATCTACCTAAAACCATGAGCAAGCATTATATGTAATGGGGATAAGCTAAGTGCATTTCTAATAAGATTGATTGTGAGACAAGGATATCAATTTTCACCCTTGTTATTCAATATCACACTAGTAATGTTAGCTTTAGCAATAAGAAAACAAAATTGAAGGAATTAGAATAGGCATAGAAGAAACTAAGTTATCACTTTGTGCAGATGATATGATGATATACTTAGAGAATCTGGGAGAATGAAGTAAAAAACTACGTGAAATAATAAATAACTCTAGCAAAGTTGTAGCATATAAAATAAACCCACATAAATCCTTGGCATTCCTGTATATTATTAACAAAGCCCAACAAGAGATAAAAAGAGAAATTCCATTTAAAGTTATTGTAGACATTATAAAATATTTGGGAGTCTGCCTGCCAAAATAAACCCAGGAACTATATGAACACAATTAAAAAACCCTTTTCATTCAAATAAAGTCAGATCTAAATAATTGGAAAAATATCAATTGCTCATGGTTCGGCCTGAGCTAATACAATAAAAATGATAATTTTACCTAAATTAATTTGTTTATTTAGTGCCATACCAGTTAAACCCAAAAATTATTATATAGAGCTAGAAAAAATTATAATGACATCCATCTGGAAGAACCAAAGGTCCAGAATATCAAGGTAATTAATGAAAAGAAATGCTAGGGAAGGTGTCCTGGCCATACCACATCTTAAACTGTATTATGAAGCAGCAGTCATCAAAATTACTTGGTACTGGCTAAGAAGCAGAGTGCTGGATCAGTAGAATAGGTTAGGTATACAAGACACAGTAGTCAATGACTATAGTAATCTACTGTTTGATAAACCCAATCCAGCTTCTGGGATAAGAACTCACTATTTGACAAAACTGCTGGGAAAACTGGAAAATAGCAGGGCACAGACTTGGCATAGACCAATACCTTATACCCTATACCAAAATAAAGTCAAAATGGGTTCATGATTTAGATATAAAGGCTGATTATTATTAGCAATCTGGGAAAGCAAGGAATAGTTGAACTGTCAGATTTATGGAGAAGAAAGGAATTTCTGACCAAACAAGAGATAGAGAGCGTTATGAAATGTAAATTGGACAATTTTTATTACAATAAATTGAAAAGTTTTTGTGCAAACAAAGCCAATGCAATGAAGATTAGGAGGGAAGAAGAAAATTGAGAATTTTTACAAGCAGTGTCACTGATAAAGTCCTCATTTCTAAAATATATAGAGAACTGAGTCAAATTTACAGGAATACAAGTCATTCCCCAATTGATAAATGGTTAAAGGATATGAACAGGCAGTTTTCAGAGGAAGAAATTAAAGCTATCTATAGGCATATGAAAATGCTCTAAGGCACTATTGATTTGAGAAATGCAAATCAAAACAACTCTGAGGTACCACATCTCACCTGTCAGATTGGCTAACACGACAAAACAGGAAAATTATAATGCTGGAGAAGACATGAGAAAATTGGAACACTAATGCTTTGTTGGTGGAGTTATGGACTGAACCAACCTTTCTGGAAAGCAATTTGCAACCTTGCCCAAAGGGCTATAAAAATGTGCATACCCTTTGAGCCCTTCTAGGGCTATATCCCAAAGAGATCATAGAAGTGGGAAAAGGACATTTATGTATAAAAATATTTATAGTAGCTCTTTTTGTGGTGGCAAAGAATTGGAAATCAAGTGAATGCCCATTAATTGGGGAATAACTGAACAAGTTGTGGTATATGAATGTAATGGAATGCTATTGATCTTTAAGAAACGAGGAGCTGACAGACTTCATAATAATCTAGAATGACTTATATGAACCGATGCTGAGTGAGGGGAGCAGAACAAGGAGAGCACTATACACAATTACAGACGCATTGTATCTGTGATGACTAACTTTGATAGACTTGGTTACTCTCAGCAATGAAAGGTTCTAAGACAACTCAAAAATATGCATGATGGAAAAAGTGATTCACTTATAGAAAAAGAATTAAGGAGTCTGAATGCAAATTGAAGCAAACTATTTGCTTTTTTGTTTTGTTTTTGTTTTTGTTTCTGTTTTGTTTCTTCTTTCTCCTGGTTCCTTCCATTGGTTGTAGTTCTTCTTTGCAACTTGACTTTGGGAAAACATGTTTAGTGTTAAGGTATATGTAGAGCCTATATGTGATTGCATGCCATCTTGGGTGGTGAGGGGGGAGAAGAAAGAGGGAGGGAAAATTTGAAACTCAGAAACTTGAGGAACTCAATGTTGTAAACTAAAAATAAATAAATTTAAAAGGAAAAAAAATCAATCTGGGAGGGGAAGACCCTCAGGATTTCTGGCCACAACAGAAGAAACAGTTACTAGTTACACTCCGTTATCTCCATTTGGTCCAAACAATGACTAAATGAGGTTTGGGTTGAGATCTATTGCTGGCCATTCAGTGAGAAGCAGAGTGATTTGGGTTTAAGGTATGATGCTTAAGAAAGAAATCTTGCCTGTAATCTCTGTGTGCGGTGAGACCACCCTCCAGCAATTAATTAAAAGAGTCAGAGGTTTCTCAAGGTAGAAACTGAAAACTTCTTTATTATGATCTCCCAAGAAAGGGCGTTATCACTACCGACAGCAAGTAAGTAGGGGAGGCGCAGTACAGGAAGTAAAGCATGATTATATACCATAGCATGTTTGAGCCTCCTCCCACCACTGACTTTCACCCTCATTGGTGGAGTTCAGGCTCACAATCTTGAGAGAAATCTAACCCAGGAACAAGCCAATGCAAGCTCATAAAAACATCTTTATCCTCATTTGGCGAGGCTCGTGCTGAGGTGGTAGTGGGGAGGAAGTAGGTCTGCTACCTATAAGTCAGGTGACTTCTCAGTAACTCAAGACTTAGGCCTAGCTGTCAATCAAAAGCCCCAAGCCATACTGATCCCATTCGATTTACGGAAAGGTTGAGATTTAGATTTCATGATTTCATGAGAGGTCCTCACTACTCCACTCAATTCAAAGATATCTTCTGAGATTTCAGATATCAAAATTTAGCTTCCTTTGGGCAGAGAACCCATAGTAAGGTATGATAAGTACATGGAGAGCAAAATTTGTCCTCTTCCCTTCAATTTATACCCTTCCTCTTCTGCCCCTCCACTCCTTTGCTCTAGTTGGAGTGAGAGATTTAATCAGGCACAATATTCTCCTACTCAGGAGTGAAGCAATCCTCTACCATACCCCTATTCTATTTGCATTTAGAATTCCAGTGATTGGGAAATGAATACAATTACTTATTTTTTTTAAATAGTTCAAGTCCGCCCCCCCACCCTATTCAGAGATTTCCTAAATTCCTAAACAACTCTTGAGAAGGGATTGGAATGTCTGCATTATTACCATCTTGTGGGAATTTATCTTCATCTCTTTTGTTTCCCACTACCCTCCTCTGTTTTTCTACCAGTGTACAAATATGCATTACACAATACAACATAAGAAAACAAGAGAAAGAAATCCTATGAAAATGCCTGGTGGTAATCAAGCTTAGGGAGGGCCTGTAGACTTATGTGAGAAAATGTCATTCAGTTTCCTCAGCCTCTCAGAGAGGAGCATTTGCATTGAGCCACCTTCCTTTCAGAGGTGTGATTGGAAGGAGCCACTGCTCAATTCTCAGTTCTGGCCCTTTACACAGATTAGTTGAGAAAGCTTTTTCACAGGCTGGCCAAATTCTCCTCCATACCTATTGAGGACTGGAAGGTAATTCAATTTCACGTTTCATCTCCTTCCAGGTTCAGAAGAGGGGGAAAATATCTTAGCCCTGTTATTCTCAGTGTGGAGTCCAAAGCCCCCTTCTTTCTGTATTTGTCCATGACATTTTCACTACAGTGGATGGGGATTCTACATATTGTTCCTCCCAATACCTTCTTATATTTACAAATAGTTGTACCATAAGTTTAAATAGTTTGTTATACTCACAAATATTTATAATATGAATCATCACGGGATACATTCACAGCAGAAGATCTTGTGAAAAGACTACAGGGATAAAGATTTCATGGAAAAAGTGTCATATGAGATGGTTCCTGATTTCTTGATATTACTACTTTTCTTTGTGGTACTAAAGGGTTTTCCCCCCCTAAAAATGTATTAATAAGATAGGAAAATTGAATCATTCATGTTAACATTTATACTCTGTACTTTTGAAAAAAAAATTTTCATGGCTCCTAATTATCTTTGTTTTTACTAATCTTCCCTCCCCAATGTGTTTGGCAAGCACATTAGGACTATCTAGCATTTATTTATTTCTATAAGTATTCAAGTGCCTTCCATTGGCTTGTTCACTCAAAGAAGAGCAATTTCCATTTAAATGGGATATGTTGGAAGACATGTCCTGTGAAATCTGGAAAAGCTTCCCTTGGCAGGAAATTCTATGGAATTTTTTTCATACATTGCTAAGTGCCATGTAAATGTCTTAAAAAATAAAAAAAAAAAACTCCTAAGGATGTCTAATGCCAAGACAAACAATCCATATTCTTCAACAAAGCCTCCTCAGTTAGACTCCTTGGAGGGGAGGTGGGGGAACTAGCACACATGCTTAGAATAGCTTTTGACACATACCTAATAAGCACTAAATTTTTTTTATTTGTTGTCGTCTTTGGACAGGAGGTAATGGTTTTGAGATGGACTCCCTGTTTGAAAAAAAGGACCTCTGTTTTACTTGATTACACAAAGTAAAGTCAATGCTTTCCCCACAGTGGAGAAGCTAAAAAAAAGACAGCTTGAAAAGGTAAACAGGCAAAGGGAAATTTTATATGATAGATGTGATCATACTTTTGTGAAAGTTTTAAAATTTTGATGCTTTTTGTTTTTCCATTGCACTTGTATTGAAAACAATCCTTTCCCCTTACCTACCCAGGTTGCTGTCACTTCTCAAAAGATATTTTTCCAAGAGGAAAATAACTAACATATTACCTGCAACTAACTGATCACACATATAGAATTATATACCCTTGACCCTATCTCTGTAGAGAAAACATGGAAGTCCATTTTTTATTAGATTATTTATTTTTATTTTTCAACATTCATTTTCACAAGATTTTGAGTTACAAATTTTCTAACCATCTCTCCCCTCCCCCAGCCCCAAGATGGCATGAATTCTGATTAGCCCTTTTCCCAGTCTGCCTTCCCTTCTATTGCCCTACCACCACCCCCCTTATCCTCTTCCTCCTTACTTTCTTGTAGGGCAAGATAGATTTCTATACCCCATTGCCTGTATATCATTTTGCAGGTGCATGTAAAAACAGTTTTTGACATTTGTTTTAAAACTTTGAGTTTCAAATTTTCTCTCTTCTTCCCTCCCCATGCACCCTCATTGAAGAGGCAAACAATTCCATATAGGTTATACATGTTTTGATATGCAAAACACTTCCATAATAGTCATGTTGTGAAAGACTAACTATATTTCCCTCCATCCTTTCTGGTCCCCCATTTATTCAATTTTCTCCTTTGGCCCTCTTTTCAAAAGCATTTGCTTCTGAGTACCCCCTCCCCCAATCTAACCTCCCTTCTATCTTTTAAACCCCCGTTTATCCCCTTCCCCCTACTTTTCTGAGGGGTAAGATACCCAATGAGAGTAAGGTTCACACATTGCCTTTCACCTCCCCCCTCTTCCCTTACATTATAACAGCTTTTCCTTGCCTCTTTTATGTGAGATAATTTATCCCATTCTATCTCTCCCTCTCCCCTTCTCCCAATATATTCCTCTCTCACCCCTTAATTTTATATTTAGACATTGTCCTTTCCTATTCAACTCACCCTGTACCCTCTGTCTGTATATATGTATATTACCTAAACTACCCCAATACTGAGAAAGATCTCATGAGTTATAAATATCATCTTTCCATGTAGGAATGTAAACAGTTTAACTTTAATAAGTCCCTTACGATTTCTCTTTCCTGTTTATCTTTTCATTCTTCTCTAGATTCTTTTATTTGAAAGTCAAATTTTCTATTCAGCTCTGTTCTTTTCACCGAGAATACTTGAAAGTCCTCTATTTCATTGAAAATCCATATTATGCTCTGAAGTATTATACTCAGTTTTGCCGAGTAAGTGATTCTTGGTTTTAATCCTAGCTCCTTTGACCTCCTCAATAATAGATTCCAAGCCCTTTGATCCCTTAATGTAGAAGTTGCTAGATGTTGTGTTATCCTGATAGTGTTTCCACAATACTTGAAGTGTTCTTTCTGGCTGCTTATAATATTTTCTTCTTGACCTGGAAACTCTGGAATTTGACTACACTATTCCTAGGAGTTTTTCTTTTCAGTTCTTTTTCAAGAGGCAATCGGTGGATTCTTTCAATTTCTATTTGACCCTTTGGTTCTAGAATATCAGGGCTAGTTGAAAGGTGATGTCTAGGATCTTTTTTGATCATGGCTTTCAGGTAGTCCAATAATTTTTAAATTGTCTGTCCTGAATCAGTGGTTTTTCCAATGAGATATTTCACATTGGCTATAATTTTTTCACGCTTTTTGTTCTGTTTTATAGTTTCTTGATTTCTTATAAAGTCATTAGAATCCATTTGCTCCATTCCAATTTTTAAGGAAGTATTTTCTTCAGTGATCTTTTGGAACTCCTTTTCCATTTGGCTAATTCTGCTTTCTAAGGCATTCTCCTCATTGGCCCTTTGGACCTCTTTTGCCATTTGGGTTAGCCTATTTTAAGTTGTTATTTTCTTTAGTATTTTTGGGGGGTCTCCTTTAGCAAGCTATTGACTTGTTTTTCATGATTTTCTTGCATCACTCTCATTTCTCTTTCCAATTTTTCCTTTACTTCTCTTACTTGCTTTTCCAAATCCTTTTTGAGCTCTGACATGACCTGAGACTAATTCATATTTTTCTTGGAGGCTTTTGATGTGGGTTCTTTGACTTTGTTGACTTCTCACTGTATGCTTTGATTCTCTTTGTCACCAAAGTAAGATTCTATAGTCTGAGTTTTTTACACCGTCTGCTCATAAAGTCACTAGCTTCCACTTGCTCCAATCTAATTTTTAAAGTAGTATTTTCTTCAGTGATCTTTTGGACCTCCTTTTCCATTTGGCTAATTCTGCCTTTCAAGGCATTCTTCTCCTC
The DNA here is from genome assembly GCF_011100635.1 of Trichosurus vulpecula. Lineage (NCBI taxonomy): Eukaryota > Metazoa > Chordata > Mammalia > Diprotodontia > Phalangeridae > Trichosurus > Trichosurus vulpecula. The sequence continues at coordinate 26,087,846 of NC_050575.1, read as the reverse complement.
ATTGGCTTTTTGGAGCTCTTTTGCCATTTGAGTTAGTCTATTTTTTAAGGTGTTGTTTTCTTCAGTGTATTTTTCAGTATTTTTTTGGGTCTCCTTTAGCAAGTCCTTGACTTGTTTTTCATGGTTTTCTTGCATCCTTCTCATTTCTTTTCCCAATTTTTCCTCTACTTCTCTAACTTGCTTTTCCAAATCCTTTTTGAGCTCTTCCATGGCCTGGGACCAGTTCATGTTTTTCTTGGAGGCTTTTGGTATAGGCTCTTGCACTTTGTTGACTTCTTTAGGCTGTATGTTTTGGTCTTCTTTGTCAGCAAAGAAAGAATGCAAAGTCTGAGACTGACTCTCGGTGCGTTTTCGCTGCCTGGCCATATTCCCAGCCAACTAACTCGGCCTTTGAGTTTTTCAGTGGGGTATGACTGCTTGTAGACTACAGAGTTCTATGTTCCACATTTGGGGGGGAGGGGCCCGCTCTGCCACACCAGCACTGCTCCTTCCCCAACCCCCAACCCGAACTGGGCTTAGATCTTCGGCAGGCTGTGCACCCCTGCTCTGATCCGCCACTTAATTCCTCCCACCAAGTGGGCCTGGAGCCGGAAGTAACAACAGCTGTAGCTGCCCCACCTCCGCTGCCCCCCGGGCTGGAAGCAGAACCACGAACTCCTTCTACTCCCGCAGCTTATCCCACTGACCTTCTCCGCAGTCTTTGGTGTTTGTGGGTTGAGGGGTCTGGTAACTGCCTCAGCTCACTGATCCAGGGCGCTAGGGCCCCCTCCGCCCAGCTTCTGGTCTAGATGTTCCACGCCGCTCAGACTGGGCTCTGCTCCACTCCGTTCCCAGCTCCCAGCTCCCAGCTCCGTGTGGGATAGACCTCACCCAGAAACCATCCAGGCTGTCCTGGGCTGGAGCCCTGCTTCCCTCTGCTGTTTTGTGGGTTCTGCCGTTCTAGAATTGGTTCAGAGCCATTTTTTATAGGTTTTTGGAGGGACTCGGTACCGAGCTCACTCCAGTCCCTGCTTACCAGCTGCCATCTTGGGTCCGCCCCCCAAGCACTTTTTTCTGCCTTGGAACTGTGAGGAGGACTCCCTCTCCACAGCCACTAAAAGCTCTTCCACACCAGCACTTGTCCTCACACCAGGACTGCCACCCAGGCGCAGGGCAAAGCAAGAGTATCCTGCCTCAGCACCAGCAAAGAGATCCCTGCCCCCTCATTCTGATCAGTCAGTTTATGAGCCTGGAGCTAGGGAAGCAGCCACTGCTGCTGCCACCTGGCCCAGGGCTGGGACCAGACCACACTCTTCTTTCATCTGGGTCCAACAGAGTTTTTCCATTGACCTGCTCAGTTGTCTTTGGTGTTTATGGGTTGAGAAGTCTGGAAACTGCCACAGTTGCCAGTGATTCAGTGCCCTGAGGCTTGTTCTGCCTGGTCTGCTCCAGCCTGATCTGTGCTGGCCTGATTCACACTGGTCTGTGCTCCACTCCCATGGGGAAAAAATGGGAGTCCATTTTCCCCCTCTATTCTGCAACCAGCCCTTGTCAGTAAGGTTACACAATGTTTAGCTTCTTATTAGTCTTTCAGTTTTCCTGTTTAATAATGGTGTACATTGTTTTCCTGGTTCTATTTGTTTTCCTTAGATTCTATTCATAAAAAAGTTTTCTATTTTTCTTTGAATTTCTCATTATCCATTTTAATTGTTTAATAATAGTATAATATATTAAGGTATCAAAGCTTATGTAGCCATCACCAAACTGATGAGCTTCTTCTTTATTTCCCTTTCTTTGCTATCACTTCAAATGTTTCTGTGAAATTTTTTGTACATGAATGCCCTAGGCATAGTCTATCTCTACTTTGGTGAGGCATTTGAGAAAGTTCCTCATCTATCCTTTCCTATAAGACAGAACATAGTGAGGTGGTAAAATGAGGATCCTAAAGTCAAATTCATTCAGAAGTCATTAAATGTATCAAAAGTGCTTGGGAATGAAACAACTAACTGGGAAGGAGATACTGATCTGCCCCTTTGTTTAACATTTTTATCAGTGTCTCCGAGAAAACTATGTAAGAAGGCAAATTTAACAGATTTGTAGATGATAGGAAGCCAAGAGGAGGAGGAACCATACTGGGTGATAGAATTCAAAAAGATCAACAGACTGGAATGATGGGTTTTATAAAATTAGATGAAATTCAATGTAGATAAATATTAGGCTCTATTTTGGATTAAATAAATGGTCAAATACAAAATAAGATGTTTGAAGTGATCAGATGAGATGCTAGTTCCTTAGTGAACAGCAAACTCAAAGTGAGACAGTAGCTTAACATGGATGGAACCTAACAAAATTAGTGCTGTTCTAGTCTTTAAAAGCTTTGTATTTATGAGAAGAGAGGTGAGCGTTTCTTCAGTACTCTGCTCTAGTCAGACCTAATTTTGATAACTATGTCCAATTTAAAGCTCAACATTTTAGGAGGAACATAAAGCTGCAGTATAAAAAAGGGATACAGGGTAGTGAGAGAATTAGAGAGCATACTGTGAGACTGGACATGTTTAAGTAAGAGAAATGAGGACTTTGAAGGATTTATGAGAAACATGAGAGAACTTTCTAGGCTGTCCTGGACAAGAAGGTTTAGACTTGTTTCACTTGCAGCCTTAGGGTAGAAAGATGTCTAGAAGCTGCGTTGTTGGATTTGGTGAAAGGAAGAACTCTTTCGCATTTTGTAGTGGTCAAAGGTAGAATAGGGTACCTTCAGCCCATTATAAACACATAGATGGTAAAGTTAACTTTAATTGCACATAGATAGTGACAGGTTCTCTTCCACTAGAGTACATCCAGGAGAGGGTGGATGGGACTTCTCAACACTGTTGGAGAGAAGAATGGAAGGTAAGGTCTAATTCAGAGATACTTGTCCTACCAAGTAAATCTTGGCCTTTTTTTAACCTTTCTGTACCTCCTCCAAATCAGCATGAAAGTAAATGTAATTCTAGCAATTAGCATAAATCACTTTGGGCTGAGATTGAGATCTTTGAAAAATTAATCCTTAGCAAAGAAAGAAGGTGACATAGCTTTTAAGTAAAGCACTTGGGTACTCTGGCCTCAAAGAGGAAGGATTTATGAAGTTAGAGAGGAAATTATCATCCAAAGACTCCCGTTACCAAAGATCTTAGGCTCCCCTTGCCCCCTCCCCCAAATCATTCAAAAACCAAACATTTAGCCAAGCAGATAATCAATAGAGAACATGTTGATAACACTGGAGTAGCAAAAACCTCTCAGACACCTTAAAGAAGTCTAAATATCTCTGAACAAACATCTGGTTTTTTTATAAGATTTCAAATTCTATATTTTTCTCCCTTCCTCCCTCCCTCCCTTTCCCTTTTCTGAAAATGTTAGGCAGTTTTTGATATAGTTTATACATGTGCTGTCATAGAAAAATATTTCCATATTACTCACAGTTGTCAAAAAAAGATACAGATAAAAAGGGAAAAAACATGAGAAAGAATAAAGTAAGTGAAAAAAATATACTTCAATGTGCATTCAGAGTTAATCAGCTCTTTATCTGGATATAAATAGTGTTTTCCTTCATGAGTCCTTTTTAATTGTTTTGGATCGTTGTATTGCTGGGAAGAACTGAGTCATTCACAGTTGATCATTACACCATGTTGCTGATGCTGTGTATAATGTTTTCCTGGTTCTGCTCATTTCACTTCGCATCACTTCATAAAAGTCTTTTCAAATTATTTCTGGAACAATCTGCCTGTTAATCAATTCTTATTGCACAATAGTATTCTGTTACATTCATATACTACAGCTTGTTCAGTCATTCCCCAACTGATCAACATTCACTCAGTTTGCAATATTTTGCCTCCATGAAAAGGGCTGCTATAAATGTTTTTGCACATGTAGATCCTTTCTTCTTTTTTATGATCTCATTGGGATACACACCTAGTAGTGGCATTGCTGGATCAAAGGGTATGCACAGTTTGGTTGCCCTATGGGCATAGTTCCAAACCGCGCTCCAGAATGGTTGTATCAGTTCTCACCTCTATCAACAATGCATTAATGTCCGAATTTTCCCACATTTTCTCCCACATTCATCATTTTCCTTTTCTATCACTTTAGCCAATCCGATAGGTGTGAGGTGTACCTTAGAGTTGTTTTAATTTGCATTTCTCTGATCAAAAGTGATTTAGAGACCTACTTCATATGCCTATAGATAGTTTAGATATCTTCATCTGAAAACTGCCTGTTCCTATCCTTTGATCAGTTTTCAATTGGGGAATGGCTTGTCTTTTTACAGATTGGAATCAGTTCTCTCTATATTTGAGAAATGAGGCCTTTTATCTGAGACACTTGCTGTAAAGATTGTTTCCAATCTTTCTGGTTTCCTTCTAATTTTAATTACATTTGTTTTGTTTTTACAAAAGCTTTTTAATTTTAAAAATCAATATTTTACACTTGTAATGATCTCTATCTATTGTATGGTCTTGAACTCTTCCTCTCCCCATAGATCTGAGGTAGACTATTGTTTGCTCTCCAAATTCGCTTATGGTGTCACCCTTTATGTCTAAATCATGCCAGTGGTCTGTCATAATCTAACTTTTTTAATGTTCTATTTAACTCCTTAGTTTCTTTATTTTTTGGTTAGATTTATCGAGTTCTGAGAGGGGACAGTTGAGGTCGCCCACCAGTGTAGTTTTCATATCTATTTTTTTTCTGTAACTCACTTAACTTCTCCTTTATGAATTTAGATTCTATATCACTTTGTATGTATATGTTTAGTATTGATATTGTTTCATTGACTATGGTACCTTTTAGCAAGATGCGGTGTCCTTCCTTATCTCTTTTAATTTGGTCTATTTTTGCTTTTGCTTTTTCTAAGATCAGGATTGCTACCCTTGCTTTTTTTTAAACATCAGTTGAAGCACAGTAGATTCTGCTCCAGCCCCTTCCTGTTATTCTGTATGTGTCCCTGCTTCAAGTGTATTTCCTGTAAACAACATACTTTAGGATTCTGGTTTTTGATTCACTCTGCTATCTGCTCCTGTTTTATGGGAGAATTCATCCCATTCACATTACAGTTATGGTTACTACCTGTGTATTTCCTTCCATCCTATTTTTTCTCCTGTTTGTCCTTTCTTTCTTTTCACCCTTTCCCTTTGCGCCAGTGTTTTGCTTCTGTCTACTACCTCCCCTGATCTGCCCTCCCTTCTGACAGTCCCCATTCCCTCTTCCCCCTTTCCTTGATCTCCTCCCCTCCTACTTCCCTGTTGGGTATGATAGATTTCTATATTCAACTGATTATTTATATGATTCCCTCTTTGAGCCAATACTGATAAGAGTAAGGTTCAAGCAATGCTTGGCACCCACCTTCCTATCTTCCACTCTACTGTAATATGTCTTTCCTTCCTCTTCATGTGAAATAATTTAACCCGTTCTATCCTTTCACTCCTTCTGTACCCAGTGTACTCCTCTTTCTCATCCTTTATTTTTTATGTTATTCCTTCTTATTCACCTTAATACCATAACCTGTCCATTTGTATTCCTTCTAGCTGTACTATTGTATTGCCAAGGCAATATTCACAACAGATGCTATAGCTGTGAATATAGTGACTTGGTTCTGTATAGCAAAATATAACAGACTCTCCACATAGAAGACAAAAGAAAAACAGTTATTCAGACACCAGCAAGCCCAATCCCAAAACCAGTAAGTCCAATCCATCCAAGCAGCAAAGAAGTTAATATACATTATCACAGCAGAGAATGCTTGCATTCTATAGTCTTCCTCTCCACCCCCACCCCCACTGGGGCCTTTCCACAAACATGCTCACAGCACAGCTAGCTTGCCTTTGTGTACTCCCTCCCTCAGCTCTAACTGGTCTGATCTCATTTCCTCTCAGTTCCAATAACCTCCTTCCTGCTCCACGCTTTCCTGTTCTACTTGTTCAGCAAGCTCCTCCCACCATATATGACGTAATCTTCCTGTGACATAAGCAGGTCACATAGGCCTATTAAAGGATAGGAAGATCTTCAAATATGTATTACCAATTCGCCTATTAGTGACAGAATTTTTAAGAATTACAGGTATCATCTTCCCATGTAGGGATGTAGTTTTGCTCTATTGAATCCCTTATTTTTTCCCTTTTTTATCTGTTTATGCTTCTCTTGGGTCCTGATATTGGAGGTCAAATTTTTGGTTTAGCCCTGGTCTTCTCCTTATAAAAGTTTGAAATCCTTCTATTCTATTGAATGACTATTTTTCTCTTTTACATATTATATTTAATTTTGCAAGATAGGTGACTTTTGGTTGTAGTCCTAGCTCTCTTGCCAGAGTATTGTGTTTCATGACCTCTGATCCTTTAATGTTACAGCTGCTAAGTCCTGTGTAATCCTGATTGTGGCTCATGGATATTTGAATTGTTTCTTTCTAGCCAGTTGTAGTAATTTTTCCCCTTCACCTGACAGTTCTGAAATTTAGCTATAATATTCTTTGGAGTTTTTATTTTGGAGTCTCTTTCCTGAGGTGATAGGTGGATTCTTTCAATGCCTATTTTGCCTTCTGGCTTCAGGAAATCAGGGTACTTTTCCTTGATAATTTCTTGATAGTTGCTATCCAGGTCATCCTTTTGATTATGGCTTTAGGGTAGTCCAATGATTCTGATATTGTCTCTCCTGGATCTATTTTCCAGGCCAGTTGTTTTCCCCATGAGGTCTTTTACATTTTCTCCCATTTTTTTTATTCTTTGGAATTTGTTTGATTGATTCTAAATGTCTCACAGAATCATTAGCTTCCATCTATCCAATTCTAACTTTTAAGATGTTGTTTTCTTCAATTAGCTCTTGTACTTTCTTTTCCATTTGGCCAATTGTACTCTTTAAGGAGTTGTTTTCTTCAGTATATTTTTTGCATATCCTTTTCCATTTGGCCAATTCTACATTTTAAGCAGCTTTCCAAGCTGTTGACTCTTTTGTTCATAATTCCTTTGCATCACTCTCATTTCTCTTCCCGTTTTTCTTCTACCTCTCTTATATGATTTTTAAGCTCCCTTTTTAGCTCTTCCATAAGTTCTTTCTGGTCTTGAGACTACTTCCAATTATTCTTTGTGGTTTTGCACATTGGTGTTTTGACATTGTTATCCTCTTCTGAGTTTGTGTCTTGATCTTCCTGTCACCACAATAACTTTCCATGGTCAGATTCTTTTTGCCGTTGTTGTTTTTGTTCATCTTTTAAAATTTTTTAGTCTTATTCCTTTTTAAAAAAATTTGAGCTCTGTACCAGGGTTAAAAGGGGCACTGTCTTAGGATTTTTTTTGTGCTATTTACCTGGTGTTGCCCTGAGGCCCTGGGGTACTCTCATATATGGTGCTGTGATGAGGGGCTAGGGGGTGGCTGGCACTGCTGGAGACCACAGGGATCTGGCAGCTCACCTGGTGTTGAACTGGGGTCCTAGAGGTGGTATCTGGTGTTTGCTGAGGCCTGGTGGGGTGTTTCTGCATTTCCCCAGGGCTACACAGAAGCACTGGTAGGTCTGGCCTCTGGAGGATGTCTTTTTTGCCTGGGGCTGTGCTGAAGCACATGGGGTCTGGCTGTTGAAGGATGTCTGTTTGCCCACAGCTACACTGAAGCATAAACTGGAATAATCTGCCAGTTTCCCTCCATTGATCTCAATGATAGGATGTGTCATGAAATTAAACTAACAAAACAACAACGAAAACCTCCACAGAAATTTTCAGCATAGATAACAAAGTACCTGTTGAAAGAATCTACACATCATATGGTGAGGTTCAACATGTTGCAAATTGCAAGAGATATAGAGGATTAATGTAACAATTCTAATTACAAATTATGCAAATGACTGGTCGAAAACCCTTCTAATATAAAGGAAAGAAAATTCATTTAACACAATACCATTCTACACTCATCAGAAATTGCAGAAGATAACAGAATAATGTCAGTTGCTCTATGAAACTCAATATAACCATTCATTTAAAAAATTATAGACATACAATAAAAGGCCATTGAAGCATTCCTACATGTGTGCCTTGCCCCACCATACTCCCCACACTGGACAGCAGATTATATGTTTTACAAATACCTCACACAATGAAGACCATCAAAGTTAAAGAAATACTGCAAGCAAGATGTCTCTTGTAACAATGTATTACCCTATGGAATGAGGTGGGAACCTTACAAAGAGAAATAAATCTGTGGGTTCCACTCAGAATACCACCACAGGTACCATTAAGTGACATTTTTTCTGAAACTGTATAAGAAGTTAAGGGAAAAACAGAAATTGAATGGAAAAATTGAAAGCGGAAATTTTATATTGTAACAACAAAATTGTAAAAAGTAACAACTTAGAACCTGCCAGGACAAGATAAATACAATGGCAATTAATAATTCCAGAAAACAGATGATAATCAATGAAGGTAGGAAGGGGGGAAAGCATTTATTACGAAACTATTATGTGCATGACACTGTCCTCAGTATACTGTGAATATTATCTAATTTGATCCTCATAGCAACCCTGTGATATAGGGGCTATTTTTAATCCAATTTTACATGTAAGAAAACTTTGGTTGTTGGCAAACTGAATCTCACACATTCCTAACTCCAAACCCTGAACTTGATCAATTGTACCACCAATATGTACCATGAACTGTACTATTCTTTATAGACTGGTGATTTATTAATGTTGCAAATTGGTGTTTTTTATATACCAATAAAATATAGAGAATTTACTTTGCTTGACTACGTATATGTTACAAGGAATTTTTTTTTCTTTTTTATCCAGTGAAGTGATTTCTTTTTTAATATAGAAAGGTTGCAATAATACAGTTGTGAAGTTGTGTATGCACTTTCAGATTAAGTCACTGTGTAATTGATTCTACTTAATTGGTTTACTTTTTTTTGAGACCTCATTATGTGGTAATAATTTGTAAATGTTTGTGATCTAAAATCAAAATGCATCAATAAAACTTTTAAAAATTAAGAAACAAATAAAGATGTGATGGTAGAAGAATAGACCTGAAACACCACAGACTATGATTTCTTCTTTGACCCACTCATTCTTTAAAATCAGTATATTGAGTTTCCAATTTTTAATCTGTGTTTGCATGGTCCTTTATTAAATGTAATATTTATTGCATTATGGTCTGAAAAGGAAGAATTTAATATTTCTGCTTTTCTGCATTTGACTATAAGGCTTTTATGCCCTGAAGTTGCCATGTGCTGCTGAGAAGATGGAACTTTTTAATATCAGCAAAAGTGTCTATCTAAATACAAAGTATGGTGTCATATTCATATACTAAAAGATTTCCTTATAAATAACATTAACCAGTCTCCCCAATTTCTACACAAGCTTAATATTGTTTTTTACATTCCTTTTAGCAATAAGACAAGCGAAAGAAATTAAAAGAGTAATAATATGCTGTTGAAAGGAAAATTCTTCATTTCAGCTTTCACCCCAGTTATTGAAGCAAAACTCAACACAAATAGAATTAAAAGGATTTTATTCTAAGTTTGCCAAGGCATTGAAGGGCTGATCACTGAAGATCAGCAATGGCTTCAAGATGGAGTCAGTCTTAATAGGTAGCTTTAAGACAATTCAGGTGGGTCCATCTCAGCAGAAGAGGTTGGGCCATTGCATCTCAGTTCCTCCTCAAGGTAGCAAGACAATTTCAGGTAGTGGTAGGTGACAAAGAGCAGATGATATAAAAAGCTGCAAACTTGGTGTCCCCGTCCCCACCACAACCTCCCCAACAGGAATTGATAAGTAGGGCTGGGAACAATGGAATGCTGAACCAACATAACTTTCCGCAATGCAATGATAAATGATTTACTTTGAAAGTCCTAAATAAGAAAATTAATAGATACAAAAATTAATATTTCTATATGTTTATTAAAAAATCAAAAGCCATTAATAGGAAAAGAAATCACCCTCAAAATACATATTGAATGCTTAAAATGTTTGGGCATCAATCTACCAATTCTACCAAAGGACATAATGTATTTAGGAAAACTAAATCACAAAAGTGCTACATAAAGGAATAGAGTAACTGAGATAAGAGAGCTGTAACAATATTTAGTGCTCACAGTTGAGTGGTGTATATATAATAAGACAAGAGTACCATTTTAATGTGTAATTTTTAATGTTATATAAATCTACATTCAAAAGAACTAATTTCCAGACTCAGAAAAGAATATCATAAAATTCAGTTTAAGAAATACATGATTTAGAATATCAAGTGAAATGATGGGAAAAGGTAGATTTCAAGAGGGAATAGCACTTGTGAGATTTCAAACTGTGCCACAAAGAAGAAATCATCAAAATCAGTTGTTATTGGTTAAAACATGGACAGATAATTCAAGGGCACTGAACACACTCCTCCCCTGCCAATATCACTAACATATATGTAGTCCTTACAATGTATCTTTGACTGTGCTAAGAACTTTGTAATTATCTTATATAATTATCTTATATACATATAATCTATAAGTATCTTTATATATAACATATATAATTATCTTATATAATCTTATAATTATCTATTATATATAATTATGTCTAATCATCTCATTTGATCCTCACAAGACCCTAGGGGCTATCTTTAGTGTCATTTTACAGATGAGAATATTGAAGCATACAGAGGTTGAATGACTTGCCCTTGGCTCCAGTGTTGCCTCTCTTAGGGGTGCAGGGCTCACCACCTATGTTCTACCTCCCATGTAGAGTACAGTCTGTTGGGGCCCTGCCTCTTGGGGACCAGGCCTACCTGGATTCTTCACCTGAATAAATGCCTTTCTCTAAATTGGAGGTTTCTAGGAATTCATGTGCATCTGTGAAAATGTCTAAGACCCTAGTGCCTCCTTTTCTCCTGCGTGTAATGACCTACAGTTCTGCTGCTTTGATGTTCTAATCGTTGTAGCCTGTGCATTTTCTGACATCCCATTGCATTTTAGGCAAAGCTACCTCTCTCCCTCCTACTGAATACATACTGTCTCTTCTTTCTCTCCCATATTGAAAGGAAAATTTCTTTATTTGGGCTTTTCACCATTATTAAGGAGGGAAAAATCAGAACAAAGGGAATTAAAAGGAGTTTATTATAAGCGCCTCAACGTAGGGCTGATCACTGAAGATCAGCAATACCTTCAAGGTGGGCCCAGCTTTTTAGGTAACTAACTTTAAGGCAATTCACATAGGTTCAGGTCAGCAGAAGAGGCTTAGTCCTTGCTAAGTCCTTGCACCTCACTTCCTCCCCAAGGTAGTAAGAACATGACAATGTCAGTTAGGGGTAGGTGACAAAGAGCAGGTAATTCAAAAAAGGCAACATACTTGGTGTCTCCTTCCCTTCCAGAGCCTCCACCTATACTGATTGATAAGCCAGGCTGGGAACAATGGAATGCTGAATCAACATAACTTTCAACTCCCCAGTCCTGTAAGTGTCTCTGCTCTTTAAGCTAGTCTTAAAAGCTATTGACTAAAATCTTGCATTAAGTTGGTTGTTCGTGGAGTTGAGCTGACAGGTGTGATGTTTTCCTGGTGATACTGAGCTAGGAAAAGTACTACTTCATGCTGTAATAGAGCTAATGGTGTTACACTCAGGACAGCTGCAGTTACATCTGCTGTGAAACTACCATCAATGAAACTTTATGATGCAAGAGACTGCCAACTCTTCCACTTTCAGCATATAAATGATGGCCATTGCTCATGCACTTTTTTTAACCCTGATTCTTTTGAATTATGGATGATGGACAAGGCTGGCACTGGCTTTTAGTGCTCCCCTGGGCCTGTCTTTGCTCCAAGTATATGGGGAGGCATCTGCAGGTGGGTAATGCATTGCGCATCCCTTCTATGAAGGAAATTCTCTGAGCTGTAATGCCAAATTATGGAGGTTGAGTACACCTCCCTTTTGTAGAGAGACTCAATGGAAAGGACATTTACACGTTCAGAATAGAATTACAGGCTGGTAGAGTTAGAAACAACCTTAACCACCATCTATCTTGAATCCCTTAATTTTTACTTGAAAAAGATTTTGCTCAGAGATAAGTGTGACCTGCCTAAGGTCATCCTGTGAATTAGAGGCTGAGATCAAACCTGGACCAAATGTCTTCTCAGCCCAGACAATACTTTATCTACTGTGCTGCAGGATTGCTTTTTATTGTTTCTCCAGAGGTAAAATTTAGCTAGCTATGTAGTGTTGGCCTTTTATCCTTGAGGGATCCACATATTGTTATAAGTAGAACGAAATCAACATCGGGTTTATAAAATCCACTGTGGTTCATTTTTTAGAGCTTATGTTTTGCTAAGATAGACACAGTTTGTTAATAGTGTCAGCTGCTTAAAATAGTTTATAGCTTCTAACAGTCAGCATCAGTGTCTTATCTTAGCATTGTTTCCAAGGAAAGGCATGTGTGTTGGTTCCTCCCATTAAAAGAACACTGTATTTTTTCAGTGGTTTCTTTTTTTTCCAATTGATTTTTTAAAATTTATTTTTAGTTTTCAACATTTTCACTAGTTTCTGTTGCATGACAGGGAGATAGGGTTAGCCTGAAGGGCTGCTTATCACAAATGCCTTTTCTCTCTTTTTCCCCATTAATCTGTGTGGAGGAAGTTTTTGAAGATCAGTTGTTACAAATTTTCATCGGTGAACATGAGATCAGATGAGACATATTAAAATTACTGCCTCTCTTGGCACACCCCATTACTGCAGGCGTAACATATCTTATTAATCTTTTACTATTGAATAGGCTGAAGTTGGTGTATTACTTGAGTTTAAGAGCTCTGAGCTGTAGTAGGCCTGAGGTAGATTGAGTGCCTAAAATAAGTATGGTGACAATATCATTAAGGCTTTGGAGCCAGGGTCCACCAGTTAAACAAAGGAGTGGTGACCTGGCCCAGGCCAGAAAGTTGACCGAGTAGGTAAAGCTTTCATGCTGATTAAGTTGCTTACTCTGTCCTGTGATGGACTCATGAACTTCCAGAGGTAAGCTAGGGAAACCTAATATCCTGCCTCATTCCTCCCCATCCCCTGTGAACTCTAAAATGGAAGAAAGCTCATATCCCAAAAGGGATCCTGCAATGAACTAGAATCTGATCATAGTTTACCTGCATTTATTGCCTGAGAAGAAGCTGGCAAGCTGGAGCAGTGAGACAATGTTCTCGTCTGCTCAAAAGGGAGTGGGAAAAGCTGAGGTATTTATACTTTATGGCTAAGTCAGGATTAAGGGAGAAACACAATAAATTGGGAAGTCAAGGGGTAAGTGGGAACCTAGGGAGGAGATATCTGTAAATACAATAAGTCACAAAGCAGGATATTTGCTGCTCTTTAGATAAGTCAGGAACAAAGAAGTTGACTTTTCTGTCTGAGCTGGTCAAGGCTGCTTTCAACAGTTGCAGGCATCTCTGAGCTCAGCTAAAGTTTACTTCGCAAAGGATCATTTGTATGTTAAGTGGCCCAAGGCATCAGAAGTCCGCCCGATTGGCTAGTTGTTGTGCCACTCCATTGTCTGGTTTAAGGAATCTCTAGCATATTTAATCAGTTAGTACAAGCATTACAAAGCCCATGTTCACACTCCCAATTTAAAAAAAAAAGACCCAAATTTTCATTTACTTTTAAAGCTATTTCTCAAGTATATCCAATTCTAAGGGAATTTCAAAGGATACTTGAATTAGCAACCATTTTAAGTATGATATCCAATGAAAAGCTAGGCATACAGGATCTGGCTTCAGATTCAGCAAGATCTGATTTTGTTTCTGCTTCTCATACATATGTGACCCTACAAAAGTCACAACTTCCTAATCCCCTACCCCACTCTCTTAAGACTTCCCAAGTTGCAGAACTGGTTTCCATATGCACTGATAAAGTGAATTTCCTCATTGAGAATTCCTCATAAATAATGGAATCCTAAATGTTCTCCAAAAACAAAAATCTGCCAGAAATATTAGGAAATGTGACATGATGAAAAACTATATAAATAGAAATAACATAATAGCAAAAAAAATAAGGAAAATTAAGGGGTATATTATGTTAATTCAATAATTTGAAATGATGAAAAATTTATATTTTCCCTTTGTATCCTTTTTTCCTGGGGGAATATATCACAGATTGTCCTAATTTTATACAGGTTCTCAAGCAAGTCTTATTTCCTCTTTACTAAATTTATTAATTAATTTATTGATTCAATTTATTATTATATAAAAGAAATTATAAATAATTAAATTAATTTATTTCCTAAAATTATTATTTCTATTATTATTATTATTATTTGATGTAGATATAGAAATGAGGATGGTATGGAGAAAATGGCCACTTTGGAAGAAATAGAAAGAACTATTGTCAAGCTAAGGAAGGAATTCTTCTCAGATCAATGTGGCCTGTGTACCAGCCCCAGGTCTACCCCTGACTTGCTCTATGACCAAAACTTGACCCTTTCTGGGCCTTACATCCTCTCATAGGAGAGTGTTGGTCAAGCTGGTGACTAAAGGACCTCCCAGCTTTAATGGCCAAATTTCTTTTGTTTGACTCAAGTAACAAATACCTGCTATTACCTCAGAGAGTTTAACAAATGCTTTTAAAGTCATTACGCTCCTCTGAGCCCAAGTAAACACAATTTAAGGAGTTCTTTGAAAAGCTAGAAGCAACATATGGTTTCAGCAGGAGCAAATTAGGAGAATGATATCTTTATGCTTCTTTATAATTACTGTTTACTGATAGAGATTAATTTAAAGTGCCTTCTCTCCTTGCATTTGAAGTGTGAACAAAGATAACACATTGTGCCATTGAATATCTGGAAAACAGGGTATTCTTGCCCTCACTCTGACACCTTTTCACTCAAATAGGATTTTCTCATTATCTATGGCCGGAAGGGTATGTGTGAAAAATTCTTCAATAAAAACAAATTAAAAAAAAAACAAAAGGAAGGTTTTGTAGGAATTATCTTTTTTTAAAATTTTCCACCAGATCACAAGGAATTAATAAGTCATAAAGAATATATATAGCCTTTCTGGGTCATGTAATTTTTGAAGGAAAAATACCTATATTTCTAAAAGTCTGTATGCCCTTTCACATAAATTCTCATTTAAGTCTAGATAAATGTAGGTTTCCTTGTTAATGGCTTCCCGTTTGTGTAAGAGGATTGTAAAATAATGCCTCATACCAGCTACATTGACATTTCAATAGATCCATTGCAGTTGTTGAGGAAAGTAGTGATATCAATTGGCCTTCTCAGGCTTTTGTAAAAATAAATCTTTTGTACTTTTTGTCAAGAATGAAATCAGAAAAGGAGGTATTTGCTCAGGATGGGGACATCTTTAGTGTCTCAGGTACCTATGTAAAAGAAAATACTCTCCAAGCAACTGTAGTTATTTCAAACTTCTCTGCCCTCCCTCGCCTCCCCTGCAGTGCACCCCCTTCCCCCCATTGACTCCCTGGTTGGGATGAGACTTGGTAAATTTATTGGGCAGAACTCAACCTCAATAAATACTGTTGTTATTATCCCTTTCTGACTATAAGGAAATGCAGTTAAAAAGTTTTTACAAGCCTTGTATAAATCTTTACTATAAATAAAAAACTGCCTAAAGACATATGTAATTGGGGAATAGAGCAGTACCATGGCAGCCATCTGCTCTCTTATGTAAATTATACATATTTTATAACCTTTCATCATAGGAGTTGTTTAAAGAGGTGCTTTCTCACTCCCGTTTCTTTGAAATAGTGGTGAATTAAGCAAACTTCTCTGTTAATACTAAGGTTGTGACATAATATGCATCACTTTGGGGAGTCTAAAGGAGGGCTGCATGTTTTATTAATCATTTCTTTCCAAGGAAAGGATATAAACACTTTAAATATACTCATATATCAAAGTATATGTACATCTACTTAAGTCCCATGTCAATGCCTCAAAATGCTTAATAGATAACCTTTGGTTTTTAATAGGTATTACAATCATCATACAGTCTCTGGCAAATCCAAACAAGTTGGAATAGTTTTTGACTATGGAATATTGATGCAGGGTAACTGGGCCTTCAAAGAACCAGCCTAGGTAAATTCTCAGTGCCTCACCAAAATATTTTGTGTGTTAAGGAATTTCTCAGCCTCTGTTTCTTAAGAGCCCAGGGAGAATTTTCACTAACGGCTGATTAACATGTCAGGAGATCAAATAAAATAATGTATCAAACTGAAACAAATAGACATTTCTCTGTGTGCTAAAGAACAGTGCTTAGTGGTAGGAGCTTCAGCTTCCAGAGGATACAGATTTGTCTTACATAGCTTTTTCAGGCTTCCTTAGAGTACACAGTCCATTTGCCACATTTGAATGGGCTAATGGTTTCCAGTCAGTTCCTTCAATGAAGTGTCTAGTTTCATGTCGCAAGGAGTATACATGGGGTATGTTTTTTAAAGAGTACCTTGTTCTAACCTGTTTTATTTATTCAGTATAAGGTGAATGGAAGTAATTGAGTTAGGTTTTGTTATTCAGTATATAGAAGAAAGTAGATTAGGGTCATATCACTTATTCGGCAGCAAGATAGGAGTTAATTCAGTCAAACATTACCAGGTTACTTCCTTTTCCTCCATAGAAGGAAGTTTGCTTAGATATCTCTATCCACAGCCAGGTTCCTATTTGTCTTGAGTCTGGGATGTTTGGGGAGAACTCTTCAGGCCTTATCTCAAAGATCTAGAGGGAATTCAGTTCAGTTTATTAGCTATCTATTAAGGGCCTGACATTGTGCTGAATACAGGCAACTGGCGAATGTAGTGGATAAAGTGCCAAGCCTGGAGTCAGTAATATTTGAGTTCAAAGCTGGCCTCAGACACTTGCTAGCTTGTGACACTGGGGAAGTCACTTAGCCCCTGCTGTATTTCATGGCATAATTGTCGCAGATTTTAGGCAAAATATTTTTGTGAAAAATGGAGTATGACAGTTTCGTGAAGCTATTTTTTTTTAAAAAATTGTACCGTTATTACTTAAAAATCATTTATTACTAAACCATTTTTCATGCAAGATTAGGATTCATGGAATACTTGTGAATATACATTAAAATTGGGAAGATGCAAGTCTTACCATATTGTATGACCTACTCACGGCAGCTTCTCCTGGCTGCTGGCTGGCACCCCTTGCACCTAAGGCTCTTCATTGGGTTGAGTGACAATACTGTTAGTACTGCAGAACTCTAACCAAACCATGAAAATCAGCTTTCAGAAATATATTGATAACGTGCATGTACTGAGAATTCTAGGCTCCCAGCTCACCTTGAGGGAAAGATAAATGCATATCCATATGCCATTGGGGAATATGTTGCCACTCTGTTTTCCTTTTAAGTGGCATCAGGAACAGAATTACACCACAAGACAATTACACAATGAAAGGTAATAAACTGAATTTTGGACTGGAAAAAAAACCCAAACCCCAGGGTGTGACAATTATGCGGTGAAACATGGTATTTGACTCAGTTCTTCATTTGTAAAAATGGAGACACCCTAGAGTAGGAAATGATGAACCACTCTAGTGTCATTGCCAAAGAAGAATCTGCCTTTGTAGTTTCATTGTCTTTAGTTCTCAAAGAGGACCAAGATGATATCATCATACTAGAGTCATGTTGCAGTGTGTCCAACTGGATGATCAGACCAATATGAGCTTCGAAGCCTCTACCATAGGTTGGGCACAAATAAGAAGAATCTGACATGGCTGAAAAACAAGAATTTTGCTCGATGCACTTCATAGAAAGTTTGGGAAAAATTAGATTCTCCTTGTACTTAGGAAGCTCTGAATCTTGTTGGTTAAAAAAAAGTTCACAGAAAAAAAGAAAACTAAAAAATAGCAACTGAAGTATTAATTCAAATACAATCAAGGGCAAGCATATTTGTTTTAGGGGCAGTTTGGTGGCACAGTGGATAGAGTGCTAGGCATAGAGTCAGGAAGACTCATTTTCAGGGATCAAATCTGCCTTCAGACCCTTACTAGCTTATAACCCTGGGCAAGTCATTTAACCCTGCTTGTCTCAGTTTCCTTGTCTGCAAAATGAGCTGGAGAAGGAAAGGGCAAACCACTCCATTATCTCTGCCAACAAAACCCCAAATGGGGTCATAAAGAAGAACTCTAGCTCACTTAGCCAGACACTATTAAGTAACATTTTATTTCAGTTTCTTTTTTTAAAAATTTATTTAACATATTTAGTTTTCAGCATTGATTTTTACAAGAGTTTGAATTACAAATTTTCTTCCCATTTCTACCTTCCCCTCCCACTCCAAGACGGCATATATTCTGGTTGCCTTGTTCCCCAGTCAGCCCTCCCTTCTGTCACCCCACTCCCCTCCCATCCCCTTTTCCCTTCCTTTCTTGTAGGGCAAGATAAATTTCTACGCCCCATTGCCTGTGTATCTTATTTTCTAGTTGCATGCAAAACCTTTTTTTTTGTTTTTGAACATCTGATTTTAAAACTTTGAGTTCCAAATTCTCTCCCCTCTTCCCTTCCCACCCACCCTCCCTATGAAGTCAAGCAATTCAACATAAGCCACATGTGTATCATTATGTATAACACTTCTACAATACTCATGTTGTGAAAGACTAACTATATTTTGCTCCTTCCCAACCCATCCCCCTTTATTGAATTTTCTCCGTTGACCCTGTCCGCTTTCCAAAGTGTTTGTTTTTGATTACCTCCACCCCCATCTGCCCTCCCCTCCATCATTCCCCCCCTTTTTTATCTTCTTCCCTCTTCTTTCCTGTGGGGTAAGATACCCAATTGAGTATGTATGGTATTCCCTCCTCAGGCCAAATCTGATGAGAGCAAGATTCACTCATTCCCCCCTCACCTCACCTGCCCTCTCCCCTCCTCCCACAGAACTGTTTGCTCTTGCCACATTTATGCGAGATAATCCACCCCATTCTATCTCTCCCTGTCTCCTTCTCTCAATATATTTCTCTCTCATCCCTTAATTTGAATTTATTTCTTTTAGATATCTTCCCTTCATCTTCAATTCACCCTGTGTCCGCTCTCTCTCTCTCTCTTTATGTATATATATACATATATATATATATACACACATACATATATACATACATGCACATTCACTTATATATATAAACATAAACATATATATATATACATATATATGCATATTCCTTTCAGCTACTATGATATTGAGGTCTCATGAATCATACGCATCATCTTTCTATGTAGGAATGTAAACAAAACAGTTCAACTTTAGTAAGTCCCTATGATTTCTCTTTCTTGTTTACCTTTTCATGCTTCTCTTGATTCTTGTGTTTGAAAGTCAAATTTTCTATTCAGCTCTGGTCTTTTCACTGAGAAAGCTTGAAAGTCCTTTATTTTATTGAAAATCCATATTTTGCCTTGGAGCATGATACTCAGTTTTGCTGGGTAGGTGATTCTAGGTTTTAATCCTAGCTCCATTGACCTCCGGAATATCGTATTCCAAGCCCTTTGATCTCTTAATGTAGAAGCTGCCAGATATTGGGTTATTCTGATTGTGTTTCCACAATACTCAAATTGTTTCTTTCTGGCTGCTTGCAGGATTTTCTCCTTGATCTGGGAGCTCTGGAATTTGGAGACAATATTCCTAGGAGATTTCTTTTTGAGATCTATTTGGGGAGGCGATTGGTGAATTCTTTCAATTTCTGTTTTGCCCTGTGACTCTAGAATATCAGGGCAGTTTTCCTTGATAATTTCTTGAAAGATGATATCTAAGCTCTTTTTTTGATCATGGCTTTCAGGTAGTCCAATAATTTTTAAATTATCTCTCCTGGAACTATTTTCCAGGTCAGTGGTTTTTCCAAGGAGATATTTCACATTGTCTTCCATTTTTTCATTCCTTTGGTTCTATTTTATAATATCTTGATTTCTCATAAAGTCACTAGCTTCCACTTGCTCCAATCTAATTTTTAAGGTAGTATTTTCTTCAGTGGTCCGTTGGACCTCCTTTTGCATTTGGCTAGTTCTGCCTTTCAAGGCATTCTTCTCCTCATTGGCTTTTTGGAGCTCTTTTGCCATTTGAGTTAGTCTATTTTTTAAGGTGTTGTTTTCTTCAGTGTATTTTTCAGTATTTTTTTGGATCTCCTTTAGCAAGTCATTGACTTGTTTTTCATGGTTTTCTCACATCCTTCTCATTTCTTTTCCCAATTTTTCCTCTACTTCTCTAACTTGCTTTTCCAAATCCTTTTTGAGCTCTTCCATGGCCTGGGACCAGTTCATGTTTTTCTTGGAGGCTTTTGGTGTAGGCTCTTGCACTTTGTTGACCTCTTTAGGCTGTGTGTTTTGGTCTTCTTTGTCACCAAAGAAAGAATCCAAAGTCTGAGACTGAATCTGGGTGTGTTTTCGCTGCCTGGCCATATTCCCAGCCAGCTAACTTGACCCTTGAGTTTTTCAGTGGGGTATGACTGCTTGTAGACTAAAGAGTTCTATGTTGCGCGTTTGGGGGGGATGCACCAGCTCTACCACACCAGCACTCCTCCTTCCCCAAGAACCCCCAACCTGGACTGGGCTTAGATCTTCAGCAGGCTGTGCACTCCTGCTCTGATCTGCCACTTAATTCCTCCTACCAGGTGGGCCTGGGGCCAGAAGCAACAGCAGCTGTAGCTGCCCCACCTCTGCTGACTTGGGGTTGGTGGCCGAACTGTGAACTCCTTCCACTCCCGCAGCTTTTCCCACTAACCTTCTCTGCTGTCTTTGGTGTTTGTGGGTTGAGAAGTCTGGTAACTGCTGCAGCTCACTGATTCAGGGTACTAGGGCCCGCTCCGCCAGGCTCCTGGTCTGGTTGGTCTGAGCAGCTCACGCTGGGCTCTGCTCTGCTCCACTCCCAGCTCCCAGCTCCCAGCTCCGTGTGTGATAGACCTCACCCAGAGACCATCCAGGCTGTCCTGGGCTGGAGCCCTGCTTCCCTGTGCCATTTTGTGGGTTCCGCAGTTTTAGAATTAGTTCAGAGCCATTTTTTATAGGTTTTTGGAGGAACTCGGCAGGGAGCTCACTGCTTTCCAGCTGCCATCTTGGCTCTGCCTGATTATTTCAGTTTCTAATTTTATAAGTTTGTCCAATTTGTAGAATGTTTCTCTTATGAGTTTGATACAAGAAATACACTCATGGATAGGGAACTGGACAGGATCTTAGAGACCATTTTGTCAAAGCCTCTTCTGAGGAACTGAGGCCCAGAGAGTTGAAGTGATTTTTGAAATGCCACATATGTAGTAAGTGGAAGAACCAAGACTGAAACTCACATAATTCTTAGTTCAGTTCAGTGCCCTTTCTATCCTTTCTCTGAAGGAGCCAGTGACATGTTCAAAGCATAAAATAGGTATAAATTTCCTGTGAAATCTGAGGAGTTCCTTTTGTTTTCCTCTAGGCAGTCATTTGATTTTCATTAAGAGTTATGTGTGAAGGGGCAGTGGATAGAGCACCAGCCCTGGAGTCAGGAAGACCTGAGTTCAAATCTAGTCTCAGACACTTACTAGCTATGTGACCTTGGGCAAGTCACTTAAACCTGATTACCTCCCAGGGGAGAGAGAGAGAGAGACAGAGAGAGAGAGAGAGAGAGAGAGAGAGAGAGAGAGAGAGAGAGAGAGAGAGAAAGAATGAGAGAGAATGAGTTATGTTTGATAGAAGACTGAATCACATTTTTGGTAATGCCAACATTAACAAGTCACACAATGTAGGAATGACTTGGAACATCTCTGCACCAAGGTGTAGAAGGCATGTAAAAAACCCTTTTTTTTTTTAAAAAAAATTAATTTCTTTATTAGGTAGTAAAAAAACTGATTTAAAAACAAGAGTGAAAAGCATTCAAAACTTTCCTCTTTTCACATTCCTCCCACTTGCACCCTCATACATGTCTTGGCAGTTCTCAGGATGATGGCAGATATGTACGGAAAGACCTGGGGAAGAGAGAATAAGATATTAGCTGTCATTTTCAAATCTCCTTTTTGTCTTGCGTTTCTCATTCATCACATAGCCCCAGCTCCTTCTCGCTTTCCTTCTTGTGTTCCCTTTTCTCCCCAAAACTGAGATCAATATCTTCTTGAAAAACAACCTAAATAGTCAGATACCAAGTCTGATAGAAAAATGGAAAAGAGGCAGGAGATTTGGTGTCAAGTCTTTTCAAAAGCATTGCCTGACTTCCATTAAAGTGGAAGGCTATTTTTTAAAATTTAGCATTTTGTTTTTCCTCAGTTACACGTAAAAACAATTTCTTAGATTTGTTTTTTTTTAATTTTGAATTCCAAAGTATCTCCCTCCCTTCTCATCCCCCTCATTGAGAAGGAGAAGCAATTTAATATAGTTTATACATGTGTAGTCATGCAAGATATATTTCTGTATTAGTTGTGTCATAAAAGAAAACAGAGAAAAAGAACAAGAAAAATAAAGTTAAAAAAGTATGCTTTGATCTGTAGTTAGACTCTGTCAGTTCTTTCTATGTGAATTAATAACATTTTTCATCATAAGTCCTTCACTGGATGATTATATTGCTGTGAATAGCTAATTCATCCACAATTCATCATTTTATAATATTTTAAAAAGTATTTTACTTTTCCCCAATTACATATCAAGACAATTTTTAGCAATCAATGTTACAAGATTTTGAGTTGCAAATTTTTCTCCCTCCCTCCCTCCACTCTCCTGAAAATGATAGGCAATGTGATGTGGGTTTAGTCACAGAAACAAAAGAAGAAACAGATCAAAAGGAAAAACACAAAAAAGAATGAAGTAAGTGAAAAAGTATGCTTTGATCTGTATTCAGAGTCCATCAGTTCATCATTTGGATGTGGATAGCTTTTCTTTTGTGAATCCTTTGTACTTGTCTTGGATCATTGTGTTGCTGAGAAGAGCCGAGTCATTCATAACTGATCATCACCCCATGTTGCTGATACTGTGTACAATATTTTTCTGGTTCTGCTCATTTCACTTTGCATCAGTTCATACAAGAATTTCCAGGTTTTTCTGAAATCTGCCTGTTCATCATTTCTTATTGCACAATAGTATTCTATTACACTAATATACCATAGCTTGTTCAGCCATACCCCAATTGATGGGCATCCCCTCAATTTCCAATATTTTGCCACCATGAAAAGGGCTGCTGTAAATGTTTCTGCGTATGTAGGTCCTTTTCCCTTTTTTATGATCTCTTCGGGATACAGACCTAGTAGTGGTATTGCTGGATCAAAGGTTATGCATACACATTACTTGCCCTTTGGTCATACTTCCAAAGTGCTTTCCAGAATGGTTGTATCAGTTCACAACTCCACCAATAGTGCATTGGAGTCCCAATTTTCCCACATTCTCTCCGTTCTTGTAATATTAGCCAATCTGATAGGTGTAAGGTGATGCCTCAGACTTGCTTTAATTTGCATTTCTCTATTCAAAGGTGATTTAGAGCACTTTTTTAATCATTATTTGTTTATTTAATATTTTAGTTTTCAGCATTAATTTTCACAAGAGTTTGAATTACAAATTTTCTCCCCATTTCTACCCTCCCCCCCACTTCAAGATGGCATATATTCTGATTGCCCTGTTCCCCAGTCAGCCCTCCCTTCTCTCACCCCACCCCCGCCCATGCCCATTTCCCTTACTTTCTTGTAGGGCAAGATAGATTTCTATGCCCCATTAAATGTATATCTTATTTCCTAGTTGCATGCAAAAACTTCTTTTTGAACATCTGCTTTTAAAACTTTGAGTTCCAAATTCTCTCCCCTCTTTCCTCCTCACCCACCCTCCCTAAGAAGGCAAGCAATCACACATAGGCCACATGTGTATCATTATGCAAAACCCTTCCACAATACTCATGTTGTGAAAGAGTAACTATATTTTGCTCCTTCCTATCCTATCCCCCTTTATCCAATTTTCTCCCTTGACCCTGTCCCTTTTCAAAAGTGTTTGCTTTTGATTGCCTCTTCCCCTATCTGCCCTCCCTTCTATTGTCCCCCCTTTTTATCTTATTTCCTGTGGAGTAAGATACCCAATTGAGTGTGTATGGTATTCCATCCTCAGGTCAAATCCAATGAGAGCAATATTCACGCATTCCCCCTCACCTACCCCCTCTTCCCTCCCAACAGAACTGCTTTTTTTGCCACTTTTATGCAGGATAATTTACTCCATTCTATCTCTCCTTTTCTCCCTCTCTCAATATATTCCTCTCTCCTTAGTTTAATTTTATTTTTTTTAGATATCATCCCTTCATATTCATCTCACCCTGTGCCTTCTGTCTACCCTAATACTGAGGTCTCATGAATTATACACATCATCTTTCCATGTAGGAATGTAAACAAAACAGGTCAACTTCAGTAAGTCCCTTATCATTTCACTTTCTTGTTTACCTTCTCATGCTTCTCTTGATTCTTGTGTTTGAAAGTCAAATTTTCTATTCAGCTCTGGTCTTTTCACTGAGAAAGCTTGAAAGTCCTCTATTTTACTGAAAATCCATATTTTGCTTTGGAGCATGATACTCAGTTTTGCTGGGTAGGTGATTTTTGGTTTGAATCCTAGCTCCATTGACCTCCAGCATATCATATTCCAAGCCCTTTGATCCCTCAATGTAGAAGCTGCTAGATCTCATGTTATTCTGATTGTGTTTCCACAATACTCAAATGGTTTCTTTCTGGTTGCTTACAGTATTTTCTCCTTGATCTGGGAGCTCTGGAATTTGGCAACAATATTCCTAGGAGATTTCTTTTTGGATCTTTTTCAGGAGGCGATCAGTGGATTCTTTCAATTTCTCTTTTACCCTCTGGTTCTAGAATATCAGGGCAGTTTTCCTTGATAATTTCTTGAAAGATGACATCTAGGCTCTTTTTGATCATGGCTTTCAGGTAGTCCAATAATTTTAAAATTATCACTCCTGTATCTATTTTCCAGGTCAGTGGTTTTTCCAATGAGATATTTGACATCATCTTCCATTTTTTCATTCCTTTGGTTCTGTTTTATAATATCTTAATTTCTCATAAAGTCACTAGCTTCCACTTGCTCCAATCTCATTTTTAAGGTAGTATTTTCTTCAGTGGTCTTTTGGACCTCCTTTTGCATTTGGTTAATTCTGCCTTTCAAGGCATTCTTCTCCTCAGTGGCTTTTTGGAGCTCTTTTGTTATTTGAGTTAGTCTATTTTTTAAGGTATTATTTTTTCAGTATTTTTTGGGTCTCCTTTAGCAAGCCATTGACTTGTTTTTCATGGTTTTCCCACATCACTCTCATTTCTCTTCCCAATTTTCCCTCTGCTTCTCTAACTTTCTTTTCCAAATCCTTTGTGAGCTCTTCCATGTCCTGAGACCAGTTCATGTTTTTCTTGGAGGCTTTTTTGTAGGCTCTTTGATTTTGTTGACTTCTTCTGGCTGTATGTTTTGGTCTTCTTTGTCACCAAAGAAAGATTCCAAAGTCTGAGTCTGAATCTGAGTCCATTTTCACTCCCTGGCCATGTTCCCAGCCATCTACTTGACCCTTGAGTTTTTCGTTGGGGTATGACTGCTTGTAGAGAGTCCTTTGTCCCAAGCTTGAGGGGATTCACTGTTGTTTTCAGAGCTATTTCAATACAGCAAGCTCTGCCACACCAGTGCTCCTCCTCCCTCAAGAACTGCCAACCAGGACCACGACTCAGATCTTAAGCAGGCTCTGTACTCCTGCTCTGATCAGCCACTTAATTCCTCCTACCATTTGGGCCTGGGGCCTGAAGCAACTGCAGCTGTAGTTCTGTCCTTAGAGCTGTACCACCTCCACTGCCCCTGGGCCAGTGGACAAACTGCGAACTCTTTTCACTCTGTCCCTTGCAGCTTTTCCCACTAACCTTCTTTGTTGTCTTTGGTGTTTGTGGGTTGAGATGTCTGGTAACTACCACAGCTCACTGATTCAGGGTGCTATGGCCTGTTCCACCCAGCTCCCAGTCTGGTTGGTCCTGGTGCAGCCCATGCTGGGCTCTGCTCTGCTCCCAGCTCCATGCGATAGACCCTTCCCAGTGACCATCCAGGCTTTCCTGGGCTGGAGTCCTGCTTCCCTCTGTTACTTTCTGGGTTGTGCAGCTCAGAATTTGTTCAGAGACATTTTTATAGGTTTTTGGAAGGACCTGGGGGAGAGCTCACGCAAGTTCCTGCTTTCCAGCCACCATCTTGGCTCCACGTCCCCTCTCCCCCTCCCCACCCCCGCAGAGCACTTCTTAATATGCCTGTAGATAGCTTTGATTTCTTCATTTGAAAACTGCCTGTTCATATCCTTTGACCATTTATCATTTGGGAATGGCTTGTAATCTCATGAATTTGACTCAGTTCTCTACATATTTGAGAAATAAGGCCTTTATCAGCAACACTTGCTGTAGATTTCTTCTCATCTTTCTGCTTTCCTTCTAATCTTGGCTGCATTTATTCTGTTCATACAAAAGCTTTTTAATTTCATATGATCAAAATAATCTATTTTACATTTTATAATGCTTTCTATCTCTTGTTTTTCATAAGCCTGTAATTCACTTAACTTATCCTTATGAATCTGAATGCTATACCACTTGTTGCATTAGTTTTAGTATTGACATTACTTCATTGTCTATGGTACTTTTTAGCAAGGTGTAGTTTCTTTATCTCTTTTAATTTGGTCTATTTTTGTTTTTGCTTTGTCTGAGACCAGGATTGCTACCCCTGCTTTTTTATTTCATCTTATGCATAATAAATTCTGCTCCAGCCCCTTACCTTTACTCTCTGTATGTCTCTCTGCTATGTACTTTTATTTTATGGGAGAGTTCATCCCATTCACATTCACAGTTATGATTACTAACTGTGTATTTCCCTCCATCCTATTTTTCCTTTTGTTTTTCCTTTCTCTCCTTTCACCCTTTTTCTCTTTGACAGTGTTTTGCTTCTGTCTACCACCTCCCCTGATTTGTCCTCTCTTCTGTCGGTTCCTTCCCCTTTCACTTATTCTCCATTCTTCCTACTTTCCTGTTGGGTAAGATAGATTTCTATATTCAATTGATTGTGTGTATGATTCCCTCTTTGAGCCAATACTGATGAGAGTAAGGTTTAAGCAATGCTTGTCACCTACCCTTTCATCTTCCCCTCTATTATAATATGTCTTTCCTTCCTCTTCATGTGAAGTAATTTACACCATTGTACCTCTCCCTTCCTTCTGCTCTGTATACTCCTCTTTCTCATCCCTTAATTATTTTTAAGTCCTTTCCTCCAATTTACCTTATACCCTTAACCTGTGTCTATGTATACTTCTTCTAGTTGTACTATTAGTTGTACGATTTTTAAGAATTTTAAATATCATCTTGCCATGTAAGGATGTAAACAATTCAGCTCCATTGAATCCCTTATATTTTCTTTTCCCTTTTTCCCTTTTTAGACTTCTCTTGGGTTTTGGTATTACAGATCAATTTTTTTTGTTCAATTCTGGTCTTCTTCTTATGAAAGCTTGAAATCCTTCTACTTCGTTGAATGATCATTTTTCCCTTGAAGTATCATACTTACTTGAAGTATTATACTTATATTCTTGGTTTTAGTCCTAGCTCCTTTGCCTTCCAGAATATCATGTTCTATGGCCTATGATCAGTGGTGGGATTCAAATAAACTAACAACCAGTTCTTCACGGAATTGAGCTGAGGTGCTGTCACTGACTTGGAAGGTGCGGGCCTTGCCCCCACTAACAAACTTTGCTGAACTCAACCTTAAATTAGGAACCGGTTTTCTCCAACTGGTGGGAATCAGCTGTATCCCACCAATGCCTATGATCTTTTAGTGGTGTAGCTGCTAAATCCTGTGTAATCCTGACTGTGGCTCCCTGATAGTTGAGTTGTTGCTTTCTGGCCACTAGCAGAATTTTCCTTGACCTTATAATTCTGTAATTTTGCTTTAATGTTCCTTGTAGTTTTATTTTGGGATCTCTTTCCTGAGGTGATCAATGGATTCTTTCAATGCCTATTTTGCCCTCTGGTTCCAGGATATCAAGGCAGTTTTCCTTGATAATTTCTTGAAAAATGCTGCCCAGGTCCTCATTTTGATTATGGCTTTCAGGTAGTCCAGTAATTCTCACATTGTCTCTCCTGGATTTATTTTCCAGGTCAGTTGTTTTTCCAATGAGATATTTCATATTCTCTTCTCTTTCTTCATCCTTTTGAATTTGTTTGATTGACTTTTAATGTGTCATAGAGTCATCAGCTTCCATTTGCCCAATTCAAAATTTTAAGATGTTGTTTTCCTAAGTTAGTTTTGTACTCCTTTTTCCATTTGGCCAATTGTACTTCTTAATGAGTTATTTTCTTCAGTGGATTTTTGCATCTCCTTTTCCATTTGGTCAATTCTACTTTTAAAACAGTTGTTTTTTTTTCTAAGCTATTAACTCTTTTTCATAATTCTCTTGCATCACTCTAATTTCTTTTCCCAATTTTTTCTTCTACTTCTCTCATGATTTTTAAGCTCCTTTTTGAGTTCTTCCATGAATTCTTTCAGGGCTTGAGACTGCTTCCTGTTTTTCTTTGCTGTTTTGCCCTTAGATGTTTTAACATTGTTGTCCTCTTCTGAGTTTGTGTCTTGATATTCCCTGTCACATCATAACTTTCAATTGTCAGATTCTTTTTGTTTATTTGTTTGCTTTGTTTTTGCTCATCTTTTTTGGCCTGTTTCCTTTCTTTTAAATTTGGACTTTGCATCCAGGGTGGAAAGGACACTGTCTCAGATTTTTTTGTGCCAAGGGCTATAGGCCCTGGCTGTCTACCTAGTGCTGCATTAAAATTTCCCCGAGGCCCATGGGGGACCCTTTTGCCTGTTGCTGCACTGAGGGGGTAGGCTGGGGGGGCTAGCACCACTGGAGCCTATAAGGGTCTGGCAGCTTGCCTGGTCCTGAGCTGTGGTCCTGGTGGTGGTGTCTGGTGTGTGTTGAGGCCAGTGGGGTGTTTCTGCATCTCCCCAGGCTACACTGGAGCATGTGGTGGTTTGTCTACTGGCTGATGTCTTTTTTCCTGGGGCTACGCTAAAGCAGGTGACAGTTCTCCCAGCTGGAGTCTGTCTGTTCCCCAGACTATGCTGAGGCACATGGCGGGGTCCTGGTGTTGGTCTTTGCGTGCTCCACCGCTCTAGGGCTCAGGATTTTTTTGCTGGTTTGCTGAAGTGGAGTTTTCTGCTGTCTTCCTGGGGTGCTTCCTTTCCTGGACTGTGTTTCCTTTTTACCCAAGTGAGACAGATCTTTCTTGCTGTTCTTTGAAATTCCTTTGGCTAAAACTTTGTTTCATCCCATATTTTGCTGGTTCTACTGTTCCAGGATTTGTTTGGGGCGACTGTTTTATATTTTTGGGGGAGATAAATATG
Source organism: Trichosurus vulpecula (assembly GCF_011100635.1). Taxonomy (NCBI): domain Eukaryota; kingdom Metazoa; phylum Chordata; class Mammalia; order Diprotodontia; family Phalangeridae; genus Trichosurus; species Trichosurus vulpecula. Next base: position 26,058,580 of record NC_050575.1, on the reverse strand, counting down.
GGAGGGTTATGACAATTTACTGCTTACTCCACTGTCTTGGCTCATGGAAGTTATCTCTATCACACTCTTAAGAATGACTGTTTCTTGCCACATGTTTGACAATATGCACATTAATTTTGCCCCTGGAGAAATTATAGGGTTATAAGAACAAATATGGGAAATACATGTCCCTCCTTTAGTTAAAGAGGTACAGGACTATGTGTAATGTTGCCTATCCCATCTGACTGAGCCACATGTAATATGATTGGTTTTATTAACTGTTGGGTTGGCTTTTTTGCTTTGTTGTTATTATTACCTCATTGGGCATAGATAATGGTGCTGGGTGGCAGAAAATATATCTAAAAGTGGGTCATCAGAGAACTTTTATGTCCAGAATTATAATTTTTTAAAAATACTAATAAAACTAAGAAATAGAAAGTTAATTGTGATTTCTGTCCTATCTTACACTAGGGGAAAATGAGGTTATATATCTAGGGCATTGGGGTATGGGTAGAGAATCACTCATACAATGATCATATAGTGCATAAGTCATTATGAACAAGGTCATGTTTTCCTTAGGTGAAGGAATTGGAGGTGAATGGCTCAGGAAGTGCTGTGTGCTGTGATCTAATTGAGAATTCATGCCTTTTATTTTGCTTGAACTCTCAGACAACATCCCTCTAGGCCAGGAGAGTACATGTAGATCACTCAATCCTTTCTCCATTTTTTAAAAGCAGATGTCGCTTCTTCTGTCAAAGTAAAACTGAATTGACATTTGTTTTACACACAAAAGCTTAATTGTATCAGTAAACTCCCTGGATTCTGACTCTTTGATTCTTTTCAAGAATACTAACTCTTCCTTGCTTCTATTGTAGCTCTGAGGTCGAATAGCTGGTTAGCCCTTCGGTAAGCTAGAAAGGATCACAGAGCTTGGGAATATGGAAACTAAGATTCATATGACTTTCAGACGCTTGATCCAAACCTTTGTAAGTTGATGATGAGATGTCATAATTGGTTTATAACCAGAAAATATCATTTCCCTGTTTATACAGACTCAGTGATTGACTCCATTACTTTCAAGCCACGTGACTTGAAATAAGTCAATTTGCCTATGTAGAACTTGTTTTACTAATATATAAGACAGAGATTATGTTACCTGCCTCATCTGTAAGTCACAAGCAGTTTTTAAGGTGAAGGGAAATAATTTTTGAAAGCTTTTTGTATGTGATAAACTATTTTGCCAAATTATGCACGTTTCTGTTCAGGACTCTATTTCTCAGGTTTTTTGTTTTATTTTGTTTTATTTCTTCAGTGGGATTTGTGATGAGTGGTGGTAGGCACAGGAGTAACTTGTTGAAAAACTAAACAGAATAAAGTGGTGATATCAGTCACAAAGTATTTTGAAGCCACAGTTAAAAGAATGGCCCAGGCTAGTTTACCACTCATTTTCCACTAGGAAAATGTCACTCATATAATACTGATCTAAAATGAGTATGCTTTAATATTAACAAATGTTTGTACACTTTTGTGTATCTTGGGATTTTCTCTTACATTTAGTATATATTAATGTTGTCTCAGATACTCGGTGGCTAGCACAGTAGGACTGTGTCTATTGTATCTAATTTACTTGCTTTATGTATAACTCAGCAAATTATGTGAGTATGACTACTTAATAAAATTTTCTGAAGCTTTAAAAAAATCCATTTCCACATGAAATGAAAATAAAGTTTAAAAAAGGAAGAAACCTTTCTGTATCTGAAAGACACTTTATATACAGTCTTCATATAATTAAAGCCAAAGTACTGGTCTAGTATTAGGTCAGCTAGGTGACATGGTGGATAGAATGATGGTACCTGGAGTCAGAAAGACTCATATACCTGAGTCCAAATCTGGCTGAGGCCATATTGTTTCTGAGGAAACTTAATAGCTGTGTGACCCTGGGCAAGTCACTTAACCCTGTTTGCCTCAGTTTCTTCATCTAAAATGAAATGGAGAAGGACATGGCAAACCACTCCAGTATCTTTGTCAAGAAAACCCCAAAGGTTGTCATGAAGAGTCAGACACAACTGAAAATGACTTAACAACAACAGCAGCAACAAGTTGGCTTAGAGTTATGAAACCGTCTATCTATCTTATCTTCTTTCCTTGCCACCTATACTGACTTGTTGTGGAATTCCCTCCAATTGTTGTTATGTCAACAATACTGATGATCATTATTTCATCTGTTTAGAGTTAGGATAGGTATCGGAGGTAATCTAGTCCAGGGGAGTCCAAACATTTTTGCTCATGTACTTTTATCAGTTAAAATAAAGTTGAGAGAGGAAAGGCACTAACATTAAGGGCAACTGGGAAAGGCTTCCTACAGAGGATGCTTCCTTCAAGGTAAAGAGACTGAGGCTAGAAGATTGCAGCTGGAAAGCAGGGACTTGCTTAAACTCTCTGCCAGTTCCTTCCAAACTGTAAAAAATGTCTCTGAACAAATTTTAGAGCTACAGAACCCACAAAATAACAGAGGGAAGCAGGGCTCCAGCCCGGAAAGCCTGGATGGTCCCTGGGAAGGGTTTATCGCACAGAGCTGGGAGCGGAATTGAGCACAGCCCAGCGTGGGCCATGCCAGGATCAACCAGACCGGGAGCTGGGCAGAACAGGAGTAGCACCCTGAATCGGTGAGCTGTGGCAGTTACCAGACTTCTCAACCCACAAACACCAAAGACAACAGAGAAGGTTAATGGGAAAAGCTGCAGGGACAGAGTGAAAGGAATTCACTGTAGGCTACTGCCCCAGGGGCGTAGAGGTGATGCCACTCTGGGGCTGCTTCCAGAGCTCCAGCTGCAATTGCTTCAGGCCCCAGGCCCACCTGGTGGGAGGAATTAAGGGGTGGTTCAGAGCAAGAGTGCAGAGCCTGCTTTGATCTGAATCATGGTCCCAGTGTTGGGGGGGGGGGGAAGAAATGATAAGCTTTGGCAACTGATTGGGTAAGTCAGTGAATGAAAACTCTTAGAATATGAACTTTGGACATGGGAAGGTAGTGGTACTTGTTGAATGAACTCTCTATTCAGGCCTTTGACTTGATTAAAGAGACACACTCAGCAAGGTAAAAGGATTTTATTCCACTTGCTCAGGGAGAAAAGTATTGTGAGGGCCTGCTTGATTCCAGCTGTGACCTGATTTTTATAGACAACAGTAAGTGTCTTCCATCTCCTCCTGCATCACTGATGTTTTTTGTGGCAGAGGGATTGTGAAGTTCCGTGAAAATATAAGCTGTGCTGTGCAGGGTTGTCCACGATGGCCAGGTTCTGACAAAACATGATCCACTGGAGAAGGAAATAGCAAACCACTCCAGTATCTTTGCCAAGAAAACACAATGAACAGTATTAAAATGATAAAAGATATGACACCAAAAGGTGAATTGCTCAGGTTGGAAGATGTCCAACACACTACTGGGGAAGGGTGGATGATAGACACAAGTACCTCCCATGCTAATGAAGCAACTGAACCATAGTGTGAAGGAAGCTCAGCTGCAGATGTGTCTAGAGATGAAAGGAAAGACCATGCCACGAAGATCAATATTTCATAGGAACTTGAAATGTAAGTTCTATGAACTAAGATAACCTGGATGTGGTAAAAAAGGAGATGGAAAGATTAAACATTGACATCTTGTGTGTCAGTGAACTTAAATTGATGGGAATGAGTGAATTGAATTCAGATAATGGCTACATATACTACTGTGGGTGAGAATCCCTTAGAAGAAATGTTGTAGCCCTCATAGATAATAAAAGGATGAGAAAAGCAGTAGTAGGGTATAATCTCAAAAATGACCAAATGTTATCTGTTTGAATCCAAGGCAAACCATGTAACAATATAATAATACAAGTCTACATTCCAACCATTGATGCAAAAGAGGTGACTTTTTCCTCTGTAGGTCTAAGACCTACAACAAATTTTAGAAATAATACCAAAAAAGATGTCACATTCTTCATAGGGGCTTGGAATGCTAAAGTAGTAAATCTAAGGATAATTGCAATAAAAGGAAAGTTTGGCCTTGGAATACAGAATGAGGTAGGGCAGAAGCTAATAGAATTTTGTCGTGATGACTCTTTGCTCATAGCAAATACTCCTTTTCAACAACCCAATAGGCAACTCTATATGTGGAAATCAAAAGATGGTCGATAGTAAAATCAGATTGATAACATGCTTTGCAAGAGTGGAGAAGCTCTATACGGTCAAGTAAAAGAAGACTTGGAGCTTACTATTCCTCAGATCATGAGCTTCTTCATTGCAAAATTCAGACTTAAATTGAATAAAGTAGGGAAAACCCACCATGCCATACCTATATATATATATATACCTATATGGCCTAAATAAAATCACTTATGATTATGAAGTGGAAGTGATGAATAGTTAGAGATCTGAGGAACATCTGAATCTGAATCTGAAGAACTATGTGAAGATACAAGTTTACAGTATTGTACAGAACGCAGAAACAACGAGTCATCCCAAAGAAAAGTAAGAGCAAGAAAGCAAAATGGCTATCATAGTTTATAAATAGCTGAGGAAAAGAAGGAAAGTGGAAGAAAGATTAAGGAGAAATGGAAAGATCTACCCAACTGAGTGCAGAGTACCAGAGAATAACAAGGCAAGATAAGAAGTATTTCTTAAATGAGCAATGCAAAGAAATAGAAGAAAATAGCGTAATAGGAAAGACAATATCTCTTTAACAAAATTATGTATACCAACACGGAGACATTACAAGGGGGAGGAGGGCTGTTAGTTCTGGAAACCTACTTTCATTGGGAATGGGTTCAAGAGGGAATTACATGTGTGTGTGTGTGTGTGTGTGTATACATATATATATATATATGTGTGTGTGTGTGTGTGTGTGTGTGTGTGTGTGTGTATGTCTAAAAGAGTACAAAAGTCTTCTAAATTCAGAAAGAAATAAAATGCTAGGGGAATAGGGAGAGGGGAGAGAACAAGGGTGGGATCTGTAGAGGGGAGGGTGAGGGAATAGGTTAAAAGGGGGTATAGAAGGGTGTTTAGATTTATGGGAATGGGATGATAAAGGAAGGATCCTGGGGGGTTGGTTAAGTAATAGGAGGGCAAGGTAGTGGGTAGAAGTAAAATAGAGGAGTCAGGAAGGATAGGAAATAAGAGATAAGTGCAAACATAAGAGAAAAGATCAGGAGTAGAATTTGTTAGGAAAAGTATATGTTCATATATGCATGTATGTATATATGTATGTATATATGTGTATCTATATTTATATATAAATATATCCATACTTAATTGTAACCTTGAGGGGTGGAAATGTTTGAAAAAGAACAAAGTTAAACCATGCACAGCGGACAATAAAAGAAAACTTACAAGGAAGCAAAGAAAAGATGGATAGCTCTTAACATGAGGTATAGTAATTATTATATAGGCTTTCTTGAAATGGAAATTTATTGCTATATATTTTGAATCCTCTCTTACATCCTGCTGTGCACATGACATTTTTTTTCTTTTTTAGTTTTGTATTCAAGATTTAATATTTAATTTTATATTTCTTTTCCTTTTCTTATTGTATATTTAAGTTTTAGTATTTAAGTCTGAAGTAAAAAAGATAAAAAATTATGTTTATCGAGGGAATGTTCCATGCCAAAATGGCAAAATAAAAAAACAAAAATTGTAGCAACTTACCAGAAATAGAAGAGATTAAGAAGTGGCAAGAATGCACAGAGCTATGCAAGGAAGATCTTAGCAACACTGATAAAGAGGATGGTGTAGTCACTGCGCTAGAGTCAGATGTCCTATAGAATGATGTCAAGTGTGCTTTAGGAAATGTTGTTAACAATAAAACTAGTGAATGTGCTGGAATTCCAGTTAGTTTTTTTTTTTTAAATCCTAAAAGATGCTACTGTTAAAGTGCTGTACTCAATATGCCAGAAAATTTGAAAAACTCAGCAGTGGCCACTGGATTGGAAAAAATCAATTAATGTCCCAATTTTAAAGAAAGGCAATGCCAAAGAATGTTCAAATTGCTGAACAATTGTGCTCATTTCACATGTCAGCAAGATTATGTTTAAGATTGTGGAAACCAGGCTGTGCAAACTAGGCTTCAGCAATATGTGAATGAAGAATTACCAGAGGAGAAGGCTGGTTTTTGAAGAGATGGGGAGTTAGAGACCAAATTGCCAGTATTTTGTGAATCATGGAGAAAGCAGAGAGTTTCTAGAAAAACATTTATTTCTGCTCCATTGACTACACCAAAGTCTTTGTGTGAATCACCAAAAAATGTGGCAAGTCCTTAAAGAGATAGAAGTACTAGATAATCTTACTTGTTTCCTGGGGAACCACGTGTGGGCCAAGAAGCAACAATTAGAACATGGAACAATTTACTGGTTTAAGATTGAAAAAGGAGTATGAATATAACAAAGTTGCATGTTGTCACTTTAATGCAGAGTACATCACGTGAAATGTCAAGCTGTATAAATCAAAAGCTAGAATTAAGGTTACCGGGAGAATTATCAACAGTCTCAGATATGCAGATGATACCACTCTGATGGCAGGAAGGGAAGAGGCATGAAGATGCCTCTTGATGAGGGTCAAAGAAGAGAGTATGAAATCTGGCTTGAAGCTTACATATAAAAAACACAGTTTTGGCAACTGGTCTCATTACTTCCTGGCAAATAGGAGAAGAAATGGAAGCACTGCCAGATTTTATATTCTTGGTCTCCAAGACCATTGCAGAGAGTAACTACAGCCATGAAATCAAAAGACACTTGCCTCTTGGAAAGAAAGGTGTGGCAAATTAGGAGAGTATACTAAAAAGCAGAGACATCGCTTTGCAGACAAAGATTTAGATAGTCAAAGCTATGCTTTTTCCAGTAGCAATGTAAGTCTGTGAGCTTTGGATTGTAAGGGAACCTAAGTGCCACAGAATTGACACTTTCAAATTATGGTGCTACACTTTTTCAGCAGCAAGGAGGCCAAATCAGTTGATATTGAAAGAAATTAATTCAGACTATTCACTGAAAGATCAAATACTGAAGCTGAAGCTTCTCTTTGGACACACAATGAGAGGGAGGGACTCTATGGAAAAGACCCTGATGTTTGGAAAGATTGAAGGCAAAAGGAATTAAAGGATTAGATGAATAGATGGTGTCATGGAGGTAAGGAACATGAGCTTGGAAAAACTTTAGAAGATAGCAGAGGGTAACAGGCCATGTCCTACAACAGTTTACTATTCACTCGTGAAGAATCAGAACTCAAGGCTGAACAACAAAAGTGCATCCCGTAAAGGCAAATATATTTTGATTCAATCATGCAATCATGATTAGATCAGATTATTTCAACCTTGTTGTTGTTCAGGTGTCCAAATTTCTCTAACCTATGTAGGGTTTTCTTGGCAAAGATGATGGAATTGTTTTGCCATTTCCTTCTCCATCTCATTTTACAGATGAGGGAATTTTGGCAAAGAGGGCTAAATGACTTACCCCGTGTCACACTGCTATTAAGTGTTTGAGGCTAGACTTAAACTCATGTTTTCCTGACTCCAGACCTGGCACTCTACCCACCGCACTAACTAGCTGCCCCTCGTGCTACCTCAGCTGTTTCCTAAGTGTTTCGACTGGTCTTCCTTCCACATAAAGAGATGGGGTTAGTAAGCTTGGGCTGCCACCATCTTATGCAGGCTACCTTCTTCATTTTCAAGGTTAAAAACAGGGTTTTTAAGTGGAGTTTCCTAGAGTGCTTCTGCACAATAGCTGACTTCCCACATATCCTTTACAATAATAAGGAAAGTTTGGAAGAAGGGTAAGTTTGGGGGTACAGATGATGCATTAAGATCTGTAGTACGTATTATATTCTATTAATGCCTTCTCCTTTATCTCATGCTGTCATACCCTACAACAATAAGTTCGGAGCTGTTCCTCTTATTCACTGATCCCTGCCCTGGAGAATGTTACCCTTTCTTTAAGAAAGACCTGCTAAATCAAAAAGGTTATCTAAGGGAAAGAGAAATGCAATTGAAGCAATCAATGGGTTTGGGTGAATGAATCACAGTGAAGGAATGTTGAGGTTTAAGGGCCTCCGGTGCTTTATGCTGGATACCAGTCCTATAATTGTCTGTCTAGGGAGAGGTGCGATTATAATGCAGCCTATCCTCTCCTCACCCTGATTGGGTCAGGCCCTTGTCACCCACTGATCTATTCTAACTTCTTCATTTTACAATTGAAGAAATTGATGGGTACAATAAGGCTTAGGGACTAATGTACCTAATTATCAAGCAACAGAGGTGGATCCTTTGATTTCCAATGTGACCCTCTTACCTCCATAACTGGCATCTTTTAAAAGTTATGAATATTTAACAAGGGAGAGAATAATGCCAACTTTCTGTCCTTTTCCCTCCCTTTTAGGAAAGAAAATAGAGCAAAAATCCAAAAAACAACTCTCCTCTATGAGACAGAGAGAGAGAGAGATAGAGAGAGAGAGATAGAGAGAGAGAGAGAGAGAGAGAGAGAGAGAGAGAGAGAGAGAGAGAGAGAGAGAGAGGGAGAGAGAGAAAGAGAGAGAGAGAGAGAGAGAGAGAGAGAGAGAGAGAGAGAGAGAGAGAGAGAACACAAGCTTAAGACTTTTGCCTCTCTGGTTACATAATGGATGACTAAAATCCCAAGACTTACAGAAACTTTCCAAAACACAAGGTATAATGCTTTAGAGAAAAAAAAACCAGCTTTTAAAGCTGTGCAAGTGCTTTCTACTCCCCGTGAAAGGTCACTTATTCATCCAATTGATGAATGGTTTTCTGGTGCACAGGATATAGAAGCAACAGTGGGAAAAATCACCTTTCAAAAGAAAGATAGAAATAAATGCATTTTAAAAGCAGTCATTTATTAATTACACCTAGGCAAGAAAACAGTCAGGAAATTCTCCTGGTATAAGATCCTTTGAGAGAGAAGTTAAATAAAAAGATTAGAGAATGTTATTACAAGGTAGCTGGTGCATTATGGGTAAAGGGGGGAGGAGACTAGGCATTTATTAGACACCTACTATGTGTCAGATACCATATTGAGCATTTTACAAGTGTAAGCTTATTTTACCCTCTCATCCCTGTCTGCATATCAATGCTACTCATTTTACATTTTAGGAAACTGAGTTAGAACAAATCACTTGCCCTAGGTCACACAGCTAATAATTGTCTGAGCCTATACTTGAACTCAAGTATTATCGATTCCTAGTACATCACTGTTCACTGGTGAAATGATATTTGCTGTTTAGGAACCTTTCCATGATTTTATTCTGTAGCAAATCTATGACCACAAGGCCAAGTTCTGTGGCTGGTTTCTTGGAATCTCTTGTTCATTATTTAAGATAAGTGCTAGAGGTTATATAGTGATCATCTGAGGTAAGTAAAGTTGAAACCTCAGGGCCCCTGAGTATCCAGTCTAGTGCTCTTACCGCTGCAACTGTGAGCCTCGTGTTGTATACCCACGGATTTGTACTTAGAAAGTGAAGAAGGCTTAGCTGGTGATGAGCAGCAAGGTGAAGTTATGTTCAGAATAAATGACAAACAACCAGGATGTCTCTAGTTTAATACCGGTTTCCTAGGATAATCTTCATTTTACAAGCCCCACTCTTCCCCTTTTTGGAAGAGGGAAATTTATGTCTGATTGAGCAGGGAAATGCCACAGGATTTCTCTCTTTGGGTCCTCTTGGATAAGATGGAGAAATAGAACCTGAAATGATAGTATCATTACATAGATAGTATCATTATATATAGATAAGAATTTAATGGAATGACCCAGTTAAATTCATTAATGGGTGTTCTTTAACGTAGAGTTAGGTGTCTAGGGTCTGGTCCCGTCGTGTTCAACCATTTTATCCATGTCTTTGACAAAAGAATAGAGGGGGATGGTTATCTTTTGTTTTGGGGAGGGTGAGATAATTGGGGTTAAGTGATTTGCCCAGGGTCACACAACTAGTAAGTGTCAAGTGTCTAAGGTCAGATTTGAACTCCAGGATTGGTGCTTTATCCACTGTGCCAACTAGCTGATCCTTATGGGTATCAAATTTGCAGAGGATACCAACCTTGAAATAATAGTTTTACAACTCTGGATTTCAGAGTTAGACTCCAAAAATATATACAGAAGCCAGAAGAGTGTGCTCAGTAAGAAGACAGCCTCTGAGTGCTTGTTAAGAAGATGTAACAGCAGTATTTATTTTTGGTGGCCTACACTAAACAAGAATTTAACATTTTCATAGTCAAGTCGATGTTTTGAGGTTAATTTCAAGTTAATTGAATTTTGAAATGGATTACTCTTTTAAAAAATCATCCAATTTACTTTAATAGCCCTTGTTCATCCTTGAATAAGAAACATAGGCCATCAATTAATACTACAGGATATCTACCATCTGTGCAACTGAATCAACGCAGGAAATGGAGCAGTTGTTAGATGTAAAATATGGAAATGTCGGTTCTTTTGAACCAACTGTGTAATTCAAGTTTAATCGTTAGGCAATTGTTTTTTTGTCCTGGTGACAAAATCAGCAACTTCTTTGAAAGTATGTATGTCAGAAAAAAGGTACTAAATGTAGTTAGGATCTGCCTAAGCCACAGAAAATATTCTTGGAAGACCCACATTCTATTCCCAAACTGTGTGCCCTCAACAAAACCCTTTCCCTCTTTGGACCTTTCTCATCGTTTTTATTATAAAGGTTGGACTAAGTATACTCTCGTACTTCTGAATTTTGGTGTTGTATTCCAAGTCCCCATTCCTCTTCTAGCTAAGATTTCAGTTCCAAGTTTTACCAGCTCTTTAGGAATATCAGTTAGTCATTCAATAAGCATCAATTATGAACTTTCTATGTTCCTTGCATTGTGTTAATTGCTAGGGATATAAAGAAAGGCAGAAGAACTGTCATTGTCCTTGAGGAATAATACGGTGGCGCTAATAATTAAACAGTGATATTTACTGACTGTAATGGATGACTGTTTAGCTCCCTAAACATTATTACATCCTGTCTTGAGGTCTCTTCCCTCTCTTGGCTCATAACTTTGTTGTGTTTTCTTTCTTATTTTTGCCAGTGATCAGGATGTGGTTTTTGATATTATAAAAAACAGTTCAGGATACCTGTATCGACTCTGGCTTTAAATACACAGGAATATTTTTTCTTGCTTATCATGATGAATGAAGGCAGATAGAAAACCATCAACCCAAGGTCTCAAGGGGAAGGCAATAGAAGAAGTTCAATAAAAATAAATGCCTAAGTCGAGGCAAATGAAAAACTGCAAGTCTGCAGTTATAAATATAGAAGAACTATTGGGACTGGATACTTGTATATCAATACCTCTTGGTGTACTTCCCTTCTAAAAGGGGTAGTGTTGGCCCAAATAGAGGAAAATTCTGATTTTGTCACTCATACAGAAACACTCCATCTCAATCAAATACACCGGGTGTTCCTAAAGTCTGGACACATAGGCAAAAATGCATATTTTCAAGAAATAAAATGAATGAAATTTTAACAATATTTCATTTAATTGGAATATTAACAAATAACACCTTCAATATGATTTCTACTATGAAAATGTTGATGCGCTTTGCAAGATTCATGTGAACTCAATGCAATAACTCCACATTGCCATCAATTTTAGCACATTTACTCTTCATGCATTCAATCAAGTGTGTTGCATCCGTGATTTTCATTGAGTACACCTTCTCCTTTAGCATGCCCCAGAAAAAGAAGTCAAGGGGGCTAAGGTCTGTTAATATTCCAAATATTTCAAAATATGCATTTCCTGTGTGTCCAGACTTAGGGATACCCTGTACAATGAAAAGATGATCACTGCATCAGTATCAGACTAGAGTATTATATACAGTCTTTTCCACCTAGATATCATGCTCTTCATTTTTTTAATCAGTGCCACCATCTTGGCAAAGAACTTGGATCCATGCTGTTCTGTCCTTGAACTGCACCCTTCACTCAGAGAAAATGAGGTGGCAGGGATTTTCAAGTATCTCTTCAAGAAGATGGAAGTTCTTTTCATCAGTCATGTCTGGACAACCTAAGTTACAATCTGTCTTCAGCTGGGCAGCCCAGGGCCAGTCACTTAAAATGTCCCTGAGGAAGAGGACTTCCTCACCTGTAAATCAAGGATAATATCCGGGTCATAGTGAGGATACGGTGACATAATACTTGCAAAGCATGCTGCAAACCTTTAAGCGCCATATAGATGGTAGCTGTTTTGTCTGATTTAATGCAAATAAAGACTGTGTTCAAATTTTGGTTCTATTCAGTTTTCTTATCAACAAAACCAAAGAGTTAAACTAGATGATTTATGGTGATGATTATGATGATAATAATAATGATAGCTATTTATTAGTAGCTTACTATATTCTAGGTACTTTGTTAAGTGCTTTGCCATTATTATCTCAGTAATAGAATATTTAGAAAGATCTATAGCATGGTTCAGCTGTTCAGTCATATAAGGTTGCAACTACACCATCCATTCCCCCGGGCTGTTCCCTGATGATACCCTGTTTTCAATCTCAGTTATTGTCTTTTTCCTCTTCCAATAATTTTTTCTTTTTGTACAATATTCTTTTTTATTTTTTAGTTTACAACACTCGGTTCTACATAATTTTGAGTTCCAGATTTTCTTCCCTCCTTCCCCCCCTCCCTCCCCAAGACGGCATGGAATCTGATATATCTTCTATGAATAACTTCGCATTGAACTTATTTACACACTAGTCAAGTTGTGAAGAAGAATTATGACCAATGGAATGAATCATGAGAAAGAAGAAACAAAACCAAAAAAACCCCAAAAACAGAAGAGAGGAGAAAAGTGGGAAAAAAGGCAAGCATAAAGTGTTCCTCAATCTGCATTCATACTTCATAGTTCTTTCTCTGCATGTAAATATCATACTCCATTGTGAGTCCTTTGGAGTTGTCTTTGCACCTTGTGTTGCTGAGAAGAGCAAAGTCTATCAGGGTTAGTCCTCACAGAGTCCATATATATGTGGTTGTGTATAATGTTCTCCTGGTTCTGCTCCGCTCACTCAGCGTTATAGTGTGTAGGTTTTTCCAGGTTGTTATGAAGTCCGTATCATCCCCATTTCTTACAGCACAATAGTATTCCATTACCTTCAAATACCACAACTTGTTCAGCCATTCCCCAATTGATGGGCATCTCCTTGATTTCCAATTCTTTACTACTACAAAAAGCGCGGCTATAAATATTTTTGTACATATGGGTCCCTTTCCCACTTGCGTGATCTCTTTGGGATACAGCCCTAGAAGTGGTATTGCTGGGTCAAAGGTTATGAACATTTTTGTAGCCCTTTGGGCATAGTTCAAAATTGCTCTCCAGAATGGATGGATCAGTTCACAACTTCACCAGCAATGTAACAATATTACAATTTTCCCACATCCTCTCCAGCATTTAACAATTTCCTATTTCGTCATGTTAGCCAATCTGACAGGAGAGATGTGGCACCTAAGAGTTGTTTTGATTTGCATTTCTCTAATCTGTACAATATTCTTTAGGTAACTACTGTGAGGTGGGTCACTTTTCTGCCTCTTCACTAATCTGACACTAGTAATTAACTTGATTATTTGAAGAAATGAAATAATTTCCTAACATCATTTTAATGATATATTAAGGAATGGACATTAAGAGTGACCCATAGTTTCTGTGCTTCCATTTGAAATTACTGAATTGCTCAATGTTATTTCTACAATATCAAGAACAATCCATCATGTTCTAAACTTCCCCCAAATCATTCAAATAGTTCATTTCTGTAGGGAATGATGACAATATCTGACATTTTTTCAACATAAAGGTCTGCCTGAGCCATTTATAGTTCTAGCCTAATTGAGTTTTGAAAATATAGTGTTTGAAGGGTGTAATGGTAAGCAAAGTAGGACTTTTTGCTGTTTTTTTTTCTTTTGGAGTGCTTCTCAGCACTAAGACAATCAGGTGCCTTTGATTGAATCTTGCCTTTGATTAATCAAGAGTCTTGGATGACCTGCTTAAGTCACAAGAAAGCCCAAGTAACATGAGTTTGAGTCACATGGTTGTGATTCCCTATGACCCTGAAGAAGTGTATTTATACTCTGAGGTTAGTATTTTCCTTTGGGGTTCACTCATTGGAAGGGTGTCCATGTGATTTGGCCAGAGGAGACTCTGGGTAGCCATTAAGGAGCACCCCCCCCCAGCTTTGTAAACCCAGATGTTGGTGCTACGTATGTATTGCTATGGACAGACAGAAGCCCTGTCTGCTGATTTGTATTATTTGCTCTGTTTATATAATTTCTGCGTGTAATTTCTGTTTGAGTTTTCTCTGAAGTTCAGGGTGCTGACTTTTCCCCCTCAACTAAGTGAAAGATATATGTATGTTTAATTAAAGTGAGATTGTAAACCTCTTAAAGTTGCTTTCCTTAGAAAAGCAGATCAAAAAACGTATGCTAGCAGCCCTCCTGTGTGCTAGTGTTATTGGCCTTACACTTCCACAGCAGCTACTTATAGTGAGAGTAGATTGAAAATGTCTGGATTCTAATCTCAGTTCCATCTCTTACAAGGTGTTTGATCTTAGGCTTATCATTTCACTACTTTCAGCCTCAATTTTCTAATTTCTAAAGTAGCAACAGTAATTCACTATTTACTGTACATCCCAAGGACTTTATGAAGATCAAATAAAAATATTCTATAATTAATACATATTACTTCCTTTGGGGCAAGTAAAAATATAGCATTGCAGATCGACCTAGCCCTCAGATGAACTTTGAAATTAGTGAAGTATGTCAGTAGTGCCTTAGCACTTTTTTAGATTCATGTCCTATTGAATATTCTCTCAATCTTCACGAATGGGCTATGCTGTCTTGGCCTACTTGTGCCATATTCAATTATTGATAAACATTATGATCATCACATTTTCCTACTTGTTCATTAATCATAGGGTGGATAACAAAGAATTTACAATTAAAGTCTATTATCATTGCAAAATTGTACATATATATGTATATATAAATATGTATTAGTTCTTTCAAATGAGCTTATTTGCTGTTTAAGAAACATCACAGAATCTGTGATTTCCATGCCTTTATACCCTACATATCTGCACAACCACATCCATGCTTTGCTTTTCTGATGGATAAGCTCGTGTGCAATTTCATTTCAAAAGCCTTTCTTGATGTTCCTAGTTATTAGTCTTCTAAACCTATTGAAATTGTAATGCCTATTCACACATATATACACATTATATACACATAGTAAACTATAAGGTTTTTGAGGCCATGAATTATTATTTGTTTTGATTTTGTATGCAAATTGGTACTTAAAAATACTTCTTGCTTTCCTATTGAGATTTTCAACTCATTATTCTTGAGTAATGTTCATTATCACTACAAATAAAGTATTTTCTTTGTAATTGCAGATGCCTGTCAATCATATCTTTTTTATATTTCCAGCCAGCCAGTATGATCTTTTCTCCAGTATCTTTGTACCTCCTGTTTTTGATGGCTTCAAGGGATTTTCAATCAATTGGCATGTTTTGTTAAGTGTTATCTTCAGTTGATCTTTCTCTCCTTGCCATGGGTTGTACCACTGGATGGGCTTCCACCTGCCCTGTACAGTGCCCTAGTAGTACGTGTCAGAATGTTTCCTCTAGAACTTTGTAAAAAATCAATATCCTAAAATATACTATATGTGCTCTTTTGAAAAGTTTGCATTATTTTATAGCATCTCAATACCTGCTTGTATGGGGAGTGAATGCCTGTATCTAACAACCAAAACCATGAAGTGGCATTGATTTAGATAGACAGGTAGAATAATTTTCACAGTGTCCCTTGCTTTTAAATTAAATTTGTGCAGCTATTGCAAACCTCTGAAGAAATAATCTAGGAATTGGTGAATAATATGCAAAAATGTAATTTCCAACGTGTTTCTATTTCAGACTTAGAATGTAAAGGTACAAATGCTAGTCTCCAGTTTTTAATGTACATTTAACACATTAGATTAGTCATTTTCAGGATAGCACATCCAAGGGTCTTTCTTGTTCATTACTTAAAAGGAAGAATCTGGAGTGCAACCTTTTTTATCAAAACTGATCATAATGATTAGTTAGAGAGATTGACAGCCACTCTCCTGTACCATTCAGCCATCTTCTAAAGAGTTGGATTTCTAGAACCATGTTCTCTCTTCTCCTTTTCATAGTGACATCTATTAAAGTGTGTTAATGGGAAGGGTATGATGCAGTCACAGCTACAGGGAGAAATGTATTCTTCGTATGCATGTCAAAATAGTAGAAATTCTTTGAATTTTGTATTTACTCATCTGTGTGTTTATTTGTTTCCTCATAATAGGGTGGAAAATCTTTGAGGATAGACTGCTTTGTTCTGAATATTCTAAACATTTAACAAAATTCCTGCATTGAAGTAGGCTTTTTATAAGTACTTCATGATTTAATTTTTTTTCAGTACTAAGTGGGGACTGGGAAGCCCATTTCTATTTTATTTTTTAATAATTTATTTTTTCTTAATGATATGTGAAGACTTTTTTTGATGATCATTTTGTAAAATTGTGAGTTCCCAATTCCCTTCCTCCCTTCTCCCTTCCCTGTCTTCCCCCTCCCTTGGATGGTAAGGAGTTTGACTATAGGTTGTACATGTTACGTTATGAAAAAAATATTTCCATATTAGTCACGTTGTGAAAGAAGAAATAGACCCCCCAAAAAACCATGAAAAAATAAAGTGAGAAGTAATATGCTTTGATTTGCATTCAGACTCCATTGGTTTTTTATCTAGATATGATAGCATTTTGCATCATGAGTCCTTTGGAATTGTCTGAGATCATTGTGTTGCTGAGAATAACTGAGTAATTCACAGCTGATCATCATAAAATACTGCTGTTACTGTGTACAATGTTCTTGTAGTTCTGCTCACTTCACTCTGCATCAGTTCATGTGAGTCTTTACAGGTTTTTCTGAAATCATCTTGTTCATCTTTTCTTATAGCACAATAGTATTCCATTATACGCCTATTAGCATAACTTATTCAGCCATTCCCCAATTGATGGGCATCCTGTCAATTTCCAGTTCTTTACCACTACGAAAAACGTGCTATGAACATTTATGTACAAAAAAATTCTTTTCCCATCTTTAATCTCTTTGGCTGCAGAATCAAAGGGTATGCATAGTTTTATAGCCCTTTGGGCATAGGTCCAAATTGCCCTCCAGAATGGCTGAATCAGTTCACAACTCCACCAACAGTGCATTAGTGCCTCAATTTTCCCACATCCCCTCTAACAATTATCATTTTCCTTTTCTGTCATTTTAGCCAATCTGATAGATATGAGGTGGTGTCTCAGAGTTATTTAAATTTGCATTTCTCTAATCAATAATGATTTAGAGTATTTTTCATATGACTATAGATAGCTTTGATTTCTTCATCTGAAAGTTATCTGTTCATATCCTTTGACCATTTATCAGTTGGGGAATGACTTGTATTCTTATAAATTTGACTCAGTTCTCTATATATTTGACTTGAACTCAGTTGAATGACACAGAGAGCAGAGGAAATTTTGGCAAGTCTATAGAAGATCACGATTTAAAACTGGAAGAGATCTTAAGAGTAGTGTAAACTCTCCATTTTACAGATGAGAAAACTGAGGTGTAAAGATATTGAAAGAGTTATGTAAGTTCATGCAGAAAGCAATTTTCAGAACTAGGATTTGAACCCAGGTCCTCAGATTATCAATTCATCTGTGCTATAAAGTTTTTAGGTGAGTTGTGTGCCTAGACTTATGGTACCATTAGTAGTAGGCAACTTTTCTTTAAGCTATGGTGACCAATTACTATCGTATACTTTTAAATTTTATAAATATTGGCTTGGTAGATTGAGACTTGATTTAGGCATGATCACCTTGCTAATATGTGTCAGAAACAGGACTAAAACTCCTGTTCTCCTTGATTCTTAAGGCTAACTCTGTAGCCACTTCATGGAAGCTTGTCAAATTTTTGGTCTCAGGCTGAGGAATCCCCCAAAGTGCTTTTGTTTTTGTGTATTTTGTTGGTAGATATTTACCTTATTAGAAATTGAATCTTCTTTGAATAATCTCCAAATAGTTGTGACATTGTTCCTCTGAAAGTGTCTCTGGTGCCTCCAGTGTTCCTTAGACCACAGTTTGCGAACCATTGTCCTAAATCATGTTTCCCATCCTGCATTTTAGGATGTATTTTTGATAGTATAATATGAATTCCTGATCTTGGAATTAAAAAACTCTCCATTCTGGCTCTATTGCTACCTTTTTAGCTAGGTTTTTGTTGTTTAGTCATTTTTCAGCTATGTCTGACTCTCCCTGACCCCATTTGGTGTTTTCTTGGCAAAGATACTGGAGTGGCTTGCTATTTTTTTTCTCCAGCTCATTTTTATAGATGAGGAAATTGAGGGAAACAGGGTTAAATGACTTGTCCAGAGTCACACAGCTAACAAATGTCTGAGGCTGGATTTGAACTCATGAAGATGAGTCTTTCTGATTTTAAGAGAGTGCTCTTTACTGTGCTGCCTAACTGCCCTTATTTTGTACTAATCTAGTTCGTGTAGTCCATGTTTCTGAGAAACTGGACTACACTCCATTCCTGCTCTCTCTAACCTCTGTGCCTTTCCTGTGAATTTCCCCCATGCTAGAGTGACCCATACTACCTCTTAAAAATCACTCCATCCATTCAAGGCTCCTCATGGGTACCACCTCTTCTATGTTCTTTCAAACTGAAAGTGACTCTTCTATTTGCAAATGTTCTTAGAGAAATTTATTTTAGAATTCTACTTTGGTCACTTGTCACTGTTATAGCCCAGTTACTTGTGTTTTTGTTTTTTACGTCTTTAGATTTACAGAACATACACACCAAATGTTCTTTAAATGAATGAAAGAACAAGTAATGGGTACTGATTTTTCCTTGTAGATCATAGTCATACCTTTCATAGGAACCCTAGATCTGGAAGAATCTAATATTATAGCAACTTAACATACTTAATACTGTATTTGAACTTGAGCATACTCTGTTTCTCCTTATAGGTGTGCTGGAATTTTCTAGTGTATGTTTCTCTGAGAGATTGGATGTTAGCAGCATTTTAGTAAATAGCATCATATGTTAGTGGACTTTCTTTAAGGTTTCTATTTTGTACCAGAAATACTTTGATTTAATCCTTTGTCAAAAACAATACTAAGTCTCAGGGATAGAGCACTAAACAGGGAGTTGGGAGGCCTAATTTCAAATCCCTCCCTGGATACTTACTAGCAGTATTACATAAAATAAGTAAAAATATTTTCAGTACCAGTTTCTTCATTTGTAAAATGACAATAACACACTCACCAGGTTGTTGTGAGAATCAAATTTGATTGCATATTCAAAGCACTTTTCAAACTTGAAAACAATATAGAAATATTAGCTATTATTTTTATGAATGAATAAATGCAGTAGTGCTCTCTAAGTACCTACTATGTGTCAGACATTTGGCAAACACTTGAGTAAATAAATACAAAAGTAAGATACTAACTACTCTCATTTACATTTCTAATAAGCAATTATAATAAATGTGAGTGGAAAAAATATTGCCAGTGAATGGAGAGCCACAAGGATGCTGTTTGGTGATGATCATGCCCTTTCTATTAGTAATGATTCTACTAATTGTTTTATTGCTCTTAAAACCAATCAGAAGAGTAGTAGAGAAGCGATGAAGTTGGAAAAAGGTAGTGGTACGCAGGGCAGATGACAAGATTCCTAGGTAGGTGCTGATTTCCTGGTAGATGGCAAGATGAGTTGTGGACAGTGATTTTGGGTCCTGCTATATAAAGTTAGGTGACCTTGTCCTCACTCAGTGACTTGGACAGCTCCATCCCAGGAAAGAGTCCTATTGCAAGGGTAATTATATCCCCCAGGGTGAGTATTAATAGTAGCTATTCCCAGTGGATAAAAAGGGAGCAATAAATGGCAGATGCAAATATAACTAAGTTGCCTCTGTTATCCTTGTCAATGGCAGAATAGGAATGATTTGTACTAGGTAGATAGTAATAGGACATCATATGCCAAAATCAGGACATACCAGTCTTTCTCTCTACCATAATCATATTGCGAGTATTTGGCAGATTATAATATACTGGATTAGTTTAAAATCAGGCTTGCCAATTAGGTAGTTCCATCTTATAGGTGAGTACTTTCTATTATTTAGTCATTTTCCAATCATGTCTGCCTCTTCATGACCCCATTTTAGGGGTTTTCTTGGCAAAGATACTGGCATGATTTACCATTTCCTTCTCCAACTCATTTTACAGATGAGGACCTGAGGAAGCAGGGTTATGTGGCTTTCCTAGGATCATGCAGCTTGTAAGTGTTTGAGGCTGGATCTGAACCCAGGAAGATGAGTCTTCCTGATTCCAAGCCCAGTGTACTATACACTGTGCCACCTAGCTGCTCTTGAGTACTATCTACATTTCCAAATTCAGGACTCTCTTGGCTATCTCTGTCTTTTGGGTCTCAGTGAGTAGATAGTGAGGAGTCAAGATTTGCTTATTCATTCCTACTGCTACAGACATCACTGGCCTTTGGCCATTTTGTGCAGCCTTTACAAAAGGCCCATTTTTTGTTTATGAGAACTCATCAGACATGTCTAATTCTAAGTATTAGAAGTATGAATTTAAGTATAATCTTTGTCAGGATCAGGAGAAAAAGAGTGATTGTCTGATTGGAAAATACTTTGCAGAGTGTGCAAGACAAAAAATAATAGAATAAATCTGTTATCCTGAAGTGTTCTCCAAATTTCCCTCACCCCCATGTTAATTGGAAAACTTTTCTTCCAATATATTGTCCATAGCTAGGTTACTTTGGAATCAAGTTTTGCTAGTGCATTGTTGTTGTGGTTTTTCTTTTGTTTTTTCAATTTCCTATATTAGAAATTCATTGTTTCAAATTGTGGTGTTTTGCTGCTTGTAATTGAGATCAATGACTAACAGTTAGTCAATAATGGGAAAACTAGCATGTGTGAAGTGTGAGGTGAATGCAATTAACCTGAAAAGGAAGAAATGGGAATTTATCATCTAATTGAGTTACGTTTGGGTATAATATGTGCTTAATGGATTCTACAAGGGTTTTTTAGCAATCATGACCTCACATGGTAAGAGGTATTACCTAATCAAGAATAGAGAGTCTGTGTCCTCACCACTCTAAATGTGTCCTTTGCATAGGAATTCCAGAAAATATAAAGCTCCCCTCCACAGATAAGTAAAAATGAGATTATTCTCTGAGCTAGGGTGAGTGGAAAAGTATAAAATTGTAGAATTTTATAGCAATAATCCATTTCTACATAATCTGGTCAAGGCCATTTGTAGGTTTTGGGAATGATGTGAAGAAGTCACTTGCTGAAGGTCACACAGGTAATATATGAAAGAGATAGGAGTTAAACCCAGGTCCTCTGATTTCCAGTCTTACACCCTTTCCACTACACAAAGTTGCCTTCACATGTTTCCTAGATACTGAAAAATGCTCTGTTTTAATTTGGGCAGCTTCTGGGTCAAGAATAAATTTAGATTTACTCTCTAGGGATTTGCCCTTTTTTATATACTTTTAAATCTAGTACTCATGTTCATCCACAGTCATTACTACTATCACTACCACTCTTACTAGTAGTTGCTTCCCCAGTCTCCATGTTGACTTTTTGATAGGCGCTTAGCCTAAGTGCCTTCCTATCTTGGATGGTTTCAATCTAGGCATAGATTCCTTAAAATGTCCAAACCTCTATCCAGAAGGCTGCATTTAAATTGAAGCAGACAGTGCAGATTACCCCCATTTTATAGGTTAGTTGCAATGGAAAGGAAGAAATGTAAAAAAAAAAACAGAAGAGAAATAAAATGAAAAAATAAGGAAAAAAGTACATAATTTCCTGTACTGCCTTCTGGTGATAATTTACCCCAATCTTAGGGAATCTGGGCCTTCAATGACAGATACACAACCCCTCATCAAATACGTATTTGAAGATTTTCCAGCTTGATATAGATTTTTTTGATCCCTTTGACTGCAAGTTGCACTGACCTTACTCAGGTCCTGTGCTCTAAGCCTATTCTCTCTTCCATCCCCAACCTTTCAACTTCTTGGGAGACTAATCAGATTTCAATAGCTTGACATTCAGATATGATATATGACTTATTTGTAGATCATGACTATTTTAGATCATAGACCTCTAGCCTCCCACTCCACCAGGTTTCATTTTTCAGGTTGTCAGGTAGAGTTAGAATCACAATACAGTCCAACCTCTCCTTGGATATACTATCACAAGAGTTGCCACACACATTCTGGGCTATAGACCTCAGCCTTAAATGTAACTAAATGACCCTTTTATGATAACTGACCCAACTGACGGTTTTAACTCATTCCTTTTTAACAGACTCATCGATCCTCCTCATACCAGTCTGCTAACTTCTATGGTGTCTTAGCTTTGGGCACTTCTTTTTTATACGCGTACAAACTAATGTACTCCATACATGTTCTATTCTCCACGCTGAATGTTATTTTGACAGCAATCCCAGTTCTCAGTCCAAACTCTCTCCTTTACCTCTTACCCTATCTTCAGATTTCTGTAATCATACCTATCAGAAACACTAGCTTTAGGTCTATCTTTGCTTCTTTTTTTCCTCCATAGTCTAAAACATTACCATTTTTTCCAGTTTTATTTAAGAGCATCAGTTGATATCCTGATGCTTCTTGAATAGTCCTTAGTACTCAATGGCAGCTGTAAGAAGCTGTATAACCTTATGACTTGTCAGACACTTGTCCTTTTGCTTACATTCCCAGACTTGATCCAAGGTTGTGCCAAAGTTTTAATTCCACTAGCATAGCTTTCAAGAAGCCAGCATTACCTCTATAATAACATGACCTTTTGGAGGAGCAGCAATATTCGACCCAGATAGTCAGTGCTCCTAGTCTGTGGCTTATCAGGCATGAAAGATGGGAAAAACTTTAGTCAGTATTTAATTTCTTGATGTACATGGTACATGGCTTAAGTACATGGTATGTAAAGCCTACATCTCTTAAGTAGAGAGGGAGAGACTTGGGAGTTCAAAATGTGTACAGGTAGATAAACTCACTCCCTTGTTTAATACAGTGTATTTGAAATGCTAGTAAGGTGCTTACAGAAAATAGTTTTTACAACCTAATTTGAATATAAATGATACCTCCTCTGGTTCCTATCAAAAGTTCCTCTAGGCCATATGTTTCTTCTCTTTTAACCAGAAAGGAAGCAAAGAGAGTGGGGGGGGGCAGGGATCTGCATTAAAGTAATTTTAAAGTTAATGGATAGAAACAAAGAACTGTTGAAATTAAAAGTCTCCTCAGTTCTCCATGGTTGTTTGGAAACCCAGCACTGGGACAAAAACTTTATAAAAAGCTATATTCAGTCAACTGTTATGTCCAAGTTCAACTCTCATTAGAATTTCTTTGTGATAACCCAGTTAGACATGGTCATCTATTAGAAGGGAATCACATTACCTGATTTCAACTCCTTATTGTTATGTACTACCTGTGTTGAGTTGGCCCAATCATTTAGTGAATTTTTGACTCAGTTTCCTCAAATATCAATGAGAATTAAATTAGTTGGATTGTAAATTTCCTTCTACCTCTAGATGTTGTATTCTGCACTGGATTCATGTACAAACCAGTGGTGCTCCCAACTTTTTCTGAACTCTCTTACTCTTTCATTCAGATCATACTCCTATTAACTAATGCAGTCCTCCAAAATCACTCTTTTTCTCTTAAACATACTCACAACTCATTCTCAAGCCAGTTTTCTACTACATTTTTTTCTAACATCATCTTTAAGTTTTCTTTTAATTGGAAGTATCTGGGAGAGTTATTGTCCTAAAGGACAGCTCTGACCATGTTAATACTGTAACTTCAAGTGGCTCCCTATTACCTCTGAGATCAACAAGTAAATCCCTCGTTTGCTATTGAAAGTCCTTTACAACCTCTCCCTATTTTAACATACAGCCTTGTTACTGGTTCTTCCATCTTGTGTGCTTTTTTGTGTGGCTGAACAGGAATCGTTAAAGTTCCTCCCAGTAAATAGTCCAGTTTCCATCTCTGAGACTTTGTACTCATTACCTTCCACCCCCATGTCTGAAAAGCATTCTCTCTTCGTCTTGGCCCCTTTAAATCTTATATTATGTGAGATCTTTCTTGAAAATATTTGGCATTTAAATACCATTTTATATATTTACTTCTGTGTCTATTTCTTTGTCTATGTTTCTTTCTGTCTTATCTTTCTGTCTCCTTTAAATCATCTCGTTATACTTACCCATATCTTCCAATATCTTATCCCTGAAATTTTAAAATATTTTGCTTGTACTTCTATGTTTATTAGTAGAACCACAGTGATATCCCATTCATATTATTTACCTGTGCAAGATAATAACATTGTGTAGTTAAAATTGTGAAATACGTGCTGACTCTAGAAAGAATAATACTCATTGTGAAGCCAGGAAAGTTCTCACTTTATTTTACATTGATTTTACATTCCTGGGGAATGAGTACCTCCAAAATAGAGAGTAAGCTTGTTCAGACAAATGCAACTATGCTGTTCCCAATTCAAATTTTTCACCTTGTTCTCCATTGGCTAGATGCAACCTCCCAAACTGCCCACTTCATGTCCTCCTAAAATAACTCATTAAGCATGCATACAAGTGTCTAATCTTTTACCTGAGCAGAAGCCTGGTTCCACTAGGTCACAGCTCTGATTAGAACCAGTCACCTCTGATTTACATTCTGCTATCACTCAAAGCTGGGAGTACTTTTGATCCTGTGGAGATAGAATTCCTTCTTTGTTTCCCACAAATAGGACCTGTAAATATTTTTTAATTAATCAGATCCATTGTGTGAGAGTATCGATCTTTCCCTCAGAAACTTGTATGAAACCTTCTATCAGAACAAAAGAGAGAATCTAGGATTTGAGAACCCTGACATTCTAGTAACTCTAAGGAGTGATGTGAGTACCCTGTTCTAGGAAAGCATTGTGGAGCAGTAAATCCTCGTGCCTCCTGCCCTTGGGGCACCTTATTATCTCTTATCAGAAGCTGCAGGGTTGAGGATAGAGCACAGGTATGGAACCTGCAGCATAGAGGCCCCATATGGCCTTATAGGTCCTTGGGTGTGCCTTTTGAGTGAATGCAAGTTTCACAGAGCAAATCCTTTTATTAAGGGGATTTGTTCTATGAAGTTTGGATTCAGTCAAAGGGCCACACTTGAGGATCTGGGAGGCCACAGGTTCCCCACCCTTGGGATAGAGCTTCTCCCAGATTATTCTTTAAGGACATGGGCCCATGTTAGCCATCTCTTTGTTCCCCACCTGGCAATTCTCCTCTGGATTTCCATCATCCCTTTCCTAGCACCTTTCCTGCCCTTTTCAGTTTTTTTGTCATGTGTTTTCTTCCTTCATTAGATTGTGAGCTCTTTGAGAGTAGAGAGTGTTTTTTGCCTTTCTTTCAATCCTTAGAGCTTAGCACTGTGCCTGAAACACACAAGTCAGTGCTTGATAAATGTTTACTGAGTTTCCCAAATCAGTGAAGCGAAGTCCTGAAAATAGGGTGCCCTTTTCCATAACTTCTTTTCCAGTTCTACAGAGAGATAAACCTTTTCCTAAATGTTAGGAATTTTCCTAATTGTTCAGTCTTATGAAATAAACTTCCTTAAAATAGAAGAGAGCCACACGATGGGAGGATACAATTTTATTGCCTTAGAATTAACCTGAGCTAACAATTGTAAAAGCTTTTCAATAATTACATGTTATCTTCTTTAATGGAATCCAAGTTTCTTGAGACTATTACATTTTTTTACTTTGCATTCTCATTGTATGCATGGTATAGTGCATAGAGAGTTATCCTAAGAGTCACATAGAGCTGTGTTAAAGTCTCACCCATGACACAATACTTGCAGCATGACCTTTGGTAAGTCATTTTTATCTCAGTTTTCCAAGAAATTTTCTTATGATAATAACTAACATTTGTATAACATTTGCTACATGGCAGGCACTGCACCAGGCACTTTACATTTATCTCATGGAATCCTCACAACAGCCCTCCAAGGTACGTAGCCTCATTTTCTAGACGAGAACACTGAGGAAAATTGGTCAATTGACTTACCCAGGGCTATACAGCTAGCAAGTGTCTGAAGGTAGATTTGAACTCAGGTCTTCCTGACTCCAGGCCCAGTGTTCCATCCACTGCACCACCTAGCCACCCCCCTGCTTATTTAGACTAATGCTGCCAACTTATACCAGTAGAGTTTTCTCACCCAGAAGTTCCATCTGTTAATGAAATTGCCTGTTTAGTCCCTACCCCAGTGTCTAGAACAGTGCTTGGCACATGCTAGATGCTTCATAAATGTTTTTTGATTGATAACTGGCCATTATAGGCAGTCATATTCCTCCGTTACCTCCTGCAAACAGCTGTTCCCCCTTGAGATATTCTCAGTTATTTCCTCTTTGTTCTTTACTCCCCTTTCACCTAAAGCAGGAGTGAATACAAAATTGGGACTTTTTAGTGGGATTGCTGGGTACCTTTCTTAGATCCATCATGTTTTTCTTTGCATATATTTTTAAATCCCTTAGCTTTCTCAGCCTATTAAGATTTTCTCATTCAGTTCATTCCTAGGGCTCCCTATTTTTCTTTGAAAGAAGCATGCACCTACTTTTTGCACTTCTCTTTCTGCACCTGCTCCTCATCCTGTTTTCTCTTGGTATCTCCCACCCCTATCTTTGTTGGCTGATAATTTTTGTTTCTGCTTTTTTTTCCCTTTGTCAGCTGTTCCATGCATATTCTCGATATCTCTCCTTTTCCTTATTTTCCTTAACAGCTATTCCTTCCCGTAATTCTTCGGTTCTTTGTGTGGACTTTGCAACGCCACTTTATACCACAGTATGCTCTGCTGTACCTTATCGGCTTCAATCTTGACCATCATTTTTGTTGGTGTCATCATTGTTCTATTTTATCCTGTTTTTAAGTCAGCCCCTGCATTTCTTCACAGTTTCTCTACATTCCTAGTCCCTACACTCATACACATTGAAACTGAGTGGGCCCCTCCCGTTCTCCATGTTTCCTGTTATATCTTTGATCCACCTAACACTCTATGGAATTCACAGGGAAAGGTGTTGATAACTACCTTCTCTATCTCATTACTGTTACTCTTCGTATTCTGTTACATCCAAATTACTCTTCTCCTCAATGTCTGAATGGGACTCAAAAAAAAAGTGAAGTTTGCCTTTGTCCTCCCATTCTTTCAAGTTTTATTCAGTGACTTTTCCACAGTCATCATAAATGCTTCCCCTAGTCTCCTCTTTTTGAGATTGCAGGATATATATCTATTCTTATCCATGCCTCAACTTTCTGTTGGGTGTTATAAGCTTCCTTTCTATGTATGCTTCCACTTTTATTTAGAATGCTAGCTCCTTTCACTTCTATATTAGAGTTGTTAGCACCTTATGTTAGAGTTTTTAGCACATAGCAAGAACTTGATAGTTTTTACTTTCCTATTTATCCCTTTCTCATTTGCCTTTTTAACATGGGATCTAGTTAGAATGAGTAAATCATAGTGGACATTTCACCACTATGACTTCTCATTCTAATATCTCATTCACTCCTAATTGAATAAAAATGCTCAGATTTTCTCTTGAGACCATGGTCAGATTACGTATACCTGAGGGTTAGGCAATTCAGGTCTGCTTGTCAGAAACCTAGGACCAAGATGATTTTAACTTTGGATCAGGGGATTATGTCTTCAAATCTCCTTGTTCCATCCCATATCCCCTCCTGACTTTTCAGAAATTCACATTTATTAGCTGGAACCTACCTTTCAAATGACCTTGGGCTCCATAGTATAAAGCCTAGGCATCATTCTACAAGGTAGCCCCCAAATGCAAGAGCTCTAGACATGTCCTCCTACCCTTCCCTAATGCTCATCATTGGGTTCCCTTACTCATCCTTCTCTGTAGTAATTTGTCATCCTCACCGATGGTACATTAGGAAGGACACTGTCTCTGTAGTTGAGTTGGTATTCACGTTCTAGTCAATATGACTAATGTCATACTAACATTATGTATCTGAGGAAACACTTGAATCCAGGCCTCCCTGACTCCAATTATAGAGCTTTATCCAAATAAGAAAAATAATTTGCAGTGGGAGTTCATTTGCCACCCCTCTGATTTAGCCTCTTTGGAAACTGAGGAGTCAGAGGAGATGACAGCTATATACTTTCCAGTTCCATCTGATTTTCCTTGAGGATAGGTCTGATCATGTCCCGCCAAACCACCATCACCCCCCACCTCACACATGCATGCACAAGCATACTCCAAAAATGTAAGTGGCTCCTAATTACCTTTGACATTTAATATAAAATCCTTTTATTTTCAATTGAAGGCCGTTAAACACTAGCTTTTTCCAGCCTTTTTATGGATTCGTCAATCCAGCTACACTGGCCTATTTGGTGTTCCTCAGAAGGAACACTCACATCTTTCCCTCTCTGATCTCCTAGTCTGCAAAGATCTCCCTTCCTGATTCTACCCCTTCCACTTTGTATTCTTCTTCAATGATCAGTTAAAATCCCACCTTCTCAAGGAAGGTTTCTTTGTTTCCTGCAACTGCTAGTGCCTTCCCTTTACTCTGGTCTCTTCCACCATACAATTATTTACATGTTTTCTCCCCTACCAGAGTTTGAGTTCCTTGAGGGCTGATATTTTTTGGCTTTTATTTATTTCCTCTCTGTTCACACAGTGACTGGCATATAGTATTTACTTAAGAAATACTTGATGATCAATTAAACAAGTGAGGAATCCAATGTATTCCATCAAATCTATTAGATAGTTAGGGGCATGGTGACCTCTAGGCCAGGCTTGGAACTCATTGCTGAAACACCATTTAAAAGTTTTCAGTAAGACCACATTTTCCCAACCCCCAAAATAGCTTTCCCATACAAATACTTAGTTAAGTACTGTGGTATGTGGTTCTTGTCTCCTGCTTGATGCTAAGGATCTAATGTTCAGTGAGGAATTATATTATAAATAAATATACTACCTTCAGAAACTATTTTTAGAATTGCCCTCTCAAAATCATTCCCCTTCAGTATTAAGGACACCACCAACTCCAAGACGGTCCCTTCCAATTTCACTAGTAATACAGCTTCCAAAGCTTTCCTCAATGAAAAATGTGTTATTGGGTATTGAATGCCAGGTGCTGTTTTCTGCCAGGCATAAAAGCCTCTTCCTCCAAAATACAGTCAAGGAGGTCATTGTGGTGTTAAAGGACCACAGATTTAACATAGGAAGTGGACCTTGGAGCACATCAAGTCCAACTTTCTCATTTTATTTATGAGTCAACTAGGGCAGAGATAGGTTAAATGACTGCTCTAGCATTTCTTCTTAGAAAGAATCTGGGGAAGCATTTGAACCTGACTCAAATTGTAGATTTCTATTCCTATAGGCAAAACAACTTGCAGTGTTTGATCTTGTATATCCAAAATTCTTGTAATTAGCATTATGAGACAATGTGATTATTTCCTTAAATTCCTAACAGCATTTATTCTTAGCATACTCTGGTAATCCCCCTCATGCCGACTCCCTCCTCGAGCTCTGGTTCATCATCCTTCTTCCTGGGCAATATCTTACATAGTAATTGCAGGGAGTTCAGAGAACAATGATCCAAGTAAGAGACCAAATTTTATTAACGGCCACTGATCATTGCTTCCCAAACTGACCCCTGATTTTCCTTACAGAATTAAGAGAATTTAATGCATGAGTAGAAGGTATGCCATCTTCCACACTTGCTGTAGGACCCACTGTCCCATCTTACTTC
Source organism: Trichosurus vulpecula (assembly GCF_011100635.1). Taxonomy (NCBI): domain Eukaryota; kingdom Metazoa; phylum Chordata; class Mammalia; order Diprotodontia; family Phalangeridae; genus Trichosurus; species Trichosurus vulpecula. The sequence goes on along the minus strand of NC_050575.1, from coordinate 26,028,744 downwards.
CTATTAAACGTCCTTCCTTTCCGAAGGCTGCCTCTTTCTGATTCACACCTAGAAGCCCAACTCCTAACAGATTCACACTTTCTCACATCCTAAATTCTCTTATTTCCTCAATGATTCTTTCTTTCACATATAATCCATCTGGAGTCAGGTTATCAATAATTTCCACAAAATCATTTCTTATCTCTTGTTAGTCTTACTATTTATTTGCCATCCTTTTCAATCTGATTTTTCACAGGTATCATCCTTACTGATACAATCTATAGAAAGCATTTCTTCCTTTCAAGCATATTCTCACCATGTCACTTCCCCTGGGCTAGATTCTATCACCACTACTATTCTGATACCAGCACTGTGGACATAAATGTTTGCTACTTTTAAATAAGCCAAAGTATAGTTGGTAGCTGCCTGCCTCTGTCTGCTTTGCCACCTCTTGTCTCCAAGTGCTTTCCCCTGAGTCTTTAACACAGACGAAAACTGAGATTACCTGTCAAATGAAATAGGAAGTGATTATTTCATTTATAAATAGATTCTTTACTTTACCCAGGTTTTCAATGGATGATTTCATTAGGACTCTCCTAGTACTTTTTGAATGAGTTTTGATTTGTAGAAATTCAATAAGCTGTCTAATGTGACAAAAAGAATTCTGGATTTAGTATCAAAGGACATAGGTTCAGGTCCCAGACTTGAGCCTTACTACTTTCAGCTAGTTTTCTCTCTTTAAAATGAGTGAGCTTGTTCCCATGCATGACCTCTGAATTCCTTTCCTCCTTTTCATTCATGATCTTATTTGCCTATTTATAGATATCCCAGACTATCTCTTCTATGAAAATGTCTTCTCTATATTCTTAACTTACAGAAGTACAGTTTAATGACTAGTTTCCATTTGTTGTCTAATCCTTAACTCCTTCCTCAGTGCTTGTCATGTTGTAGGTACTTTACAAAGTCTCCTTCATTGAGTAAAATTTGATCCAGCATTTGAGGGTAGCTTTTATGACCTTTCTTGTGTCACATACATCTCATAATCTCCTTTACAGAATGCATTTCATCTGTCTTTCTCTTTGTTTGTTTATTTGTTTGCTTTTTACTTTCTCTCTCCTTCCTACCAAGGAAGACTAGAGAATCCCTCCTTTCACCTTCCCAAACCCTTTGTCAAGCAGCGGGTGGAGTCAATCTTAATACATGGTGATGAGCATTGGCACTTACTCCCTCACTGTGCACTGTGAAGACAGGAACAAAGGCAAAAGGACTGGAGGTCAGGACAGTAGGATATTGGCATATTCTTCATATTCATATTATTCATATTCTTCAAAACTGGCCTGCCTTGGGGGTGTAAATCTTCTAGCTTTTGATCTCTTTCCAACAAGCTTGCAAAAATATTTCTCTATGTACCTGTATTATCTGAATTCCTCTTCCAGATTGTACCTGTGCAGGTGGACAAGAATTTTTTTAATCTTTGAGCATTAATTAAGTACATACCATGTACTAGGAAATGTGTCAGGCACTTGTGATATTAAAAAAAAATTAATGGAATGAGTTCTTACAATCAGTGAGTTTGTCATAATAGAGGAATAGGCAAAATGTAGATGTGTAGAAAATATATACAAAAAAGACTCAAGATAGTTGTAGAGATTTGGAGAAAGGTCCTAACCTTAAATTCCTCCAACTCTAACCCTCCAACTCCTAGGATTACCAGAAAACCGCTGTTATAGAAGGAAGCACCTAAGATATATTCTTGTAGACTCCATGCATTCTAAGACTCTAAGATAATGAGGAAGTACATTCCAGTTTTCAGGAATAGCTAGTGCAAAAATACAGAGATGAGAGATGCTGTGTCATGAATGAAGGACAGCTTTAATGCTATGAATAGTGTTAGTGTGTGGGAGTGAAGCATAAGAATGTTGGAACAATAAGATGGGGCTAGATTGGGAAGAGCTATAGGTTCTCAGAACTTAAATTTCTCCCATGGGACAAAGAAATGTATTTAGCACTTTTGATAGTACACCCTTCCCATTTCCTTGTCCAGATAGAAAGAAAAATCACAAAGGTGAGTGAAGTAGAGAGAAAATGTGATCTTATGGAAAAGGATGAGTTTAATGGGAAAGAACCAGAGACCAGAGAAATAGGCAAAGAAGAAAATTCCTGGAATCCCACATTAAGACAGTAAGTAGACCTGCTTTCTCATTAAAGTTAGATTGGTCTAATAATTTTTCTCTCTACTCACCTTGATCCATGATTTCCTACACATTGATTCCATTTTCTAATATGGCATTCCCTGCTGTTGTCTTGACCTAACTAAATTTGATCATTCTTTCAAGGCCTAAAGTCTCAGGTCACTTAAACCAAAATGAGGATTTCTTTATACAATGTAAATAAAAATCCTTATTTTACATGAAATCATGAATCTATTATATAACCAACTTACTTTTTACATATACAAGAAATTTAATGCAGGTTTTCAAGCTATCCTGCTATTCCATGTTTTCTTCTGTCTTTCCTTCTTTCTTTTCTGTGTCCTTCTGAAAAATGATTCAATGATCCCTTTTTTCCCCACAAGGCTTCAGTTTCTCCTTTCTATCTCTACAAACACATGCGCCCGCGCGCGCGCGCACACACACACACACACACACACACAAACACACCCCTTACCTTCAAAAGGAAATCCTTGTAATATCCACTGCATGTGGATGTATATAAATAAAGATATGGAAAGAAAAAAACCTGCAGGTAGGTATGTTTGAGAAGCAACGAACACTATGGAAAGTAGCCTGAAAAAAAATGTTTATGGCTGTGAAGAATCTCGGATGGCGCCTTAATGTGTCTATGGATATCTAGCAATGTGTCATTGTGATTAAAGTCACCTATCAGAATGATCAATCTGATGCACTGACTTTCCTATTCATCTAAATGCCAGTTATGATTTAAGTTGGATAACAGTAAAAAGAGAAGGTAGTTCCTCAAGGGCTAAGAGGAAAACCCATGACTTTAAATATTCAAGTAATATTTTTGGATTTTTCGGTTAGAAGATTGGGCTTCAAGTCCTGGCTCTTCTATTTAGGAGCTTTCTGATCTTACGTAATTCTATTCACTTCTCCATGCCTCAATTTCCTCAGATTGGAAATATGGATAATAATTTTTGTACATTTCATCCTGTCAATTTCCATTGTAGGAAGTTCTATTGGACAGTATGATATAAATCAGCATTGCTGTTATTATCCTTCCCCTTGAAAATACTACAATAGAGGTGTGGGCAGTGATTTGCCCTCAAAGAAAGAGCTGATGTCTATGAGGAGGATCAGGTATTGATCTGAATCTAAACAAGAGTCCAGCCTGGCCTGTTTCATGGGCTGTTAAATTGGCATAGGGTACATTATTATGAGGGGTCAGAACCATCAGGCTGTTCCAGGAAGATTTGTAACACAAGTTCCTGTCTCTATTCCAATTAGAGAGAGAGAGACTAGGGCCAGGAGGGGAGAGCCAGGGCAGGATACTGTTCATTTAGATGGTGTTACAAATGAGGAATCAGCTATGGTACGTGATTCTCATTCCACAGGGAAAATGTCAGATTGGCCTCTTCCTCCTTATTTCTTAAGGTCATGTTTTTGTAGTGAGAAAGGACCACGAAACAGAGAATGTTACATATGGAATGGTAGCTCAGAAATACCTAACCCAGCACCTCATTTGATAGATTTGGGAAACTTGAGGATTAGAATAGAAAAAGGACTTGATTGGATCAATAGGTAAGTCAGTGGTTGAATGGGAACTAGAACCAGCCCTTCTCCTAGCCAAGCATATCATTAAGTTATCTTGTATTTAATAAGTACCTCCAGGCATTAGGACAGTCTATGAAAAGTTTATAAATTCAGGAATTTCAGGATCTTGTTGAAGAAGTAACAGAAGTTCCTATGTGACAGGTTTATAGAGGATGCCTAGTTTAGCAATGTCTCAGAAGATTATAAAGGTTGAAAAGTTTCATGTTAATAAATTTGATTTAAAAACCGAAGAGACCATAGTATACATGATACTAGACTTAATAAAAAGTCACTTGAATTAATTCAATGGACAGTTGGGGGAAGTATGTGTAAAAGCTGAGCTTTCTGAACATCAATTTGATAACTGAGTTAAAGATGGATTGGAGTGGACAGAGAACTGAGACAGGTAGAACAACCAGAATGTTATTGTAATAGTCATCATATGAAGTGATTGAGGGCCTTAAGTACTTTGATGGCAGTATCAGATAATGGGTTGTACGTCATCAATGTTGCAAAAGTAGAAATGCCAGGGCTTGGAAGCTGATTAGAAATGAAAAGGGGGTGAGGCAATGAGAACTTAAGGACGCTATCTTGTTTGTAGGTATAGATGACAGAGGGTATCATGGCACCCTTGAGTGTGATCATGATGTTACAAAGATTGGAAACTGTAGGGAAGAAGAAATGGATTCCATTTTGGTTACATTGAATTTAAGATGTGTACAGGATATCTGGTTTGACTTTAGCCCATTGGAGAAAGGTTACAGATAGACATGTTATTTTAACAATAATTTATAAAAAAGGATAACTTAAAGAATTAAAAGTATGCCTTCAGGCATCCCCACAATTACCACGTGTTATTTAGTTGGTTGATTGTTGTCATCCTTCATTCTGAAAGAGAACCAAAACGACATGACTATGTCAAGGTCAAGATCCAGTATGTCCTATGGTTCTATGGCTGATCAGACCAATATAAGCGCAGAAGGCTCTACCACAGATTGGATACAAATAGTGCATATTGATATTTGGAAGGGAGCTGTTTCTTAATCTGTGTCTCATGTTTCTTCTGAGCTCTGAACTTTGCTCCTAGACCAGTGACTTATTTGATGTGGGTATGCCATGCTGTGTGGTTCTGTGCAAGTGAAGTTCTTCAGAGAGACCCTGAGAAGGTCTTCTGACCTCCATGTGAGTGCTTGCTTTGTGTGAGTTCTCCATAGCATAGTCTTTTAGGCAAATGTGGATTTGCCACTAGAACATGACCAGCCCATTGGAATTGTACTCTCTGCAGCAGTATCTAACTGCTTGGTAGTTCAACTTGAGGAAGGACCTCAGTGTCCAGTACCTTATCCTGCCAGGTGATCTTCAGAATCTTCCTAAGACAATTCTTTTTTTTTTTTGGAGGGAGGAAGGCAGGGCAATTGGGGTTAAGGGACTTGCCCAAGGTCACACAGCTAGTAGGTGTGTCAAGTGTCTGAGGCCAGATTTGAACTCAGGTCCTCCTGACTCCAGGGCCAGTGCTCTACTCACTGCACCACCTATCTGCTGCCTAAGACAATTCTAATGGAAGTAGTTCAGTCCCCTGGCATAGCACTGGTAGACTGTCCAGGTTTCCCAGGCATACAACAAAGAGGTCAGCACAATGGCTCTGTAGACTTTCAGTTTGTTAGGAAGCCTAATACCTCTTGTCACCCATACTTTACTTAAGAGCATCCCAAACACTGAGCTAGCTCTGGCAATTTGTACATGTCTATCATCTTTGTGTACATCCCTGAAAAGTATACTGCCAAGGTAAGTGAACTTTTCACAGCATTCAAAATCTCTTCATTTGCTGTAACTGGTGGTTCCCCATATTGGTGGTAACACATATGGGTGATAGAGTGCTGGCTCATGGAGAACTTCTACTTTCTTGGTGTTGTCAGGCCAAAATTAACACAAGTGGGAGAAAATTGATCCATGCTCTGTTGCATCCCAGCCTCAGAGGCAGCATTGAGTGCACAGTCATCTGCGAACAAAAATTCACGAACTCTCTCTCTCTCCACTTTAGTCTTACCTTGTAGCCTTTTCATGTTAAATACTTTACCATCAGTGCAATAGATAACCTTGATAGCATTTTGATCGTTGTTGAAGGCATCTGATAATATTTCTGAAACCATCTTGCTAAAAAGCATTGGAGCAAGCACCTACCCCTGCTTCACTCCGTTGGTGACTGAGACATCGTGAGAGCATCAACAGAACCCACAAAAGCTGCTATTGTGAAACTGGCATACAATACTGATGTATTCTCTGGGCAACCAAATTTTGCCTTGATCTTCCACAAACTCTCACAAATGACAATATCAAAGGCTTTGATCACGTTGATGAATGTTGCGTATGGACCCCTGTTCTTCTCCTGGCATTTCTCCTGGAGTTGTCCGGCAGCAAACACCAGATCCTCATCCCTTTCTGGTCATACTAGCTCTTGGGCAGATGACTGTCTTCCAGGTGAAGGATCAGCCTATTAAGAAATACTCTGGGAAAAATCTTTCCAGGAGTGACTAAAACAGAGACCACCCTATAGAACACCTATTTTCTTTACCTTTATGGAGATGGATACTAGAGGCATCCTTGACCTACTGTGGGATAACCTCCTCTTGTGATATAACTTAGAACATAGCAGTCAGCTTTTGGATGAGCAGTGTATCCTCTGGAATCAACACCAGGTGCTTTGCTATACTAGAGGAACTTAACAGCATTCAAAACCTCTTCTTCAGTTGAAAGTTGGGCTAGAGAGGGATTGATATCAATCTGAGGTAAATGGTTAATGGCTTGTAATTGTAATTAAGGTGGGCTTTTAGTATTTATTTATTCAGGTGCCCTTGAAGAGTTTGGCCTTTGTTTCTTTGATTAAATTAAGAGTCTTTGATGACCTCCTTGCCTCAAGGGAAAGCCTGGTTTATGTGGGTTTGAGTGACATGTTTGTGATGCCAGAGGCTTTTTGTCCACATGGATTTAAGTCACATGTTTATGATGCTTTTAGGTCTTGTGGGTGAGTCTCATGTGGTGACACCCTTTTACCCTAAACAGAATATATAAACTCAAGAGGTTGATGTTTTTTTCTTGGGGGCTCTCAGTCATTGGAAGAGTGGCATAGGATTCTGGATGGTTGCTCTAAGAGCCCCCGTCTTGTCAACCCAGATGTTGATGCATTTCTGGTGACTATGAATCATGATTTGATCTGTTTATATTGTGTATGTTTGTAATTTGTTTGTATTTGCTCTGAAGTTCAGGTTGTTGGCCTTTCCTCCTGAACTAAGTGAATGATATTTGTATGTTGGATTAAAGTAAGATTATTAACCCCTTAATGTTGCTTTCCTTAGTAAAGCAGATCAAAAGATCTTGTGTTAGAGGCCTTCTGTGTGCTGGTTGCTGTTGGTTTTACACAGCCACAGTAGCTGCTAGCCAAATTGTTGCTACATGGCTTCAGAATTGGTTGATGACAGTCTGTTGAGAACACTATGGAAGTGTTAGTCCATCCCCTCATGACAACATCCTCATCACTAATCATTGTGCCTCCATAAGTGCTGAGTAATTAATATGTACTATAGGTTTTAGGCCCATGAATAGCCTTCAGAACATCACAAAACCATTTTGGATTGTTACTATAAGAGTCAACTTTCATGTCCCTTCTTACTGAGCTGAGAATCCTGCATGACTCTAAGCTTCACTTGCATTTTGCTTTTGAAGGAGTTAATTTTGATGTATTTACTTTTGATGCCTTCTTAGAGATGGCTGAGCTATCTTGCTGATAAACCCTGTGGAATTCTCCTTTCCTGTTTAGGAGCTTCTGAATTTCTCCATCATTTTCATCAAACCAATCTTAATGTTTGTGTGTGTTCTGGACCAGATGAGTAAATACAGTGCTACACACCAAATCTCTGAAAACTGCTCCCTCCTTTTCTGCTCTACTGTTGTCAACCATGTGTTGCCTCAGCTTTACTTCTAAGTTAGAAGCAAACTGAGAAGCACTTTAATTGTTGACATTAAGTCTTCTGGTAGTGATCTTGCTTTTGTGGCCTCCAGTTTTGTTTTGTGAATTTGGTGTGAAGTTTAGCTTGGAGAGGATAAGTGTGTGATAATTCTAGCACTCTGCACCACAGATCACCTTTGTCACTCTCACATCTTATCTATCTCTTCTCCATACAATAACATCTCTTTAAAATGAAATAGTTTACTAAATGCCAATTTTTGCCATGAAGATGCATCCTTAATGTTTTATTGGATTTAGGTAAACAGAAGACAGAGTTGGTGATGAGAAAGTCATGAATCTTCAGTATACACAGAGGGAAAAGTGCTCTAATTTGTTGACATTGTCTTATGGTAGTCATATTACTCTGGAGTCTCTGCTTTTGCTGAATGTGAATGTTTTGCTTGGAGAAGATAAGTCTGTGACTGGTCCAGCCCTTGTCACCACAAATTGCCTTCACCACTCTCACATCCTGTCTGTCTCTTCTCCTTACAATGACATAGTCTATTAAATCCCAGTGTTTGCTGCAAAGATGCAGTTTTACTGTGTTGAGGTAAATGGAAGACAGCATTAGTAGTGAGAACATCATGAGACGCACAAGTCTTTGGTAGTAAGTGACTGTTGCTGTTGCTTTTTGTGACTCCATTCCTCCCAAGGATTCCTTGCCATGTCTGATATAGTCTGTGGCATTAAAGTCACTCAGAATTATAAGCTTGTGCTCTGTCAGCACATTGATGATGAGAGTGTCAGGTTTTCATAAAATTTTTCTTTGACCTCATCAGGGTTCATCATGTAGGAGCATATGCACTGATCATGGTGACATGGCACTTTCCCACAAGTAGCAAGGTTGTTGTCATAAGCCTGTCATTCATTGCCTTTGGGAGGCATGGAAGCTTGCTGACTAGATTGGATTTCTTTGTGGAACCTATGCCAGCTTCACAGTGTTCCTCATCATGGCAACCACTCTGGAAAAACATGTATCCAGCTCTAACTTCAGCAAGCTGATCTTCATTTGCCAGCCTTGTTTCACTTATGGCTGCTATTTGGATGATACCTACTGAGTTCTATTGGAACAAGAGCTGTTCATCTTTCAGGTCTACTAGATTTTGTATTGTTCGTAAGTATGCACACATTCTGTGTACCAATGGTGAGTGAAATCATCTTTGCAAAACTTTTTGTACATTTGTGTGTGTGTGTGTGTGTGTGTGTGTGTGTGTGTGTGTATGTGGTGTTTAACTACAGGATAGAATCCCTGCCTGCTGCAGTAAGCAGACTAGGGTTAGGTTAGGTGAAGCAGACAATTTTGGTAGCACCTTTTCTAGCCCCTTCCTCACACTAGGAAATGAACTGTGCAGTCCTTAAAAAAAGCTGGTCAGATACCTAGGAGGCTGCTCCCACTGCTGCTTCAGTCTAGTGAGTGTTTCCATGGTTATAACTACAGCTCCCAGTGTATTGGAACCTGCTGCTTGGTCACTTGCCCATTGCTACAGGTCTTTAGCTAAGTAGAAATGTTAAAATGGTATAAATGATGTATTTTGACTCATGCATAAATTGGATTTAAGTGAAGCAGAGTAACTGGCAATGGCTTGGGATGCAGTGGATGATTTTGACGTCTTTGATGTCTTTCCAACTCTAAGCACTTCATAGTGCCTGCTTTGGTCACCTTCATAGCCTGCTTGAACAAAGTGTTTACATCTGCCTTTTCTAGCGGGAAAGTCTTTACATACTTTGGGTAGATATCCCCGCCCCCAGCCAACTCACCAGTCAGTTTGAGACCCTTTGGTTACCCTCAACTGGTTTAGCCCATCTGCCAGAATGGTTTACTCCAATGTAGCTGCTAAACATGCTACTGCTTCTTGGAGCCACAGGTGAGAGTTGGGTGGCAGGTGTACATTGAAGGTGGAAACCTTCCCTGAAAAGGGCTTGGCAGTCCTCACACCAGAGGCGCTAATCTTCACTGAACACCTGTACAACCTATGCAGTGGATGGGTGTTGGGGGGTAGGGGAGCAGGGTGAAGAGGTATATGAGCAGGTGTATAATGTAGATAAAGACCTACTAAAGAAGACAGCACAGAAATGGTCAAACTTATCACAGATATTGGAAGGCTACACACAATGCTTCTACAGCCCAATGATACTGGATTCCAAACATCAAAGGCACACATTGATGAGGGCTTCTTTTTCATGCAAGCATTCTTCACACTATGAACTTCTTATTTGATAGATAATACCTCATGTAGTTTAAAGGACAATTGTATATTTTTAGACAGCATCCTGAATATTTTGGATATTATTAAACTGGAAAGATAAACATGGTGGTAGTAGATAGAGTGGTAGGCCTGGATTCTGGAAGACTCATATCCATGAGTTCATATATGGCCTCTTACATTTGCTAATTGTGTGACCCTGGGCAAGTCACTTAACTCTGTTTGCCTTAGTTCCTCATATGTCAAATGAGCCGGAGAAGGAAATTTCAAACCACTTTAGTATCTTTGTCAAGAAAACCCAAACTGGGGTCATGAAGAGTTGACCACAACTGAAATGACTGAACAACAAAACTTCTTTGTTGCCTCGGCCCTTGATATGATTCTTAGGTGTGATCTTAGAGTCTGGCATTTAGTTAGTAATTTAGAAGTCATAAGGTTCAAAGATGACCTAATTAAGAAGTAACTAAATGCTTTGAATGTTATTACACTGTGCATTTCCATTTTAACCACGTCTACAAATACTACTCTTACTATGCAAAGAAAGAGGAAATTGATTTATATTTATCAAAAATATAGTATTTCTTTTCTTGATAGCCAAAAAACTTGCAAATGGATATAGAATGGCTAAACAAAGTGTGATAAATGAATATGAGAGACCTTGTCAAGTTATAGGACGAGACAAAGTAGACAGTTTCAAATGGAACTAGAAAATTCATGAACTGATGCAAAACAAAGTAACGAGAACCAGATGTCTGATCATCAGAACTATAAACCAGGATGCTAAAAGAATGATGGTGAAATATGCCACTTACTTGTTAGAAAGGTAATCAACTTAAAATCAAATTTATAAAAACATGTATTTTTGCACACAGCCAATGTTAGTATTTGTTTTACCTATCTGCAGCTATGTATTGATGTCTTTCTTGAGGTCACTCATTCTTTTTGTTTTCTGTTTGGGCATTAGGATAATAGAATAGAGAACTTAATCCTTAAAATACAATCCAGAAAAAAAGATTAATGAAATCCATGAAAAATAATTAAAAATGTGAAATAAACAGCAGGTGCATTCTGAACAAGGAAATACTTTATTATTATATTGTTACTGATTGAGTAAGTACCCTATATTCTTCCCTCCAGTACAGCTCCCTCTGTGCATGTCATGTATGAATGAACTCCCTCTGAACCCCATGAATGGTCAACTCATCTCAGTTAGTAGCTTCAATCATGTTGACACGATTAGCTCATAACATTTCCTGACATTATGCAATGCTCACATCCATAGTTGAAGTAGCATGTAATTGAATCAATCTGAATGAATGGTTGGATGTGTCCTCTTTTACAGTCATCTGAATTTCAGTCTGCATCGTATGCCAACACTAAGTCACAGCCCCCCTAGAGCTGAAGCATGATTTCGGATAAGAGTTAGCATCACAAAGCCAAAGGGCATTAATTCATTCCTGATGTGTAATGAGGTAATGATTGACATGTTGACCATATTACATTTATTTCTGAAAGTGTTTTCCCTGGAGGCTGCAATGAGGGAGGTATTTTGTGTCCCATGCCTTATGTACTCATTGCTTTAAAATTTTACTCTCTTCTTTTGCCCTGAAAAATATTTCTTCTCCCCTAGTACTTACTGTTCCCAAAATTACAGGTGATTCATTGTAGAAATTTAGCTTCCAAGAGTGGGAAGTTTGGCCTTAGGTCATCTACTCCAACCAGATTTATACCAAGAATATCCTGTACATATCACCTGTAATCCAACCTTTGTTTGAAGACCTCTAGTGAAAGTGAAGCTATTACCTCCGTGAATATAGCCCAATAAATGAAACTTCTGTAATTTTTTTTTAAAAAAATCATTATTTCTGTTGAATATACTGTCATCTTGGCTGTACAAGTTCTAATGTGTTTTAGATGTTTCTCTTTGGGGAATGAGAAAAGGGCAGTTTCGAATTTTTCTACCCTCTGCTCTGTAGATAGCGTGCTATAGTGTACAAAGAGCACAGATCAAGTATAAAGATACATGAATTTTTGTTCCATAGGAAGTTTTTATTTGACTCATGATCTTATACCACATTTCAATATTTTCCTGTTTCTACAGTGGGCGTTATGGTTAGGATGTGTTGAGAGAGATGATCTGTTATGATACCATTTATTAACCTTTTTCTTCCCTTTCTATGCTTTTCTCCAAATGTTCAATTTCTTAGGATTGGTTGTATGATTAGAACCCTACTTCAAGAGTGCTTGGCTTTCATCTTCTTTCATTATTACAGTTAAGAAAGCTTTTGAGAGGCTTTTTTTCAATTTGTTTTGCTGATGTAAGATGTATAGAGAGTTTTGGTTCCAAAGCTCTGGTAACTTGAAAACTTGAGGGCAAGTTTTCTTGAGAAGGTTGTAGAATGATATAAAATTCTACAATACGAGAGGCTGGAAACTATGGAAATGCTGATTTTGAAAGTTGTATTTTTAAGGATTTCATAAGGACAACTTTCATTAGATGTTTCAGCTTTGATTTGATAATACCATTTGAGGTAACACCTTGGCAACTCATGTTCCTTACCCCGTTTATTCTAACCACATTATACAATATCAAAAACAGTTAGGCAGGCAATGAGCATTTATTTCATTTTTACTATGTGCCTGGCAGTGGGCTAAAATTTAAAAAAAAAATTGGGGCAGCTAGGTGGCACAGTGAATAGAGCATCAGACCTGGAGTCAGGAAGACCTGAGTTCAAATCTGGCCTCAGACACTTGATGCACTTACTAGCTGTGTGACCTTGGGCAAGTCACTTAACCCCAATTGCCCTGCCTTCCTCTCTCCAAAAAAAAGAAAAAAAAACAAAAAAAAATTTAAAAGATATGGTATATAATAAGGAAGTACATACACATTTATTATAAGTATCTATTGTGTTCTAGGATTTGTTTTGAGTGCGTTATAAATATAATTTCATTTGATCCCTACAAAAATCCCTGGGGGTATAAATAGGTGGCATTTTTGGCAGTCCAAACTCAAGTGACTGGGACAATGACAAAGAATGGGTAATATCTGAGCCTGAGATGGAACTCAGGTTTTCCATCACTCCAAGCCCAGTGCTCAATCTACTAGCGCACCTAGCTGCCACTAAGATTATTGAGTAATGGAATTATTCTTTCTCCTGAATACAAACGGATTCAACCCTTCAGTGGCTTTTGGTCAATCATAGGCTAATTTCCATATAATTTCCACTAATTAATCCAACATAGCAGGACAGTGACATAGTCTCTTCAGCATTTATGGCTCTGGAGGTAAAGCTTAATGTTTGTGTTACTTGCTGCTTAAGAGATTTGAGAGATTCTTTTGGGTGGCCAAAGCAGTAATTTCTGTGTCTGAGGATACCTTGGCCTCACTGGGTCTTGTCCTCTTTTTCTTTCCTATATGTTTCTAATTGAACAGCAGCTTTGTCTCAATTTCTTTTTCTTAATGGATTTTTATTAAGGTCTGTGGGCTTCGTATCTTCTACTTTTCCCACAACACTTCTCTTTCTTTTTCTCCTACTGTTGTGTCAGGTAACTAATGATTCCACAACATTTTCAGCTAAGAAACTGCCTGAGAATTCCTTTCAGTAGGAATCCTCACCAGAAGATTTCACCACTGTTGTCAACCATTTAACCTTTCAGGGAATGTAGTGCAGTGGAAAAAAAATTCTCCCATTCTTCTTTCAGCCTCAGGTATTAAAGGAAATGACTCCCTAAAGACTCTTCTCCTTTTTTGTGCCAATTGTTGTTGTCACTGAGTATTTACAGGGATTTCAGCAGGAAGATGGGATGAGTTATTTTGCTTGGGCCCAGAATATCACCTAGGAGTAATGGGAGATATTTAAGAAAGACAAATGTAAGCTGAATTTATGGATAAAATTGAAAATAGAAGTCTCCAAAGGGTATGTAATACTTCAGGAGGTAGTTCCCAGAATGCTAGCGAGGACTTTTATTCTCAGGTATCATTTAGACTGGATGGTATCTGAAGCCTAAGACTAGGTAGATAAAGAGACTAATTCTGAAAATCTGTCCTCTTCAGGCCAGTCATACTTTCATTCCCAATCCTCCATTTCAGTCATGGCATTGACAAATATAACATGGTAAAGAAAATTCTGGCCCACAAGGTAAGAGGACTAAAGACTAGCATATATAAAAATCAATTCCAAGAATTGGAGTTATTTAACATGGGAAATATGGTGGGACATGCTATCTGTCTTCAAGTGTTTGGAGCACTATCATGAGGAAGGATTAGACTTGATCTCTCAGTTTCCAGAGGCCACAAGAAAGGGGAAGGAGTAGAAGTTGTCAAGATAATAAGAACAGCGGCTGATAGCTAACATTTATATAGTTTTTACTATCTGCCAGACGTTATGCTAAATGCTTTGTGTTGTTACCCTGCTCGATCCACACAGCAGTCTTGAAGAGTAAGACCTTTTATAAAAGCACTCCCCATTTTACAGATGAGGAAACTAAGACAAAGAGTGGTAAAATAACTTGCTCAGTGTCATACGGCTAGTAATTGTCTGAGCTCAGAATTGAAATCCTGTCTTCCTGACTCCCCATCCAGCTGTGAGATTCCATTCACTGTGCTACCTATCTTCCCCTTGAGACTGATTCAAGTATTTAAATACCATGTTCCAGGTAAATCTGCTTTGTCATTCGCTGATCTGTTCGTGCTAGATCTTCAACCCATTGTCGTGAATGTTTTTAGTAAGATTTATTTGGCAGGTATGTGTTCAAGTATATACTACGCAGGGACCAGTTTCAGACATTTTCTTGGTTGATAGCTATCTGTACTCTACATCAGATGTGCCAAACTGGTGGCCTTTACACAGTAAATACTAAAAAATCACATTAAAGTGTATGCGGGAAATACTCAACAAAATGAAGCAAAATATAATAGTACAAGGATAATGTTAATTTCAGGTGTTTTTATAATATAATTTAACATTCATATTAAAATTTTGAGTTTAAAAATTCTCTCCATTCCTCTATCCCCTCCATCAACCATTGAAAAGGCAAGCAAAATGTGATGTCATGCAAAAAAATTCCATATTACTCATGCTGCGAAAAGGCATGAAAAATAGAGAAAGAGAAAACAGTATCCTTCAATCTGCACTAACAGTTCAGGTGGTCTTTCTCTGGAGGTAGATACTACTTTTCATCTTGATTCCTTTGGAATTGTCATGGATGAGAATTGCTGAATCTTTCTTAGTTTATTATCAATATAATATTTCTTTTAATGTGTACAAAGATATTCTAGTTCTAATAATTTTATACTGTATCAAAACATGCAAGTCTTCCCTGATTTTTAGGCGACCACTCCATTTATCATTTCTTATAGCACAATAGGATTCCATCACAATCATATGCCTCAATTTGTTCAGCCATTCTACAATTCAGCATCTTCCTTATTTTCTATTCATTGTCACCACAGAAAGAAACTTCTATAAACATTTTTGTACTTAAATAGGTCTGTTCCATTTTTATTTTGATCTCTTTGGGATACATCCTCTAGTAGTAGTTTTGATGGATTAAAGGGTATGCACTGTTTTAAAGCCCTTTGGATATACTTCTAAATTGTTCTCCAAAATGGTTGATCCAATTCAGCGCATAAATATTCTAATTTTTTCACATCCTCTCAGTATTTGTCATTTTCTATTTTTGTCATGTTAGCCAATATAGTCATTTAGATTGATAGCTTTGACTACTTCTGGTAACTGCCTGTTTATATCCTAGTTCATTTCTCAGTTCAGGAATGGCTCTTTATTTTTTTTATAAATTGACTCAATTTTCCTATATATTTAATAAATATAGGCCTTAGAGAAACTTGTTATTATGCTTTTCCTATTTTTCTGCTATTATTCTTATTTTGGCTGCATTGATTTTGTTTGTATAAAAAATTTAAATTTCTTGTAATCAAATTTTTTTATTTTATTTCATGTGATGCTCTCTATCTCTGGTTTGGTCATAAAATCTTCCCTTGAATCATCCCTTATTCATAGATCTGACAAGTATTTTTTTCTCAAACATCGCTAATTCACTGATGATATAACCCTTTATGTTTAAATCATGTAATTATTTTTACCTTATCTTTGTATGTGGTGTGAGATGTTGGTTGATGCCCAGTTTCTGCCATACTACTTTCCAGGCTTTTTTTTTTTTTAGCAATTTTTGTCTAATGATAACATCTTGTCCAAAAGGTTTGGGTCTTTGAGTGTTTGAAAAACTAGATTATTATCATCATTTGCTTCTGTATATTGTATACATAATCTATCCAACTGATCCACTACTCTGTTTCTTAGCCAATAAGATGGCTTTGATGATTACCACTTTGTAATATAGTTTGTAGTCTGGTGCTGCTCATCTACCTTCCTTAACTTTTTTCATTGATTCCCTTGATATTCTTAACTTTTTGTTCTTGCAGATTGATAATTTTTAGCTTCATAAGATAATTCTTTTGGTAGTTTGATTGGTATAGTACTGAATAAGTAACAGGTAGAATTTCCATTTTTATTATATTGCTTCAGCCTACCCATCATCAATAATTTTTTCTCTAATTGTTCAAATCTGTATTTATTTGTGTGCACAGTATTTTATAATTGTGTTAATATTGTTCCTCTGCCTGCCTTTCTACCTACACTCTCAAGTATTTTATGATGTCTACATTTATTTTAAAAGAAATTTCTCTTGCTATCTCTTCCTCTTGAGTTTTGTTGGTAATATACAAAAATTATGATAATTTAAGTTAGTTTATTTTATATCCTGCAAATTTGCTTAAAGTTAATTGTTTCAACTAGTTTTTATCTCTTCAATTCTCTAAGTATAACATCATATCATCTCCATAAAATGATATGTTTTACTCATTCCTTACTATTCCTTCAATTTCTTTCTCATGTGTTCTTTATAACTAGAAATTTTAATACGATATTCAATAATAGTGGTGATACTGATTATCATTGCTTCATATCTGATCCTATTGAAAGCTTTCTAGTTTACCTCCATTATAAACAATGCTTACTCTTGTTTACAGATAGGTATTCTTTATCATCTTAAAAAAACTTTATTCCTATGCTTTCTAATGTTTTATAGAAATGGTTGTTGTATATTGTCAAAGGCATTTTCTACATCCATTGATATGTTATATAATTTTATTGCTCTTTTTGTTTTTATGATCAATTAATTGTCCTTTAAATTTTTCTAATACTGAACTGGCCTTTCATTCTTTATACAAATCCTACCTTGTCACAAGCATATGAACTTAGTGATATTTACTGTAGGTTATATTTTTAGTATTTTATTTAAGATTTTTCCTTTGATATTCTTCTTATAATTCTGTTGTCAATAGGATCAACTCCTTAGTGTTTGAGCTAGTTTCTACACATGAACTACTTATTGGAAAATGAAATTTAGAAAGTTATATTTAATTGTGTTGTCTTTATTACCGGCAGATTTTAGCAACTTTAAATAGGAAATCTACCCAAGTGACTTGGAACCAGAGAAGCAGATTTTCTAGGAGAAACATCCTCCAGAGTTGTCCTGAGAAAAAATGCCTTTTGCACAATTTTCAAAGGTAGATATTTTCAGGTACCAGATGACTAGATGTGACAACTGGGAATTAAGATGATAATGAAATGGACATTGATAATGGGTTACAAGACTTGATGTTATTTAGCATTGATGACCATTGGTATGGTGATCTTACTTTTGTTTCATGTTGTTTGTGTTTGCCTGGAAAACACATGTTTCCTGATTCTTTTTGTGAATCAGGGCAATTCTTCCTACAAACTTTGGTCAAATAACAGGCTGTCTTCTATTTTATCAACTTCACTACAATATGATTTAAGGAATAATAATATAAAACTCTTTGACATTCCTTAGCTAGAAGCCAAAAGAAATTTTGACCTCACCAAAATGATTTAATCATTCCATTAGCTGACTTTGTAAGGAAAGATTTTTCTATCATTGTATTTTCTTGGTTATTTTGGTGATATGTTAATTTCCCCCAATGAATCCACTAAATGTAGTTTAATCCATAAACTTAGTTTACCTATACAGTCTGTTTAATTATTTTTTTTCTTTAATAGATTTATGAGTTTATTGCTCTGGTGATCTACGTTTGTTCAACTTTTGTGATATTGAAAGAAACAGATTTATGATTTTTTGGGATATTCCTGACTGCAGTATACTCAGTCCCAGAGATCAACATCTATGGATCCCTCTGACCACTGGACATTGGCAAAAGTTTGTAAACAATTTGGCCACTACCCCTCCTTAAGAGAGTTCTGTTGATTGGTGCAGCAACAATCTGCTAGCAGCTGCTGTAAGGGTGTAAGACCTGCCAACAACCAGCATACAGAAAGCTGCCAACACAGATTCTTTTGATCTGCTATACTAAGGGAAGTAACGTTAAGGGGTTAATAATCTCAATTTAATTGAATATACAAATATCATTCACTTAGTTTAGGGAAAAAAGCCAGCACCCTGAACTTCAGAGCAAATGCAAACAAATTACAAATATCAACAGACAGACCTTGTCTGATTCAAATCTCAATGTATAGTTACCAGGGTTTAACAAAGTCCCAACATCTGGGTTTACAAGCTGGAGGGCTCTTACCTATAGCTGCCCAGAGTCTCCACATCAACACACCTCCAGGAGTGAGAGCCCCAAGGGAGAACGCCAACCTCTGAGTGTACATATCTTGTTGAGGGTCAAAGGTGAGTCATACATGCAGCTCACCCATGTGACCTAAAAGCATCACAAAAATGAGACTTAAACAGACGTAGTCTAAAAGCCTCTTATGTCACAAACACATCACTCAAACCCGTGTAAACTAGGCTTTCCCTTGAGGCAAGGAGGTCATCAAAGACTCCTAATTTAATCAGGGAAACAAAGGTCAAACTCTTCAAGGGCACTTTATTAATTAAGTGCTAAAAGCCCATCTTAAATACCAACACAATTGGTTGTTGTTCTTTTTTTTCTAAGACAACCCAAATGACCCATCACCTTGTTGGAGTCAAAGTACAGTGTGTCCTACTGTGGCTGATCAGAACAATATGAATGTAGCAGGTCGGGTACAAATAGTCCCCATGAACATTTGGGGAGGAGATGTCTAAATTTGTACACCTCACATTTCTCTTGAGCTAGCTGCAATTCTGTTTCACTCATAGCGCACAGCACCTTCTTTAATGAGGTCACGCGATGCTGGGTGGTATTTTGACAGCATCTCCCATGTCATTCAATCAATTCCAAAGTTCTTCAGAGAGGCCTTGAGAATGTCCTTTTATTGCTCCTTCTGACCACCCAGTTAGTGCCTTCCTTGCATGAGTTCTCTGAAAAAGTCTTTTGCACAAACATACATTTGGTATTTGAACAGCGTAAGCCAGCGGATTGGAGTTGTGCTCCATTCAGTAGAGTTTGAATGCTTGTCAGTTCTGGTTGAGGAAGGACTTAAGTGTCCAGTACCTTATCTTGATTCTCAGAATCTTCCTAAGACAATTCAAATGGAAGTGATTCAGTTTCCTATCACCACATTGGTATACTATCCAGGTTTCACAGCCATACAATAATGAGGTCAGCACAGCAGCTCTGTAAATCCTCAGTTTGGTAGGTAGCCTAATACCTCTTCTCTCCGACGCTTTCCTTCAGAGCATCCCAAACACCAAGCTAGCTCTTGCAATGTATGCATCAACCTCAATTATTTATGTAGACATCCCTGAAAAGTATGCTGGTAAGTAAACCTTTCCACAGCATTCAGAATTTCTCTATTTGCTGTAACTGA
Source organism: Trichosurus vulpecula (assembly GCF_011100635.1). Taxonomy (NCBI): domain Eukaryota; kingdom Metazoa; phylum Chordata; class Mammalia; order Diprotodontia; family Phalangeridae; genus Trichosurus; species Trichosurus vulpecula. The sequence continues at coordinate 26,008,991 of NC_050575.1, read as the reverse complement.
TGGTTCCCCATATGGATGGTATAACATATGAATGGTTATAATGCTGGCTGATGGAGAACTTCTATTTTCTTGGTGTTGTCAGAACAAAATTAGCACAAGCAGCATAGGATTGGTCCAACTCTCCCTCCACCTCATTCTTGATTTGTAGCCCTTTTATGTTAAATAGTTTACCATTAGTGCAGTAGCTGACCATTTTGATCATTGTTGAAGGCATCTGACAACATTGTTGAAAATATCATGCTAAAAAGCATTACAGCAAACACATAGCCCCGCTTCACTCCATTGGTGACTGGGAAAATGTGAGAGAATCATCCATTATCTAGACTCTGGGTAAGCATAATGTCATGAAATTGACATACAATGCTCATGACCTTCTCCAGGCAATCAAATTTTGACATAACTTTCCATAAGCCTTCATGACTGACAGTCTTAAAGGCCTGGTCAGATTGATGAATGTTGTGTACAGACCTATTTTCTGCTCCTGGCATTATTCCTGAAGTTTCCAGGAAGCAAACCCCATATTCAGCATTCCTCAGCCCTTTGTAAAATCACACTGGTTCTTGGGCAGATGACCATCTTCTAGATGAAGGATTAGTCTGTTAAGGAAGATTCTGACAAGAATCTTAAAATCTTGAAAAGAGATATATGGTGAGGAAAAATCACCTGAGTTGTGTCATTTTAATTAATCTCTTTGAAAGCATAACCCCCACTACTTTCTGTGGAACCAAGATGGAAGAATACACACAGCAACCCTGCTGAAGTCTCCTAACATTTCCCTCCAAACAACTTTAACATAACTATACAAATCAAAGTTTTGAGCAGCAGAGCCAAGAAAATGTCAGAGTGAGACATTTTCGTAGGCTAAGAGAATTTAGAAACTCAGCAGAAGTCCATGACACCAGGGTGGGTTTAGCCCTGGAATATGTGGCTTGTGGAGTACCAGCAGTGGGCCTTTGAGGCAGCTTCAACAGCTGCAGCAGCAACAGTAGCAACTTGAGGAGCTTTCAGCATATAGTCAGAAATGAGGTCAGACAAATGGTCAGCAAGAGATTTCAGTGGATATTTTGTTGGCACTGAGTGCAACTGGCACTGATTGCCAACTCTATAGACCATACACAATTCTTTGTTCCAGGGTGATGAACAGTGCTAGCACTTATCCTTAAAGGGGAGCAATGTCTTTCCAGAGAAAAGACCCAAGGGCAGGTCATGAGAGCAATGACCATACTTCTCCCTAGATCACAACCTGAAAGTACCAACAACTTGTAGACAGACCTCCAGAATTAGCTATGGTAAAAGCTGAAGTGCCTGCTCACCACCAGGTGAGCAGAACTGAACTTTAACATAAAATTCAAAGTCAAGAAATAAACTTGAAAAATGAGTAAACGGAAAATTGAACTTGATAAAAAAAATAACGCTGCTAATGTGTCAGGGAAGACAAGAAATAAACTCAAAAGAAGACAACAGTGTGAAAATCAGCTTTAATGAAAGACTTGAAGAAAAATGGTAATTATATCCAAACCCAACAAGAATTCTTGGAAGAGATAAAGAAACAAATAATGGTGATAGAGGAAAAATTGGGAAAAGAAATGAGAGTAACGCAAGAAAATTTTAAAAATGAACAACTTGGTCAAAGAGGAAAAAAATATATACTGAATAAAATAACACCTTAAAAAGCATAATTTGCCTAATGGTAAAATGGCAATCATTCAAGGGATAAAAATGTATATTAAATGAAATAGAACACTTTCAAGCATTCCTGATGAAAAGACCAGAGCTGAATGGAAGATTTGACATTCAACCACTAGACTCAAGAGAAACGTAAAAAAGGTAAATCTGTAAATATAATCAGAAGAGACTAAATGAAGTTGGACTTTTCATATGCCTACATGGGAAGATGATACATTAATTTCTGCAAACTTTATCATTATTATGGCAGTTAAAAGGAGTCTTCATAGACAGAGTGCATGAATCTGCATTGATTATTTTTGGGATCCTACCCACAAAAAAAGTATGAAAAAGAAGTATTCCTATTATTCAATTTGGTCCTAGAAATGTTAGATTTTGCAATAAGAGAAGAAAAAGAAATTGAAGGAATTAGAATAGGCAAGAAGAAACTAAGTTTTGCAGATAATATGATGATTTACTTAGAGAATCCTAGAGAATCAAGTAAAAATCTACTTGAAAGAATAAAAAACTTTGGTAAATTTGCAGGATATAAAGTAAACCTACATAAATCCTCGGCATTCCTATTTATTTCTAACAAAGCCCAACAGCAAGAGATAGAAACATAAATTCCTTTTAAAGTTACTGTAGACACTATAAAATATTTGGGAGTCTACCTGCCAAGACAAACCCAAGGCCTATATGAACACAATTACAAAACACTTTTCACAGAAATAAAGTTGGATCTAAATAAATGGAAAAACATCAGTTGCTCATGGTTAGGCTGAGCTAATATAATAAAAATGATGATTTTACGTAAACTAATTTGCTCATTCAGTGCCATGCCAATCAAACTGCCAAAAATTCTTTTACAGAGCTGGATAAAATAATGACAATATTCCTCTGGAAGAACAAAAGGTTTGGATTATCAAGAGAATTAATGAAAAGAAATTCTAGGGAAGGAGGCCTAGCCATATCAGATATTAAACTGTATTATAAAGCAGCAGTTATCAAAACTACTTGCTACTGGGTAAGAAACAGAGTGGTGGATCGGTGGAATAGTTTAGGTAGTCAATGACTATAGCAATGTACTCTTTGATAAACCCAAAGAATCCAGTTTGTGGGTAAAAAATTCACTATTTCACAAAAACTACTGGGAAAATTGGAAAGCAATGTGCCAGAAACTGGGCATAGACCAATATATTTTACCACATACAAAAATAAAGTCAAAATGGGTTCATGATTTAGGAATAAAGACTGATACTATAAGCACTTTGGGAGAGCAAGGAACAGTTTACCTGTCAGATTTATGGGAAAAGGAAGAATTCATGACCCAACAAGATATAGAGACTGTTACAAAATGGATAATTTTGACTATATTAAATTGAAAAGTTTTGTGTAAACAAAGTCAATGCAACAAAGATTAGGAGGAAAGCAGAAAATTGGGAAAAAATCTTTACAACCAATGTCTCTGATAAAGGCCTCATATCTAAAATATAGAGGGAAATGAGTCAAATTTAAAGGAATACAAGTCTTTCCCCAATTGAGAAATGGTCAAAGGATATGCACAGGCAGCTTTCAGAGGACAAAATTAAAGATACCTATCACCATATGAAAAATTCGTCTAAATCACTACTGATGAGAAAAATGCAAATCAAAACAACTCTTAGATACCACATCTCTCCTGTCAGGTTAGGTAACATGACAAAACAGGAAAATGATAAATGCTGGAGAGGATGTGGGAAAATTGGAACACTGTTACATTGTTGGTGGAGTTGTAAAGTGATCCAGCCATTCTGGAGAGCAATTTGGAGCTCTGCCCAAAGGTCTATAAAAATGTGCATACCCTTTGACCCAGCAATACCACTTGTAGAGCGATATCCCAAAGAGATCATATAAATGGGAAATGGACCCCATTGTACAAAAATATTTATAGCAGCTCCCCTTGTGGTGGCAGAGAATTGGAAATCAAAGGGAAGCCCATCAATTGGGGAATGGCTAAACAAATTGTGGTATATGAATGTAATGAAATACTATTGTGCAATAAGATATGAGGAAAAGATGGACTTCATTACAACCTGGAAAGACTTATATTAACTAATGCTGAGTGAGGGGAGCAGAACCAGGAGATCATTATGCATGATTACAGATGCTGTCTCTGTAAGGACTGAGTTTGATAGACTTGAATCCTCTCATCAATACAAGGTTCAAAGACAACTCCAAAAGACTCATTATGGAAAAAGCTATGCACATCCACAGAAAGAATGATGGAGGCTAAATGCAGATTGAGGCAAAATATTTGTTTTCTTTTTTTTCCTCCTTTTGTAGTTTCTCTTCTCCTTGCTCATGATTCATTCGATTATAATTCTTTATAACTGGTCTATTAATGTAAATAAGTTCAATGTGAAGGTAAATGTAGAACCTACATTGGATTACATGCCATCTTGGGGGGAAGGGGAAAGGAGAGAAAGGAAGAGAAAATTTGGAACCCAAAAACCTGTGGAGCTGAATGTTATAAACTAAAAATAAAAAATAAATTAAAAAATAAATGATAAAAGAATATGAACAGACAGTTTTCAGAAGAAGAAATCAAACCTGTCTGTATTCATATAAAAATGCCCCACATCACTATTGATTAAATGAATGCAAATTTAAAAATTTGGTGGTACCATGACAAATGCAGAAGGGAAAGAAGAAAAACAAACACAGTAGTAGACAGTTACTGAAATTGTGAACTGGTCCAATGATTGTTAAGAACAATTTAGAACTATGCCCAAAGGTCTACTAAATTATGCCATGCCCTTTCTTCCAGCAATACTACTACTAAGTCTGTACCCACAAAGATATCAAAATAAAAGGAAAAGGATCTATATGTAAAGACATTTATAAAAGCAGCTCTTTTGTAGTGCTAAACATTGGAAATTGAGTGAACTCTTAAGAGTTAGAGAATGGGGGGTGGAGCCAAGATGGTGGCTGGAAAGCAGGGACTTGCTTAAGCTCTCCCCCAGGTCCCTCCAAACACCTGTAAAAATGGCTCTGAACAAATTCTAGAGCTGCAGAACCCACAAAATAGCAGAGGGAAGCAGGGTTCCTGCCCAGGAAAGCTTGGATTGTCACTGGGAAGGGTCTATCGCACGGAGCTGGGAGCAGAGTGGAACACAGTCCAGAGTGGGCTGCACCAGGACCTACCAGACTGGAAGCCAGGTGGAACAGGTGGTAGGGCCCTGAATCATTCAGCTGTGACAGTTACCAGACTTCTCAACCCACAAACACCAATGACAATGGAACAGGTTAGTGGAAAAACTCCTAGATTGGAATGAGAGGAGTGAGCAGTTGGCCCCAATCCCAGGGGAAGCAGAAGTGGTGCAGCTCTGGGGCTGCTTCCAGAGCTCCAGCTGCAGTTACCTCTGGCCCTAGGCCCACCTGGTGTGAGAAATTTAGGACCGGATCACAGCGGGAATGCAGAGCCTGCTTGGATCTGGGTCATGGTCCTGACTGGCTGTTCTTGGGGGAAGGAGGAGTGCTGGTGTGGCAGAGCTTACTACATAGAAGTAGCTCTGAAAAGAGCAGCACAGCCCCTAAAGCTTGGGACAAAGTACTCTGTACTCTACAAGCAGTCACACCCCAACAAAAAGCTCAAGGGTCAAGTAACTGGCTGGTATCATGAATAGGCAGTGAAAATGAATGCAAATTCAGACTCAGATTTTGGAATCTTTTTTTTGGTGATAAAGAAGATCAAAACATACAGCCAGAAGAAGTCCACAAAGTCAAAGAGCCTACACCAAATGCCTCCAAGAAAAATATGAATTGGTCTCAGGCCATGGAGGAGCTCAAAAAGGATTTGGAAAAGCAAGTAAGAGAAATAGAAGAAAAATTGGGAAAAGAAATGAGAGCGATGCAAGAAAATCATGAAAAACAAGTCAACAACTTGCTAAAGGAGACCCAAAAAAATACTGAAGGAAATAACACCTTAAAAATGGACTAACCCAAATGTCAAAAGTGCTCCAAAAAGCCAATGAGGAGAAGAATGCCTTGAAAGGCAGAATTAGCCAAATGGAAAAGGAGGTCCAAAAGGCCACTGGAGAAAATACTACCTTAAAAATTAGATTGGAGCAAGTGGAAGCTAGTGACTTTATGAGAAATCAAGATATCATAAAACAGAACCAAAGGAATGAAAAAGTGGAATACAATGTGAAATGTAAAATATCTCCTTGGAAAAACCACTGATTTGGAAAATAGATCCAGGAGAGATAATTTAAAATTATTGGACTCCCTGAAAGCCATGATCAAAAAAAAGCTTAGACATCATCTTTCAAGAAGTTGTCAAGGAAAATTGCCCTGATATTCTAGAACTACTGGGTAAAATAGAAATTGAAAGAATCCACCAGTCGCCTCCTGAAAAAGATCCCCAAAAGTAAACTCCTAGGAATATTTTCGCCAAATTCCAGAACTCTCAGATCAAGGAGAAAATACTGCAAGCAACCAGAAAGAAACAATTTGAATATTGTGGAAACACAATCAGGATAACACAAGATCTAGCAGGTTCTACATTAAGGGATCTAAAGGCTTGGAATATGATATTCCGGAGGTTAATGGAGCTAGGATTAAAACCAAGAATCACCTACCCAGCAGTGTTTATTGTTGTAAACGTTCAGAGATATAAATTTTCCCCTAATTACAGTATTGGCTGCATCTCAAAAATTTTAGTATATTGTTCCTTTGTTGTCATTATCTTTAATGAAAAGGTTGATTACTTGTCTAATTTGTCCTTTTATCCATTCATTTTTTAGAATTCAATTAATTTCTAATTAATTTTAATCTACATATCCACATCCCTTTCTTGAATTTAATTTTTATTGAATTATCATCTAATAAGGGTTAATTTAATATTTGTCTTCCTCTTCATCTGTTTGAGGGGTTTCTATGTCATAAATCATGTTAGACTTAGTGAAGTTGCCATGTCCATTGGACAAAACGATATGCTCTTTTCTATTCCAATTCCATTTCTCCACAGGTCTTTCATTTCTGAATTTTCTAAAATTATATCAATCTCCTTAACTTCTTTCTTATTTATTTTATGTTTATATTTACTATAGTCTGAAAGCAGTTAGTTGAGGAGCCCTGGTAGTTTGAGGTTGAGTGCTACCTCTCTTTTTTACTTCAGCTAAAACATCTTCAGTGAAGTTTTCTATCTTTTTTCTGTTTGGCAAAATCTGTTTTTTAAAAGATTTATTTTCTTCATTTTTGTGCTTCTTTTACCAAACTTGATTCTATTTTGATAGTTTTCTTGAATTTTTCTCATTTCCATTTTTTTCTTCTACTGCTCTTTATATTTTTAATATTTTTTCTGCTTTCTCCTCTGCTCTTTTTCAATTTTATTTTGTACTTTTGTCCAATCTGTAGTTTTATTTGCTGTCTTCTGAATTTATTTCTTGAGCTTAACTATTATGACAGAATAGTTTCATCATCAGGTTCTTTTTTATTGTTCTTTTATTAATTTTGAATTTAAATATCAAAAACCTTCCATCTACACAGCACAACACAAAAAGAGGATCCAATATGAAACCATGAATTTCTATTTCACACCATTTGCTTTTTTTTTTTTTTGGAGAACTATGTAATAGATACTGCACATCATTTTCAAAGCTGTCCTTTTCTGTGCTTCTTTCTGAGTTCGGTTTTGTTTTCTGCTGTGCACTTTTAATTTTTTCTCATTCCCCCCTCACCCCATAATAGGGAAGGTCACCATTAGACATAAATATGTATGCATGTATGTGTATGTAAGTTCATATTATAAATACTTACATTGATCAGTTCTTTCTCTTGAGATGGATAGCATCTTCTTCATGTGGCATTTGTAGTTGATTTGATTATTTCTAATATTCAAAATAGCTTAGTCATTCACAGCTGGCTGTCAATATTGTTGTTACTGTATACAGTGTTCTCTTGGTTCTGTTCATTTCAGTTTTCATTTTTATACCATAAGTCTTTCCTTTATTTTCTAAAATCAACCTGATCATCATTTCTTATCACACAGTAGTATTCTGTCACAACTATATACCACCATATAGCCATTCCCCTATTGATGGGCAGCCCCTCAATTTCCAGTTCTTTGTTATCATAGAGAGAGTGGCTATTAGTATTTTAGAACATATAAAGTTCTTTTACTTTTTCTGTAACCACCTTGGGAAAGAGACCTAATAGTGGTACACTGTTTTCTAACTTTTGGGCATAATTCCAGATTGCTCTCTAAAACGGTTGGATCAGTGCACAGTTTCACCAGTAGCGTCTTAAAATCCCAGTTTTTGCATATCCCCTCCAACATTTGTCAGTTTACTCTTCTATCATTTTTGCCAATCTGATAGGTTTGAGCTGATATCTCACAGTTGTTTTGATTAGCAATTCTCTAATCAATAATGATTTAGAGTATTTTTTCATATGACTATATAGTTTTGATTTCTTTATCAAAAATTCACTTTCTCTCCTTTGACCATTCATCACTTGAAGAATGATTCATTCTTATAAATCTGACAAAGTTCTCTATATATTTTAGATATATAGAGAACTGTCTATAAAAACTTCTCCAATTTTTTGTTTTCCTTCTAATATTGAGTACTTTTTCATTTGTAATAACCTTTTAATTTGATGTAATTGAAATTATTTTAAATGTTACAATAATTTCTGTATCTTATTTAGTCATAATTTTTCTCTCATCCATAAATCTGATAGGTGATATATTCTATATTTTCCTAATTTTCATATGATACCTTCCGTTATATCTGGGACTTGTATTTCTTTTGACCTTATCTTATTAAGTGGTATTGATTTATGCCAATTTCTGCCAGATTACTTCTTGGTCTTCCCAAAAATTTTTAGCAAATAATGAGCAAAAAGTTATCCCAAAAACTTAAAATTTTATATCTGCCAAATACAAGGTTATTGTTATTTACTACTGTGTATTGTAGGTCTAGTTTGTTCCACTGATCTACCTTTCTATTTCTTAATCGCTACCATATAGTTTTGATAATTGCTTCCTTATAATACAGTTTTAGATCTGATACTGCTAAACCTTCTTTCTTTACACTTTTACATTCTCTTTCGTTGTTTTCCCCTTTTCCCAGCCTGTTTCTTGACTTTGAACTTTATTTCAGAGTTGGACTTCACTCATATTTAGGTGGAGCTGTCAGTTACTGTCCCAAGCTTCATTTTTTTTTTGCTCTGCTGTTGTTATGTATAGTTTTGAGGTCAGACATTTAAGAACAGTTGTGGTACCTGCTTTCCGTGTCTCTTTTCTGGTTATTCATCAAGAAATCCCCCTGCTTATTTAAGGTCCTAAGCAATAGTTCTCTTCTCCACCTTATAATTTGCCATCAGGATCTATTGATCTGTTCCTTTGGGACAACAAGTGTTCCACTCTGTACTGAAATTTCCAATGGGGAATTAGGGCCCCTGCCCCCTTAGGATGTCAAATCCTTCTCTCATCCTTGGAACTGTTACCTGAAACTGGGAAATGGGCCATGAGGTTTATAACCTTTACCAACTCATTTCAGTAAGAATTACACATACTATAGCAGGTATCCCTGAGCTCCAGGCCAGCCTTAACCCGGTGTAACAGACCACTCCTCCTGACCTCCCCAGTTACATTTGGCTGGAAAAGTATGTCTTATCTGGGACTTTTGTTGTTTGTGTCACTTGAATTTAATGTCTACTTGATTAGTTTTATTTCAATTTTTTTTTTTGCAAGGAAGTATTCTGAGAATTCAAATAGAATGTTTCCTCTACTCCGCTATCTTGGCTCCACTCCCTCCAATATGTGGCTTTCTTAGTCAAAATGCCAACTACAGAGATTCTTACCTGTGCCTTGGTTGCCCTGTTCCTAGTTGAATTTAAGTACCCTTCTCTGGAACACAAAAAATTCAATGTGTCCAGCTTGTGCCTGTAGAAGACATTGTGTGACTTATAAAATTTTCACTGGAATGTTTCTGACTGTACAGTGGTTAGCCTTCTTTATGTGTATTTCTAATGTCACATGATAGTTATGGTCTTTATTGTGTTCTACTGTGGTGTGTAATCTGAAACATGTAGTCAAATAAAATAGGGAAAGCATATTAATCTTTGAAGCTCAGATTAGTTACTGACATGCTCGCTCAATTCTGTTCTAACTAGTTTGACATTTCCTTTTTCATTCATTTCTCTAAAAAAAAGGCAGCAATAAAGTTGAAATTGTTTGGTCTGAAAGAGCAGCCATGGGGATCATAAGCTTTGCCGTGCTCTGAGCTCCCTTTATGTACACTGAGCATGAGGCTAAAAGCATCATTGATTAAAGACATCTCTTGAGCACCGCAGTGCAAACATACTCTCACCAAACTATAATAATTTTTAGTCCAGAAAAATGAAATTAAATAAACTCAACAATGACTTTTTTTTAAAAATTTGCTTTTGAAAGCTCATTAATCCAACTGTTTTAAAGTCTAATACAAAGTTTGAACTTGAGTGAGAAATGTTTAATTTAAATTAATTTAATGGTATTTCTACATTGGCTAATCTGCTATAAAGAATATTTATTTTTTTAAATCATGAAACTTTTATTAGGTGCCTGTGAGATGTTGAAAGAATTCATTGCAAAAGTTAGGATTGGAAAACTGAAATCACTGTGCCTACTTGAAAGTGTTTAACGATCTATACCTGTGTAGATAATGATAGATTGAATCTGTGGGAAGTATTATTCTAAATCAACCCAGCAAACATTTATTAAACATTCTTTGAGAAAACTATCATGTGCCAGAGACTTTGCCTTTGTGGTGATGATTAAATAGACAAGACAGATAAAATGGCCAAAAATTCTTCTGCTAAACTAAGTACCTCTCAAGGAGCTCAGTTATATAAAGATGGACCCCAATATATTCCTAAATATTTATAGTAATATTTCTTCTTGTATCAAAGAAACAGAAAGGCAAAAAGATTCCCATGAATAGGTTAATATCTTAACAAATTATTATACATTGATGTAATAGAATAGTACAATCATGGTAGAAGAAAACTTAATAAAACATAATAGCATGGAAAAGGTTGAGAATGGATGAAAAACAAAGAAGACCAGGAAAACAATATGACAGCAACAATATAAATAGAAACAACAATAATAAAACAAATATACTGAATTCTCAAAAAATCACCACATTTGTTCCCATAAAAGTGGTATGACCAGATTTTAACCTGCACTTCTTCACAGACATGGGTCTGAGTCCATCATTTTCAAATAGTTCATTTATCTTCTTTCCCTCCATTTTTTTTATTCTTGAAGATGCATCAAGGTGAAGTATATCATTTTGGAACTTTAGGTGATATTGAAACAAAAGAAAATAATTAAAATTTATAATTAAAATTGATATAGCCCCCCATCTTATCACAGAGTGACTTCTAATTGGTGTACACAGAAATTAATCACCCTGCATTTTTAAGTGACTACAATGAAGCAAGCACTGTACAAGGCACTGTATATAACAAACCAAAAAAGAAAGTCTTTGACTTCATTGAGCTAGCATTTATTTGCACAGGAGTGCTAAAGAATTGAGAAGAAAATACTTTTAAAATATTAAGACCAGTTCAAAACTGAAGCATGCTTCCTTTGAAATCTTGGCTTTTCCCTCACTGGAGCCCTTAAAGGCAAGGATGATTGTATACTTATTGGTGATGGTATAAATGTAATTTGTTTTCATGTTTCCATTCAATTCCTAATTAGAAATGACATTTATTAATATTTTAATGTTTATGATAATGTTTTGCATAAAAATGTCATTTCAGCCTCATAACAACCCTCCAGTTATACATATGAAAGCACCCAAAGTGCTTCAGTATGAGATATTACCATAATCCACATAATAACCTTCTGAGTAAATCACTGAACAATAGGGTCCCATTTATTTAACATATTTAGTTTTCAGGATTGATTTTCACAAGAGTTTGAATTACAAATTTTCTCCCCATTTCTACCCTCCCCCCCACTCCAAGATGGCATATATTCTGGTTGCCCTGTTTCCCAGTCAGCCCTCCCCACTATCACCCCACTCCCCTCCCATCCCCTTTTCCCTTCCTTTCTTGTAGGGCAAGATAAATTTCTATGCCCCATTGCCTGTGTATCTTATTTTCCAGTTGCATGCAAAAACTTTTTTTTTGTTTTGAACATCTGTTTTTAAAACTTTGAGTTCCAAATTCTCTCCCCTCTTCCCTTCTCCCCCACCCTCCCTAAGAAGTCAAGCAATTCAACATAGGCCACATGTGTATCATTATGTATACCCCTTCCACAATACTCACGTTGTGAAAGATTTAACTATATTTTGCTCCTTCCCAACCCATCCTGCTTTATTGAATTTTCTCCCTTGACCCTGTCCCCTTTCGAAAGTGTTTGTTTTTGATTACTTCCACCCCCATCTACCCTCCCCTCCATCATCCCCCCCTTTTTTTGGATTTTCAGTAAAATAGAGGACTTTCAAGCTTTCTCAGTGAAAAGACCAGAACTGAATAGAAAATTTGACTTTCAAACACAAGAATCAAGAGAAGCATGAAAAGGTAATCAAGAAACAGAAATTGCAAGGGACTTACTAAAGTTGAACTGTTTTGTTTACATTCCTACATGGAAAGATGATGTGTATGATTCATGAGACCTCAGTATTAGGGTAGCTGAAGGGAATATGCATATATATATATATGTTTATGTATATATATATAAGTGAATGTGTATGTATGTATATATATATATGTGTGTATATATATATAAAAGAGAGAGAGCAGACACAGGGTGAGTTGAAGATGAAGGGAAGATATCTAAAAGAAATAAAATCAAATTAAGGGATGAGAGAGGAGCATACTGAGAGAGGGAGATAGGGAGAGATAGAATGGGGTGGATTATCTCACATAAAGGTGGCAAGAGGAAGCAGTTCTGTTGGAGGAGGGGAGAGGGCAGGTGAGGGGGGAATGAGTGAACCTTGCTCTCATCAGATTTGGCCTGAGGAGGGAATATCATACATACCCAATTGGGTATCTTACCCCACAGGAAAGAAGAGGGAGGAAGAAAAAAAACATATATTCTTTATATCACATTCATATAGTCTATACATGGTATAGAACCTTTGGCATATGGCAAAAAATCAAACAGCCCAGGAATATTTTGTTTCGTGTATGTCTCGTTCTTTAAGAGGGTATAAGGAATATTGAAATCCATAGTCTCTGCCCCCTATGGTCTAGTCATTGTGACAGTTACGTAGCCAAGAAATTCTCAGAGAATGTGAGAAAATAATCCTATAGGACATACTATAGGACAGGCAGCAATCTCATCATCAGTCATCATTCAGTCATTTCCCTTGTTTCATTGCAAAGTAGAGCCACTGCGCTGTTTCTCATTTGAACTGGATTTGTAACCCTGCTTACATGCTTACAAAGTTCCATGTTGGTTTCTATCCTTTGTACTACATGTATCAAACCCAAACCCAGGAACACCACAGGATCCCACTATGAATTGCCCTGCCTTCTAGCCCTTTTCCTTGAAGGTACTGTAGCCAAACAGGGAATACCTTCTCCTGCAGGGGGAACACTGAATCCCCACTCTCACTAAAGAGTTGAAATAATACAGAAACAATCCTGGATGTTATAAGTCTTTCCTTAATAAATCTCATTGTAGTTAGAATTGTAATGATCCCATTTGGGGATAACATGAGTATTCAAACATTATTAATACCATCAAATGATGTCCGAACAACAGTTAAAAACAGTTTTTTGTTATGTATTGTCATATTTATGGAATTTGTGATATGCTGCCTTCTGGTAAATCACTGTGGTAGTTTCATGCAATTTGGGTCAATTTATAATGAGAATTTCTTTTTAAAATTAAATGAAATTTTTAGGAGGTGATAGTAATATAACCTTCACTTATGCCTTTATTGAGCAAACATTTATTATTGCATGTGGTAGGCATGTTCTTGTGTTGTAAACTTTGGAGGTTGATTGCACAGTGGGTAGAATGCTGGCCTTGGAGTCAGGAGGACCCAGGTTCAAATCTGGCCTCAGATACTTACTAGCTGTGTGACTCTACCCAAGTCACTTAAGCATTTTGGCTGCAGTTTTCTCATCTATAAAAGAGAAGGAAATGGCAAAGCACTCTAGTATCTTTGCCATGAACATTCCGAATAGGTTCATGAAAGTCAGCCTGTGACTAAACAACTAAAAAACAGCAACAATATAAATGAAGGAAGAAAGTTGTTTCTCCTCTTGTTACTTATAGTGTAGTACAGGAAAATTAGATTTGGACACAAAACAATAAAAATAGACATGGAATTCACATAAAGAATATGAGATTTCCAAATAAATGATATTTACCCTCACGAGGTAGAGTATTAAATTGTTCTCAAAAGGAAGAATTCTGAACTAATAACAGATATTTATAATATTCTTATATGTCAATGAAAAAGAAAACATCAAATCAAAATAACTGAGGCACAGCCTCATGCCCAACAAATTGGAAAAGATAATAAAAAATGAAAAAAAAAGATTTGTTCTGGCAAGACAAGCAAGTACCTCCTTTGAATTTATACAACCAGTTGTATAAAGGAATTTTGAATTATGAGAGCAAAGTGTGAAAAATATCCTCTTAAACTTTGACCCAATATCCTAGTTCAACAAATGTACCAAAAAGACAGAAAATTCATCAATTAACAAACATCTATTAGATTTTTTCTCTGTATCTGGCTCTTTGCAGACAAAGAAGAAGGAGGAATTCCATCCTTGAATGACTTTATATTTTATGCTGTGAGAGCAAGTGCACAAATACACATACACAGATATAATATATAATAAAACTAGTTTTTGGATTGGTTATTAGCAGCCGGGCAGATCCTCAGAAGAGGCTCTTGCTGGAAGCAGAATTTGAGTTTAGTTTTCAAGTAAACTAGGAATAAGATGCAGAGGTGAGGAGAAAACTAATTTAGGCAAAGAGATAAGTAAAAGCAAAGATATGGGAAATGGAATATCATGTGTGAGGAATAGTAAGAATTTCCCTTTGGCTGGAACATAGACTGCAGGAAATCATGTATTTATCACAATACTGGAAAACAGGTTAGAATCAGAATGTAAAGGGCTTGGAATATGAGACTACTTTGCATTAAATCCTAGAGGTAATAGATCAGGGCTGTTTTTAGAATCTCATTTTGGAAGTTGTTTGGAGGTTAGATCTGGGTGCAAGAAGCCTTCTTCAGGAAGACCTACTAGGTGAGAAGAGATTCAGCTTTAATTAGGTAAAAGCCAGGTAAGTAGAGAGAATGTGAGAGAATGTGATGGATGAGAAGTAGAATTGACAAGACAAAGAAGTAATCAGACTGTGTGGAAGGAAGAGTCGATGTAAAAGAAGATTGTGTGTTTGTGTACTGCTGTCATTGTATGTGTCAGCTGCAACAGATTTTTGAAAAGGGGGATCATTTTAAGAAGATAAATAGTTATGATTTGTTTCACATTGATTTTTTTGTTTTCTGTGCTACATCTAAGCAAAACTGTTTAGTAAGTGGTTGTTTATTTCCATCTGAGCTTAGGATACACTCTAGGGGTTAATACATAGAACTGGGAATCATGTATTCATTGTTTACTGAGTGCATGTGAACTGATAAAGTCATAAAAGGAGAGTAAAGACACAAGATGGCTGAGGTCAGAATGTTATCCTATATGCCAAAATTTTCGTAGACATACGGAATGAATGGCTCGTTAGAAAGTAGAGAAGATATGAAATGAAAATTATTTAGGAAAAAGATGCAAATAAAATATTTTTATAATCAATTTACTCTCACCTACTTGGTTCAATGTATTTGTCCCCTGTCTCTTTCCAGTGGTATCATCTACCAAGAATGTAATTAAAGGAGAAAACATTTCATGAAACAAATCAAAAACCTGAAAAATTCTAATATTACTTGTAGTGTTTTCATTGTCTCACATCTCCACAAAGAACATAGGGATTTTTCTTCTCTTCTTTTGAACCAAATCACTTTTCAGAATTTAGTTTTGATATTTTGTTCTATTTATATTTTTATAATCATTTATTTTGTACTTTTTCCTGGTTTTCCTTTCTTGATTTTGCACTATTTTATAAAAGTCATTTTCAGTATTTACAACCCATTCTTTTTTATTTGTAGAGTATGCCATCATGTTTATGTACTACATTGTTTACTCATTCCCTAATTAATGATTATGAATTATATTTGAGGGTTGGTTTTTTTTTTGTTTTCACTAAATAATATGGTCCTTTTATATATGTCGGCTTACGTAGGCATTTCTTTTTGTAATTTCTATAATTTGCATTATATGTATAGTAGTTGACTCTCTATGTCACAGAGTATCAAAGTACTTCCTCTTCATAATTCTAAATTACTTTTGCTAATGTTGGGAATTGGTCCCCATTGCAAGGATTGAATTAGTGTCCATGCCTATTGATTTTTAAAAGATGTCATAATTACTCCTAATTAGGAGGCAAATGGTCATTCATTGAAAAGGCCCATTCTTTTTTTTAATGTACATTATAATTTTATTATACATTTATTATTTTTTAATTTGATTTTTTATTTTTAGTTTACAACTCTTAGTTTTACATGTTCTTGAGTTTCAAATTTTCTTCCCTTCCCTCCCCTCCCCACTACCTCCCAAGACAGCATGCCATCCAATATAGATTTTACACAGACCTTCACATTAAACTTATTTACACGATAGTCAAGTTGCAAAGAAGAATTATGACCAATGGAATGAATCATGAGAGAGAAGAAACAAAAGCAAAATCAAAAAGAGAGAGCAAATAGTTTGCCTCAATCTTCATTCAGACTCCACAATTCTTTCTCTGGATGGAGCTTGCTTTTTCCATCATGAGTCCTTTGGAGCTGTCTTTGAGCCTTGTATTGCTGAGGAGAGCCAAGTCTATCAAAGTTAGTCGTCACAGAATCAATATGTCCATGGTTGTGGATGATGTTCTCCTAGTTCTGCTCCTTTCATTTAGCATCCAATCATGTAGGTCTTTCCACGTTATTATGATGTCCGTATCTTCCCCATTTCTTATAGCACAATAGTATTCCATTACATTCATATACCACAACTTGTTCAGCCATTCCCCAATTGAGGGGTATCCCCTTAATTTCCAATTTTTGTCACCACAAAAAAAAGCAGTTATAAATATTTTTGTACATACAGGTCCCTTTCCCACTTGTTTGATCTCTTTGGGATATAGCCCTAGGAGTGGTATTGCTGGGTCAAAGTGTAGGCACATTTTTATAGCCCTTTGGGCATAGTTCCAAATTACTCTCCAAAATGGCTGGATCTGTTCACAACTCCACCAACAATGTGTCAATGTTCCAATTTTCTCACATCCTCTCCAGCATTTATCATTTTCCTGTTTTGTTATTTTAGCCAATCTGACAGGAGAGATGTGGTACCTAAGAGTTGTTCTGATTTGCATTTCTCTAATCAATAGTGATTTAGAGCATTTTTTTTTGTTTGCCTATAGATATCTTTAATTTCTTCCTCTGAAAACTGCTTATTCATATCCTTTGACCACTTCTCAATTGGGGAATGACTTGTATTCCTATAAATCTGGCTCAGTTCCCTGTATAGAAAAGGCCCCATTCTTAATGTGCCTTGAAAGATGAATGTGATTTCACCAAATATAAAGTTATACAGTGCATAGGGAAAGATGTGACTAATGTCGAAAACAATGGGGAAGGTTGAGAAGTTCAATTTCTTTGTCTGGCCAAAGACCCTTGGGACCATTTAGTGTAGGCCCCTCCTTGAAGGTTACATAGTTTGAACTTCATTCTTTAGGCTATTAGGGAACATTGAAGTGTCTCAAATACATAGATGATCATGACTGTCTTTTCGAACATTTAAGTTGTTTTCAGTATGTACAACAGATATAGGGGAGGACTGTATGGAGGTCAGGGGAGCATTTAATATGTGAGTAAGACTATTGAAGTATTCTTAAATCTAAGCAAAAGGTTATGAGCACCTGAAGTCAGATTGTGGTAGTAAGGATAACTAGCTGGGGCGTCTGGGAATGAATTATTGGAATTGAAATGAGACAATTGAACTGCATGGTCCCTAAAGTTCTTTTTACTTCTAATATATGATTCTAGGTTAATTTTGCAACCTGATTTAGCAACTGACTTGGATGGGAAAGAAAAAACAATTTTTATTTTGGCATGAAGAAAAGCATTATGGCATTGATAGAAATAGGGATGTCAGAAAGGTAAACAGAACTTTTAGCCAGTACATAATCCTAAATGTGTAGTACAATCATATGACATGTTGTTCTACCATTGCTTCCTAGTAGAGATCTGGCCCCAAAGTTTCTAGGACAGGCATCCCGTAAATCAACAAAATTGAGGCTCGTTGTGAAAGCACAGTCTTTTGTGCTTATCTACGTGACATCAACCTAATGGTTAATTTGCCTATCTGATGTCTGAACCCTTGACTCTACCCTATCTAGCAGATTGCTTGGCACATTTTAAATCCTGAATAAATGCTTATTGGTTGGTCAAATAAATGATATGTTTCCTCTCTTGACCTCAGTTTCATAAAGCATAAAATGAGATAAATAATTCTATCAGTGAATACTTAATTTCCTGAGTATAGAACACTACACTAGGCCTAGACGAAGCTGGGCTCAGAAAAACATTGCCTCTCCTTCTTTATTTTTTTAATTAATTTATTTTTAGTTTTCACATTCACTTTTATAAGATTTTGAGTTCTGAATTTTCCCCCTCCTTCCTCTTGCCCCTCCCCAAAATGGCATGCAGTCTGATATAGGCTATATATGTACAATTATATTAAACATATTTCCACATTAGTCATGTTGTGAAAGAAGTATCAGAACAAATGTAAAAAACCATGAGAAAGAAAAAAAACAAGAGAGGAGGGAGGGAGGGAGGGAGAGAGAGAGAAGGAGAGAGGCATAGAGAGAGAGAGAGAGAGAGAGAGAGAGAGAGAGAGAGAGAGAGAGAGAGAGAGAATAGTATGCATTCTCTAGATATAAATAGCATTGTCCATCACGAGTCTTTTGGAATTATCTTAGATCATTGCATTGTTGAGAAGAATTAAGTCTATCAAAGTTGGTCATTACACAGTGTTGCTGTTTCTGTACAAGGTTCTCCTGGTTCTTCTCAATTCACTCAGTGTCAGGTCATGTAAGTCTTTCTAGGTTTTTTTTTGAAATCCACCTGCTCATCATTTCTTATGGAAATCTCTCCTTCTTAGAATATGTAGTTTAATGAGAATTAAGATTCAAAAACAGATAACATGATAGTACATAAAGAGATGGAATAAACAATATTTTATGAAGTTTGATGTTGAAAATCATTACTATTGATTGCAGAATCAAGAATTATTCGTGGAGGATGTTTTCTTATTCATCAAGGAAATAAATGTAGTTTACAAATAGGGAACAAAGTGAAGGAAATTCGGTAGATCATCAAAGTAAGTAGCCTGATGAATGGGTTAGAAAATAGCTGAATTTAGTTGGAGTATAAAGTACAAAGAAGGCAGTGTTTTGAGATGATTTTGGAAAAGGAAGGAGGCTTTGGGAAATACTCATTTTTAATAGAGAACACTAGAGAAGTACTGAAGGATTCTGAGAAATGACATTATCAAAATCATAAATTTGATTATATAAACTTCTCACTTTTTCTTTTGCACAACTGAATCTATTGTAGTTAAAGTTGGATATTGTTCAGTTGTTTTAGTCATATTTGAATCTTCATGACCCCATTTGGGGTATTCTTGGCAAAGATATTGGAGTGGTTTGCCATTTCTTTCTCTAATTTATTTACTGTCAAGAAAACTCAGCCAAACAAAGTAAGTGATTTATCCAGTGCCACACCGCTACTAAGTGTTGAAATGCTGGATTTTAACTTATATTTACTTTACTACAGGCTTAGTGTTCTATCTGCTTCACCATCTAGCTGCTAAAATTGGGTAGGAAACGTAAATTGGAAACAAGAATCTTTCAGCCAGGATATATATGAAAGTGATACATATTTATAAAACTTAAAACCATTTTTCTTGGTCTAATGTTACAACTTACTCCTTACCACTTATAATATAATGGCTTTGCCTAAAGGTTTCCTTGAACATACAGTGATCAAACTACATACAAGCCCTATCATATTTTGCAGAAAGCGGGAACAGGGGAACCCCTAGTTGATCCTTGAAGATCCCACTCCTTAGTTGGGTTATAATATTCATTAATGGAAGAAGCACCCACATCAATGAAATAACGGTTGCTGAACTGAAGTAATTATAAAAAGAATAGTTTTGATAGTTCAAAGTATTATAAATATAGTAAAACAACATAGTAAAAACAGTAAAAAATACTATAACAATAATATTAATAAGAATAATGATGACTGATATTTATATTAACCTTTAAACTTTACAAGAGATGATCCCTCAAGGAAATGTCAATGATCACAATGAATATCAGTGAAGGTTCACTTGAAGAACTATTTTTGTGGGACTTTAAGGAATGGTTAAGAATTTAACAAAGAAAATATTAATTCCAGGCATGTGAAATAGCCCAAAAAAGGAATGGAGGCACCTGGGACTGTGAGTGTGTTGTGGTTGGGTGGTGGTTGTGAGTACTGAGTGGGAGTCATCTGGAATGGAGAAGAGAAAAGATATTTGTACATTTTGGTGACAAAATTGAGTTTATTCATGGAGGTAATATGTAATATGTCTTGGAAATAATAAGTAATATATCTTGGAAAGTAGGACTTAGCTGGTTTTTTAGAGGATGAAAGTTTGCCAAATGAGAGACAAGATGTCAAATGGGTTAATAATGAGAATAAAGACCCAGGAAAGGATTCCTGAAAATCCAGGATAGATGTATAAGAGAATAAAAACAGTGTCCCATGTATGAAACTGAAAGAGTAAAAGACAATATAGTAGGAGTGGCCTCTTAATGTTACAAAATTGTTAAAAAAGAGAAGAACTAAACATTTTCCACTGATTATCAAAATGTTTAAGGTGACTTTTGACTGTGGTATGTTAGTTTGTTGGAACTATAATCATTAAGTTGAAGGAACTGAATGATTAGAAAACTAGCATTTATAATATTTAAATCAAATCATACCACTACTTGGTCTATTTCTGAAAATAATTAGGGAAAAAGGGAAAGAACCCATATGTACTAAAATGTTCATAGCAGCTCTCTTCATGGTAGCAAAGAACTGGAAATTGCAGGGATGTCCATCAATTGGAGAATGGTTGAACAAGTTGTGGTGTATGATTACGATGGAAAATTACTGTGCTATAAGAAAATGATAGGCTTAATAATTTTAGGAGAAAAAATGGAGAGACTTAATAGTGAAGAGCAAAATGAGCAGAGCCAAGAGAACACTGTATACAGTAACAGTCATATTGTTTTAAAATGACTTTGAGCAAGTAAGTTATTTTGACTGCTATGAATACCCAAATTAACTATAAAGAGCATATGAAAAAGATGCTATTACATTCAGAGAAAAAATTGGTAAATAGAAATATGCTTTTTTCTGTGTAATGGTAATCATATGTAGAGTGGGGGATGGGGGAAGGAAGAAAAAATAAATTTACATGATGACTTTGTTGTATATTTGGAAGGAATAGCAAATTCTGCATAGTATATTTATAGGTTTATGTGCAATCATGTTTTTGATTGTACTATGTTATGGAAATGCTTGTTTTATTCCATAAATTAAAAACAAAATAAAAACAAAAAAAACAAAAATGAGGTCATCTTTTCATTTGAAATATGGAACCAACATGTTTACTCCCACATGATGATACCACAAGAGCCACTAAATATGACTTCATCAACTTCTTTGTGTTCATCCACTCCAGGTTGGGATGGGGACCTCTATGTGAAAAATACGTGTTTTCCCAACAAAGGAAATTGCATTCTGGTGATGGAAGCAAGAGTCACACATATGAATCAACTAGAAAACCAACCAGAATTAGTCTCAGTAGTGTAGATCAGTAGTGTCAAATACATGATACCCACTAAACTTTACATAAAAATCCCTGCTGGCTGCTAATTGATGTTGTTTTAAAATGCAATCATTTTTTATTATATTTTTAATTATTTTGTGAAGTATATCCCAATTACATTTTTATATGTTTCTGGTCACAGTCAGTAGTATTCTGTAACCTGGGTCCAAGTGTCTGATATCTATCGTGTAGAATATTAAGTACAGTAATATAAAACGTAATGTATTTTTAATCACTACACTGACTTTTCTTCATGACATAAGCAATGCCATTAAAATGTAATAAAAAGCTTAAGAACTTGGAGGATTTTTTTCCATTTATGTTCATTGTATAACAGGTACTTTAAGTACCCAAAACTTTAAAACAAAGATGCTCTTCATTGATAATATATGCGTGTTTGTTGTTGTTGCTGTTGAGTCATTTCTTATTCTTTGTGATCCCACTTGGGTTTTTTTTGGCAAAGATACTTGAGGGATTTCCTCTTCCTTCTCTAGCTCATCTTATAGATGAAGAAAGTGAGACAAACAGGGTTAAGTGACTTGCCCAGAGTCACACAGCTAGTAAGTGTCTGAAGGTCGGATTTGAACTCAGGAATATGAGTCCTCCTCCCTCCAGGTCTGGCATTTTATCCTTTGCACCACCTAGCTGTCCCAAATATCTATCTAGTGTTTTCCAACATCTTGATCAGGTAGGAAGATACTCTTTTAGAGTCTAATCACAGATTTCTCTCAGGGATCTATCTGGCTTTGTATTGCTCTGAGAAACTTTGACCTTTAAGTTTATTATGATTCCAAGAAAAAGTCAATATTTCTTAGCCTGCTAAGGTTTGAGGAATTTAAATGAGTCATTGAGTTGAGTAGTTAATCTACCAATAATGGATTCTTTTCCTTTCAAGTTTAAGGTGATTACAATCAATGGGTTTAAGTCCAAATAAGCCAGCCATATTTTGAGCCCTGGGAGTTATATACAGCATATCATTTATTGTGAAAGTACTGCTTCCTGTATGATTTCATATTGCTCAGTATTTAGAGGCTTTGGGAATTAAAGAATGAGGACAATGAATTAAAACTTAAGGGAAAAATCCCTTAGCTTTGAAATGTACATTTTTGCTTAATTATCCTTTCCCTAATATCCCTAATACTCTTATTTTATACATATTGCAATTATCACTGTACTGTACTCTCATTTGAGGGGAAACCCTGTAATTCATATAATCCAGCTTATTACTATTTGTCTAGAAACTTTCTTGGCAATCTCCCATTTGAAGGGAATTGTCACATGAGCTCCTGGACCTTTTTCTCTTACAGAAGCTGTTCATTGTGTATGCTCCACCTGAAGCTCACTTTTCCAGATAGATTTTTAAAGATCACAGACATCTACATTCTCACCTATACCCTATGCCTATCATTCTCTTAGATGTAATCAGATACTCAAACAGTCAAACACTATGTATTAAGCCAGTGCTATTTGTCAGACACTTTGTTAAGTTCTGGACTTCTAAAGAAAGACAAAAACAGTACTCTGTTTTTAATGAATTCTCATTCTTATAAGGTATGCAACTTGTGAATGAATAGATTTATTGAAGACATATACAGAGCAGATGGAAGTCAGTCTTTAAGGAGAAGGCACTAGCAGTTGAGGGAGAAATAGAAAGACCTCCTGATGAGGTTGGGTTCTAGCTTACCTGGCATAAGTCAGATTGGCAGTTTTATGTTGAGTGTATTCTCAGAATTCATCATGAGAAGCAGTGTATCCTAGTGTATTGAATCCTGACCTTCTGATTCAGTGAAATCTTGATTTGAACCACACCTCACACATTGGATAATCCTGCGCCTCAGTTTCTTCATGTATATAATGAAGATAGTAATAGTACTTACCTTGCAAGGTTGTTGAGAGGGTCAAATGAGAAAAAGTAAGTCCCTTCATAAATAAAGTGCTTAGTATAAATGGAAATCTGTATTCATATTATCATTGCTTCTTTTGGTTCATCTCAGCTATGAGATCTCTTCAGCATGAGAACCCCTCAGTATGAGAACACTGTGAGAGGAAACCCAGATATTTGAATCTCCATTGGTTCTTCCAGTCTAAAGATACCTTTCCACTGCAATCAGTCTCATCACATATTCTTTATCACCTCCATTGGTAAAACCCTCATTCTGTTACTTGGCTCCCTTAAATTCCCTTTAAGAAGAATCATTGTAGTCCTTTGCCCCTGGGTCTAGTAAGTTCAATCTTCTTTCATGTTGTTTGAGGGTTTGAGGTATCCCCAGGATGCTCAGTGATTCACAGAGGACCCACCCTATGTGTCCTCTCATTTGCTATTCTTTTAGGTGTACTATCATGCAACCTCCTGTGTCAGGTATAATATCATATAAAAATGGAATGTTTGGTATCAATAAACTCCCAGCAGTGCATTGATAAATTTGATATAGCTCACAGGCCTGAGATGTTCTTGCTTTTATTGAGCCATTTAAGCCTTCTGATGGTTAAAGAATCTTGCTTAAATGGACATAGCTTTGAGAAAAATGTGCTCATGTTGATATAGGATTTCTTAAAAATTCCTGCCCTTGGTTTTTCGGTCTCACCTCTTCTAAGCCATCTTCAAATCATTGCTAGTCTCATGTTCCTTAACCTTCTCCTCATGGACCTTCTATCCTACCTGTTTACTACCACAAGAGCTGAGTACTCTATATTCTATTCAGTACTTGTCTCTGCTTTGATGTCTCTCTGTGCTGTTTCACTTGATCACCACCTCTTTCACTATAACTTCTCCCCTTAGTATTCCCCCATCATCCTCAACAACTCTTTTCCTTTATTTTTATATAGCTAGGGGTCTCATCAACTGGAGTCTCTTTTCTTGCTCATACTTTAGAGTTTACCTCAAGTCTGGATTTTCTGTGAATTATAGGATTTGGATTAATCCACACAGTTGACCCCAGTGATGGACAGAATTAGTCCTTATTATCTGTCAGTTACTACCTTTCCTGTAGACTTAAAAAGTCTATAGTTTTTTAAAAAACTTCATCTTATTTGACTCCCCACTTTTCTTGTCATTTTGAGTCTCCTTTCCATCCTGCACATATTCCTAGAGTTATCTTTCTCAAACATCATCTCCATCATTTAATTCTATCTACAACCTTCAAGGATTTTTCTTGGTCTACTTGTTAAGAGGAAAATATCATAGGCTAGGACTCCACAGCCCCCACATAGTCTGATCCTCCTGGTGCTTGAATATTCTAGTCAAAATGGTCTTTTTCCCACTCCCTTTATTCTACAGTTCAAGACAATTCCTCAGATTTTAAAAAAATGCTAGAGCAAGGATTTGATCTGTGAGCCCCTGTATCCAGCACTGCTATTCTATCTACTGTACCAGTTATGATGCTATCTATTTTTTTCAGATTTAAATATTTTATTGGTTTTATATACAATAAATTATTTTCTGTCAATTTTTCCTTAGGAAATTAATGCCAAGAGAACTTTAATTTTCTCATTGTTACTCAGCGAGAGTAATTCAGATTACTTTAAACTGTTCTCTTCTATTTTATACAAGATTTTTCAAAAAAATCTACAATCTATTCCCTTAGCACTGATAGGGACTGAAGACAGAGTCTAATTAGTAGTGGTGGAGATGCTGTATGGAATTCAGGGAATTAGTGTATTTATGTGGAGAAAGTTATGTATCACACTATTTCTATCCATGGATGGATGACATGGCATCATAGTATTTGGAGTAGGGTATGATATGACTTAATACCTAGTAGACATGTTCATAATTTTGCTGGGTATTTCCCTTTCCCAGAGTTCAATATGTCAATTCTAAAGTGTCCCAAAGAAAGAGAGTCACCTAGGAAAGATGAAGAGAAGCTAAAGGGGAGCTAAAGAAGGGAGGAATCAAAGTGAAGGTAGAAAGTATGAGAGGGAAAAACTGATAAAAATGGCTCTGAACAAATACTAGAACTGCATAACCCATGGAATAGCAGAGGGAAGCAGGGCTTCAGCCCAGGACAGCCTGGATGGTCCCTGGGTAAGGTCTATGGCTCACAGAGCTGGGAACAGAGCAGAGGGAGCAGAGACCAGCATGGGCCACACCCAGACCAACCAGACTGGGAGCCAGGCTGAACAGGCCCTAGCACTCTGAATCAGTGAGCTGTGGCAGTTATCAGACTTCTCAACCCACAAACACCAAAGACAACAGAGAAGGTTACTGGGAAAAGCAGTGGGCACACAGTGAAAGGAGTTCGCAGTTCGGCCACCACCCCAGGGGCTAGCAGGGGTGGTGCAGCTACAGAACTAAAGCTGCAGTTGCTTCTAGCCCCAGGTCCACCTGGTAGGAGGAATTAAGTGGCAGATCAGAGCAGGAGTGCAGAGCCTGCTTAAGATCTGAGTCGCAGTCCTGGTTGGTGATTCTTGGGGAAGGAAGAGTGCTGGTGTGGCAGAGCTTGCTGTGTAGAAATAGCTCAGAAAACAACAGTGCATCCTGTCAATGTTGGAACAAAGTACTCTCTACTCCACAAGCAGTCACACCCCAACAAAAAACTCAAGGGTCAAGTAGTTGGCTGGGAACATGGCCAGGCAGTGAAAATGGACTCAGATTCAGACTTAGACTTTGGAATCTTTCTTTGGTGACAAAGAAGACCAAAACATACAGCCAGAAGAAATCAACAAAGTCAAATAGCCTACCACAAAAGCCTCCAAGAAAAATATGAACTGGTCTCAGGCCATGGAAGAGCTCAAAAAGGATTTGGAAAACCAAGTTAGAGAAGTAGATGAAGAATTGGGAAGAGAAATGAGAATGATGCGAGAGAACCATGAAAAACAACACAATGACTTGCTTAAAGGAGACCCAAAAAATGCTGAAGAAAACAACACCTTAAAAAATTGACTAACTCAAATGGCAAAAGAGCTCCAAAAAGCCAATGAGGAGAAGATGCCTTGTAAGGCAGAATTCAAGGCATTCTGCCTTGAAAGGCAGAATTACACAAATGGAAAAGGAGGTCCAAAAGACCACTGAAGAAAATACTACCTTAAAAATGAGATTGGAGCCAATGGAAGCTAGTGACTTTATGAGAAATCAAGATATTATAAAACAGAGCCAAAGGAATGAAAAAGTGGAAGATGATGTGAACTATTTCACTGGAAAAACCACTGACCTGGAAATTAGATCTGGGAGAGATAATTTAAAAATTATTGGACTACCTGAAAGCCATGATCAAAAAAAAGAGCCTAGATATCATCTTTCAAGAAGTTATCAAGGAGAACCACCCTGATATTCTAGAGCCAGAGGGTAAAATGGAAATTGATCGAATCCATAGATTGCCTCCTCTAAAAGATCCCCAAAGGAAAACTCCTAGGAATATTGTTGCCAAATTCCAGTGCTGCCAGATCAAGGAGAAAATACTGCAAGCAGCCAGAAAGAAACAATTTGAGTATTGTGGAAACACAATCAGAATAATAAAAGATCTAGCAGCTTCTACCTTAAGGGACTGAAGGGCTTGGAATATGATATTCCAGAGGTCGATGGAGCTAGGATTAAAACCAAGAATCACCTACCCAGCAAAACTGAGTATCATGCTCCAAGGCAAAATGTTGATTTTCAATAAAATAGAGGACTTTCAAGCTTTCTCAGTGAAAAGACCAGAGCTGAATAGAAAATTTGACTTTCAAAAACAAAAGTCAAGAGAAGCATGAAAAGGTAAACAAGAAAGAGAAATCACAAGGGACTTACTAAAGTTGAACTGTTTTGTTTACATTCCTACATGGAAAGATGATGTGTATAATTCATGAGACCTCAGCATTAGGGTAGCTGAATATATACATATATGTATGGACAGAAGGCACAGGGTGAGTTGAATATGAAGGGATGATATCTAAAAAAATCAAATCAAATTAAGGGATGATAGAGGAATATATTGAGAGAGGGAGAAAGAGACAGATAGAATGGGGTAAATTATCTCACATAACAGTTGCAAGAAAAATCATTTCTGTTGGGAGGGAAGAGGGGGCAGGTGAGGGAGAATGAGTGAATCTTTCTCTCATTGGATTTGACCTGAGAAGGGAATAACATACACACTCAATTGGGTATCTTACCCCACAGGAAAGAAGGAGGAAGGAGATAAAATAGGGAGGACAATAGAAGGGAGGGCAGATGGGGGAAGTGGTTATCAAAAACAAACACTTTTGAAAGGGGACAGGGTCAAGGGAGAAAATTGAATAAAGCGGGATAGGATAGGAAGGAGCAAAATAGAGTTAGTCTTTCACAACATAAGTATTATGGAAGGGTTTTACATAATGATACACATGTGGCCTATGTTGGATTGCTTGCCTTCTTGGGGAGGGTGGATGGGGAGGAAAGAGGGGAGAGAATTTAGAACGCAAAATTTTAAAAGCAAATGTTCAAAAAAAAAGTTTTTGCATGCAACTAGGAAATAAGATATACAGGCAGTGGGGCATAAACATCTATCTTGCCATACAAAAAAGTAAGGGAAAAACGGATGGGGGGCAGTATGGCGACAGAAGGGAGGGCTGACTGGGGAATGGGGCAATCAGAATATATGCCATCTTGGAATGGGGGGGAGGGTAGAAATGGGGAGAAAATTTGTGATTCAAACTCTTGTGAAAATTAATGCTCAAAACTAAAATATTAAAGAAATAAATAAATGATTTTATATATACATTTACGTATATATACATATATACACATATATATGTATGTATGTGTGTGTGTATATATATATATATATATATATATATACACATATATATATATATATATATATATATAGTATGGGAGGGAGTGAAGGAGGATGTGAGAAAAAGCTTGTTTGTTCTGCAAAGGTGAGTTTCTCTCATGGTGCATAAAGTACATAGACCAGTAGTCAGGGAAAAGATTTGGGAGGAATGTTTGCATTGATAAAATGGGTAGCTAGGCACCTCCTCTGTGGTCATTGCAGTTCACTGTACTTGACAAAGGTAAATTGATTCTCTGTCTGGCTTTAGTACTAGGGCTTCTCTCCTGTGTGGACCCTAAGAGAGATCTTGATTTCCGATATTTGCTGTGCTCTTTCCCATGGACTTGAACCTCTCAAGGGTGAAGGAACTCTGTAGAGACTGACTTCTTTCATTTGACCTGCTGCAGCTACAGCTGCAGTTCCCTTGGTCTCTCAACCTTTTAGTGTGTCTAGGAATTATTGGTGGTTCACCTTCAGATCTGATCCTGCCACATCAGGCCAAAGAAATCTGTCTATAAATGACTTCATAGATTGTTCAAGCCAGGAAGGCCAAGGGCAGCTCAATTTGTGGTGTCACAGACACATAGGGCTTATAGCAGTGTTTCAGGTTACAGAGGTATGTGACTGAGTTTGTATCCTGAGAATACTACCTCTGCTCTTCATGTTTAGAAGTCTCTCGGATGGGGCAGCTAGGTGGCACAGTCAGTAGAGCACCGGCCCTGGAGTCAGGAGGACCTGAGTTCAAATCCGGCCTCAGACACTTGACACATGTACTAGCTGTGTGACCTTGGGCAAGTCACTTAACCCCAACTGCCCTGCCAAAAAAAAAGCAAAAAAAAAAAAAAAAAAAGAAGTCTCTCGGATACCATGGCCCATGTAGAAGCTCTGTAAATGTCAAGACCAAAGGTCAGGGATTGGTAAGCTCTGTCAAGGAATGTTCTGTCTAACAGTTACTCTAATTGCTCAGATTATAGCCTTGTCCACACTTGGATCATCATTCTGACCTCATTGTTCCATTCTATCTCTCTCTGTCTCTCCCTCCCTTTCTTTCTTTCTCTGTCACTCCTCCTCCTCCTCCTTTCTCCTTCTCCTTCTCCTCCTCCTTCTCTTTCTTCTCTTTCTCCTTCTTCTCCTTCTCCTTCTTCTCCTCCTCCTCCTTCTTCTTCATCATCATCTTCTTCTTCTCTTTTTCCTCCTTCTCCGTCTTCTCCTTCTCCTTCTTCTGCTTCTTCTCCTTCTCTTTCTCCTCCTCCTGCTCCTTGTCCTGGTCCTCCTCTCACTGCTGTTGCTCTTTCTCCTCCTTTTCCTGTTTTTCCTCTTCCTCCTCCTCTTCCTTCTTCCAAATCATTCACAAACATTATTAAGCACCTACTATGTGTTAGGCACTATGGTAAGTAATCAGGCTATACATAAAGGAAAAGACAGACTGTGCTCTTAAAAGGCTCACTAGGGTTGGTTACTTGGAAACAATTATGCATAAACAATGTACATAGAGGATCAATTGTAGATAATCTCTTAGTTAAGAGACTGGAATCAACAAAAATTAGGAAAGTCTTCATATCATAGGTGGGATTTTAATTGGGCCTTGAAGAAAGCAGAAGTTAGGAGATAGAGAAGAGAAAGAAGAGAGCTCCAGCTATGCGATCCAATGAGTTAAGATGCCCAGAGTTTAAATTTTTTTTTTCCTCTGAGGAATAGCAATGAAGCCAATTTCAATGGATCTTAGAATAGTAGAAGGGGAATAATGTGTAAGAAATTGTTTCTTTTTTCAGTGTAAGATGACAAGATGTTAAATTGAGGGTTTTATGTTTATTCTGTAAGAGATAGTGAGTTTCTGGAGTTTTTTAGAATAGACATGGGGGCATGGCCAGACCTGTACTCTGGGAAGATCAGCCTGTTACCTGCTTTGAGGAGGTACTACAGTGTGGAGAGACTTCAGACAGGGTTACCAAGCAGCTGACTAGTTCAATAATCCAGTGAGGTGACAGGGAATAATTTACATAAAAATGAAATTGTAGAGATATTCATCCCTCTCTGCCCCAGCTGCTGGGTTTAAGGGAAAAACATTTTTCGTAATCATTGTCTGTTTTCCAGGCTAGGATTGACAGAAACAGAAACCTTTTGATTCCCTGCAATTTTGTGGTAGACTCTTCTTTGTATCCCCTTATGCAGTAGGGAAGCAGTGCCCATCTCTCTATTTTGAAAGTGATCAAACATAAAAGTCTTTGAACTAGCCTCAGTGAGTAGTATTTAAACCTTTCTGCTTTTTTGTCTCCATTTTAGTGTATTTTGGCCATGACAGCCTACATGCATCATGTGAAAACAAGCATTGTGGTCGAGGGAGTCGTTGTATTGTAAATGAAGAGACCCAGATGCCAGAATGTCAATGTTTGGAAGGCTGCAAGTCTACTTACATGCCAATATGTGGATCTGATGGCAAATTTTATGAAAACCATTGTGAGCTCCATCGAGCTTCGTGTCTGCAGAAAAAGAAAATCTACATTGTCCATAGCAAGGACTGTTTCTTCAAAGGTAAGGAAATGTTTATTTTAGTTCCTCTTTTTATTTGGGTACAAATAGAGTGCTTTGCCTGACTATCCCAATGTTATTTTAAAAAACCTAAACTTTCCCATGATCTTCGACCAAGTCAGTCTTGAATCCAGGATATATCCATTCGATGATAGGGTATTTCAAAATTGTATTGAAGGGCTAATATTTTTTATTGTTGCATGTATATACTGGAAAAGAAGGAAATGTTGGTTGGACTTAATCTTTAGAAGTCTAAAAAATAGTTCTGTGAAATTGGGTCATTCTTTGAGCAGGCTTGGACTGAATGAAGTATGTGGAATGGGAATAATTACCCATATCAGTGAGAACAAAAATCCATTAGAGAACTGAACAGTTCATTTTATGAGCCTGTATTGTTTGCAAATATTTCTTTCATTTAGTTTTGTAATTGTTAGGTTTATGTTTTCTACATCTTATCTGTGGAAAGGAAATATAAATATTTTATTCTTATGATCATTTTTCTTAATACTGACCTCAGCATAATAGAATCACTCTAAACAGACTTTTTTTCTCATACCGATCATTATGTACATTATCTTAGTTGCACTTCCTCTACCCAGAGACAGGACCCTAACTTTGGAATTAACTTGCTTCTTTTTTCTTTAGCAGGTCTATTGTTTCCTATTTTGAATAATTTGGTGATTTTGTCAATAAAATATAGCAGAGGTTTTTACATCTTCTTAATTATTTTCTTCTTCCTAGAGCAATATGAATTTTAAAAAATATTTAATTTTTGTCTGGGGCTCCTTATTACAATTGAAGGATTACAGTTGAAGCATCTATTTCTCTTTAAATCCTAAGAAATCTGTTTGCATCTCAAATACCCAACTCTTTTTATTTTCATGGTGCATATAGTTATTTTCTTGGCTGAAAATTCTGGATACATCACCTCTATGTATTAATTTTATAAATGTTTTCTGAAAATATCTGAGATTGAACTTTCCCTTCATTAATTAATGTGTTGTGGCCCTAACTATTGTTCCTTTATTTGTGATTTCTTATAACATATTAAGAGAGTAGAGGTCTTTAGGAAGTGCTTTGAATCTTGAATCAGAAGACTTCTGTTCAAATCCTACCTCTGTGTGATTTATTTCTTGTGTGATTCTGAACAAATCATTTTTGTCCCTTTAATGCCTGTCATCAGTTAAGTGGCTTAAATTCAATGACCTTTAAGATTTCTTCTAGGTCTAAATATATGTTTCTGCAGTGCTAGGGATTTAGTTAGATAATGGCTCAGCACTTTTGAAGCAAGTAATACAATTTGCTTGTCTAATGCCCTACTCTGTTGAAAATCCATCTAGACTGTTTATCAGGTTTTGTCCCCACCTGGACATTTCCATGAGCTTTAGAAGAAATTTAGGAAAAGTCCTAGATCAATTTAAGTGTTGTAGAAAGCAACTGGATGAACTGGAGTAGGATTGAACAAGAACATACTTACTATGGTTGGAGGAAACTTCATGAAGTCCACTGGGGTATACATCATTTTGTATTTAACAGAATAGGACATTCTACTTTGTTAGTACTTAAAAGCCTTCAGCCAAGCCTCTGAACATTAATTACTTTGTCATAGCAGTCAGGAGAGGAGAAAGCATCAACTTTGCTCTCCTCTTTACTGACCTCAATATGGAGAAGAATCATACGAACTTTCGAGGATTGGAGGTTTCAGACTTCTTTCTCATCAGTTTACTTTTATCTTGTACTCGCAGCAGTAGAGGCTCTGATTGGAATGATCATATCTACCTTCAGAGCTAAGAAAAAAATAAGTGTCAAATGGCAACTTCATGACTGTACAAAGAACCCATCAGAAAATTTATACCTTGCATAAGGGAAATTTCACAAATAATGCCAAAATATCAAAACATGATTTCTAGAAGTTGTGGATTCTCCCTTTGCTCATGTATCCACTAAGCTTGAACCTACTTTCCTCTCAATTTCTTATGCACTGGTTGGAGATTTTGGGTGGAATGTTCTTAATTATGTTTGTTCAAAAAAGTAATTCTGACTGAGTTATAATCTATGGAGGACATATATTGGTCAATGTCTCTGAGATATGACATTGCATAGATAGCATCCAAACTCTCAGAATCATCTGCTTTCTGTCACTACTTAATAACTGTCCTGTGGGGAATCCTACCTGTCATTCCAGTAAGATTTCAGAGAGTATCACCTAGGCATGTACCATGAATGATAATATGATCTCATATTCTTTAGCTTAAAAAAAAATTGTTGTAACTTTGGAGTTCCACTACGATATGTCTGGGCGTGATGAATGTCAGATTCTTGCATATTACTATCTCATGGTTTCTGTTTTTTACTTCTTAGAAGATTTTTTTGACAATTTCCTGATTAATGGTGTCCTGCTTTTATTGTAGTTCTAGCTCCTTTCTGTCATAACCCTAAAATGGCTTTTTTAATGATCTGTCATCAGTGTTATTACACAGAAATCTTTCATCACTCCATAAGAATGTGAATAATTAAGTTATTGCTGAGCCTTTTTTTCAGCTATTCACTCCTATGTGCTGTGCAGTTGCATTTTCTAGAGTGGGAACTTTATCCTTATTTATTTGTTATGTCCTTAATTTTTCTACCCTCTTTATCTTATTTATTTTCTTCTTATTATCTTATTTATTTATCTTTATTTTCTTCATGTTTCCTTTCATTCATTTTAAAAATAAATTTTTTCTGGATTAATTTCTTTTTAACTTCAAGTTATTTTTTCAGTTCTATGATTTTATTATAATTGCAAATTCTTGCCAATTTTTATTAAGCATGGAAGATCTCTAAACTTCTTTCGGTACACATTTTTTCTTTCTTTTTTTCCCTTTTTGTTTTTATGGGGCAGGGAAGCAAGGCAATTGGGGTTAAATGACTTGCCCGATGTCTCACAGCTGGTAAGTGTCAAGTGTCTGAGGTCAGATATGAACTTGGGTCCTCTTGACTCCAGGGCCTATTCACTGCACCATCTAGCTGCTCCTTGGTATATTTTTTGCTGTTCTTTTGGTAGCCGGGTGGAATAGCAGATAGAGTGCTAGGCCTGGAGTCAGCAGATCTAAGTTCAGATCCAGCCTCCAACATTTACTAGTTGTGTGACTGTGGGCAAGTCACTTCACCCTGTTTTCCTCAGTACCTCATCTGTAAAATGAGTTGGAGAAGGAAAGGGCAAACTACTCTAGTATCTTTGCCAAGAAAACCCCAAATTGGGTCACAAAAAGTCAGGTATAAATGAAACAACTGAATAACAGAACTTCACTACTTCCCCTTTAGCTGATTCAGTTTGTTTATAGTATTATTCAATTTAATTGAATTTTTGCTCATATGAAACTATTATTTGTTTTTATTTTCCTTAATTTTTCCCTGTTTTTCTTCTCTTACTAGATTCTGATTGTTGTGTTATTGAAGTATGTTCAAGAAGCTTGGTTCTCTTTGTTCCTTGTACTCTTCTTTCTTTGAGTATTTTTATCAATTGGATTTTATATTACTAAATACTTGTTTGCCTAAAGGCATCCATCCTGGAGATGAGTTTAATAACCAAAATTGAAACCCATAATGTCAGTGTTGTAGGTAGAGAAAAGAAACCTCCAATACAGATTCCAAATACCTGGTTTTATCTAGAGATATTTGCCTCCTGTTATGTGCATTAAATGTTTGGTTTTTTGTTTGTTTCTTTGTAATCTATCAATGTAAGGATGTATCAAGTTTCAAAATTTCATTTTCTGTTACCTAAAAACATTCTGGTTTTTATAGTCTCTTTTTTATTCTAAATATTCTCTGTAAAAGATGAAGTTGATATTAATTGTTTTGGATGATACTTATGAGCTATCAATTATTTACACTGATATTGGGATAACAATATCTTAGTAAATTAATGACATAGAAAGGATTCTAAGTATAATTGATGATTTCTGTAAGGGGGATAATACTGAAATTTGGTTTTTCATCTATTGGGATTAAAAGGCAATCTGATCTCTTGACATGATAACTAGAATCCTGAGTGTGAGATATAGAAAGCCATGCTCCATGTTCCCAATCTGCTAGTGCTTATATGACTTGGTAGAACAGGCCTAGAGTGTTAATTATTATCTATGTATCCCCCTTAAGTAATCACTGTATTTTTCTACTCTTCCTTCTCAGGGTATTTTATAAAATAGAGAGTTCATGTTTTATGGGAAGGAATGTTCTGTTGTTATATTTATCAACTGGTTATTTCCTATTGTTTCTTTGGGTGCACTTAGAAGAGTGAAAAGTTGTAAGGGGTTGGTGCCGACCCCAGGGCTGTTAGGACCCTAGTACTTGGCCTGTTTCCTGAGTAAAACCAGGCAGGCTTAGAGGGAGTTGGAATGGCAGGTTCCCGGAGGGATGGCCTCTGCCCTTAACAGCCCCTGTAGTCGTCCTACACATGCAGGCAGAGTCTGTCCACAAGGGACTCACAAGCCCAGAAGGAGGGACCCAGCTGGCCATTACCTAATGCTCTTGAACCAGTGCCTAACACCATGCCTGACACAATGCTTTGTTGCTTTACTTACTGGAACATCTTTGATACTTTATGGGGGCATCCTGCCTCGTTTCTCACGTAGCTCATATGGCTCTGATACCATCTTGCAACATGCCCGAGCATTCCCATGCCTCCAAAGATACTGTAGGGCAACATCCCCCCTTGTTCCCATACCCCTACAGAGAACATCTTGCAACAGTAGACACCATAGTGTACTATACATTGCAACAATCCAGATCCTTCCCATGCCTATATCGATACCCATACCGGATCAAGGTGCAACAATATAACCGTACTGCAACATTTCTATCCTGTCCCTCTGCAACATTTCTGTTCCTTCCCATCCCCCTACCCATTGGACACCTGCTTCTGCTCATGTAGTGCAAACCCTATAAAACTGGATGATATCTCCCAATAAATCGGAGTTCCTTCCATTCTGACTCCCGCCTTATCCATTGCATCCTGAGATTGGGGTCCTTGCTGGTCAAGGACCCCCAACAAAAGGTTAAGCAGGAGGCATTTTGCTATGATGAGGAAAGCACTTTGTAAGTGGCTTATTTAGGATTTACTCAAGGTATTCCAAATCCAGTTTTATTTCTATTATAACAGGTATTATTTTAATATATTTTTATTTTGTTAAGTATTTTCCAATTACATTTAGAATTTTTTTAGCATTTCCCTGAAAAAAACTTAAGTTCCAAATTCTCTCTGTCCCTCAGACCCCTCCCACACCCATTGGTTAAGCAAGTAGTATGATATCAATTACACGTGTAAAGTTATGCAAAACATTTTCATACTATCCATGGTGCCAAAGAAAACACACAAAAAAGAAGAAAAGTAAAGTGCAAAATATAAGCTTTGATCTTCACTCAGAGGTAATCAATTCCCTCTCTGAACATGGACAGCATTTTTCATCGTGGATCTTTTTGAATTATCTTGGATAATTCTTCAAAATAGCTGAGTCTCTTTCACAGTTGATCATCCTTACAATACTATTTATGTTGTTCTCTTCGTTCTACTTACTTCACTTTGCATCAGTTCATATAAGACTTCCCAGGTTTTTCTGAAAAATGTCCAGTTCAAAAATTCTTAATAGCATAGTAGTATTCCATTACATTCATATACCACAACTTGTTCAGCCATTCTCCAATTGATGGGCATCCCCTCAATTTCTAATTCTTTTCCACCACAAAAAGAACCATTATAAATATTTTGGTATGCATGGGTCTTTTTCCCTTTTTTGCTTCTCTTTGGAGTACAAACCTAATAGTAATATTCCTATCAAAAGGTGTGCATGGTTTTGTATCTTTCTGACCATTGTTCCAATGTGTTTTCCAGAATTGTTGGACTAGTTCAGGGCTCCACCAACAATGCATTTGTCTCCATCTCCCCTCTGGGTTTAATTTTTCCTTTTCTGTCATGTTAGCTGCTCTGTTAGGTATGAACAGGTACTTCAGAATTGTTTCAACTTTATTGCTCTAATCAGCAGATTTAGAATGTTTTCATGTGATTATAGATAGCTTTCATTTCTTCTTTTGAAAACTGCTCGTTCATATCTTTTAACCATGTATCAATTGGAAAATGGCTTTTATTTTAATAAATTTGGTTCAGTTCCCTATACATTTGACATGAGGCCTTTATCAGAGAAACTTATTTTTCAATTTCTTCCAAGTTTAATATGGAATGCTTCATAAATTTTCATGTCATCCTTACACGGGCCCCATGCTAATCTTTGTATTTTTCTAATTTTAGTATATGTGCTGCCAAAGCAAACCCTGTCATGTACTTTTTTAAGGTTTTTTTTTTTTTTGCAGGGGGGAAGGCAGGGCAATTGGGGTTAAGTGACTTTCCCAAGGTCACACAGCTAGTGTGTCAAGTGTCTGAGGCCAGATTTGAGCTCAGGTCCTCCTGACTCAAGGTCCAGTGCTTTATTCATGTATTATTAAGGTTAGAATTGTCTAATCAGTGCACAGGGTTTGTTACTTTATCTTGAAACTTGAGGCAATATCAATTATGATCACAAAGGATGTTCTAAGCATATATAATCACGACAGCAATAAAATCAATAGCTCATAATTACTTTGATGTTTGCAAAACCCTTCTCCCACTTCCACTACAACTAATTTACAACTTATTGAAACCATGTGAGGTAGCAATGGTTAATACCCCCTTTGAACACATGAGGAACCTGAGTCGTAAACAACTTAAGTGACTTTCTCAAAATCACGCAGCCAGTAAGCGTATATAGGAAGATTCAAATCGAGGTCTTCCTGCTTTCAAATATTCCATGCTATTGATTATGTTAGGGCCCAAAGTTTCTTGTTGAGGAGGTGCACCTGGCATCAATAATAACCTGACATTGTTAATGTGATTACACTTGAATGGATACAATTGTATCTAGGTGATTTCTTGGTAACATAGTGGATGCAGAACAACCAATTTTTTCTGGAGTTATCTGAAATTACTTCTTAAGGTTTGAAAACGAAATGTAGTAGGATCTGGGCACTGTGAGTAAAGGGGCTATTTCAGGAGAGCACAAATGGCCTACTTTATCTCCATTACATTTTGGGAGAATTACTGTTTTCACCACCATAATATTTCTGGTAAAAGTAAATTTGGGGAAAAATGAGTATTGTCTCAGAATTGAGAGAAATAAAAACTCCTTCTACCACAAGGCGACTGTTACAAAATCATTTCCAGATCCCTCCCCTCAACATTTTCTATATATTAGATTATGGCAGCATATTACCAACTTGAGTTTTAGGGCAATATTTTCCAAATTCTATTTCATGCTCATTTACCTCTCACACATAATAAGACTTTGTGGAAGGAAGCTTTGCGTGTTTTCAGTTGACAGACTGTACCTATTTTCGGTAATGAAATTAAGGATCTAGACCATGTTTATAGGCTTTTAAATCTGAAATCTGCGTGAAACCGAGATTTACATTTTTATTTATATTTATATTTTTGAGGAGTTCAAACCCATGGACTTGTGAGAATGTAATTTTCTTTATGGTATTTTGCACTGGTAGAAAAACCATTGGATATAAAAGTAAAGAACGAGTATTTGAGTACTGCCTTTGTTGCTTACAACTCACGTGAGTGATCTATTACTCAGAAAACTCCAGTCTTCTGTTCTCTCTAGGAAAAAAAAATATAAATTTCTAAAACTGGCTTTTAAATCTATGTTCCTGGCACCAACTAGTCTTTACAGACTCAGTTCTTCTTTGTTCTCCTTCACAATCCCTATGCTCTAACCAGTCTGCCCATCTCTCTGTTCCATTCCCTTATTTATAGTGCCTTGGGTGCTATTAGAACAATTTGTAGAATTTTGGGCTGGGAGTCAGGAAGATCTCAGTTCAAATCTTCTGATATACAGGAACTACCTATGTTACCCCAGTGTAACAACAACGCTGCTTGCAGCTACTGTGGCTGTGTAAGGCCAATAACACCAGCAGAAGGGAGAGTTGCCCTTTCAGGTCCTTTGATCTGCTTTTCTAAGGAAAGCAACTTTAAAGGGTTAACAATCTTATTTTAATTAAACATACACATACCATTCACTTAGTTGGGGGGGGGGAAGCAAATACAAACAGAAATTACAAACAGATACAATATAAACAGATCAACATTTCTCTCTAACCAAATCACAGTACATAGTTAGTAGAGAAGCACCAACATCTGGGTTTTCAAAGCCAGGAGGCTCCTTACCGGCTTACCCAGAGTCTTGTCTTTCAATGAGCGTGCCCCCACAGGCAAAACACCAACCCCAGATCTTATATCCAAGTCTCAGGATCAAAGGGCATCACAATCATGCAACTCAAACTCATGTGATCTAGGCCTCCAGATTCAACCAAAGATTCCTTAGGGCTAAGAAGCACTCCAAAAACAAAGACAATGAAAAGTTCACTTTCCTTGCCATTACATTTGAAAGGCAAAACTCATCAAAGGTACTTGATTAGCTACCGAAAGAGAAAGCAAAAAAAGTCCCACCCTAATTACCATAACACCCAGAAAAGTCACTTAACCCCCCCCCCCCTTTGCCTTAGTTTCCTCATTTGGTAAGTGGTGATAGTAATTGCAGTCTCTTTTCAGAGTTGCCCAGTAGTAAAAGTTCTTTGTTAAAATTTGTAGAAAAGAGTTATCTGTCCAGTAATTTAAAGTGCTACGTAAATTATATTATCTATGGTTATATGTAGGTGTGTATATTTGTCTGTGTGTAGTTACCTCTGATGTATGTTCCTTAAAAACAAGAATAGTTTCTTTGTATTCTCAATCCTAAACATAGAGCTATATAGGTTTGTAATAAATGTTTGTTGATGACCATCGTAATTGTATTCTGTGGCCCTCAATTTCCTTGCTTGGAAACTAACTGAGAGATTTAATCTCAGTCTTCTCTTTTCCACTCCAGATCTATACCTATGTTCCTATATATTTTACTTGTGTTTGAGATGATGATAACAGAAAGCAGAATGTATTTATGTAAGAATAATCAGTCATAAAGATGTGCTCCCAAGTGGAGAGAATTACAGTGAAATCTCATTTACTCACTGATGAGAGTAACCAGAGACATGTTCATGATTGTATTCATAACATCTACACAGCAGTCCTTCAGAAATCATTCTGACCATTAAGGAAACAATTGAAAAACGAACAAGGAACAATGACAGTTATCTAGAGTCATTGTAGGGGAACAGTCTTTGCTGTTTGCAGATGGAAGGTGTAGAACTGTTGATCTGTTGTTTTGCTTCTGCCGGCTGTGTTTAGCTTTATAAACTAATATCTTGTGTTCTAGTTTTCACCTTCCAGAAAATTATCAGAACTCTACTCCCAGAAATCAATCAGTTAGACTCTCAGGACAGCAGAATTTCCCCTCAACTTGATGCAAAAAAGTGAATTGTGAATACAGAAGAGCTTTTCAAACAGGCAGAGTCTGTGATGCAGGATCCTGGCAGCTCAAGGGGCATGTTGGAAATTCAGTATGAGAATGAAGTTGGTACAAGTCTTGGGCCTACACTGGAATTTTACACACTTGTATCTCAGGAAGTAAAAAAGTCTAGAGAGCTGACTCAGGCCTCTGGAGAGGCAAAGAAGTAACAAAAAGAAGCCAGAAAGGGACTAAGTTATATTCAAAACCTCCAAGGCCCATTTGCACTTCTCTTTGGCTAAACAGCTAAAAAAGCACATATCGCCAAAGTTAAAATTAAGTTTCGCTTTTTAGGAAAATTAATGGCCAAAGTTATCATGAATTTCAGATTGGTGGACCCTCCCTTGGCTTGCATTTTTATAAATGGATGTTTCGACAAGAAACTTCACTTACATCACATGATTTGTTTGATATTGACCCAGCATGTCATTTAGAAGATATTGTCAGACAAAAGGAAAGACTTGAACAAGATAAATCACAGACCAAAGAGCATCTACAGTATGTGTTGGAGACCTTAAATATGAATGGCTGCTCAGTGGAAGACCTAGTACTGGATTTCACACTACCAAGGCTTCCCAACATAGAACTAAAGAAAGGGGGAAAGGCTATACCTGACACCATTCACAATTTACAAAAGTATCTATGACTAGTGATATTCTGGGTGCCAAATGAAGGTGTTGCTCAGTAGTTTGATTCATTAGAGATGGATTTGAACCATTCTACCAACTCAGCATCTTCAGTACTTCTATCCTGAGGAACTGGATCAGCTTCTGTAAGGCAGTAAAACAGACTTGGGATGCAAAGACACTGATGGAATGCTGCAGGCGGAATCATGGCTATACACATGACAGTTGAGCTGGGAAGTAACTGTTTGAAATTCTCTGTGGTTTTGATAATGAGCAACAGAGATTATTTCTTCAGTTTGTGCCTGGTAGCCCAACATTGCCCATAGGAGGCTTCCAAATTTGAATCCTCCTTTGACAATTGTCCGCAGGACCTTTTATTCAACAGAAAATCCATTCGATTTCCTGCCCTCAGTAATGACTTTTGTGAACTATCTCAAGTTGCCTGACTATTCAAGTATTGAGATAACACATGAAAAATATTGATGGCTGCCAAGAGAGGCAGCAGTCATTCCATCTTTCCTATTCATGAAGAAAAATGCAATGTCTGCCTGTTACAGGAAAAAAGAAAAAAATCATGATTTCTTTTCTAAATGTATCACCTAAGTCAAAGAAACATTTTACTCCTTCTTTTAGAAAAATGGCTTGCAGATAATAAAAGAGACACTTGGTTGATATTTCAGAATGTCTCCATGGACCCTAAAAAGTTGTTGTAACATGGTTTCTTTAGCAAGTTGTTTAAATTATCACTTATTTGATGAGTAAAGTTTTTAAACTTGCTTTGCTCTGTGAAATTTAGAAAGGGATGTTTTTGCAGGCTGGAACAATAAATTGCTGTGCAGTTTAATACCAGGATGTGTGTATCCCTCTAGCTACCTCTGCAGTTTTATTTCCTCCAAAGACAATTTTTGTACGTAAGTATGGAAATTAAAACTCATATGTATTTGACATATAGTTTAGTAAACTAGCTTTCTGTTCCTTCGCTTGCCTCTGATTTTCCTCCCTTCCTCCATTCTGCCCGATGTGCAATTCACATGTTTCTTTTTTGTGCACACACTCACAACAATTGTTACATTTTCATTGGCATGGGCGTATACCATTCCATGTTTTTTTCTCAAATTAAGATATAATTTAAATTTTGCTAAATTAAAATACATTGTCAATATAACTCAGCCTTTGTTCCAGGGAAGATTGTTTCATATAGTTTAGTTTTAATGTAGTTGTAGGCCCTATTGGTACTACAGCTTTTGTCACGTGACACACTAGCACTGTTGACATAGTTATTTCAGGCAACAAAAGCCTCCAAAATAGAGGTGAGGAAGAAATCGTTTCTTTGCGTATGTGTAGTTGAAAAATTGAACAATTTGGGCTGGCCGTTACTTATTATTATATGGCCAGAGCATTTTGAAGTGAAGTAAAGTTTTAAAAGTAAATTAGCAGTTTTCATTCCCTGCTTTATGAAAATGTTTTTTACCCTTGTTCTTCAGTTCTTGCTTTTCTTTCATGGTTTTGCTTTCATTCCTTTCTCTTAACCCTTATTTCCTTCCCCCTGCGCCCCCCCCCAAGTGCTGGAACAAACCGTTCAGCCTTTGCCTTGAACATAGATAAAATGCCTGTAAGCAATGCTCTGTCCAACTGTTTTATATGCTGATTTCTCAAATCTGCAATAATTTACTTCTTCAGGTTAACGTTTTTACCTGAATATAAATAAAGTTTGCTTCAAAAAAAATCTATGGAACATTCCCTTTCAAAAGTTTTTCTTTCAGCTTCAGAGAAAGAATGTGCATAGACTGTATACCATCATGAAATTTTTTGATGATTGGAGTGTTTGTTTTTGATTTGAAAAACATAAATTTTGGCTGTGACTTTTTTGTGCATTTTCTTTTAGCAAGAAATGGCTGAGGACTTTAGTAAATCTTCTTACTTTTCATTTATGATTTTTGAAATAAGCTACCCTACGGTACTGTGTGCTTTTGGGTTTTTTATCACTTTCTAGTAGTCTGATTTTTTTTGTAAATAAATAGTATTTTATTTTTTTCCAACATGTAAAGATAGGTTTCTACATTCATTTTTATAAGATTTTTTTTATTTTTTTACTTTTATTTTTATTTTTTTTAATTTATTTATTTATTTTTAGTTTACCACACACGGGTCTACATAGTTTTGAGTTCCAGATTTTCTCCCCTCCCTCCTCCCTTCCTCCCCAAGACGGCATGGAGTCTCATATAACTATCATGTATAATTTCGCATTGAATTAATTTATACACTAGTCAAGTTGTAGAGAAGAATTATGACCAATGGAATGAATAATGAGAAAGAAGAAACAGAACCAAAAAAAAAAAAACAACCCAAAAACAAAAACAAAAGAGAAGCAAAAAAGGCGAGCATGTAGTGCACCTTGATCTGTATTCAAACTTCACAGTTCTTTCTCTGGATGAAGATAGTATTCTCCATCGTGAGTCCCCTGGAGTTCTCCTTGCACCTTAGGTTGCTGAGAAGAGCGCAGTATGTCAGGGTTGGTCCTCACGGAATCCATATATCTGTGGCTGTGCACAACGTTCTCCTGGCTCTGCTCTGCTCACTCAGCATTATGTCGTGTAGGTTTTTCCAGGTTGTTATGAAGTCTGCATCATCCCCGTTTCTTATGGCACAATAGTA
Organism: Trichosurus vulpecula; assembly: GCF_011100635.1. Classification (NCBI taxonomy): domain Eukaryota; kingdom Metazoa; phylum Chordata; class Mammalia; order Diprotodontia; family Phalangeridae; genus Trichosurus; species Trichosurus vulpecula. The sequence goes on along the minus strand of NC_050575.1, from coordinate 25,965,299 downwards.
TTCCATCACCTTCATATACCACAGCTTGTTCAGCCATTCCCCAATTGATGGGCATCCCTTTGATTTCCAATTTTTGGCTACCACAAAAAGAGCTGCTATAAATATCCTTGTACATATGGGTCCTTTTCCCACTTCTGTGATTTTTTTGGGATACAACCCTAGAAGTGGTATTGCTGGGTCAAAGGGTATGAACATATCTATAGCCCTTTGGGCATAGTTCCAAACTGCTCTCCAAAATGGCTGGATCAGCTCACAACTCCACCAGCAATGCAACAATGTTCCAATTTCCCCACATCCTTTCCAGCATTTATCATTTTCCTGTTTTGTTATTTTAGCCAATCTGACAGGAGAGATGTGGTATCTAAGAGTTGTTTTGATTTGCGTTTCTCTAATCAGTAGTGATCCAGAGCATTTTTTCATATGCCTGTAGATAGCTTTAATTTCTTCCTCTGAAAACTGCCTGTTCATATCCTTTGACCATTTTTCAATTGGGGAATGGCTTGTATTCCTATATATTTGGCTCAGTTCCCTGTATATTTTAGAAATGAGGCCTTTATCAGAGATACTAGTTGCAAAGATTTTCTCCCAATTTTCTGCTTCCCTCCTAATTCTTGTTGCATTGGCTTTTTTTGTACAAAAACATTTCAATTTGACATAATCAAAATTATCCATTTTGCATTTTGTAATGCTTTCTATCTCTTGTTGGGTCATGAATTCTTTACTTTTCCATAAATCTGAGAAGTAAACTATTCCTTGCTTTCCCAAATTACTTATAGTATCAGCTTTTACTCCTAAGTCATGAACCCATTTTGACTTTATTTTGGTATATGGTGTAAGATATTGGTCTATGCCCAGTTTTTGCCCTACCATTTTCCAATTTTCCCAACAGTTTTTGTGAAATAGTGAATTATTAGCCCAGAAGCTGGCCTCTTTGGGTTTATCAAAGAGTAGATTTCTAAACTTGTTGATTTCTCCTACTTGTGTACCTATCCTATTCCACTGATCCACACCCCTATTTCTTAACCAGTACCAGGCAGTTTTGATGACTACTGCTGTGTAGTACAGTTTAATATCTGGTATGGCTAAGCCACCTTCTCTAGCATGTTTTTTCATTAATACCCTAGATACTCTAGACCTCTTGTTTTTCCAAATGAATTTTGTTATTATTTTGTCCAGCTCAGTAAAATAATTTTTTGGTAGTTCGATTGGTATGACACTGAATAGATAGAGTACTTTAGGTAAAATTGTCATTTTTATTATATTAGCTCGGCCTAACCATGAGCAACTGATATTTTTCCATTTATTTAGATCTGATTTTATTCACGTGAAAAGTGTTTCATAGTTATGTTCATATAGGCCCTGGGTTTGTCTTGGCAAATAGACTCCCAAATATTTTATAGTGCCTTCAGTAACTTTGTATGGAATTTCTCTTTCTATCTCTTGCTGTTGGGCTTTGTCAGTAATGTATAGGAATGCTGAGGATTTATGTGGGTTTATTTTATATCCTGCAACTTTGCTAAAGTTGTTTATTATTTCAAGTAGTTTTTTACTTGATTCTCTAGGATTCTCTAGATAAATCATCATATCATCTGCAAAAAGTGATAATTTAGTTTCTTCTTTTCCTATTCTAATTCCTTCAATTTCTTTTTCTTCTCTTATTGCTGCAGCTAATGTTTCTAGTACCAAATTGAATAGTAGGGGTGATAATGGACATCCTTGTTTCACCCCTGATCTTATTGGGAATGCATCTAGTTTATCCCCATTAAAAATAATGCTTGCCGATGGTTTTAGGTAGATGCTATTTAAAATTTTGAGGAAGGTTCCACTTATTCCTATGCTTTCTAGTGTTTTTAATAGGAATGGGTGTTGTACTTTGTCAAAGGCTTTTTCTGCGTCTATTGAGATGATCATATGGTTTCTGCTAGTTTTGTTGTTGATATGGTCAATTATGCTAATAATTTTCCTAATATTGAACCAGCCTTGCATTCCTGGAATAAATCCTACCTGGTCATAGTGTATTATTCTCGTGATGAGTTGCTGCAATCTTTTTGTTAATATTTTATTTAAAATTTTTGCATCAATATTCATTAGAGAAATTGGTCTATAATTTTCTTTCTCTGTTTTAACTCTCCCTGGTTTGGGTATTAGTACCATATCTGCATCATAAAAAGAATTTGGTAGGACTCCTTCTTTACCTATTTTCCCAAATAGTCTACAAAGTATTGGAATTAGTTGTTCTTTAAATGTTTGATAGAATTCACATGTAAAACCATCTGGCCCTGGAGATTTTTTCCTAGGGAGTTCATTGATGGCGTGCTCAGTTTCTTCTTCTGATATGGGGTTATTAAGAAATTTCACTTCCTTTTTTTGTCATACTAGCCAATCTGATTGTGTGATGTAGTACCTCAGAGTTGTTTTAATTTGCATTTCTCTAATCAAAGCAATTTAGTGCATTTCTTCATATGCCAATATATAGTTTTGATTTCTTCATCTGAAAAATGCCTGTTCACATCTTTTGACCATTTATCAATTGGGGAATGGCTTGTGTTCTTCTAAATTTGAATCAGTTCTCTATATATTTGGGAAATCAGGCCTTAATCAGGGTCATTTGCTATAAAGATTGTTTCCCAGCTATTTGCTTTCATTCTAATATTGGTTGCATTTGTTTTGTTTTTACAAATCTTTTCAATTTAATGTGATCAAAATTATCTCTTCTACATTTCACAGTGCTTTCTATCTCTTGTTTGGTCATGAATTCTTCCTGTCCCCATAGATCTGGCAGGTAGAGTATTCCTTGCTCTTCTTATTTCTTTGCTTCATTGTCTATGGTGCCTTTTAACAAGAGGTAGTTTCCTTCCTTATCTCTTTTAATTAGGTCTATTTTTGTTTTTGCTTTTTCTTTTTGCTTTTACTTTGTCTAAATCAATATTTCTACCCCTCAATTATTTTCACTTTAAATGAAACATGCTCCAGCCCCTTACATTTACTCTGTGTTTGTCTCTCTGCTTCAGGTATGTTTCTTGTATGCAATATATTTTAAGATTCTGGTTTTTGATCCACTCTGCTATCAGCTTCCATTTTATAGGAGAGTTTATTCCATTCACATTCACAGTTATGATTACTCCTTATGTATTTCCCTCCATTTTATTCTTGTTCCTGTTTGTCCACTCTCTCCTTTCACCCTTTCCCACCTCACTAGTGTTTTGCTTCTATCTACAACCTTTCCTGATCTGCCCTCCCTTCTCTCAGTCTCCCTGCCCTTTACTTAATCTCTTCCCCTCCCACTTCCCTTTCAGGTAAGATATTTCTATATTCAACTGATTGTGTGTATTATTCATTCTTTGAGCCACCACTGATGAAAGCAGGGTTCAAGCAATGCCCCTGACCGGCCCCCCCCATTTCCTCCCATTTTCCCCTCCACTATAATAGATTTTTCTCACCTATTCATGTGCAATAATTTACCCCATTCTACCTCTCCCTTCCTTCTTCACCCATTGTACTCCTCTTTCTCATCCCTTAATATTTTTGTCATTCCCTTAAATTCAACTTATTTTCTATGTATAGTCTATCTGTACAGTTAATGATTCAGTTTTTAAGAGTTATGAGTATCATCTTCCTGTGTAGGATCTAAGCAGTTTAGCTCTGTTGAATCCCTTATGTTTTCTTTTCACTTTTTACCTGTTTTTGCTTCTCCTGGGTCTTGATATTGGAGGTCAAATTTTTGGTTTAGTTCTGGTACTCTCCTTATGAAGGCTTGAAATCCTTTTATCTCATTGAATGACCATTTTCCCCTTGATGTACTGTGCTTCATTTGCTGGGGAAGTGATTCTTAGGTATAGTCCTAGCTCTTTTGCCTTGCAGAATATCATACTTCATGACCTCTGATCCTTTAATGTTGCAGCTGCCAAGTCCTTTGTGATCCTGACTATGACTCCCTGATATTTGAATTGTTCTTGCTAGCTATTTTTCATTTACCTGATAGTTCTGAAATTTGGCTACAATTTTCCTTGGGGTTTTTATGTAGCAATCTCTTTCCTGAGATTATCGGTGGATTCTTCCAAAGCCTATTTTGTTCTCTGGGTTCAAGACATTAGGGAAGTTTTCCATGATAATTTCTTGAAAGATGCTATCCAGTTCCTCCTTTTGTTTGTGGCTTTCAGGCAGTCCAATGATAAATGTTGGAGAGGATGTGGGAAAATTGGGAGACTAATGTAATGTTGGTGGAGTTCAGAACTGATCCAACCATTCTGGAGAGCAATTTGGAACTATGCCCAAAGGGCAACCAAACTGTGTATACCCTTTGATCCAGAAATAACACTATTAGGTCTGTATCCCAACGAGATCATAAAAAAGGGAAAAGGACCTGCATATGCAAAATGCACACTATTTGTGGTGGCGAAATTTTGGAATTGGAGGGTTTGCCCATCAATTGGGAAATGGCTGAAAAAGCTGTGGCAAATGAATGTAATGGAACACTGTTGTGAAATGAGAAATGATGAAGAGGCTTATTTCAAGAAAACCTGGAAAGATTTGTATAAACTAATAAAATAAACTAATACAAAGTGAAATGAGCAGAACCAGGAAGACACCGTACACAGCATTAGCAACATCATGCGATGATCAGCTATGAATGACAACTCTTCTCAGCAACACAATGATCCAAGACAAATACAAAGGGCTCATGAAGGAAAATATGCGGATAAAGAACTAATAGATCCTGAATGCAGATTGAAGTATATTTCTTCACTTATTTTACTCTTTCTTGTATTTTTTTTCTTTTGCTCTGTTTCTTCTTACACAGCTGTGATGGATATGGAACTGTTTTGCAAAGTAGTTTATGTATACAAATTATATCAAACTGCCTACCATTTTCAGAAAAGAAGAGAGGAAAGAGTGAGGCAGAAAAAAAAATGGAACTCAAAAACTTATAAAAAGTGAATGATAAAAATTTTTTGACATATAGTTGTGGGAAAAATAAAATGCTATTTAAAGCAAAAAAAAAAAGAAATTTCACTTCCTTCTCTGTTAGCCTGGGCAGTATATGTTTTTGTAGATATTCATCCATATCTCTAAGGTTGTCAAATTTATGGGCATACAGTTGGGCAAAATAATTCCTAATTATTGTTTTGATTTCCTCTTCATTAGAGGTGACCTCACCCTTTTCATTTTTGATACTGGTAATTTGATTTTCTTCTTTCTTTTTTTTAATCAAATTGACCAGAGGTTTATCAATTTTATTGGTTTTTTCATAAAACCAGCTTTGTTTTATTTATTAATTCAATAGTTTTCTTGGTTTCAATTTTATTAATCTCTCCTTTGATTTTCATTATTTCTAATTTGGTATTTAATTGGGGATTTTCTATTTGCTCTTTTTCTAGCTTTTTCAGCTGTATGCCCAGATCATTGATCTCCTTTTCCCCTATTTTATTCATGTAGGCGTTTAGGGATATAAAACTTCCCCTAAGAACTGCTTTTGCTGCATCCCATAAGTTTTGGTATGTTGTTTCATTATTGTCATTCTCTTGAATGAAGTTATTAATTGTTTCTCTGATTTGTTCTTTGGCCCACTCATTCTTTAGAATTAAATTATTTAGTTTCCAATTAGTTTTTAGCTTATTTTTCCATGGCTCTTTATTAAAAAGGATTCTTATTGCATCATGATCTGAAAAGGATGCTTCAACTACTTCTGCTTTTCTGCACTGGATTGTGAGGTTTTTATGCCCTAGTACATGGTCAGTTTTTGAGTATGTGCCATGTACTTTTGAGAAGAAAGTATATTCCTTTTTATCCCCATTCAGTTTTCTCCAGAGGTCTATCATATGTGCCTTTTCTAAAATTCTGTTTACCTCCTTAACTTTTTTCTTATTTATTTTGAGGTTAGATTTATTAAGTTCAGAAAGGGGGAGGTTGAGGTCTCCCAATATTATAGTTTTGCTGTCTATTTCTTCCTGTAACTCTCTTAACCTCTCCTCTAAGAATTTGTATGCCTTACCACTTGGTGCATAAATGTTAAGCAATGATATTGCTTCATTGTTTATGGTGCCTTTTAGCAGGATATAATGTCCTTCCTTATCTCTTTTAATTAAATGTATCTTTACATTTGCTTTGTCTGAGATTAGGATTGCTACACCTGCTTTTTTTACTTTAGCTGAGGCACAATATATTTTACTCCAGCCTTTTACCTTTACCCTATGTGTATCCCCCCGTTTCAAATGCGTTTCTTGTAAACAGCATATTGTAGGATTATGGTTTTTAATCCATTCTGCTATCTGCTTCTGTTTTATGAGAATGTTCGTCCCCTGCACGTTCAGGGTTATGATTTCTATCTGTGTCTTTTTCTCCATCTTAATTCCCCCTGTTTATGCTTTTATTTCTCCCTTTCCCCTTCTCCTCCTCAACAAAATTTTGCTTTTGACCGCCGCTTTCTTCAGTTAACCCTCCCTCTTTATTCCCCTCCCTTATCTTACCATTACCCACTTGCTACTTCTCCTCTCCCTTCTGACCACCCCCCTCCCTTTTTCTCCCCTTACCCTCCCACTTCCCATAGGACAAGTTAGATTTCTAAACTTATCAGAGTATGTTATTCCCTTCTTGAACTAGATCAGATGACAGTAAAGCTCAAATACTGCTCTTCTCCCTCCCTTCTTTCCCTCTACTATAATATGTTTTTGTGCCACTTCATTTGGTGTAATTTACCCTTTTCTACTACCTCCTTACCGCTTCCCTCATAGCCCTCCCTTTATATCTCTTACTTATATTTTATATCTTTACATCAGTTAATTTATACAGGCATTCACAACCTATGTATATCTCTTTCAATTGTCATAATAGCTGTACCATTCTCAAGAATGACTTATATATGTGTATATATATAAACATACATAAGATGATATAACCCCACATAAAGATGTAAACAACCTGCCCTTATTGGTGAATAAGGTTTGTGGGGTTTTTCCCCTGGTTACCTTTTTATGTCTCTCTTGAGTTTTGTATTTGGAGATCAAATTTTCCATTGAGTTCTGGCCTTTTCATCAGGAAGGTCTGGAATTCCCTTATTTCATTGAATGTCCATGACCTTGCCTGGAAAAGTATGCTTAGTTTTGTTGGGTATTGATTATATTAGCTCGGCCTAACCATGAGCAACTGATATTTCTCCATTTATTTAGATCTGATTTTATTCGCGTGAAAAGTGTTTCATAGTTATGTTCATATAGGCCCTGGGTTTGTCTTGGCAAATAGACTCCCAAATATTTTATAGTGCCTTCAGTAACTTTGAATGGAATTTCTCTTTCTATCTCCAGATATATTCCAATTTCTCCTGTCTTTTAATGTGGAAGCTGAGAGATCCTGCATGATCCTGACTGTAGTTCCACAATATTTGAATTGCTTCTTTTTAGCTGCATGCAGTATTTTCTCCTTGAGTTTATAGCTCTGAAATTTGGCTATAATATTTCTTGGTGTTTTCAATTTGGGATCTCTTTCAGGGGGTGATCGGTGAATTCTTTCAATGACTATTTTGCCCTCTGGTTCTAGGACATCTGGGCAGTTGTCTTTGATAATTTCTTCGAAGATACTGTCAAGGCTCTTTTTTTCATCGTGGATTTCCGGTAGACCAATAACTCTTAAATTGTCTCTCCTGGATCTATTTTCCAGGTCAGTTGTTTTCCCAATCAGATATTTCACATTTTTTTCTATTTTTTCATTCTTTACGTTTTGTTTTATTACTTCTTGGTGCCTCATAGATTCATTAGCTTCCACTTGCTCAAGTCTAATTTTTAATGAGTTAGTGTTTACATTTTGCTTTTGAGTCTCTTTTTCCAATTGGTTGATTTTGCCTCTCAGGGTGTGCTTTTCTCTCTCTAGATTCTGAATCTCCGTAGCCATTTCGCCAATCTTATTCTTTAGGGACTTGATTTCATCAGTGGATTTTTCCCTTTTTTCCATTTTTTCCATATTTTCTTTTAGCTCCCTAATTTGGTTTTTAAAATCCTCCTTTAGCTCTTCCAGCAGTGCTTTTTGGGCTGGAGACCAGTTCATATTACCTTTTGAGGTGTCTGATGTATCTACAGTATTGTTACTTCCCTCTTCCATATTTGTATTTTGATCCTGCCTATCTCCATAAAAAGAATCTATTGTCCTCGGTTTTTTTGTGTTCTTCTTCATGTTGGTTTGCCTTTTGCTGGCTTTACAACGAATTTCTATCTGTGGGCCTCAGGGCTTTCTGTCCCAGCTTTCTTATTCTGGGGGTTGTGAGTCTAGAATTAGAACCTTCAGTTTCCTGAGGTGTGGGGGAGGGGTCTGGCTCCCTGGCGTCTCACTCCCTGTGGGTGCTCTCCAGCACTTGCTTTTCAGCAATGGTCTCAGCTGTTTGTTGTTTGAGCTGATGTCTGGCACTTCCCCTGGGGGAGCAAGGTTACGTCTGGACTCCTGGCGTTGACCCCTGCTGACTCTGCCCCTGTGGGACTAATGAACTTCTGCTATTTGACCACTGAAGCCCCACTACTTTCTGCTCAGTTCCAGCGTTCTTTTTTTTTTCCCGAGGGATTCTCTGGGTAGGGACGGGAGGGATTAGAGCTATTTACCTGGACATTAAGAACTCCTGGATGATCAAGAAGCCGCGTTTAATACGTTTGGGCTGCAAACTTCTGGAGACGGTGATTCATGGGTGGCCTTGCGCTGCCTCTTGTTGCTTCCACAGACTGCCATCCTGTGTTGGGAGGCCTGGGGATCTCCGCCGGTTTCGGGCGCCCAGCTTTCTCCCAGCCCATCTCCCACGTGGATTTCCCGGGCAGCCGCTTCCGCCTTGGTCTGGAGCCGCTCCGCACAGAGCACTCTCCGAGCCTACAGGTTCGTGCTTCCGGCCTTTCAGACTCTCCCGGTTCGTAAATTTGCCCCACGCAGACTGCTCGCGGTTTCTGACTCCATTTTTATAAGATTTTGAGTTCCAAATTTTTCCCCTTTCTCCTTCCCTTACCTCCTCCCCAAGATGGCAAACAAGCTGATATTGGTAATACACATATTGATCTTCATTCAGACTTGATAGTTTGTTCTCTGGATGTGAATAGCATTTTTCATCATGAGTCTTTTGGAATTGTTTTGGGTCTTGTATTGCGAGAACAGCTAAGTCTATCATAATTGATCATTGCATGATGTTGCTGTTACTAGGTACGGTGTTCTCCTGGTTCTGCTCACTTCACTCAGCATCAGTTCATGTAAGTCTTTCCCGGTTTTTCTGAAATCTGACTGCTCATCATTTCTTATAGGACACAGTAATATTCCATTACTTTTATGTACCACAACTTGTTTAGCCATTCTTCAACTGATGGACAGTCCTTCAATTTCCAATTCTTTGCCAACATAGAGCTGCTTTAAACATTTTTGTACAGGTAGGTCCTTTTCCCTTTTGCATGACCTCTTTGAGATACAGACGTAGTAGTGGGATTTCTTCATCAACTTTTTTTTTAAATATTTTTTTTATTTAATATATTTAGTTTTCAGCATTGATTTTCACAGGAGTTTGAATTACAAATTTTCTTCCCATTTCTACCCCCACCCACTCCAAGATGTTGTATATTCTGGTTGTCCTGTTTCCCCGTCAGCCCTCCCTTCTGTCACCCCACTCCCCTCCCATCCCCTTTCCCTTTCCTTTCTTGTAGGGCAAGATAAATTTCTATTCCCCATTGCCTGTGTATCTTATTTTCTACTTGCATGCAAAAACTTTTTTGTTTTTGTTTTTGAACATCTATTTTTGAAAACTTTGAATTCCAAATTCTCTCCCCTCTTCCCTTCCCACCCACCCTCCCTAAGAAGTCAAGCAATTCTACATGAGCAACATACGTATCAATATGTATAACCCTTCCACAATACTCATATGTTGTGAAAGACTAACTATATTTTGCTTCTTCCTAACTTATCCCCCTTTATTGAATTTTCTCCCTTGACCCTGTCCCTTTTCGAAAGTGTTTTTGATTACCTCCACCCCCATCTGCCCTCCATTCTATCATCCCCCCTTTTTTATCTTTTTCCTCCTTCTTTCCTGTGGGGTAAGATACTCAATTGAGTATGTATGGTATTCCCTCTTCAGGTCAAATCTGATGAGGGCAAGATTCACTCATTCCCCCTCACCTGCCTTCTCTTCTCTTCCTACAGAAGTGCTTTTTCTTGCCACTTTTATGTGAGATAATTTACCCCATTCTATTTCTCCCTGTCTCCCTCTCTCAATATATTCCTCTCTCATCCCTTATTCATCTTCAACTCACCCTGTGCCCTCTCTCTCTCTCTCTCTCTCTCTCTCTCTCTCTCTCTATATATATATATATATATATATATATATATATATATATATATATGTATATATATATATATATTTATATACACACACACACATACACATGCACACATACATACATACACACTCACATATACATATATATACACATACATACATGCATAATCCCTTCAGCTACCCTAATACTGAGGTCTCATGAATCATACACCTCATCTTTCCATGTAGGAATGTAAACAAAACAGTTCAACTTTAGTAAGTCCCTTGCAATTTCTTTTTCTTGTTCTTTTTCTTGATTACCTTTTCATGCTTCTCTTGATTCTTGTGTTTGAAAGTCAAATTTTCTATTCAGCTCTGGCCTTTTCACTGAGAAAGCTTGAAAGTCCTCTATTTTATTGAAAATCCATATTATGCCTTGGAGCATGATACTCAGTTTTGCTGGGTAGGTGATTCTTGGTTTTAATCCTAGCTCCATTGACCTCCAGAATATCATATTCCAAGCCCTTCGATCTCTTAATGTAGAAGCTGCTAGATCTTGGATTATTCTGATTATGTTTCCACAGTACTCAAATTGTTTCTTTCTTGCTGCTTGCAGCATTTTCTCTTTGACCTGGAAACTCTGGAATTTGGTGACAATATTGCTAGGAGATTTCTTTTTGGGATCTATTTCAGGAGGCGATCAGTGGATTCTTTCAATTTCTATTTTGCCCTGTGGCTCTAAAATATCAGGGCAGTTCTCCTTGATAATTTCTTGAAATATGATATCTAGGCTCTTTTTTTTGTTCATGGCTTTCAGGTAGTCCAATAATTTTTATATTGTCTCTCCTGGATCTATTTTCCAGGTCAGTGGTTTTTCTAATGAGATATTTCACATTGTCTTCCATTTTTTCATTCCTTTGGTTCTGTTTTATAATATCTTGATTTCTCATCAAGTCACTAGCTTCCACTTGCTCCAATCTAATTTTTAAGGTAGTATTTTCTTCAGTGGTCTTTTGGACTTCCTTTTCCATTTGTGTAATTCTGCCTTTCAAGGCATTCTTCTCCTCATTGGCTTTTGGGAGCTCTTTTGCCATTTGAGTTAGTCAATTTTTTAAGGTGTTGTTTTCTTCAGTATATTTTTCAGTATTTTTGGGGGTCTCCTTTAGCAAGTCATTGACTTGTTTTTCACAGTTTTCTCGCATCCTTCTCATTTCTCTTCCCAATTTTTCCTCTACTTCTCTAACTTGCTTTTCCAAATCCCTTTTGATCTCTTCCATGGCCTGAGACCAGTTCATATTTTTCTTGGAGGCTTTTGGTGTAGGCTCTTTTACTTTGTTGACTTCTTCTGGCTGTATGTTTTGGTCTTCTTTGTCACCAAAGAAGGATTCCAGAGTCTGAGACTGAATCTGGGTGCGTTTTGGCTGCCTGGCCATATTCCCAGCCAACTTACTTGTCTGTTGAGTTTTTCAGTGGGGTATGACTGCCTGTAGACTAAAGAGTTCTATTTTCCACGCTTGGTCGGATGTGCTGCCCCATCAGCACTCCTCCTTCCCCAAGAACCCCCAACCCGGACTGGACTTAGATCTTCAGCAGGCTCTTCACTCCTGCTCTGATCTGCCACTTAATTCCTCCCACCAGGTGGGCCTGGGGCCGGAAGCAACTGCAGCTGTAGTTCTGTAGCTGCCCCACCTCTGCTGCCCCTGGGGTGGTAGCCGAACTGTGAACTCCTTCCACTCCCGCAGCTTTTCCCACTAACCTTCTCTGTTGTCTTTGGTGTTTGTGGTTTGAGAAGTGTGGTAAGTGCTGCAGCTCACTGATTCAGGGCACTAGGGCATGCTCCACACAGCTCCTGGTCCAGTTGGTCTGCCTGCCCACGCTGGGCTCTGCTGTGCTCAGCTCCGCTCCCCTCTGCTCCCAGCTCCGTGAGGGATAGACCTTACCCAGAGACTATCCAGGCTGTCTTGGGCTAGAGCCCTGCTTCCCTCTGCCACTTTGTGGGTTCTGCAGTTCTAGAATTGGTTCAGAGCCATTTTTTATAGGTTTTTTGGAGGGACTTGGCGAGGAGCTCATGCTAGTCCCTGCTTTCCAGCCGCCATCTTGGCTCCACCCCCTGCATCAACTGTTTGACTGCCCTTTGGGCTAATCTGATGATTCTTAAATGGTCTTTGAATGATATTTTGAAATTAGTTGTTGATCAACATTTACATTTAAATTTTTTTCTGTTATCGTGTTTTAAAAACATTTGTAACATTGTCAATCTATCTTTCCTACCTTCCGATTTTCATAGAGATAATACTTTTTCAAGATTTTATACCTTTTTGAACAACTTATTCATTTTCTTCTCAATTCTTTTCACTTATTTCTTAAATTTAACCTACATTTCCTCTTTTTTTAATCTCTCTTATTTTCCAAGTACTCTTATTGTTATTTCAGCCAGGATAATCCTTTTTCTCTGAGAATTTCCTCATTGTTTTTGTAGATTTTTCTCTTTTCTGGTTTTAACATTCAGGTAATTCTTAACCAATAATATTTCTTGATTATATTCATTGTCTTCTTCTGTTTGCTTGTATTTCACCTTGAGGTCCCCATTTTGGATTTTATACGAGTGGTATAAGCTTTGCAACTTTCCTCTAGGTGGCTCAGACCATGTTTGATCCTAACTTGGTTTTGTGTGATCTTAACCTTGGTTTATTTCATACCTCATATGTTTAAACAGAAATTGGTGTCAGTCAGAATTCTGTGGTCTCCTAGGCCATCACTAAAAGCTCCTGTTCAGAGTCTTTCTCTGGGTTCTTTTCTTTACTGGAGCATTTCTAGTCATGTTTCTGGGGCAATCTTCTGACCTGTTCATCTGTTACTGCTCATTCCCTACCTAACCATTTCAGTGGTAATTGTTTTATGGCTGCAAGTTTGACCACTCTTGTGCTAGATGGACATATTTAATAATGTTTCACTTCGCATTTCTTGGACATTGATGGTGTACTCGCTTGATATTATTTCTATATTAATATGTGTGATAGTTGGTTTCCATTACGGCCTTTTGGTCATCTGAATGGGAATCCTAATAGCAATAATGGATTATAATAAATTACAATTTACTATTGTAATGTAATACCAGTATTAATAATAATAATATTGGTCTTTGTGGAGCAGAGTTTCTGTATGGTTGTTTTAATCTTTGTTGAGGAGAGTTACTGTATGATTGTAAAGTGTGGTTGGTATCATGTAGGGCCAGAAGCAATGGTTCTTTTAAGAAAAAGTAGTTTATGTTTAAGTCTTTAAATTTCATCCCTGACAGATGCAATGAGCCTCTGTATGTGTTTTCGTACCACTAGAGGACTATGTGATACTTTCAGTTCTACTTTTCCCTTTCCTAAATCCCATGCCCCCAAATAATGGTGTGATCTTCAGTAACCAACATGAGATTTTTTTTATTGATTCATTGAATAGTATATATCTATTGTAACTTTCTGGACCCCAGAATTATGGCGTGTTTTTTAGCATTGAATATAATTTCATTATATTGAGAATTCATGACCTCCAAGTTGGTCTGGATACATTAAACAGCTTCTTTTTTTAGCAACAACATCCTTTTTGAGTGATCTCATTAAAATTTTCTTCTCCTTTACAATCCCGAAGCAGCCATGGCCAAATTTAGAGGTGGTGCCAATAAATTTCAAATCAATCTTCTCCAGGGTAGAAAATTTAGTCTGTACCAGTGGAGACTTTCTCAGGGTGAGGGCATGTTTTTGTGTCCCAATGACAAAAGCTTTGAATATGATAATGTCATTGGTTACTTCACCATAGTGTACATAGCCTCCTAGTAGACTGATGCTCTTTTCAGACAGGTCATAACTGTTGCATGCTTTGTTAGGGAGTAACATGCAAGAAGAATTGGAAGGTAGAAAGGGATTAGGTTATGATGGGTTTTGAATGCCAAATAGAGTATTTCGTATTTTATCTTGGAGAAGCCAAAGGCTAATTCAGTTTTATTTGTGTGTGTGTGTGTGTGTGTGTGTGTGTGTCTGTAGATTAGGCCTGAACTTTAATCTATTACAGTATTTCAGGTTTGTAGTGATAAGGACCAGGACTAGAGTGGTTGCACTATCAGAGGAGAGAAGGAGTCACCATTCTACAGATGTTGTAAAGGTAAAATCCACAGACCTTGCATACTGATTGAATGTAGCAGGTGAGAGATAATGAGAATTTTAGGTTTGAGCCTGCAGTTTTGGGAACATGGTGTTGCTCTCTATGATAATATGTTATTTGGAATGGTAGGACTGTTTATGAGGAAAGAAAATGAGTTCTCTTTTGGGTATATTGAATTTACCATGACGACTGGACATCTAGTTTGAGATGTACATCATTAAAAAGTTTTCCAGTCTTTCTCCCCACCCCATCCCACCAACTCATCCTATATAACAAATGATATTTCTTTTTTTAAAAATGTACATTTGGTAGAAGAGGAAAAAAACAGATTAATGTATAGAAGAATTCTGAGTATATACAATATATAACTCCAAATAGCAATGTTGATTTTTTTCTTGTTTCTACTATTTGGAGCTCTGCTTGTTCTTTTTATTTTTTCCAGCATTCATTTTGATTGTTTTGTTTATTCTTCCAATTTATACTGTAATTTTCTCAGATGTTTTATTTCTCTCTGTCTCAGATTATTTTTGGTAGCATGATTACAACTCATGCTTTTTTGGTATACATCAAAAATTTTATAAATTTTCTAATCTCTCTTTTTTTTCTGTGCATTTGCTTTCTATGTGTGTTATAGGGAAGTAAATGATTGTGGGATGTGTTTTTTTATGCAGTTTTTCACTATGTTCCATTGTAAAGGATTGATTGATGTTTATTTAAGTCTTTTCAGACCTAAATTCCATTTGTTCTTATGCGGTCTTTTCTCCACGCCATTTGTCTCTAATATTATGCTTTCTCTAATTATATATTCTGTCGTCCTCTTCCTCAGTGTGATGCCAATCAGTGATTAAAGATCTTTCCCACCCATTCAACAGGCCTCAGATGGGGCCAGTAAAGGGAAGCTTGATTAGAGGTTTGTTTGTAGGCAGGCCTACACTCGTTACTTACTACTAAGACCCAGGCCTACACCCTTTCACTGATTGGGTGTGAAGCCCTTGGGCCCTAAAAAGGTTTTTGTGTGTGTGTGTGTGTGTGTGTGTGTGTGTGTGTATATACATCCAGAAGGTAGCCATCATAAAGTCAGAATTCAGCCCAAGAAAGAGCAAGAACTATGAGTCAATAGACCTGCAGAGAGAGTGCAGTGCAGAAAGTGGAAACCAGGAAGCTGGGGAGACCAGAGAACTGAGTGGGGAGACAATGCAGGCAAGCAGACAGTTGGAATTTTCGAGTGTTTATCGGAAAGCCCAGCAGGGTGGAAGGTTACAGGATGACTTGGTTCCATGCTGTAATACTGTGTTATAATTTCCTTGTTGTTATATTGAGGTAGACTTACTGGCTTGGGAATACAATTAGTGCTATATCAAATTGGAATTACTGGTTCTGGGATTTGATCCTCTGGTGTCTAAATAAATGTTACACTTCCTTTGCCTTCTACCTAGAGAATATCTTATACTTTGAGATTCCAAACTATACAGACATGTTCATTGTCATCCTCGAGATCATGAGTTTTGCCTTAATTGATACACTCGGTAAAGACAGTACTTTGTCTCTTCAGTTATTTCTGCTATATCCTCTTTATAATATTGTTATTCACATATGCTCTTTTCCCTACTTCCTTAACCCCTGCCTCCACTCTCCTTTTGTAATGGCAAGCAAAGTGGGACTTTTTGCTGTTTTTTCTTTTGGAACACTTCTTTTATTTTTTTGTTTGTTTGTTTGTTTTACTCAATGGAACATCCCCTTTTAATGCAGTGTTTTATTGTACACCAAATAGGCCAAAAGAAATTTCTGCAGAGAAAGCGGTGAGGAAGAGAGAGTGCTTTACACATCATTGTCCACATAATCACTCCATGAAGAGGGAAGGGGGGAGGGAGGGAGCAGAGGGGGACCCTCTCCCCTCACCACAAAACATTCAGACATTGGGACTAAAATAAATTGAAGAAAGACATTCTGTCAGCAGGAGGAGCGAATGGGATCCGAAAGCAGGCAGGGGGCAGAAACCCTGCCCCTGCCCCACAACGGGATTTGTGAGGGGCTGGACACAACTTCTTCAGGCTCTCTCTCTCTAAAACTCCCAAGTCAAGACGGAAGGAAGGCCCCTGATGCCCTTTCTACCCAGCCCACCATGGGGGAAATCTCCATTTGCTCCCTCTGCTGCAGAAAGCCAACAATCTAGGCCTGGGAAGAAGGAAAGGGGGCCTAATTGCAGAGGAAGACCGGGGACAGCATCTCCTTGGATGAGTCTGAGGAAAGGAAGAGAAAAGGAAATACAAAAGAAAAGGAAGAAAAACAAATAATAAAAAATTCACGATATGGAGCCAGCGTGTTCCGATTCCGTCCACAAAAATAAGTCAGGCTGCCTTGCCGAACGATCCTGTCCACCAGGGGCGCTGCTGAGGCTGTCTCCCCGGAAGGGTCGCCAGTGGGGGTGGAAAGTCCTCACTTGCATGGCGTGGGCCACTGCCGCGGGGATGGATCCTGGCGGCCCGTTTTGGGAGGGGCAAGGGGAGTTGGGTGAGGAGAGAGAAGACAAAGAAGAGACTCGATGCTACGGGGTGCCAGGAGAGCCCAAGCTGGCACCCCTACTATCACTTGCCTGCTTCCCAAGCGAGTCCTCAGTCGCCCGGGACAGGCTTCCTCGCACAGCCCAGCCCTGTGCATGCACACACACACAACATGCGTGCGTCCCAATGTCTTGCTCCATATGGTGAGGTTCCGCGTGTGTTTTAACGAGACCAATTATATATATATAATATTATATATATATAATATCATATATATATTAATATAATTATATATATAGAGAGAGATAGATATAGGTATAGATATATATAGATATATAGATATAGATACAGATATATTTTTTTTTCTTAAAAAAAATCCAGTCTAGTTCTGTGGTGGAGGCGGTGGGGGAGCTGGAGGCATCCCGAAGGGTGGCATGCCCGCCACCCCCATGCCCATCATGGTGACAAAGTTAGAAGGGTCCATGGGAGGCGGAGGAGGAGGGGGTGGGGCGTACATCATGCTGGTGGAACCAGGCGGCGGAGGCGGCGGGGGCGGAGGGGGCGGCGGGGGCCCGGGCGGCAGAGGTGGCTGGACCCCGGGGGGCAGGGGCACCATAGTGGGGTTGCCTTGCATCTGAGGGGCTCCTGGAGAAGCTGCGGCAGCTGCCTGCTGCTGTTGCCATGGCGGGATGGACACTGTGCCAGCGCTCGTGGTGGTAGTCGTCGTATTTTGCTGCCATGGCAAGGGGGTACTGGAAGCCATACTGCTGCTGGGCGGCGGGGGAGGCGGAGGCTGCTGCTGCTGCTGCTGCTGCCATGGGGGAAGAGGGCCAGAGGGAGGGGGTGGGGGCTGCCCACTAGGAGGCGGCGGCGGCGGCATCATGCCCATAGGCGGAGGCGGCATCATACCTTTTCCTTGATGTAGGCGATAGACCCCAGAGCCCACAGGCGTACTTCCCAGGTACTGATCCATTGGAGGAGGGCCATGGTGCCCAGGTGGGTGGGGCCCCTGGTTCATCGGTGGCGGTGGTGGCTGCATCCAGGGGGGTGGAGGCCCATTAGGGTTGTGGTGCATAGGATGACCGCCATGCCCACCTGTCAGTCTGGGCAGCGGATGGGGAAAGTTGTGAGGTCCACCGCCAGGCCCACCAGGTCCTCCGCCATGCATTCCATGGTATGGACGATTCTCTGAGGGCCCCGAGTTCATCCATGGTGGGCGGCTCTGGGTAGTGGACATAAGAGATGGCGGTGGCGGGTTGTTGGCAGGGGCAGCAGGTTGAGGAGCACTGGCCAGGGGTGTGGTGGCAGGCCCAGAGGCAGAGCCAGCAGAAGCTGGGACAGGAGCTTCACCCAACTCTGCCATGAGGGACAGGTATTCTTTATCCATGCGGGCTTTGTCCTGGGCTGACTGTGGGTCGCCAGGCCTTTGGAATTTGCAGTCAGAAGCGATGTGGCCGGCCCCTCCACACTTGGTGCAGACGGTGGTATTTGTGATGCTTCGGGTCTCTGAACTCTGCCATGGTCTTAAAATCCTGTTGTCATCCTCCCGGAGAGTCCCATTCAAGCGGGCTAACTCTCGAAGCTGCATCTTCCGTAGGTCATTCTGGTCCTCTGGGGTTTCAATGCCCTGTTTCAGAATGTTCCGGATCTGCTCTACTGCCTTTTTGACATTCTCCATGGTGTTGGCAGTAACTAGGGCATGGAGAGGCTCGTCTTCCCCTGGCAGCATCTGCCCATCCTTGCGCCCCACCTTGCCTTCCTTAACAGACCCTTTTCCCCGGATCATAATCTTGGCATTGCACTCTTTCTCGATATTCTTCAAAGTGTTGCCCCTGGGCCCAATGAGAAGTCCCAGGAAGTTGATTTCTGGATGCTCATCTTGCGGTATCCTCACCTTGTCGCTCACCCGGGTTGCTGGAGGTTTGTAATCTGCAGGTGGTTTGAAGTCGGGGTTGAGCGCCACCATCTCAGTCATGAGGTTGTGTCTTTCTTCCTCCAGCTTCTTCTGGGTCCGAAATTCCCTCGTGTTGAGCCGCTTCCCCTCGCTATTGTAAATGGGCTCAGGGGAAGGGGACCTGTCCTCAGGGTTAGGGGGGATGCCCAGGTCTCCTGTGCGCAGTTTGCGAGTCAGGTCTTCTATCTGCAGTTGCACTATATAAGCTCTTTCTTGCTCCCGAGTAAGTCCAGTGGGGATGACCGTGGGCATTCCCGGAATCACCGTCTTCTGTTCCATCGTATCCTGGTTCCATCGGCTCCTCTTCCGCTTCTTATTTGGGAAATCCAGCGGCCTGGCGTTCGCTCCGGTCGACATGGCACCCCTGGGGACCGGCGCCGGCGGCGGCGGCGGCTGGGGCGGTGAGGGCGGCTCCGGGGGGCGGCGACTTGGGCTTCGCGAACCTTCGCGGGGCCCGGCGGGCAGCGAGCCTCCTCCGAGCCGACCGGACAGCACCGTACCGTGGAGCGAGCCCGAGTTCCTTCCTCTCACGGGGCGGGCGCGGGGGCTACGAGGGCTGGAGCACTTCTTAGCAGCAAGGCAACCAAGTGCCTTTGATTGAGCCTTGCCTCTTTTTATAGGAAAACCCACACCCTTTTACTAATTAGGTCATGAGAGATGTGAATCCCTGGAGAAGTGTGAAGCTCTCTGACCCTGAACAACAACAGACATACTTTGAGGTTAGCCTTTTCTTTGGGGCTCTCACTCACTGGAAGAATGTTGTGTTATTTAACTAGAGGAGACTCTGGGTAGCCATTGTTAAGGAGACACCTAGCTTTGCAAAACCCAGATGTTGTTGCTTCTCTCCCTGGTAACTATGTATTGTGATGTGGTCAGATAGATAGAAGCCTGTCTGTTTGTCTGTTGTTTTGTGTTATTTTGCTCTGTTTATAATTCCTGTTTGTAATTTCTGTTTCTATTTGCTCTGAAAGTTCAGAGTGCTGACTTTTTCCCCTGAACTAAGTGAATGATATATGTATTCTTAATTAAAGTGAGATTGTAAACCCCTTAAACTTGCTTTCCTTAGAAAAGCAGATCAAAGAACCTGTGCTAATAGCCTTCCTGTGTGCTGGTGTTGTTGGTCTTACACAGCCACAGTAGCTGCAAGTAACATTGTTGTTACATCTTTTTATCCTTTCCCTCAGTTTTTGAGCTTTATACAAATTACTTCTTCCTTTTTGTTTCTACTTTCTTATTGAGTTACTGAAATATTCCCCTCTTTTTCCCTAGTTAAGTACTTAATTAAAATCATGCCACCTTTCCTTACCTTCAGCTTCTTTTTTTTTTAAACTTTCTTCACCTTTTTGAAAAAAAATGTTTTCCTACATTTTCTTCATTCTTTCTCTTCTATTTCTCAGGGCACATTTGAGTATGACCCTCACTTGTCACTCAAATGAGATTTTAGTCCCTTTCTTTTCCAACCTCTCCCAACCTATGTTTTTCTGAGGGACTCTTAAGCGCCATTTTCTCTTCATTATTAACGTTGAGTTATTTAGGGTACATCCCATATCCCACCCCATATCCCCCCTCTATATTCTTCCTCTCATCAGTTAGTTAATCAAAAAGCATTTATTAAGTGGCTCACTCAGCATTGAAAATACAAAGAAAAATAAGAAGAAAAGCCATTCTCTCAAGATCTTATAGTCTAATGTGGGAGACAACATTCAGATAATTATAGACAGAAAATACATGCAGGAGAAATTTTAGAAAAAAAAAAAACCAGTAGGTTATAGGCATTAACATACTGCCAGATCTCTGTAATTTCTTGCCTCATGTGCACATACACGTGTACGCACATATGTGCACAGACACAAATGGTGTATCTGTAGGCAGCAGGTTTTAAGGTTGAATCTACCCATATTTTTAGTCAGTTGCTCCACCAATACTTCTTTCATTTAAGATTCACTTTCACTATATTTTCTTGGTGTCCTTTTAGAAAGAAATCCCTTACTTGTCTCTATTGTTATTTTGCTGTTGCTTTAATCCCAACATGTGTCTTGTTCTTCTAGTTTTTCCATCCTTTTGTTTCTCCTGCTATAATTTAATTGTTACTTGTGCCTTCTTTTGTTGTGCTCTTTCTTTACTTTTCTTGTATTTCTTCTTTCTTGGCCATTTAATTCCATGTTGCTTTTTAATGCTTCAAATGACATTATTTTATCTATTATCCATCTTTTCCTCCCTACAATCAGGTAAAGTTTTGTCAGATATTTTACCTTCAGTTTTATCTTTAGTTTCTTGGTTGCTAAGAACTTGGTTTTTTTAAATTCAATACTGTGTTTTTATGGGAGTAAACTATTCCTGTTCTTTTAATTTATTTTTCTTTTATTTGAAAATGTTTGTCTTGATTACTTGAAGAATTTTTTGTCTACCACTGCAATTGTTGACTTTAACCACTGTCTTGTAGTTTGCAGTATAGTTTTTTTTTCTATTTTTATTTTTTAGGCTGTGATCTTTGGATTAATTGGCGGTGTTTTCTGTGTTCAGAAGTTCTACATTGTTATTGTTGTTGTCTGTGTGTGTATGTTGTGGGTGTGTATCATTTTGTACATTATGGTATTTGGGTTTTTGGTTTGTCTTTTGCTTCTGGAAGAACAATGATCATTAACTTGCCTCTTTCCTGATTAATCTATTTTATTTCCCCAGTGTCATGTTTTCTTTTAACGTTATTGTGTTGAGTTTTCTTTTCCCAATTTGTTCATCCCTTCTGGGTATTTCCATTCCCTATCTGTCTCCCTTTTGTTTCCTCAGAAATATTTGTCATTGGGTACTCAAATGTGTCTATTCTGCCAATTATTTCTGTTGTACAGACCTCTAATTCTCCATTCATGATTCTTATTTCTCCCTTGGGAACACCTTCATCTTTTCCACATTTTTGAGGAATTCTTGGGATCCTCTGCCTCTTCAGATATTCTTCTATTTTCCTTTTCCTTTTAACTTCCTTAGTGTAGGATGGAACTAGGTGATCAGTAAATAGAGCTCTCTCTATCTCTCTCTCCCTGAATACTGAAACACTTGAAGTCAAATCTTGCCTCAGTCACTAATTGTATACCTCTTGGGGATTTCACCAACTTTTGTGTCAGTCTGTTTCCTCATCTGTAAAATGCTGATAATAATGACACCCACCTTGTAGTGTTGTTGCAATGATAAAGTGAGATGAAAAATCCAAGAAACTTCTGCCTGATATATATCAAATACTATGTATACAGCCTTGAAAAGTACACTACCAAGGTAAGTGAACTTATGCACAGCATTCAAAACTTCTCCATTTGCTGTAACCGATGGTTCCATGTATGGATAGTGTGGTGGTGTCTGATGGATCACCTGTGTTTTCTTGGTGTTAATTGTTAGGCCAAAATTAGCACAAGCAGCAGAGAATTAATCCATATTTTGTTGCATTGAGGTTGATGCGCATATTGCCAGAGCTAGCTCAGTGTTTGGGATGCTCAGAAGGAAAGTTTGAGAGAGAAGAGGTCTTAGACTCACAACCAAACTGAAGGTCTACAGAGCTGTTGTGCTGATCTCATTGTTGTATGCCTGTAAAACATGGAAAATCTGCCAGTGCCATGCCAGGAAACTGAATTGCTTCAATTTGAATTGTCTTAGGAAGATTCTGAAGATCACCTGGCAGGATAAGGTACCTGACAATGAGATCCTTACTCAAAGTAAACTAACAAGCATTCAAACTCTACTTTGGAGAGCACAACTCCAATGGGCTGGCCATGTTGGTCGAATGCAAAACAAACTCTTGCCAAAAGACTTTTAATGAGAATTCACACAGGGCAAGTGCTCACATGATGGTCAGAAGAAGCAATACAAGGACACTCTAAAGGTCTCTATTGAGAGCTTTGGAATTGGTTGTGTGACATGGGAGACACTTGCACAGGACCACTCAGCATGGCGTGCCTACATCAGAGAAGGTGCTATGCTCTATGAGCAAAGCAGAATTGAAGCAGCTCAAAGGAAATGCAGGATGTGCACATTTAGAGAAACTCCTCCAAATGTTCACACGGACTATTTGTGCCTTACATGTAGTAGAGAATTTTGAGCCTATATTGGTCTGATCAGTCACAGTCAAAGACATTGAATCTTGACTCTAGCAGAGTGACGTACTTTTGGTCCTGTTAGAGAACAAAGAACAACCAACCAATCAAATGCTATATAATTGTTAGCTGTTATTATTAATTATTTTAAAATGTTTATAGTGTATCTTCAAGGCAGTACTGAATCAAAATAGTGAATCCGTGGGACACTCTCTTTTTCCCCCTCTGCTGAGTTAACAGATGAATATTTAGGGTATTGTTCAGCTCATAGTCTGACAATTATTTTATAAAATTGTCCTGGAATAGGATGTTTTCTTGGGTGTGTTTTAGATAGAAATTGAAAAACATTTTTGTTTCTTGCAAAAGGAAATGTTAGTATGCTATATAACTTCCTCTCCTATCCTTCATATCCTATCTTATAACCTCCTCCACCCCTACCCCCACCCCCTAAAAAATTGGGACTTGTCATTATGGAGAACTTGATTTGGCTAGCATAGAAATCTACTGATTTAATATAGAATTCAGTCATCCCTTATAAATTTTGTTTTCATTTAGGGAGTAAGCTTATTTTTTATGGCAGTAAAGGTTGATGCTTTTAAAACCTAAGAAAATATAGAAAAATATCTTACTTTCAGTGTATTAGATTGAAATATTAATTAACAAGAACATTTTTTTGTTGTTCTCAAAGTTTTCTATATTTCCTCAGTTTTTAATGCCTTAATCAGTGCTTTCTTTGGGAAACATGCTTTGAGATTAATAGGATTCACATAGGTTTCTACATTTCAGCATTCTGCAAAAAACAGGATACCCTTTTGAGTTTTATTGATCACATTCCCAATATCACATACCAGTTGCTTCAGCAATAATGTACAACATTCGTACAGCATAATATATGTCATTCGTGGATTATTAACACTCAAAAAAACTAAAACCTAAATATGGTGAAATGACATTGACGTAAATTGGGAATTTTCATAATGATATTTCCAACATCATGTAAGTTTTCTATGTCATGTACTAAATAGATTGCTGCACATTAAATCTTGATGCATAGCTTCAAGTTTAGACATAAGAAATGTGACTGTTGGAAAGACATTTAAAATCTGTTTTTCAAAATGCAGCAAAGAAAATTATATTTTAACTACCCCAAAAATTATTGTGAGGAAGTATCTTCTAAACGTTAAATCATGATAGAAATGTGAATTGTTTTATGAGACAATATGAATAATGAAGAGAGAAGCAGAGTTAGGAAGTATTTTAATCAAATGTTATTGCTTATATTTATTTGCTATGTGACTATCTCAGTGCCTTAGTCTATTTCCTAAAAGCATCTTGTAGTATATTTGCATATATCCATGAGTAAATGGAACTTTGTGAAAGGGAATGATTGAATTTTGTATGTGAAATAACATTGACCTGCCTCTGCCAAAAACAAACAAAAACCCAAAAAATCACAAACTAACATGGTTAATCATACTGGTAGAAAAGTTTCATAAAAGCTTTCATTTATTTCAACAGAAACTTCTCTAGATAATCAAATGGCATTTTTTCAGATTCATTATGACTTCTTTCTAACAAGAATTGTGTTTTTTAAAATAAAAAAAGAAAGAAGCTTGACAGACTTAAGTAATGTTTCATTTGACACTCAAAAATTATTTTTCTGACTTTGTTTCTTGCATCATTTTTAGTCTTGTCTATCATCCACACAAATAAGCTCATATTTTGCTAATACTGTGGCTGTATTATCTTGAGTGTGATACTCGAATTGCTTTCCAAACAAACCAAGAAATTATGGAAGACAGGAGCTTTTTAGTAGCTCAGTTTTAAACAAATCCTGAAATTCACTACTGTCTGAACAATGTGGAAATGATGCCAGTCAGTCATTAGATGAAGAAAGAGGTCCCTGAGCTAATGAAAAATCACAAAAAGCAACATAAATGAACAAAAAGTCTCAGAAATGGCTCCATTTAGAATTAATAATAACCATAATTGTATTGGCAGCATGGTCTATTGCACAGAGAGCCAGATGTCAAGTCAGAGAAATCTGGGTGTGAAGCTCACTTCAAATACATGCTAGCTGTGTGAATGTGGCTTGGGCAATTCTCTTTACATCAGTGCCCGAGAAAACTTTTGAGGACTATATATTCTAAATATATATCCACAAGCCAGCATTGATCTAAATACTGAGGATTTCATGACAAAAGTGAATGCATCTGAGCAGTTAAGGAGCTGCCATTCTATTGGAGAAAACAACATCTACCATTATAGCTAAATACAGATAGGTTGCAAGATGATTTGTTGGTATAGGACACTATTGGCTTCAGTGCTTGAGTTTCCTCTCCAATAACTTCCTACACCTATGAGTTCATAAGTCTAGACCAAAAGTGAATAATGAAACATAATATATTTTAGAAAGAAAATAACTATTTTTTTTTAATTTAAGAAAATTAAAATTTGTGAGCAACATTTCAAGCATGGTGTATCTTTTGTTTATCCAGAGTCTTTTTCAATATAATATTGGATTTCTCCTCTTTAGACTTTATAGTAATCTATGGAAATTTCTTTTCATATATATATATAGGCATCTGGAATCGCATTTGAACAGGCAATTTCTGCCTAAACTACAATCGTCTCTACCACAGGGTCTGCTAGTTGCTCATCTCTTGCCCATTCTGTGCCTTCCATTGATAAGGAAGTTTTTACTTATGGAAACACCCAGTTCCTATTGTGGATAGCTCTTATTGCTGAGACACTTACTGTTTCATCAATTCATTTCCTTTTCTACAACTTCCACTTCTATGTACTAGTTCTGTCTTCTTGGATTGTTAGGCAAATGTCATCTTTCTTCCCAACAGAAGTAATCCTCCAAATACTTAAAGACATATTATTACTAGAAAGACTCCTCAAATTAGAGTATGGATACCAGGATAAAATGTTGTCTTCAGTGTTACCAAGGTCTGTGAAATAATTTAACTTTTATCACCATCAGGTTCCTTGTCTGGAAAGTGTGGAATACTACCTGCACTTACTGCAGATCTTGGAGGGTGTGTGTTAAGAAATTACCTTATAAAATTTGATGTACAGTTGTAATCTTAAGTTATTCTTGTTTCATTTACTCAGAGATTCTGTAGTACAGAGGAAAAAAGTATTGAATCCAGATTCATCAGGCCACCCTTCAGATTAAGTCTTAGGTACTTGCCGACTCTTTTATGTTAGGAAAGACAGTTAAATTCTCTGCATCTCCATTTCATCTTTTTTAAAACAAAGTATTAGTACTAGATAGCCTTTGAGGTCTTTTCCAAATCTAGATAACTGAAACCTTGATCCTAATTTCTGTTTTGAGTAGAGTTTGAATGTGATGTAATGTGTCATCTAGCAAAAAAAGAGGTATTTTTAAAATTAACTCACCCCAAAATTCTAAAGTCCCTTCGTACCACTAAATCTTTGTTCTATTTTACATTTAGCATTAATTATGCTTTAAAAATCATTCATCAATCGATAGATTCAGAAATCATCCAATAAGTATTTAATAAACATTTACTATTTGCCAGACACCATGCTAGCCATTAGAAATGCAAAGAAAAAGCAGAAATTTTCACTGCGCTAAAGGGACTTAAATTCTCATTAGGGATAAAAGATGATATTTACTACCCTTCTACTGAAACTGCCTTTTCAAAGCTCAGCTTTCACTTCCTAGCACTAAATCTATTATCTTCTTGGCTGTTTTATCTTTTCTTCACTTTTCTTAATTTTTTGAAAACATCAACTGCACCTTCTTCCTCTTTGCTTTCTTCTCCTTCACCATCAGATAGTAGTCTTTCCATTCTACTTCCTTTTATTATTACTTATCTCTGTTCTTCATTCTCTTCTCAATCATTCAAGGAGGGTTTACTCCAAGGGTTGGTATTTGATATTCTCTCTGGTTCTATGCCCTCTGCTTTAACAATCTCTTTATTGTCATGTTTTCAATTTTACTTATTTGGAGATGACTCAGTTACTGACTTCTGTTCTTTTATTAGATATTGCACATATCTCAAATTCAACATTACTAAAACCAATACCATTTTCTTTTCCTTTCAACCTGCTTCTACTTCTGAATTCACATGTGCTTTTCATTTGTTTGTTTGTTTTTTTGGCTGTTTTTGCCAATGTCGCTGCCATTCTTTTGGTCTTTCATTTTCAGAACCCTTTTGTTATCTTTTTATTCTTCACTCCACATCACTCCTTCTATCCTTTATAGCAATGAGCTCTGCCAGTTCAACCTCCATAACATTTCTAATATCCCCCTTCTCTTTATTCTTTCTTTATCACTGTCATCACCCTATGATAGGCCCTCATTACCTCTTTTGGAAATCATCATACCCTCCTAAGAGGTCTTTTGTCCACGTTTTTCTACCTCTGTGTCATGCTTGATAAGAGACTATACCTTATTATGTGTGGACCTAGTCATGTCACTTCTTTCCATAAAAATGGTTCATGTCACTATAGTGCCCAAAATGTTGAAACTCCTCTGCCGTTAATTCAAGGCCCTCAGTTCTACACACCTTGTCTTTCTAGTTTTATTTCACATTACTTATCTACATGCCTTGTATTCTTAAATCAAAATAGATTCTTGCCTACTTTATAAACTTTCTCACAGCACAATTTGAGTACACTAGATGGTGCTTAATAAATGCTAGTTGGTGAAATGCTAAAAGCCCAATTGAAGTTCTACCTCTTGTTCACTGTCTTTCAGAGTTCTTCCTCCTCTTTCCTTTCTTCCAATCCCCAATGACCTGTTCTCCTAGACATAATAGTAACTTGTCATTTCCTAATTTTAATGCCTTGAAAAATTAATATTATATGTCTACTCATCCTGATATTTTATTACTATACCATACTGCAACCACTTTTTTTAACCAGGACATTTTTTCATTTTAATTTTTCTTCTCCTGCAGTGTCTAGTTCAAAGTTCTTTTTTGTTGTTGTTTTTGTTTTAGTACTATTTTCCACTTAATAGTATTTTTTTCAAATTACATGTAGAGATAATTTTCAACATTGATTTTTATAAGAATTTGAGTTCAAGTTTTTCTTCTTCCCTTCTTCCTCCTCAAGACAACAAGCAATCTCATATAGGTTATACATGTCTTAGTTCATAGTTCTGCACGCATTAAGTGCTTAAATAAATGTCAATTATATTTTATTAGTCCAACTGATTAAGAATTGAACATATAAAAACCTCCAGCAATTCAAATAAATATTGTATTATGGGATTTAGAATAAGAACACACCCTTGTATTCAACAATTTTTAGAAGAGAAAAGTGTGTCCCAGAGGCATTAAATGTCTTGTATATGGAATCACAATCCATATGTAAGAGATCCAGAGCATATTCCCAGATCTTTAGGGGCTCCCAATCCAAAGTTCATACCTCAAACACTTCTTTGAGGCTCAGCCCAAGTCCTTTCACACCTCTGTTTGCCACCTATTAAGAGAAGCTTTTTACAAGCCTCTTTTCCTTAGTGCATTGCATTTGAGAATATTTCCAGCTTATTGTTTCTGTCTCATTTTTACATATTATTCTAAATGTTGCCTCCACCATTTTATTGTGCACTCCTTGAAGGCAGACACTGTTTTTTACCTTCTTTGTATCCCAGCTCTTAACGCAGTCCCTGGCACATGGTTCATATGTTGACTTGACTCATCTTAGAGAATCTGAATGTTGGAAAAAGTATAATTGCCTAGAAGAGATGGTTGTTTTCTTGAATATTTCTTTCAGGTCTGGAATATCACAATGTGAACATGCGGCAAATATGTGAGAATGTTATCTGTACAGCATATATGCCATTCTACAATCAAAACTATGTGCCTTAAATGCATTAATTGTGTCTTAGTAATTTACAAAGTGTTAGCAAGTTATAAAACTGAGAAAATTTCACATTGCAGTTGTTTTACTTACTGAAATTTTCCTGTATCATAAACAGTATTATAAATATAGGTTGTTTTATTGTTTTCCTTTTACAAACTAAAGCAGGTGTTGAGAGCTTCCACTGATGTCAGGCTGCCTGTTCTCCAGGTGATTAAGAGTGACAGAACTCTTTCTAACTGTTATATGGATATATAATTAGACTGCGAAGAACATTTTGCTCAGCAGGGAAATATGTAATTATCGGGTATTTAATTTCAGATGAAAATACTGTCTGGTGACAAAATATAGAAGCCATGAAAAAGAATTATAATGTCAATTCTAAAAAGATGAAGAGTTAGAGAAAAATTTTCCATGTGGGTTCATTGGAATAAAGAGAAATAGTTCTTGGCCTCTTGGCTGATGATTGCAGCATTTTACCCATCAGAGTCTCAAGAGATTCAGGTCTTTGTGTATAGTGCTGGTAAGGGGAATATTTTTGTGCTGGAATTAGTCTTTACATCTTGGTAAAGAAAAAACAAGGTAGAAAGATTAGCAGAGAAAGAAAATGATATAAGGTCATTATGAAAATTGCAATATGTACTATTTTCTTTTTTAATTCTAGTGCCTGTAATTAGAGCATCCATGATAAAATATTAGAGTTCAGCAAAATTAAGTACAAACTTTATTCAAAAAATGGTCCATGCTAAAGCAGTTTTTATTCTTCTCTAATTTGTGGTTTCATTGGTTTAAGTGAATATTTGTGTAATGTTTAGAAAAGCTCTTGACACATATTAATACAATGAATGCTTTTGCTGACATCTATTCATTCATTCATTCATTCATATAAGATCTGCAGTCACATGAAATTTGTTCCGTCCCTAGAATTTTCCTTTCCAAAACATTACATACTACTTTGACAATCTTTGTAAGTGTAATATCTAATATCTTCCTTAACTTTAAAACTATCATAGTGTAATTCTATGAGGGAAATCAGTCTGTTTAAACTATAAGGTTTCATAGACACAGTGGTTCCACTTTGCAATGTAGCCACCCTTTCTCAATGATTTAGTAAAAACAACAGGATGTCTGATTCACGATCCAGCTAGTCCAGTCTTTTACATTTTACCATATTTCCCATTTGGATATCATCTTATGATCTCAACAGGGTGATTTTGTCAGGGATTGTATTTGTTGAATCCTTTTTTCTTCCTCAACACCATCATTATTTAATAAATCTTGGTTATATATTGGCATGGTACATAGTTTTCCTGCTGCTTAAGAGAAGCAGTCTGTCTTAAAGGTTGTAAACTTGTTCTGGGATTGTTTCTATTTAGGGAAAGTTGATGTTGGTTCTTTTCATGGTAGCTGGTTTGGCTGCAGATATAGAGCTCCTGAGAAGTGGGCTATGTACTTCTCCACTAATACAAGTTTATATCAAAAATATCAAATATCAAAAACTTTGGAACCACACATAAGAGCCTACATTAATATCCGTGATGAGAATTTGTCTCTAGCTGTTCACATAATAAGGGGAGAGTAAGACAGACAAGGGTATCAGACAAAATTCTATTTAATTTCACAATAATTTCTTAAGCACTTATTCTTTTCCATGCATGCTGCTAGGTTTTAGGGTTACAGAGACACAATCAAAATAGTTCTTATCCTCTAAGATCCAATATTCAACCCTGTCAGCAGAAGGATTTAAAATATTGATGTGAAAATGAAAAGGTTTTTTTTGTCTTGTTTTAATTCAGAACCATGATTTCATCAGTGTGTACAAGTCCAATGTATGAATTGCCCTCCACCAAAGCCTTTGATAATGAAAAATTAAGTGAAACTAGGCCTAGTGTCATGACTCACAATCATCTCAAAAGTAGAACTTGAACAGACCTCTCTCTATGATTACCTCTCATTATTTGCCTCTTTATATTAAAAACACATACAGAATAATTACAATTAATAAGTGCAGGATTCAACCAAATGGATGGACAACATTGTACATGTTCCCTTCAGCTCTGTTACTCCAACTCCTTACTGCCCTTTAACACTCTTATTAGAAGATCTAGCCATGAACTCCAAACCTGCCTTTTACAGAAAGCACTCAGCTCAATCATCTCATTTTTCACTTGGACATTTTTCACTCTGGGACTTCTCTGACTTCTTCATCATCGAGAACAAGAGAACTTCTTCCCCTTTTCCTTACTTTTAGCTTCCTTTTGTATGTTATCTTCTCCATTTAGAAGGTTAGTTCCTTGAAGCACTGTTTTTTTTTCTTTTTTGCATCCCAAATACTTGGAATTTATTAAATGTTTCATGATTATTTACTCTCAGGAAATGCAACTAGTAAAGTTGACCTCTCATCCATGCATTGGAGAAATTGAAAGCATCTGTGAACCTGAGGCAAGCAAATAAAGTTCTAAAATCTACCTTTTTGAGCAAAACAGGACTGCACAAGATCCTCATTAGGTCACCTCTCATCTTGGGATCATGGGCACATGCTCACATGCTCATTTGGCTGGTGTCTTTTTTTTTCAAGGGGGAAGGCAGGGCAATTGGGGTTAAGAGACTTGCCCAAGGTCACACAGCTAGTAAGTGTGTCAAGTGTCTGAGGTCAGATTTGAACTCAGGTCTTTCTGACTCCAGGGCTGGTGCTCTACTCACTGTGCCACCTAGCTGCCCCTGGCTTGTGTCTTCTTGGTCTCCAAGAGCAAAGAAGAAACTTTAATGATTGGCCCAGAACGTGCCAACAGCTCATTTTGCTTAAGTCAGCACATGTCATATTTGTTTTACTCAATTAACAGGAACAGATTTTTAATTACTTCAACAAGATTGTGTTGATGTTGGACTTTAGGTTTATCCTTGGTGCTCTTTCAATTAAGATGAAGGTCCCCATGTAGCACTACCTAAATGACATTGCCTGCAGAATCTCTGAGTTCAAGCAGCTTTATATATCCATGTGACAAACTGAATCATGTCAGATCAAAAAGTGTTATGATTCTAGGCATATTCCTTTTGATGTTCTCTGCCTACTAATAGTCTTTTAAAACAGACAAACTGAAATAATTTTCTATTTCATCAGTTGTTTTGGGTTAAGAGGTACATTGTTTATTGACAGTTCTCTATTAAAATATAATGAATATATATATATACATACATCTATATATACACACACATCTCTATCTCTATACATATGTGTATGTGTCTATATATATATACATATATGTATACATATAGCTCTGTATATACATATTTTATACATATATATATTTATAGCTCTCTATATACATATTTTATATATAAGATCTCTTAAAACTTTGTACATGCACTTTGAACCCAATTCAATATTGATCCAGTCTCTCATAACATTTTTGTCCAAAGATCACAAAGGAATATATAGTTTGCTAGCTGAAAGAACCCTGGTCCTGACATATCAGATATGGACTTGAGCCCTGGTGGTACCATTAATTTACTATGTATCATTGACCAAAGCACTATCTATGATCTCTACCCATTGTACAAAATAAATGGACTGCATTTTTTGATTTCTAAGGACTCTTCTAGCAATGATGTCCTGTTGTTTTCTTGCCTACTTTCATAGACAGTGTAAAATGTAGATACTAGAACTACACCAGATAAGCAGAACATGAAAGTCAAATTACTAGTTGTTGTTCATATTTAAAATATAGCACCTGAATACTATGCCCAAGTCTAGGTCCTGAATGTTCTGGTTCAATTATCTTTCATTTTCCTCACATTTTTGCCATTAAAACTTTTTTATATAAATTTATTTATTTCAGTTTTCAGCATTCACTTCCATAAGATTTTGAGTTCGAAATTCTCTCCCCATCTGTCCCCTCCCCTCTGCCTCAAGATGATGTGTAATTTGATATAGGTTCTACATATACATTCATATTAAACCTATTTTCACATTAATCATGTTGTAAAGGAGAATTAGAACCAATGGGAGAAACCACAAGAAAGAAGAAATGGAGAGAGGGAGGGAGGGAGGGAGAGGGAGAGAGAGCAAATAATATGCTTCAATCTGCATTCAGACTCTATAGTTCTTTTTCTGAATGTGGACAGCATTTTCTATCATAAGCCTTTTGGAATTGTCTTAGATCCTTGCATTGCTAAGAAGAGATATATCTATCAAAGTTACTACTCATCACACAGTGTGGCTGTTACTGTGTACAATATTCTCCTGGTTCTACTTAGTCAGCATCAGTTCCTATAAGTCTTTTCAGGTTTTTCAAAAATCAGCCTGCTCATCATTTCTTGTAGCACAATAATATTCCATTATATTCATATAGCACTTCTCATTCACCCATTCTCAAACTGATGGGCATCCCCTCAATTTCCAATTCTTGACCACCATAAAAATAGCTATTATAAATATTTTGTACATGTGGGTGCTTTTTCCATCTGTATAATCTCTTTGGGATGCACACCTAGAAGTGGTATTGCTGGGTCAAAGGGTATTCACATCTTTATAGCCTTGCCATGGAAGTTTGTATTCAGGTTTTAAGAAATACCATGAAAGTTTTGACTTGGATTCATGGCCAGGAGGTTTGATTTCAGCCTTTTTTTTAATTCCATAAGAAAACTCTTGCTGTAGGAAACTGTTCTAAGATATCTGACCATCTCATCATATGCATATACCCTTTCACCATCTGCCCCAGTCTATCACTTTAGCAATGATGTGAGCCATGATCCCTTTTGCATTTGATCCTGTTGGTTATATCAAAATATTTTAGTCCATGCTTAATTCAAGCCGGCACTGTAGTTCAGTTGCAACATTGGAGTGAAATGAAATACTCAATACTATCTAATAGGAGATTAAAAGGGGATTTTCTTAGCAATAGCATAGAAGAGACACTGAACAAGAATGTAACACTCCTTGAGATATCGTTGCCCCCTTCATCTCTATATTGATACTGTCTAATAGACACAGTCCACTTTAGTTTCATTTAGAAACAGTCTGCTAAGCAGCACAGTATATGGTAATTAGCACAAAAACCAGACATTCACCAAGTTTCTGTAGCACTGATCCTTCAAGGGCTGACATTTTTCCATGACCAGGAAGCTGTATTGAGCACTCCAGACTTAACTCCTGTTATGGTTAAGTCTTAGATACTATTTCCTTCCTTTTTAGGGAGGAGTAGGAAATAAGTAACCTAGATTATTTGAATGACACTCAGGTAGATATTGTTCTTGCCACATATTCAGCAAATGTCAAGTTTTGTGAGGTTTATGGATACTTTTCTCTTTAAACTCAAATGAGCTCACCCTTTCAGTATTTTCTTATAACAAAAAAACCAAGAATTGTAAGAAATGTTATTATGTTCAATACATTTATCAGAAGAAAGTATGGCATTATGGTGACATGGTAGAGTACATACTAACAAACTAAGCTACCTGAAATTGTAAGATAGAAGAAAAATGTGTCAATCTGTGTCAATGAGTATGATTTATTAGTGGACAAATAGATTGGAAAAAGATCAGTCAACAAACTTATTAAAAAACAGCTACTATGATCAAGGAACTGTACTATGTGCTAAGGATACAAAACAAAGGCAAAAAACAGTCTATACCCTCAAAGAATTTACAATCTGAGGAAGAAAAAAATGTAAATAAAATTATAATAGAAGCTATATGCAAAGTAATTTGAGAATAATTAGCATAGCAGACTCACTGCAATGAAGAGGAGTTTGTAAAGCCTTCCTGAACAGGATGGGATTTTAGTTTTGACTTACTGAAAAACAGAAAGTTTAGTAGTCATAGCAGAGGAAGGAGAGTATTACAAGATAGAGAAAATGCTTAAACTAGAGATTATGTTGGGGGGGGTGGAGCCAAGATGGCAGCTGGAAAACAGGGACTTAATTAAGCTCTCCCCCATATCCCTCCAAACACCTATAAAAAATGGCTCTGAACAAATTCTAAAACTACAGAACCAACTAAATAACAGAGGGAAACAAATCTCTAGCCCAAGAAGTCCTAGATGGTCACTGGGAAGGGTCTATCACTCTGTGCTGGGAGCGGAACTCAGCCCAGCATGGGCTGTGCCAAGACCAACCAGACTGGGAGTCAGGCGGAGGAAGCCTCAGGGCCATGAATCACTGAGCTGTAGCAGTTACTAGACTTCTCAACCCACAAACACCAAAGACAACAGAGCAGGTTAGTGGGAAAACTGCTGGATCTGGGTGAGAGAAGTGTGCAGTCCAGCCCCAGCCCCGGAGATGGTGGAGGAGGTGTGGCAGCAGCATCAGGAAGCTCCAATGGCTGCTTCCAGAGCTCCAGCAGGACCTGCTTCTGGCCCAGGCCCCCCACACTATGGGAGGAATGAAGCCATGGATCAGAGTGGGAATGCAGGAAGCACTTTGCTGGCACAGAGGCAGGGTTCTCTTGCTTTACCCTGCTTGGATCTGGGTCATAGTGCTGGTTGGCAGTTCTTGGAGGTGGAGGAGTTCTGGTGTAGCAGAGCTTGTGGTGACTGTGAAGTAGAAGTAGCTCTGAAGACATCAGCACAAGGCCCCTAAAGCTTGGGACAAAGTACTCTCTACTCTACAAGCAGTTATACATTTACAAAAAGCTCAAGGGTCAGGTAGTTGACTGGGAACATGAACAGGCAGCAAAAATGGACCCAGATTCAGAATCAGACTTTGAAATCTTTTTTTGGTGACAAAGAAGACCAAAACATACAGCCAGAAGAAGTCAACAAAGTCAAAGAGCCTACATCAAAAGCCTCCAAGAAAAAATATGAATTGGTCTCAGGCCATGGGGGAGCTCAAAAAGGACTTGAAAAGCAAGTAAAAGAAGTAGAGGAAAAACTGGGAAGAGAAATGAGAGGGATGCAAGAAAGTCATGAAAAACAAGTCAATGACTTGCTAAAGGAGACCCAAAAACATACTGCAGAAAATAGCACATTAAAAATATGTTAATCCAAATGGCAATAGAGCTCCAAAAAGCCAATGGAGAAAAGAATGCCTTAAAAGGCAGAATTAGCAAAGTGGAAAAGGAGGTCCAAAAGACCACTGAAGAAAATACCACCTTAAAAATTAGCTTGGAGCAAATGGAAGCTAATGATGTTTTGAGCAATCAAGAAATTATAAAACGGAACCAAAAGAATGAAAAAAATAGAAGACAATGTAAAATATGTCATAGAAAAAACCACTGACCTGGAGAATGGATCCAGGAGGGATAATTTAAAAATTATTGGACTACCTGAAAACCATCATCCAAAAAAGAGCCTAGATATCATCTTTCAAGAAATCATCAAGGAGAACTGCCCTGATATTCTAGAGCCAGAGGGTAAAATAGAAATTGGAAGAATCCACTGATTGCCTCTGAGGCAGGAAATCCAATAGCAGACTATTGCAATAATCAAGGCATGAGAGGATGAATGTCTCTACTGATATGGTAGCAGTGTCATAGGAGAGAAAGGGCCATATTCGACAGATGTCTCAAAGATAAAATTGAAAAGCCTTAGTAAAAGTTTAGACTGGGTGTTGAGAGGTAATTAGGAAACCAATATGATTCCTAGCTTGGGCTGTAGATTCCTAGCCTGCAGGATGGGGTGGATAGTATTGTCCTTTTCAGCAATAGAGAAAGTAGGAGGTAGGGAGGTTTTATGAAGAGAGATGATGAGTTCTGTATTAGACATATTGAGTTGATGTCTATTGATGTCTATAAATCTGATGTCCTTCAGCTAGTCTTCAAAAAAATTTTACAGTTTAAAGCCCTATTCTTAGGATACAAAAATTGAACCCAGTCCTTCTTAGAGAAAATAAAAATCTATTCAGATAAATGGATTATACACAGATAACTAGTGTTAGAAAATAAGGTAAAATAAATTTGCAAAGTATCTAGCTTTTACTTCTGAGGGGCCGGCAGGGGAGGGTTGGTCAGGTAAAGTTAGTATTGGAGGAGCTATCACAGACATGAGTGAGAGAATTTCCATTGAATATATGGAAAGAGAGCATAAGTAAAGGCATAGAGATTCAAGAAAAGTATTTTTGGGAGACAAAGTGATCTAAATGATATTCATAGAGTCATACAGGTAATAAATAGTACGATTTTAACCCAAATTTGCAACCTGTGGAAATGCTCTTTTCTGTTTATACATGGTTGCTTCTGAGTGATAGAGTTCATGTCTCACTTGAGAAGCATGGATCTGACCACCTAACGTCCCTGGTCAAGAAGATATAATGGCTCCATATTGCCTCTATAATAAAATAAAATGTTCTCCATTAAGCATTTTAAAGATTTTCAAAATTTGATTTCAAACTACTTGCTGTAAAAGTTAGATCAGGCCTGCACAACATATGGCCTAGGGGCTACTTGCAGTCCACCAAAGGATTTCAGGCAGTCTGAGAAATGTAGGATTGCCACTGTGTACTCTCCTGTTTGTCACATGACCTGTGGCAATCAACCATCATCAGTCTGTCTCTAGTCTAACCTATCTGTGGCCAGAAGAAGTTTACAAGGTGTGTATTAGATGTTTGGTATAGTATTTTTTCTCCATCCTCTGCCTTTGGCTAGTCTCTCAAATATGCATGTAACATTATTCTCCGTATCTCCATCTACTGTTTTCCATTGATTCCTTCAAGTCAATCTTTTTTTTCTCCACTGCTCTTTGCATATTGTCTTTGCCCTTCAACTTTGAGTTCTTTGAGATCAGCAACTGGTTCAGTTTTATTTTTATTTTTATCCTCAGTCCTACGCACATTGCTTGCCTTATGCTAGGAACATAAGAAATATTAGTAGATTGACTATAATACCCATCCATCTCTCATCTCTCTGCCTTTTTAAAGGTTGTACCACATCCTTGGAATACATTTGTTTTTTTTTTTCCTCTTGCTCTTAAAATTCTTATCTTCCTTCAAAGCTATCAACAATAGATGCTTTCCTCAATAGGGATGTCTTTTTATTAACTTCTAAATTATACTGTATGAAAGTACATGATTAATCAGCCCAAGTATCTTAAGATCAACTACATTTTATTTTACCCATTCCAATTTCAATGGAGGTAACTGGAGAACTATAAAATGTGTTCTCCTTCCTATAAGACATCACAGTCTGACTTGGAACATAATAAAAACACAAATAATTAGAGAATGTCATCCGTTGCTAGATATCTGTTATTTATTGGAAGTATCAGAGGAATTCCAAGATCGATAAGGCCTACTATGGAAAGGGAAGAAATTTCTGAGGACAGGAGGTATAAGCTGGGCCCAAATGATAGTTAGGTTTTTTTTAGGTTATGGGGGGGGGGAAGATTTTCTTGTAAATCCCAAGGTGACTACACCTCACTGAAACTCACTGTCTCTCATCTGCTTTCATACTTCAGGCACCTGTAATTTAATCGGTTTGTCAACTGCCTTGACAGATGTATCCCCCTTGTGCCTTCGAAGATTATTTTACAGAGATTTTTTGCCTATCATGGATAGAATTTTAAAAAGACCTTACCTGCAAGTACTACTCCCAAGAGATATATAGGAGATGGCAGATGCTTTTAGGGAATGAGAGCCATGAATGAATACTGTTTAATTTAACCCTAGGTTGTTTTCCCAGCATTTTATGTTAGACAAATGTTGTTTAGCCTTTAAAAACTCGTTATGAGTTATAAAACTCTGTTATGATGAGTTTCTCCTCTCTCCCTCATGCAGCTTCTTGAATGATAACTGTGGATTCGAATACTGGACATATAATAAAAGTCTTTCTTTACTATCTGATAGAATTTATGCTCTGCTGGAATAGTTTTAACCTAAAAATCTGATGGTGAGTTATCAGAACAGCCCTTTAGTGAGGGCTGAAGTATCAGAGCTAGGACATTTACCTTTCAAAGGAAAAAGCTCCAAGTCTTAATGTCTATGCAACCCTGATAACTCTCTTATCTCATGACCTGAATTTGTTCATATGTAAAGTTAGTGATTCAATTCATGTAGTAGAGCCCTCTTACAAGTCTACATCCATGATCTTATGAGATGAATAAAGGTACTTTGAATTAATTATGGGCAGAAAGTCGACAACTTCGTAGCCAAAAATATCCATTACCTGATAATAAGCTTACTACTGATGATTGTCTCTACTCTTAAGCTGACTATCAGATAAAAAGAACATAATCCATCACAAATTCATAGTAGAAGCATACTTTAATGAGGAAGGAATAAGGAGGTTATTTATGACCAAAATAACTAAGTGGAAATGGAGAGAAATGCTACTCTTCAGAAGGATTTTACCAAATAGTCAAAGCCTTTGACCTTTCAATACCACTGTTACAAGTGTATCTCAAAAAGATCAAAGAAAAATAGAAAAGAACCTAGAGGTACAAAAATATTTATAACAGCTTTTTTGTGGTCACAAAGATTTTGAATTTGCAAAATATCTATTAATTGGGGAATGGAAGAACAAGTTGTGGTATATGATGGTGATAGAATATCATTTTGCTATAAGCAATGATGAGCAGGATGGTTTAAAAAAAAACTGGGAAGACTTGTATGAACTGATGCAGAGGGAAATGAGCAAAACCAGGAGAGCATTGTATACATTAAGAACAAAATTGTAATGATAGTCAAATGTAAAGGACATAGCTACTTTGATCAATACAGTTACCCAAGATGACTGAAGAAA
This sequence comes from Trichosurus vulpecula, assembly GCF_011100635.1. Classification (NCBI taxonomy): domain Eukaryota; kingdom Metazoa; phylum Chordata; class Mammalia; order Diprotodontia; family Phalangeridae; genus Trichosurus; species Trichosurus vulpecula. Next base: position 25,925,837 of record NC_050575.1, on the reverse strand, counting down.
TTAGGATGTAAAATGCTATCCAGCTTTAGAGAGAGAAAAGATGAACTCTGAGTGTAGACTGAAGTATCATTTTTTAAACTTTCTATATTTCTATGCTTTTTACTTGCAAAATAGATAACATTAAAGTTTTACACAATTTACATATATAATTGCTACATTTCTTGCCCTCTCAATTGGTGGAGAGAATTTAAAAAGCAAAATTTCTTTTACATCAATGTGAAAAAGAAATAGATTGATTAAGGGAATAAAAACAATCAGTGAACATATAGATTATACTTTATGAGACCTGTCTATGGTTCAAGGCTCCCATTGATACATATTCAATATGTAGTTTCTGTGAGACTATCGTAGAGACAGGTTCCAGTAAATTGTTCTCATAGGGAAGGACTTTATCCACAGACAGTGGAATGTAGTAATTGTGGCTAACTTTTATCTATGTTTACCTGTTGTAGAGACCAAAACTTGGCTGTCATAACAGGAAGTGCCACTTGATTCTAAGAACATTCACGGTATAAACTTTAAATGAAATCCTTCAAAGTCATTAAATTTTTGATGCTAACTCATTTACATAGTTTAAATGTGCTATACATATTATTTCATATGGTCCTTAAAGCTACCTTTTACAGAGCATAGTGAAGGTGGTATTATGACAAATTTTCTAAATGAATGTACCAACAATTAATACATCCATAGTTTGATACCACTCTGAAAGTTCTGTACTCTCCATATTTATTTGTGTATTTGCCCAAAGGGTCTCATCCTCATTAAAAGCAGCTGTCTCCTTTAAGGAGCATTGTAAACTGGAACTCTTCCTGTGTTTGGAGTCTAAAGACCTTTCTTTAAATCCCAGCTTTGGAAATTACTTTCCCGTAGTGAACATTTCTATGTCTAATATTCTCAAGTTTTAATTGGGGAGATAGCTCTTATGTTCCATTATAGCCCTAAGTCTCTATTAGTGTAAAAGTAAAATATCTGCCTATAGAACCATGTAGTTCTAGCCATAATCACAATATATTACCTTGCCAGGCTCAACTGGATTTATTAATACAAATCCTTATTTGTATGTATAATCAACGAGAAGGAGTCTTGAAAATAGTTAGGAATTTAACCTGGAGTCAAGGAGCCCTGGATTCAAGTTCTACATCTTGACACATGGTTTCTGTATTATCTTGGTTATCAATTAACCTTTTGGTGCTCTAGGTAACTCTTGAGGATTGTAGGTTATAAAGAAGGCCATGATCTGTATTACCAGAAGAAGCTTCTTCATTAAGGGTTATCTTTAATACCATAAGAAATTTTACTGTCCGTATGTATGTAAGCATATATGTTTATAAATCATTGTGTATCATCTGTATGTGTTTATGTGTATGAGAATATATGATATTAACTGATTTCCATGTGGCTAAAAAGCAAAATTATATTTTCTTACCAAACATTTAACTTGAAACTTTATTCTCATTTGTACACTGCGAATTAGTTATTAATCTAATACACAGTAGGTACTTAATAATTATCTTGACTCTTTTACAGTTCAAGAAGGAAAAAGATAGTTTCTAGGGATAAGGGAGAATACTTATCTCCTTAGAAATTTGACCTGATAACAGGGAAAATTAAGGAAATAGCAAAATGGAAGCCATTCTCTTTTGTCCCTCTTCTTGATCATGCCAGGGAACACATATACCACAGAACAGCCTCATTAGGCCAATCTTATTACTAATCTTACACAAGAAGCTATTAACCCAATAGGTGGTAAATGATATATATATGGAGAAGAGAGGAATAATTTCCTCTTGTCAGCTTTGAAGCTTCCATCTATTTTAACTTCTCTCTGAATCTCTTCTAGTGTGATGTGTTTAGATGAAATGCTGGATTTGGAGTTACAACACCACCAGATGTTGCTTTAATACCTGTGTGGACTTGGTGAATGCCCACAATCTCTCAGAATCTCAGTTCCTTCTTTGTAAAAAATGTAATGATTGGTGTAGATCTCCACTGAGATTCATTGCAGCTCCACACTTATAAAGTTTAGAGAATATATTTAAGATACTGGTTTTGAAGGTCATCTTGCATTTTTCAGTGAGCTCATATCTTCTCCTATGAAACTTAGTTCCAATTTCTTTTGAAATTAGAACATGGCATTAATCAGATGCACTTAAAGTATAGCTATGGGTACAACCAGTATAATGGTATAATTCTAGTCAGGAAGCGATGACCTTAAATCTTGCCTCAGATACATAATAACTTTGTAAACTTGTGTAAGCTTTTTAAACTCAATGTTTTCACCTGTAAAATGGGGATAAGACTAGCATTTGATTTGCCATTGTTGTTAGAATCAAATGAAATATGTGAAGTAGCTAGTCAATGTTTTAACACTTTATTAACAATAGAAGTTATTAATACTTCTCATTTTGATAAACTAAATGTTTAGTGATGTGTATAAAGTTTGGTAATTCATTTGTTGCACGTTATCTTGCACCAAGGTGTCATGAAAAGAAGACACAGGATTTTCTTTCATTGTATCCCAACCTCAGAGTTAGAGGGTAGGTTCAGAGAGATGCTCTGAGGGCCTCCCTCGACACTTCCTTCACATTGCCAATATTTCACCACTGACTCCTTTGCTAGCAAAATTTTTCTTTTTTAATTTCTCTCCATATTACTTTGGATGGTACTAAAAAGTCTGAAATGTTTTAAAAGTTAATAATTGTCTTAAATGTCATAAATTACAAACTTTGAGGGAGAATATCAAAGTCAGATGATTTTGAAACAGAAATGGTGTGCAGAGTATGGATCTCTCTGATGCATACCTAGATTTCTGGGGTGGAGCCAACATGGCAGAGTAGAGGTAGAACTTCAGCTAAGCTCTCCAACATTCCCCTCCAAATGACTTTAAAACAATGTCCAAATCAAATTCTGGGGCAGCAAACTCAACAAAATATTGAAGTGATACTTTTTTCCAGTCCAAACAACTTAGGAGTTACCACATCCCTCATCAGATCCCATCACCTTGGAAGCACCAAAAACTTCCAAAATATATATAAACAAACAAATAAAACAAACAAACATGATCACCAGAAGGTACTGTGGTGACAGGTACAATCAAAACACAAACTCAGAAGAAGACATTGATGTTTGAAATAGGTACAAGCAAAAATCTAAAAATTAACTTGTAAGAAGTCTCAAGAGTGTATGAAAAATTGGGAGAAAAAAATGAGAGCAATGAAAGAAAATCTTGAAAAGACAAGCTTTAAAGACAAGCTTTAAAAGAGGCACAAAAATATGAAGAAAAACTTCAAAAAACAGAATTTGTCAAATTGTAAAATTGGCTTAACCCTTCACTGAAGAAAATAACACCGTAAAAATGGAATTGGTGTAATGACAATTTAGATGTGAAGATTTTTCCCACCCATTAATAAGCCACGTAAACTGCCTAAGTCACATGTGCTGGGAGGAGCTAGCTGAGAGGAAAAAGAAGTTGTGTCACAAGAAATGAGAGGAGAGCAGTTAGAGTTGAGGGAGAGAGCAGACATGTGCTGTGCTGTGAGTGTATTTGTGCGAGGGACCCAGCAGGTGGGTGGATGGTCATAGAAGGGAGTGGTTCTCTGCTGTGGTATTGTGTATTGAATTCTTTGCTGCTATGATAAATTGGATGTATTGGTTTTAGGATCTGGTTCTCTGGTGTCTGAATAAATGGTTTACTTTTCTACCTTCTATGTGGATAGTCTCTTATATTTTGCAATACAGAACCACATAAGGAATTTTGAAAATTATCATCTATATTATGATTGTTGCCTTGCTAATACAATTGGTCAAATGGAAGTTTCAGGAGATCACTGAAGAAATAATTTCTTGAAAATCAGAATGGGGTAAATGGAACCTAATGACCCTGAAACATCCCAAAACAATAAAACAAAGTCCAAAGAATTTTTTAAAATATAAGAAAATGTGAAATATTTCATTGGCAAAGACAACTAACTTGGAAAATAGATCAAGCAGAAACAATTTAAGAATTATTGGATTACTTGAAAGACATGATTTAAATAAAGCCTATACATCATATTTTGGGAAATTGTAAAGAAAAACTGTTCCAATGTACTAGAATAAAAAAGTTAAATAGAAATAGAATCCACTGAAACTTCCTTGAAGAAATTCCAAAAAGAAAACTGCCACAAATATTATGGCCAAATTCTAGAGCTTCCAGGTCAAAGAGAAAATACTGAATGCAGCCATAAAGGAAATATTTCAAATAGAACAGTGCCACAGACAGGATCACACAAGATTTAATAGGATTTAAAGGAGAAGAGAGCCTGACATATGATTCTGGAAGGCAAAGAACCTAGGATTACAATCAGGAATAACCCAGCATAACCAAGTATAATCCTTTGAGGGGGGAAAAATGGATATTTAACGAGAGAGAACTTTTCACTCTTTTTGGTTTTTTCTGGCTTTTTGTTTTTGCAATGTGACTAATCTGTAAATAAACTTTTAAAAAGAATCTAATTCCTATTCCGTCCCAACATTGCAACTTTTATCTAGAAGTGTAAACCTTTTGGAACTGGAATTAATGTATCTAATGTAATAAGAACACACTAAAACAGAAAAGGAAAATTTTGTATTCAATTTCTCCTGGAAATGTATATATGTTCCTTTTAATGCCCCCTGCCCCTCCATAGCTAAACAGAGACCATGGTTAAAAACTTCCTCATCAAGTTTGAATTCAAAATTAATCATCCGGGCCCTGCTAGGATCAGAGGAAACGCTAATCTCACCTACCAGGATGTGAGTACAAGCTAATTTCAGATTTAAAATGGGGGAATAGGTGATATGAGAATAGTTGCATCAAGCAAGTCTTATATGCATATAATGGAATGATTTCAAAGAGTTAATGAATATGTCCAGCTGTATGTTAGGGTACTTTTCTACTGAGACAAACAGTATCTCACTTTCCACCTTCTGGGAGGTAGGTACATGATAAAACTGTTGGAGAGAACCTACTAAAGGACTGATTTTTTTTGATCCATGGTGGTTTCACAGAAGAGGGGAGAATAGAATTAAACCTTTAACAGAAATCAAATAATCAGAAGGTAGAAAGGAAATCATTTCCAGTTAAGGAAGATGGAATAAGTAGAGGCATAAAGTAGAGAATGTGTTTGGCCATTTTTATTATGTTGCCCAGCTATGGGTCCTGAATAACTATAATTACATTGTTCTTCACTTTTTTAATGAACCTGTTATAATTGTATCTCCCTAAGTATTGTGTGGTTTTATAGTTTGACTCATCACAAAATGCATGTATTATATGCTTTTTCTCCCAAATGGGGACTTCTCTTTTTATTGATTCCCTCAGCATTTTGTTGTTACTACATGGATATTCTACTGATTTGCATTTCTCTTATAGTTTGATCTTCCCTAAAAGCAGTTTCCATTTCTTATTGATCACGTATCTCTTCTGAACCTTTCTTTAAATTTCTATTTTTCTGCTATTTGGTGATCCACAGGATTTCATATTTCATCAGGCATTGTTTCATTTTCCTTTGTCTTATAACATTAATTAATCAAATATTGAATTTTCTTGTAGAATTTAGCACTCATTCTTCCTTTGAGATTTTTCTCTCCTTGTTTATGTATATACCGGTGCTCTGCTATTTGGAGTTCCTTGAAACTTTTGGTGTTTTACTCTTTTTCTTTTATTCTATTTCTCACTCCTTTTTTGATGACTCTTTGCTGTTGAAGTCACCCCCAAGGCTAATCATTAAATCTTCTTTATGCCACTTCTTCATTTGGGGAGTTGGCATTGACTATCTTAAATACCTCTCCCAAATTTTCTTTTGGAGTATAAGGATTAAATCTCACTGAGGTTTATTCCCTTCCTCATTAGACATCGTGCATTCATGAATGTTGTTTTTCCCCTTCAATTTCACCCTTGGCTCTCTTTCTATTAAACTGAATTATCTTCCACCACTTTTTTGTATTGTAGGGGTAGGGTTAGAAGTGTGCTTTCGTCAGATTCTTTACAACCTTAGAGGCTTCTGAATTGATGTCATTTTTTTCTCCCCAAAGGCATCTTGCTTTTAGCACCTACCTTTTCTTATCTCTTTTCATCTCTTTTACAGATTTAAGGGGATCCCTTGATGGGATTCTGGAATAAGCCTGTGTGTCATTTTGTGCATGCTTCATGGAAACTGCTGGTAGGGAAGCAAGCCTTCCAGAATGAATGTTTTAAGGATAACAATCCTTTAATGTTAATTCATAAGGCTATTATTTCTCCAGAATTCTCGATTCTTTTTGTCTAATTTCAGATGTAATTATTTAGCATATGTCACATAATTCTTCTATTTTTGAGGCTTATATAGTGAATGATATCTTGATATAGTGTCTAATATTCCATTGTGTATTAGTTGCTAGTTTCAGAACTTTTGAAATTCTTGCGCATTTTGTTAGCAGTAGAATAAAATGTTTTTATTGCTATGTTATATAAAATATAAATTAAGTGGATGCATGTAAATGTGAAATAAAATTTGAATGTGAAAAAAAATTGAACCAGGTCCCTTTCCACCTTTTTCTCCTAAACCCCCACCCTTCCTCCAAACTTCCCTATTTTTGATGAAGACACAGCAATTTCAAATGTGGAGACACATTTGCCTCATCCCTTTCTTCTCTCACATCCCCACCCCATATTTATTATTACTCAATCCATATTTCTAACATCCCTTACCCTTACCTGCTTATTTCCATTACTCTAAATCAGGGTCTCATTAATTCTTACATACAGTCCTGGAATAGAATACAAATTGATCTATTTGCTTCCAATATCTCACTTCTTCAATGCTTCCTAAATCCAGCTGACAAAATGATATTTTGAAGCAACAGGTTTGATCATTTTACTGATCTGCTCAGTAAACTTCAGTTTTTCCCTATGGCCTCTAAGATAAGATTGCAGTTCTGCAGAACGGTATATAAAGCTTTCCACATTGTGGTTCCAACATAGCTTTTCATCCATTTTTCACATAAATCCTTTCTTATATTTTACATCCCTGCCAAGTTGGACAACTAGCTCTTCTTCTCACATATCTCTTGCCTTTCTGCAGACACCAGCCATCTCCCATGACTACAAAGCACTTTTTGCTCAATTGTCCCTCTTAATCCTTATGTTTGTTGATAGCTTCAATCAGCTTTAAGTGTTGCATGAAGCCTCACAGCCCACACTTCCTAGTGCTCTCTTACTTGTCAAATGATCTTGTATTTCCCCATCTGGGTACATGTTGTGTCTCCAAGTAAAATGAGAGACCTTGGAGAGCTGTGGTTATTTTATTTCTCTTTATATTTTCACTTCCTAACATAGTTACTGGCACGTAGTAAGGAAGCATTAATGTTCATTCATTTGAATTGAGAAATTGAGATAGAATTCATGTAATTCTCTGCTGCTTCCAAGTAAGGGAAATAGGAAAATATTTTTAAACCACCGCACCTAAATCCAATGAAATTGTCCAACTCCATCACAAGATTTTTATTGTAGAGGTTTCATCATAAAATAATTAATTGAAATCCTCCAAGATGTCCAAGTCAGTCCCTGGTACTAAGTAAAGCACCAGAGAAGTGAGGAAGATCTATAAACAATTTTCTCTGAATATGGGAGTTCATGAGGTTAGGTATAAAATGTGATTATTTCTGAGGAAAATTATTTTGTCGTTAAGAGTTTCAGGCCCTATTGATTATAGACAAATTTAAATTTGCCCCATATTGTAATGTATGCTGAACTGGCAAAGCAGATTGAGGGGTCCATTAAGAGATGTAACTTCTTTAAGCTCTGAACTATAGCAATTTGAAAGATTTGCATAAGAAAAGCAGATGCATCTTTAAATGTATCAGAGAAAAGCTTGTTTTTTTCTTAAGATGTTCCATTTATGAAATAGTCAGGTGTTAAAAAATCTTTAAATTATTACTTTATGTTCAAGCTCAGAAATCATAGTATTTCCTAAAATTTCTGGAGCAAGATCTTCTTAGTTCCTGAATTTTACCAGTACTTATAAAAGTATGTAATGCTTCTCATAATATTAATGCACAAAATCAGTTGTATATTTTCATCATATCTTTTAATTTATAAAATTCAAAAGGGAAACTACTTTCTCCTAAGATTTCCTTCACCAACCAAAATCTGGTGGAGCATAAAATGGAAAAATTAATTAGGCCTGCCATCCCAGAATCAGAGATTCCACAGCAGAGGGCAAGAGGTTTCAAAGTGTAGAACCTTATGATCACCAGAAGGGAATATGAGCTGACACTGTTTCCTGAGAGATTCATTATTATACAAGACATACTTATAACTATATATGTTTCTCTAGGTTCCCCAGGGATTCTATGCAGTAATGTGATTTGTTTGCATTTTCTGTTATCGCCCCTACAACGTCTCTATTGCCTTGTTTAAAAGTTGTGACCTTTTGGTGTACATTATGGAGATATCCTCATACATAAGGGCGTATATGAAAATGGGGAGTCTTCACATTAAAATATTTGCCTTTTTGAAGAAAACCTTTGAATACCAATCACTCATTTGATAACTGAAAAACAACCATAAATATAGCCACAAACTATATTCCTGGGCTGAGTTACTGGAGATCTTTCAGAAACAGGAAGAAACCTGCCCTTTTCACACTTTGCTCAAAAGGAATGATAACAACTTACATTGTGTTCCACTTGAAAAATGCATTATCTCCTAGAATCTTTTGACATTGTTTCTCTAGTTGCTTTAAAATTCTACCTGATTTTAGTGTTTTAAAAATTCTTTAGTTTATTCTCAAAAATTTTTGACAATAAACACTTGCAAGTCATTTGGAAGCCCATTTCTTTGAAAGCAAGAAAAAATTGATTCATTTGCTTTTATTAATAAGGTGTGTGCTTGAAGGAGATGAAGAGAAGATTAACACATAGTCCCTCTTCTCAATAAGGTTGACATACTTTTTTCAGAAATTAGACAGACAAAGCACCAAAACACAGAGCCCTTGTGATCAGAATCACAGTATTTGTTAATTGAATGTAACCTGAAAGGACAATTAGACCAAAGTGAAATTTAAAAAGAATCACTTTCCCATCAATATAAGATCATAGATTTAGATTCAATTTGTCTAATTCTACAAGTCATTTGTGATTCTTATGGTAGGGCAAAGAGTAAGTGCTAGACTTGGGGAATCAATCCTAGGTCCTCTAAATGTAAATGAAGTTATCACTAACATGTTATTTCATAAAATAGATTTCCCTTTGTCTGTCAGTAATATGATGTGCTGTGCAAAAAAAAATATGCTGTTGAAAATATTATTGTCAGTGTCCTAATTGACAAAATTGACGAATGTTTATCAACCTTTCTATCATCATCAAGCATATTAATCTACTAATGATTGAGTAAGTTAAAAACTTCTTACACTGTAAGTAGTCTGACACAGTAATTGCTCAAGTTCAATTAATGTAGAAAGGAAAAATTTTTTTCACCATTAATATAATGAACAAAAACAATTACACCAAGGTAGACGTTTGAGATTCTAGCAACTCTGTGTAACTGGAAACAAGAAATCAAGATACATTCCATAATGACTGACTCAAACAATTATTCATAAATTAATTGCAAATTGTAGTTGTTTTTGCAAGATTCATTTCTCTTTGTCTGATTTTCTGTTCTTAAATGAATGTCTATTACAAAAGGGTAAAAATACTAGTCACCCTTTAAAATAGAGATCAAGTTTGTTTATATCCTTTATACCAAGCACTCATAACTTATAAAATGAAAACTATTGAACAGCCCTTATAAGATAATAGTATATTGGCTAAGCAAGGAAAAGGGTGGGCCATAAAGTACCAAGCACATGAAGAAAAACTTATCATTGAATTACTAATTATTGAGAAGCTGCCACACAGTATATGACAAATGTTGTCTTTATTGATTATGACATGGCCTTTTACCCAATTCTCCCCTTATGCAACATACTGCAAATAAATAAAATGGACTCAATAATAGTCAATTTCAAGAATATTTGATGCACACAAAAATATTCTTTTTAAAAACATCTTCAATTTAATAATGTATAAGAATAATTCATAAAAAGCCTAAGATTTTTGAAGGATATATTTTACGTCCTTGTGACTTAGCCTAGGCTTAAACTTTTATCATCGTATGTTTAGAAAAAGTGTGATTTGTGAATGAAGGAAATTATATCAAAATATAATATTGAATATCTTATTTAACATATCATTTATACCAATGACAATAATCTCTCTTGATCCATTAAAAATGACATGCATCATTTATTTCACATAATTTGACTACAATAATATCAGTATTTGACTTGACAAGTACAAGCACATAATTATGATCATGTCAATTCACTGAAGATTTATATTTATTCTTCAGGTCATGTTAAAACAATGATCAAGGATGACAGCCCACTAGGCAAGAGTGCTAAATATGTCTAGCATGCTACAATAAAATATTGGAAGACAGAAGTTTAAAGCAATTAATAGACTTAATTTATAAATTTGTATATTTCTAAGTATCTCAATAAATTTGGAAATCATGCTTAGGAAAAATCCATGGTGGTTTCACGGAAGAGGGGAGAATAGAATTAACCTTTAACAGAAATCAAATAATCAGAAGGTAGAAAGGAAATCATTTCCAGTTAAGGAAGATGGAATAAGTAGAGGCATAAGGTAGAGAATGTGTTTGACCATTTTTATTATGTTGCCCAGCTATGGGTCCTGAATAACTATAATTACATTGTTCTTCACTTTTTTAATGAACCTATTATAATTGTATCTCCCTAAGTATTGTGTGGTTTTATAGTTTGACTCATCACAAAATGCATGTATTTTATGCTTTTTCTCCCAAATGGGGACTTCTCTTTTTATTGATTCCCTCAGCATTTTGTTGTTACTACATGGATATTCTACTGATTTGCATTTCTCTTATAGTTTGATCTTCCCTAAAAGCAGTTTCCATTTCTTATTGATCACATATCTATAAAATGAACTGGAGAAAGAAGTGGCAAAGCACTCCAGTATCTTTGTAAAAAAAAACCCAAAACACAACCCAAATGGGGTCATGAAGAGTCAGACCCAACTAAATTGACTGAATAATGAATAATAATAGTAGAATAGGGTCTTTTCCCCATGAATTTTCTGTTTGGACCTCATTGTAAAAGATGATAACTAAATTATAATAATAATATGAAAATCAATAATAATGTTATTTATGTAGCACTTTAAGATTTATATATTTTTTACAATATAATATCATTAAAATGGATTATTTCAAATGGTTGTTAATCTCTCTAAGATTCTATCCTTTCCAAAAGTAAAAGTTGCTTCTACTTTGAGTATATGTGGCCAAACATATTTGTTAATGTAAAATAGTGTCTTACCAACGTATTTTTTATTATCTCCATTTTTGTATTTTGTAAAAAACATGAATTTTAATTTTCTTTTTAGCACTAGCATTCTATGACTCATTTCCCCTTGTTTCCCCTTTAGTCCCTTCAGCTAAAATATTGCTGAGTTACCCTACTATTATCCATGTTTCTGAAATAAGTGAAAGTGATTTAAAATAAGTATATTATCATACTGCTATAGAGCTAGAATGGACTTCCAAGATTATCTAGTTAAATTCTCATAGTTTTATGAAGGAAGAAACATAGGTTCTGAGAAGTTAAGTGACTTGACTTAGCCAGAAGAAGTCATAATTTTCAGTCAGGATTTTTATTAAGGCCATCTGAGTCTACATATCCTTCTTCACAGTACTATACATCCAAAAAATATTTATTAATTTTTTTAAAATTTATTTTTTTATTTTTAGTTTACAACACTCAGTTCCACAAGTTTTTGAGTTCCAAATTTTCTCCCCCTCCTTCTCCTCCCTTTCCCCCCAGTATGACATGTAATCAGATATAGGTTCAACATATACTTTCACATTAAACTTATTTACACAACAGTCAAGTTGAAAAGAAGAATTAAAACCAATGGAATTAACCATAAGAAAGAAGAAAGAAAACCAAAAAAGAGGAAAAAAAGAGAGAGAGAGCAAATAGTTTGCCTCAATCTGCATTCAGATTCCATAATTCTTTCTCTGTATGTGGATAGTTTTTTTCATCATGAGTCTTTTGGAGTTGTCCTAGAACCTTGCATTTTTGAGAAAACCCAAGTCTAGCAAAGTTAGTCATCACAGATACCATGTGTCTATAATCATGCATAATGTTCTCCTGCTTCTGCTCTCCTCACTCAACATCAGATCAAGTAGGTCTTTTCAGGTTCTTATGAAGTCCATCTGCTCCCTATTTCTTATAACACAGTGGTATTCCATTACATTCATATACCACAACTTGTTTAGCCATTCCCCAATTGACTGGCATCCCCTTGATTTCCAATTCTTTGCCCACCACAAAAAGAGCTGCTATAAATATTTTTTGTACATATGGGCCCATTTCCCACTTGTATGATCTCTTTGGGATATTGGCCTGGAAGTGGTATTGCTGGGTCAAAGGGTATACATATTTTTATAGCCCTTTGGGCATATAGCTCCCAATTGCTCTCCGGAATGGCTGGATCATTTCACAACTCCACCAATGTAACAGGGTTCCTATTTTCCCACATTATCTCCAGCATTTATCATTTTCCTGTTTTGTAATGTTAGCCAATCTGACAGAAGAGATGTGGTACCTAAGAATTGTTTTGATTTGCATTTCTCTAATTAATAGTGATTTAGAACATTTTTATATGACTATAAATATCTTTAATTTCTTCCTCTGAAAACTGCCTGTTCATATCCTTTGACCATTTATCAACTGGGGAATGAGTTGTATTCCTATAAATTTGACTCAGTTCCCTCTATATTTTAGATATGAGGCCTTTATCAGAGATACTGGTTGCAAAAATTCTTCCCAGCTTTCTGCTTCCCTCCTAATCTTGGTTGCGTTGGCTTTGTTTGTACAAAAAGCTTTCAATCTAACATAATCAAAATTGTCCGTTTTTCATTTTGTAACCCTCTCAATCTCTTGTTTGGTCATGAATTCTTCCCTTCTCCATTAATCTGACAGGTAAACTATTCCTTGCTCTCCCAAATTGCTTATAGTATCAGCTTTTTTCCTAAATCATGTACACATTTTGACTTTATTTTGGTATATGGTGTACGATATTGGTCTATGCCCAGTTTCCACTATACTATTTTCCAGTTATCCCAAAAGTTTTTGTGCAGTAGTGAATTCTTAACCCAGAAGCTGGACTCTTTGGGTTTATCAAAGAGTAGATTGCTATAGTCATTGACTACTGTGTCTTGGGTACCTAACCTATTCCACTTATCTACCATGCCATTTCTCATCCAGTCCCAAGGAGTTTTGATGATTGCTGCTTTATAATACAGTTTAACATCTGGTATGGCTAGGCCTCCTTCCCTAGAATTTCTTTTCATTAATTCCCTTGATATTCTGGATCTTTTGTTCTGCCAGATGAATTTTGTTATTCTTTTAACCAGCTCTGTAAAATAATTTTTGGTAGTTTGATTGGTATGGCACTAAGTAATAAATTTTAGGTAAAATTTTCATTTTTATTATATTAGCTCACCTAACCACAAATGATAGATGTTTTTACATTTATTTAGATATGACTCTATTTGTGTGAAAAGTGTTTTGTAATTGTGTTCAAATAGGTCCTAGGTTTGTCCTGGCAGGTAGACTCCCAAATATTTTATAGTGTCTACAATAGCTTTACATGGACTTTCTCTTTCTATCTCTTCCTGTTGGGCTTTGTTAGTAATTATAGGAATGCTGGGGATTTATGTGGATTTATTTTATATCCTGCAACTTTGCTAAAGTTATTTATTATTTCAAGTAGTTTTTTACTTGATTCTCTAAGTAAATCATTGTATCATCTGCAAAGAGTGATAGCTTGCTTTCTTCTTTGCCTATTCTAATTCCTTCAATTTCTTTTTCTTCTCTTGTTGCTAAAGATAACATTTCTAGTACCAGGAGGGATGATAATGGACATCTTTGTTTCACACCCGATTTATTGGAAATGCATCTAGCTTATCCCCATTACATAGAATGTTTGGTAATGGTTTTATGTAGATGCTACGTATCATTTTAAGAAAGATTCCATTTATTCCTATGCTTTCTACTGTTTTTAATAGGAATGGCTGTTGTATTTTACCATAAGCTCTTTCTGCATATATTGAGATAATCGTATGGTTTCTGCTAGTTTTGTTGTTGATATGATTAACTATGCTGATGGTTTTCCTAATATTGAACCAGCCTTGAATTCCTGGAATAAATCCTAGCTGGTGATAGTGTATTATTTTCATGACAAGTTGTCAATGCTGTCCTCTTCTGAATTCATATTTTGATCTTCTCTGTCCCCATAATACAATTCAACAGACATTTTTTTTTTACTTTTCTAGTTTCCTTCTTCATGGTGGTTGCCTTTTTTCTTGCTTTTAAAGTGGATCTCTGCTTCTGGGGCCCAGGGGGCTCTGTCCAAGTTTCTTCTGTTGGGAGCTAGCATCCTGGTTATTGGCTTTGTGTGCTGTGGCCTCTGGTTTTGTCAGCTTGAAACTGTATACTGCTGGAGCTCACCTGGTGCTGAGCTGGATTTGGCTGGTGTGTGCCAAGGATGAAGGCCCAGTGAAATCTTTGTGAGTTTCCCTTGGGTTACACTGAAGCTCACAGCATTAGGGGTGTGGGAGGGGTAGTCTGGCTGCTGGGGGTTTCTCCTTCCCCAGTGCTGAACTATATAGCATGGGTGGCCTCAGCCTTTGGTCTGTGCTGGTGTCTGCCAATTCCCCTGGCTATGTAAAGGCACACCTGGGGTCCTGCTGTTGGCACTTGCTGACTCTACCCTCCCTGGGGCTCAGGAACTCCCACTGGTCTGCTAAGGTGAGGCTTGCTCAGGTTCCTCTTTTCCTGTACTGGTCTCCTTCCATCACCACAATAGGGGCCCATCTCCCTTGCTTCCTGAGCTAAAAGATTGGTGAACCTCTATTTCTGGCTCCTCTATTCCAGGGTTTTCCTAGGGCAGTATTCTTTGAGTTATTCAGGGTCAGCAAGGGAGAGATGAGAGCTCTTAGAGTTTACTAGGTCATCATGGCTCCAGGAAGTTCAATAAGGTGAGTTTCAAACCTTTAGACTCTGGGCTGATAGCCCCAGGAGTAGCTGCTGCTGTCACCACAGGCTCAGCGCTTCTGTGTCTCCTACCTCTGACAGACTCCCATCCTACATTGAGAGGCCTGGGGATCTCCACCACAGCAGGTGGGCTGGGCCTGCTCCTGTTATGGTATGGTGCTTCTGTATGGTCAATGTAGTTCCACGTGCTCAGCATTCTTCCCACCCAGTGGAACAGATCCCTCCTGTTGACTTTCTGGACTCTCCTGGGTTGGAAATTGGCCACTCTGTCTCCTAGTGGATTCTACCTCTCTCAAATTTGTTCAGATTCACTTTTTAAGAGGTATCTGAAAGAATTTGTGAGAGAGCTTGCATATATCCCTGCTTTCACTCCACCATCTTGCCCCCCCCCATTTATTGAAACTTTACTGTATAAAAGGGCACTCATCTATAGGACATATATCCTGCTCTCATAGAGCTTATAATCTAAATGTAATGGAAATAAGGTAGGTGATGAAGAAATGAGATAGTCATTAAATAAGAGATGGTTTTCAATTTTTTGAGACATTGAGGAGAGTCTCATTTTATGTTAGCCTGTTACAATAACAAAAAGCAGAAAAAGTCAGGCTAGGTTTTGATATGGTGAATAGTACAATTAGGTTATAAAAGATTTAGAAGTGCTGAAAAGTTAAAAATTAATCCTCTCTACCCTTAGAAGCTCCTTTATTTCCCATCTGGCTACCAACTTCCTTCCTTGAAGTAACTACAGCCCTTATCTCCTGTCAGAAATGTCTCTAAGGAAACATAACATTGTTCAGTGACATCTCAGTGGCTGTTAGCTCTGTTCTTGTCTTCTTTACCAAAGCTAGTCTAGTCACACTCATATATCTAACTGTGGAGTTAGAATACTTGTGTCCAATTTACAGTGCCAATACCTACTCATATTTATGTGGTTATTAAACATTTTTTAAAACTGTTTTCTTACTGGCGATTCCTATGACAGTAATCAAAGCCATCATTAGGAGGTAAAACTATTTTAGTTGGCCTAGCAAGACCATGGAAATCTCACATTATACATATATATGTATATATGTATATGTGTATGTAAATGTGTATGTGTGTATGTATGTATGTGTATATGTATATGTAAATATGTATGTAAGGCTGGCTCTTCTTGAAAAAAAATTCAGTCTCTTAATTTTAATTTAGTTTTGTTTCACCATTGACAATAATGGGAGCTATAGTCAGAATGAATTAAAACCATTCAATCATCTCTGATGTTCCATGAATGCTTAAAGGAAGAATGTGTATATACGAGTAGAAACAGCATGTATAGAGTGACTAGCATATGTGTCAGGCCATTGTTTGCTTGCTGCTGTTTGTCATTGGTTCTTGAAAAGAACCCCATATCAGGGAGGTCATGCAATGACATGCAAGTAAATAGAATTTAAGTGAGGGAAGCTAGTGTAAAGTCACCAGCCTCACTTTCTCCTCCAGAGCCATCTGGGTCTAGTGGCCAGATGTAGCTCAGGACCACAGGAGATAGTCCTGTATGCAAGGGAAACCATTGCTTTTTCAAGCTAAGGTCTTTAATAGCTCTCATTTTTACTGAGGCAAAACCCATTCTGTGGCAAAGGCTTAATAAGAAATGAGGCAAAGAATGGCCTCTTTGAAAAAATTAGATCTGAGGGGGAAGGCCTTCAGGATTTCTTGCCAAAACAAGAAAAAAAAATCTATTTGCATCCATTCTGAGCCAATCAGGGCCCAAACAATGACCAAGTAGGGCTTGGCCTGGAACCTATTGTTAGCCAATCAATGAGAACCAGAATAATTTGGGGTTAAAAGGCTGCTCTTTAAGAGAAAAATAAATTTCAGAGATTAAAATTTACATTCTCTTTGGACATAGAACCCACAAGTGTTTAATACTCTATGTGGACAGAGGGAATGAGAGAAAAGAGG
The DNA here is from genome assembly GCF_011100635.1 of Trichosurus vulpecula. Taxonomy (NCBI): domain Eukaryota; kingdom Metazoa; phylum Chordata; class Mammalia; order Diprotodontia; family Phalangeridae; genus Trichosurus; species Trichosurus vulpecula. The sequence goes on along the minus strand of NC_050575.1, from coordinate 25,908,753 downwards.
AGAGAGAGAGAGAGAGAGAGAGAGAGAGAGAGAGAGAGAGAGAGGGAGAGAGAGAGAGAGAGAGGGAGGGAGAGAGAGAGAGAGAGAGAGGGAGGGAGGGAGGAAATAGAAATAGAGCCACGTTGTCCAACTGGAAGTTTGGACTCCAGTGGGCAGCTCCTTTTCTACTCAGAGAGGTTGGACCACAGTATCAGGAAGGGGATGCTATGACATGCAAGTGAATTGGATTTAAGTGAGGGAGGGCTGTGCATTTACCAGTCTCACTTTCTCCTCTGGAGCCATCTGATCCAGTTACAAGATATAGATTAGGATGACTGGATATGACCCCAGATGCAATGGGAGACCCTGGTTTTTTAAAGCCAAGGTCTTTCCCAGGTCTCAGTTTTTCTGAGGCAATGGCCATTCAGTGATTAAGTCTGGGTAAAAAATAAGGCCAAAATATGGCCTCTTTTAACTGGTCAAAAAACCCAAAATCATTCAGGCAGGGGAAGACGCTTAGGATTTCTAGTCAATATAGAAACAGTTGCTATTTACAAGCCTGAAAAGAAACAGTCCTTGTCCTCAAAGATCATGAGGGTAAACAATATGGATGCAGATTAGTATATGGAAAATATATAGAAAATACATAAAAGGTGGCTTTAAGTGTACTGGAATAAGTAGTTGGCAGAGTTACTAAAGGCTTCATGTAGGAGGTAGCCTTGAGCTTTGCTTTGAAGAAAGGATTGTAAAGCAAACAGTGGGGAGGGAATGTGGGGAAGTCTATACAAAGCATTAGAGAGAAGGGATAGGAATGGTGAGTTTGTGGAACAGAAAGTAAGTCAGTTTGATTGTGCCAAAAAGTGTGGGACGTGAGGAAGGGAAGTAGGAAAAAAAAGCATTTATTAAGCATTTCCTATGTGTCAGGCACTGTACTAAACATTTTAAAATTATTATCTTGTTTGACCTTTACAACAACCCTAGGAGGTAGGTACTATCTTATCTCTATTTTACTGCTGAGGAAACTAAGGCAGACAAAAGACTTCTTTGGAGTCATACAATTAGTTTCTGCCAGATTAGAACTCAAGTTTTCCTGAAAATAATTCAAATTCAAAAGAGTGAAAAATAGAAATTAATGTTAAATATCTCATGGGAAAAACAACTTTCCTGGAAAATAGATCCAAGAGAGAAAATATCAAAAATCGTTGAACTACTTGAAAGCCATAATCAAAAGGAGCACCTAGACATAATCTTTCAAGTAATTAGCAAGGAAAATTGCCCTGATATCCTGGAACCAATGGGCAAAATAGATGTTGAAAGAATCCACCAATTACCTAAAGAGAGAAATCCAAAAATAACAATTCCAAGGAAAACACTGTAGCCAAATTTCAGAAGTATCAAGGTTAAAGTAAAAATATTGCAAGTGACTGGAAAATTAAGCAAAGTACATCAAGGGAAAAAAGAATCCATTAATAATCTATTGCATTATAAAATGAGTAACTGAATTTCTATATTTACATTACATCTCTATATAAAGCAAACCAGTGCAACCAGTTTTATCATTTGAGCTTATAAGAATTTTTTTCATGAACCCATAAGGAAGATTTCTCCATTCATGCATTTTTTTCCTTGTACATGCTTACTCTGTCATAATCAATTCTCTTTCCAATAGAAAACTTCATTATGCTGCTCAACTAAGATAAGGCTATTACTTTAAATTTATATCACTTTTATGTCAGGAAATGAAGGGAGCCCTTTAAAAGTCAGTTTTTAAAAATATGCTTTTTTTTAGAATCATAAAAACGTTGCTTGCTTTATACTCCTGAAATTGTAGAGAACTATGTGAAGAGTCATAGTAATGAGTGCACTGATGATAATACTTTTTCTCTTTGAGGGTTCACTATCTCCTGGGTGCCTTACTCCCTCCTTCTATTCACCCTCCAGCCCTTATTTAGTATTATTGCTGTACATGTTCTTTCATAAATCCTTCATAGAGCATCAATTCACTGTCCTGGAGACCTCCTAATGTCTCTTGGATATCGGTGCAATATTTATAGTGTCCATCTATTGTGTATGCCTCAGTCTGACTAGGGACCAGTGCTCTTCTTTTATTTAACCATTTCAGAGAAGGCATCTTTTCATTGTTTCTGGAACACAAGGTGGAATTACTATAAGTGACTGCCAATTTGGACTTTGGCTCAGCGGATAGAGCACTAATTTGGGAGTCAGGAAGACCTGAGTTGAAATTTGGCCAAATTCACTCTGGATCTCATTGACTGGGCAACAATAGGTCCCTGCCTAAGCACCACTTAGTAGTTATTTTTTTGCGCCCTCTTGGCTTGTAGTGAATGTAAATAGTGACAGTTTCTCTTTTGGCCAGCAACCCTGAGGGTTATCCCCTCCCAGTCTGATTTTTTAGTTTAATTAAAGAGGTCACCCTTTGACTTACTTCTTAAAGAGGCCTATTCACTGAATGGGCATCATCTCACTCAAAGTGAGAACCTGAAAAGAACTTAGCTTAAAAAGCCAAATTCTCCCACTGCATCCTGGTCCATCTCCAGTTGTTCTGATAGATGTCTGGCCACTGGACCCAGGTAGCTCTGGAGGAGAAAGTGGAACTGGTGACTTTGCACAGCCCTCCCTCACTCAGATCCAAGTCAGTTGCAAGTCTTGTCATCATCTTCTTGATGTCATGATTCTCTTTGAGAATGAAGGATAAACTACACAATCCTGGGTAAGTCAATTAAACTTTTTTCCGTTTATCCATTAGAGAAATAAATGGTAAAGTACTCTGGTATCTTTGCCATGAATACCCACCATGGAGTCGTTGTGGTTTAGTGTGCTAAGAACCTGGAAATGTAAGGGTACAGGGGGTCTGCCTGGAAAGAAGTTGACCACTCAAGCCTTCTTTTAGTCAAAGTAATGAGGTTTATTTGTGAAGCCAATAGAAGCTGGCTAGATTCTAAGTAAATCTGCACAGTTGAAATAGGGGTAAGGCTTGTATTTATATATAAGAAAAGACTGCATGAAGATCTAGATGGGATTAAGGAGTGGTAAATTGCCTGGGGTGTGCCAGGTGGAGATAATGAAATGAGTTAAGTGATCAGGTGCCACAGTGAAAGGATAGTTAAAAGGATTATTGAGTATCTAGGTGGGTTGGAGTGTGACAGATGCCTCAGGTGAAATGCCAGGGACCTGGTTTTATAGGAAAGTCCAATCATCCCATCAGAGTCATGAAGAGTTGAACATGACTCAAAGGGGAAATTGCAATTGTCAGTTTGTACTTACTGCAAATCTTTGCATTGATTCCCTGGTCACTTTAATTATTATTCTGAATTTATGTAATTCTATGATTTGCAGCCCTATAGGAAAAATGTAAGTAAGACATTCTTTGGTAGCTGGTATTAATAGTTTCCAAATTGTGATTTTAGTTTTTGTGCTTCCCAAACCATCATCTATATATTGTTAGTGCCCATTATAAACATATATATATATATACACACACATATATATGCACATTTTTGTATATTTGTATGTATATGTGTGTGTGTGTGCGCGCGCGCGTGTGTGTGTGTGTACACACATATGCACCATTGGACTAATTCAATATCCTGTAATATTAAATAATTAAGGTGGGATGTCTTTACTGTTTTAGAATGGTAAATTAATTAAGTGTCTTTGATTGAGCTTTACTCAGTGCAAAGCCCCAGGCCCAAACCCCTAATTACTAGGTGCTAAGCCATGTGGGCGTGAAGCTTCCAGGGCCCTAAGGGGAGTTGCTAAGACCAGAGCCAATAGTATGTGACTAAGTTCTGGTAGCTCAGATGACATTTGATGATGTCTAAAGACTGTATAAAAAGAGATAACAGAGTTGTTTGCTTGGGGCTCTCACTCCTGGAGGAGTGTCGATGTGGAGACTCTGGGCAGCCACTCTAAGAGCCTCCTGGTTCATCAACCCAGATGTTGATGTTTTTCTGGTAACTATGAATTGTGATTTGGTCTGTTTAAATTGTGTATTTCTGTTATTTGTACTTGCTCCAAATTTCAGGCTGCTGGATTTTCCTCCTGAACTAAGGGGATGATATTTGTATATTGGATTAAAATAAGATTGTTAAGCCCTTAACGTTACTTTCCTTAATAAAGTATATCCAAAAAACCTGTCCTGGCAGCATTCTTATTGTTGGGCTTGTGTTGGTCTTTCACCCCCACAAGTGCTGTTAGCCAAATTGTTGCTACATAACCTAAGCTTAAAACTGCATGCCATACAATGATCAATTAATAATCTTTATTCCTCTGCATTTTCTATATGCATTACTAATCAGACTTCTTTTTCATTGACCACTGATCTTATTAAGGAGACACTGTTATTGTCCAGGTCTTGGTTTTAGCAGAACATGTTGTATAAACAAGAGCATCTTGAGATCTTTACCGTCTTTATCACTCTTATATTTTAATATCACACAAAATATTCATTTTAGTAACCATTTACTAAGAGCATATGACTTTTTATGTATTATACTGGTATCTTCAGACACAAAAATAAAATCAAAATGGATTTTTTTTACCTCAAGATACTTGCATTCTATTTGAGGAAAATAATATTTAAATATAGTATGAAATAGAGGAAATAATTATTTGTTTGCAATAAAATCATTAAGTTTCCAAAACTGACATTGCCTCTTATGACCTAAGGGACCGAGGTTTCATGATTTACCTTACTGGCCCATGCTTCTTCAAATAAAAATTGAGGTAATTGGGTACAGTGATCATGTGATTTGAAGTATGTAGAGAACTAAATATCAAATTTGTAGAAAGTTTTCTTCAGGGGAAAGGGGACTAGAAACTGATTCAAAGAGCCTTTTGGTAGAGGTGATACTTTATCTAAACTTTGAGAGAACCTCAGTTTTCTCTGTGGGTGAAGAAACAAAGTCAATTCCAGGTTTAGAGAAAAGCATCTAGAAATATATAGAAAGAAAAATACTATGTATTTATTAATTACCTATTATGTGCCAAGAATTGTGATACACACTTTACCAAAATAATCTTACTTGATACTTTGAAAACTTAGTGAATTAGGTACTATTATCATCTATATTTTACAGTTAAGAAAACTGAGGCTAAAAGAAATTAAGAGATTTCCTCAGGATTACACAGCTATTAAGTGCCTGAGACATAATGTGAATTCTGTTCTTCCTTAGTCTAGGCCCATGACTCTTAATCTGCTTTGTCATGTACCATCATGATAGATGGATCATTATATGTAATGATCAACTTTTAGCACAGTTTCTCTGGAAAACACTGTGCAGGAAAGAGTATAATACAAAGTAAATCAGAAAATCTAATTTGTAAACACATTATGATAGGCTTTAAAGCCAGCATAATTTTTTTAACAATCCGGCTAGCAGCTTCTGTGGGAGTGTAAGATCCACCCACAGCCAGCACCCAGAAAGCTGCCAACAGCACAGGTTCTTTTGATCTGCTTAACTAAGGAAAGCAAGGTGAAGGGGATGACAAGCTTACTTTAATTCAGCATACAAATATCATTCACTTAGTTCATAGTAAAAAGCCAGGACCCTGAACTTCAGAGCAAAATACAAACAAATTACAAACATCAACAGACAGACCTTGTCTGATTCAAATCCCAATACATAGTTACCAGAGTTCAACAAAGTCTCAGCATCCGGGTTTACCAGCTGGAGGGCTCCTTAGCTACAGCTGCCCGGAGTCTCCTCATCAACAAAATCTCGAGAGCCCCGCACAAATGGCTCTGTCCTCCCTTCTTATAGGGCTTCAGATGTCATCAAACATCATCTGAATGACCAGAGCTTAGGCTTTGGTGATTGGTTCTTGAGTTGGCCCCTCCCCTTAGGACTCTGGGAGGTTCACATCCACATAGATTAGGTTAACACCTAATAGGGCATGGCTCTGGAGTTAACACCTCCCCTTAGCCAGCCCCACCTTGGGCCCCACCCCAGTCACCAAACCACACCCATATAGGTTCCACACCTAATAGGGGTTTGGGCCTGGGGCTTAGCACCTAGTAATTACTCAAAGGAGACAAAGGCCAACTATTCAAGGGTGCTTGGTTGAACTAAGTGCTAAGGAGCTCATTTTGCTTACCAACACACCTATGTCTTATGAATATCAATTTGGCAACTGTGTGGAAGAAAGTCATGGTAGGAAGATATGATGGTCTTTTGATATGGCAAAAGCAGTGGATGACCAGTAGACAGACAGCTTGCTCCATGAACATAATACTTAGTTTGTCAAAAGGAGATCAAAGAGGTCCTCCAGCACATTTGGAAGACCCAGGCATGTGTTTGAGTTAGCATGATTCAGCTGGACAGAACTGATTGTTAGAATTTCAATGTATTTAGACCTCTGAAACCAGCAGTTACTAGAAATCCGGCTTTGATTAACTTTTTCTTTGATTGTCTGGAAGAAAGAAAGTGATGAAGAAAACATTATTTCAGATTTGACTTAAATGTGTGTCATTTTCTTTTCCTTACATGTCATTTTCCCCCTCAGTTATGTGTAAACATTTAGCATTCATTTTTTTAAAAATTGGAATTCTAAATTTACATAATAGTTATTTTTTCCTAGGATTTCAAGGAAGCCAGGGAAACTAGGAAGAGGAGAGGTTTATAGTGAGCATTGGAGCCAGGGCTATTTGAAAACTGTTGAGTCTTCATCAAACTGCAGGGAATCAAACATCACTAGTTCCCAAACAACATGAGCTAGAGTAAGGTTTCAGAAGACTGGAAGGCATATTTGTAGGAAGGTATGTTATGAATAGCTTTAGGCATCAAAAGTTTTTTTTTTTATTTCACCCTAGATGTTACAGGAATGCTTTATCTCTTTATTCACAATAATATACAAAATGTAAAATGGAAAGACGTTCTTGTTTTCAAAAGCATCACTACTTTAATAAAATATCTATCCATTAAGCATACATATATGTATACATACACTTATATATCTGTGTGTTTATATACATACACATATATAAATTGATGAAAATATATGTGTATGTGTGTGTGTATTTGCTCAATGATGGAGTACACATCTTTGTGAAATCAAAGATCTGTTAAAGTGGTATAATGGTATTTGGTCAAATCTGGCTTATTCTTCATTGTCTTGTTTCCTTTTACACTTCATTATTTAGAACATTGAATATTGTGGTTTCAGATTATGATAGATTTTTAAAAAATTATCAGTCTTGCAACTGGAAGACTAGTGAAATATTTTCATATCTATGCCATTTCATGTATCTATGTTGCCTTTCTTCCAGTTTTATATATAAGTACTCAAAGTATGATCAAGTTTAGTGTTGAGCATCATTCTAAGCTTCCTTCAAGTTCATTACCTCCTTAAAAAAATTCCATCATTTTATGAGAATTACCTGTGTAATTGGCTTAGTTGGGTCTAAATCCAAACTTTCTTCTAGCTCATTTTCCCTTTTACTTATTTCTGATTTATTCTTCCACGAAACACATTTCAGAGTTCCTTCATGTTATGTATGTAATACTGCATTATTAATCTAGTAATACTGAAAAGTAAATTCCCTTATATTAGAAGGATTTCAAGTATGATGGGGAGAGACTGTGTCATCTGAGGACCAGACTACTATTGTATGGGGAAAATTTTCATAGTCACAATCCTTTTGTTCAGGGATTAATTAACATAGCTACAGCATGGTGAATTCTTTTGCCTTCATGATCCATTAAGCACAGAAAAATGCAAAATGGTGTATGCAACCCATTTGTCAATATTTGTTATGAAAGATAAAATAGGAAAATTTGAAGAATATAACATGATATTCTAAAATAAGCCAGTATGCCTTTGTCTCACAGAGTCAAATTATACTTACTCCCCATGGATAAAAACTTCAAAAAATGTTTGATTGAATAAATCATATCAAATGAAATCTAATTAATGACGAATCATCAGTATTCACAATACTACATGGTGAGCCAATTAACCTAAGAGCTACTACACCCAAGGTAAAATTCAAGCACAAAGCCTCCCAATCTCCTTACTTACTCTCCACATTCCTCCAGATCAGTATCTTTGTTTGAACCTCAACTTTCTTGTCCTGTTCAACATCCATTAAAATCTAATCTTCTCATAATCTTTAATATTTTTGAACTCTTTCTTTAGACATAACAACTATATATAAATTTCTCCACAAAGGGATTTCGTGCTTCTACTATGTGTTCTCCAAGAACAGTGTATTGATCCATATATAGGTCTCAGATATCATTTGCAGCTAGTAACTACTGAGTATTTTTGTTGCCTTCTTTACTCCACTCTTCTACTTTTATGCTTTTAATCATTTTGACTTTTTTCTATTGAGTATGGAACCAGATAACAGGTCACACAGCAAAAAAAGAAATATTTTAGAGAATATGGTGTAGGATTATGACACTGAAGTGGTCAAAAACTTCTAGATTACTTGGGATCCTCATTCATGTAAATTGCTAATAGATGACTTTTATCTGGCCCACCACTATTTAAAAAAAAAATAATATTTACAACAGCCCATGAGATTTCTATATCAAACCTGGAAACATAATTGATTTTTTTAGCTTTAAGAAAATTGTCATTCCCTATTTAGTTTTATTAATGTGTTTTCATATTGCATTACATTTCAAGGTTATTCCAATTTTGTGAGAGGACTTAAAACAAAGTAAAAGTGTAAACTAATTCAGTGACCTCATATGATCGTTCATACCACCTTATACATCTTTCATACTTCCTAACCCCTATATTTAAAAAAAGTAAAGTAATTTATTTTATCTTCCTCCAACTTTCCACCTCATTTTTTTTAAAAAGAGAAAAAAGATCAAATTACTTAGAAAATATTCACAGTCATGCAAATCAAATCCCCATTGTGGCTGTATTTTTAAAACCATATCTTCCCTGGTTCATGACAAGGTAGTTTGAATATCTCTACCAAAGTATATTTCACTTCCGTGGTTAATCTATTTGTTTTCAGAAAGAGCTCTTAGGTATACATTCAATATATAGTTTCTCTGAACTTAACTTTTCTTGTCCATATACCACTGATAAATAGTCTAGTACTAGGTCAATACCTCTCTAGTTTTTCTAACTTCTTGTAGGACCTGCACTTCCCTCATACTGACAATCAACACCAAATGGCCCCTGAAGACCAGATGTTATCAGAACAGGACTTATATAAAAATAGATATTATTATCATTCAGTACCCCTGCCCTTTAAACCATGGGAAAGCTATAGATTAGAGAATTAGCAAAATGAAGTTGCTTTTCCAAGACTGGGTAAGTAGGAATTCCTGCCATTTGTACTGGAGCAATTTTTATTGCATGTAAGTCCATTATTCTTTATAGAGTGCTATATGATCTTTAGTGGTGTCACATAAAGAAAGAACAGCTAAGAAAAAATTCAATTTAACCCTTTCTCTTCATTCATATTTTATAAGAACCCTTCGATTTTCATTTCAATTAAGTAGGATGTTTGTGCAATAGAATATCCAGATGCCTCTATATCAGAAATCCTCATAATTAAATGAAAGGGCCAACCCCTCTCAGCCATCTGTTGTAAGTGACTACAGCCCAGTTGACATCTCCATGGGAATGTAAATACAACACAGTTATTGTCCCTGTGTTAGAACAGGCTCTGTCTGATAAGTTCAAGTACTTTTCAGAAATGTCCTTTACAAGAAATGAAACACGGCATTCAGCAGATGTAGAAGCTGATGTGAAATGCAGATGTTATTGGAGGGAGCAGAGATCCTGGTAGACTAGACTGTTACATGGAAACTACTCTCCCTTTGGGCACAATTAGACCAAAAGGCCACACTTGTCACTGCGATAAGAATCTCAATTCCTCTACAGTGGAACAGGTTTTGTTTTTTATTTTTTTTGCCATAAAACACTACATTTGTAATTCAGATTTTAGAACCCACCAGAGATACAAGTAGTTGATGAATAGCTTGTTCAGGAGTTACTGAAACACTTGAAAATGCGTCACACATGTCAATGACTAACACTATCACATCTGACTTTCATTCTTAAAGGTTTTATCATCCCCATTCTAAATGCTGCCCAAAACTGGCTTAGTAGTCTAAGGAATTTTTGCAGCTGCCTGGGATGCCTTTTCCCTTGAAGGGCTTTCTGAAAAAATACTGGCTTTTTTGTTGATATTTGTACATGTTTTTTGTTTGTTTGTTTGCCATGGCAGATCAGAGCAATAGAAATCATTCTGGATCTGGAATCAGGAAGGAACTGGAGGCGCTGTCTAGATCTCCAACACCATGGCATTTCAGATAGGCAAATGTAAAACCTTTCACATTAGTTTAAAAATCATATTGCTTTGGGAAAATGGTATGAAGAACTAGTTCCGTTCAGTTGATATGAAAAAGAACGGTGTTGCTTCCATGACCTCAAGCTTAACATGGATCCATTAATGTGTGGTGTTACCCAAAAGAAATAACTAACAGAAGTCTGGTGTGTGGAGGGAAGGGGGATATATAATACTATGGTATTCTGACTTGATCAGATCTATCTGGGACATTCTGTGAAGTTCTGACCACCACATTTTGAAAGCATCATTGCCTTTATGTAATTTTAGAGGTGGGTGTAAACCATGTCATCTGAAGACCCAGCAGGATGACCAGAAACCATGTTATATGAGGATATATTATCAAAATTGAAGGTGTCTGCATCAAAGGAGTAAACAGAATAAACAGGGGGTGGGATAGGATGAAAGAAAATATGGCTAGTCTTTCACAATATGACTATTATGGAAATATTTTGCATAACTACACATGTATAACTTATATCAAATTGCCTGCCTTCTCAATGAGTGTGGGTGGGGAGGGAAGAAGGGAGAGAATCTGGAACTCAAAGTTTTTAAAACAGATGTTAACAATTGTTTTTATATGCAACTAGGAAATACGATATACAGGCAATGGGATATAGAAATCCATCTGCAAGAAAGTAAGGAGGAAGGGGATTATGGGGGGTGATAGAAAAGAGACAGACTGGGGGAAGGGGTAATCACAATGCATGCCATCTTGTGGTGGGGGTGGGAGGGGAGATATAGGAAGAAAATTTGGAACTCAAAATCTTGTGAAAATGAACATTGAAAACTAAAAATTAATTAAAAAATAAAATGGGAAAAAATTAAGGGTATGTATGATGCAGTAGAATTAGAAACATTCTGTCAGTTATCTTCAAATATTTGAATTATTTGTTTGCAGGGAAAATATTAGTTTATCTTTTTACAATTCCAGAGGGAAAAGTTAACATCATTAAGTAAAAGTTAGAGGGAGAAAACTATGACTTCAGATAAGAATGATTTCCCTCATAGAGCAGTGTCATAGAGCTTTGGATCATCAGGCAGAGGATCTGAATTGTAGTCTCAGCTATTCCACTCCCAGTCTATGTGATCTTGAGTATTTCACTTCACATCCCTGCATCTTACCTTCCTTGCTGGCAAAAGTATGGGCAAGTTGATCTCTGAGGTTCTTTCTACCTTTAAATCTATGATCTCAATAACAGATTTCAAAAAATGGAGTAGTATTACAATAGGGTAGTGTCCTACTGGGAGGTTTCAAAAAGCTTTCATAGAGGGAAATATCCTATCTGCCTTAACAAATCGAATAAAATTACTATTATGGTCTCATATTTTTGTGACTGTGTATATTCCATAGGCACTGAATCTTATCAAAACATTTGCCTTGCTGAGTTTCTAGTTACATGTTTGTTTGTAGTGTGTAGCATGGAGTATAGAGAGCTGCCCTTGAAGGTATAAAGATCCAGGTCCATGTCCTATTTGACACAGACTTGCTCATACAACTAACTGTATTGGGGATCCTTGAAGAGTTTGGCCTTTGTTTCCTCTGACTAATTCAGTGTCTTTGATTGAGTCTTACTAGGTGCTAAGCCCCAGGCCCAAACCCATATCTATTAGGTGCTAAGCCTATGTGGGTGTGAATTGGTAACTAAGGTGGGGCTCCAGGTGGGACCAGTGAAGGGAGGTGCTAAGACCAGAACCAATCATAAGAGCCTAAGTTCTGGTTGTTCAGATGATGTTTGATGACATCTGAAACTGTATAAAAATAGTAAACAGAGTTATTTGCTTAGGGCTCTCACTCTTGGTGGTGTGCTGATGTGGAGACTCTGGGCTGCTGTAGCTAAGAGCCCTCCAGCTCGTAAACCCGGATGTTGGGACTTTGTTAAACTCTTGTAACTATGTATTGGGATTTGAATCAGACAAGGTCTGTCTGTTGATGCTGGTTTTTCCCCCTGAACTAAGTGAATGATATTTGTATGCTGGATTAAAGTAATATTGCTAACCCCTTAATGTTGCTTTCCTTAGTAAAGCAGATCAAAAGAACCTGGGCTTGCAGTATTCTGTGAGCTGGTTGTTGTTGGTTTTTCACCTCCACAGCGCTGCTAGCTAGATTGTTGAAACAACAATACATACTGCTTTCACCCCGGGTAAGTCTTGAATCACTCAGTCCTCCAACAAGTCCCCAGAACTACAAAATACAAAATAATTACTGCCCTACATTGGTTAAAAAGCTTCCGCACTGACTTCCTTATATCAGTGAAATTACAGATCTTGACACTCTGTCTACCTATCTATCAGTCTCTCTCTGTTTCTGTTGAAAACTATTAAAAATTGTATTTCTCAAGAAATGGAGAACAATGTCACAGATTTCCTTTTGATAATTCACTCTATATTTATTTACATTAATTAGTAGCTAGATTCTACATTTTGATCTGTGTGTGTGTGTGTATGTAAATAACTATATGAATTTGAATTGGGCATGAATACTTTCCCTTCCAGGTAGAATGAATGGATATATTCCCCAGGATACATTATCTTAACTGGAGCAAGTAGAAATTCTGCTACAAAAATAACTAAGGCGTGTTTTCCTTTCCCAGGACATCTTATTTATATCTCTTTATACTTTCCATTATGTTGTATGTGTAATGAGGAATTTAGTATCAACTCTCAAAATAAAACAGCCCTCTTTACATTTGATGTTTAAAACATCACTATTATATTTGAAAATCTGACATTACTTATGTATTCTGATCTCCTTGAGGGCAGGCACTGGGTGCTATGTTTTCTGTTCCTTTCTTAGTTATCAATAGTATGGTGATATAATTTGTTTTCAGTGTAAGTCCTTGTGAATTGATTCATTGATTTAAGAAAGATGAGTATTTGTGTGGCCCTTGGGTCAGATAGATAAATAATTTGTTTTCTTTAGGTTGACTTTATAGGGTGTCATACTTGTTTAGTCCTAGGGTCACCTGCTTAGTAGCTCCGTGCTATTCTCCTAAATGCTGCTTTCCTTTTCCCTTTTCTGTTCTTAACATCAGCACATAGCCTTGTTTTGGGGATCATAAATCTAGAGCTAGTAGGAATATAAGAGTATATTTTATTCTTACCACCTCATTTGTAAGTGAAAAAACATTCCTCCCAGTCAGGTCAAGTGTCTTCCCCATAAGCATCAAAGGCAAGATTTTGATTTGGGTTCTCTGATTATACCCATGAAAGTGATATTTTCAGAGTGTGTGTGTGTGTGTGTGTGTGTGTGTGTGTGTGTGTTTCATTTCACTGCAGGTCAATACAGTGAAATAGTCACAGTTTAGCTTGAGAAAGAAGGAAATGTTACAGTATTTTCAAAGACTTCAAATTATCTCAGGCCTCCATGCTGTTGTAGACTGAATTAGTCTGTGTTATCTCACATCCTTTCTTATATCTGACTTAACTTTTTTTTCCAGATTTTGCCCTCTAGGACAAGTTACAGAATCATTGAACTTTGGAGGTGGAAGGGATCACATACATTGTTTACTCTGACCTAATATACTTTATAAAGAAGGAAAGAAACTAAGGCCCTGATCAGTGACAGAATCAAAACATAGTCGTTATCCTCTGACTTACTAAACATCCTCACAAATTCTCGCTTTTCTCGTGGCATTGTGTAATGCCAGCCATTATATGTGATAGGATAAAACTATGAGGATTTGGAGGTATGACCAATCCCCACCTTGAGTAAAATGGGTAAGGCCCAACTTCAGGGAAGAATAAACATAAATTGATAAAACTAGATTGCATCGCTTTCAAAGTCATAAGATCATGTAGTTAGACATATAAAGGGATTTTATCAATCATGTACTTCAACTCCATCTTTTCACATATGAGAAAACTGAAGTCCATAGAGAAGTAACCTTTCAAAGGTGATCCATATGATTGAAAGACTTGTTCTCTGACTAGAAATTAGGATACTTTCCTCTACACCACTCTGTCTCTGCAGACCTGAGATCCAAGGCCTGACATGATGAGGAACGATGTTGATCTGAATGTAAAATTAAGGTGGGGGAATATTACTTTAGATTTAAGAGCTTAAAATGAGCAGCATATCAGAGAGATGTGTACCATGCATGTAGCTGACTAATCCTAAATTCCCATAGTTTCAGTCCTTCCATTTTAACTCCTTACTTTATTCACTCTTCTATGGTAATAAAGGACTTGATCATTTACAGCCTCTTTCCATCTCCTGACTTAACTCACTTTGTTAATTTCATGGCCTCATAAATTAATTTCTTCATAGTAATATCCACTGTTTTGTGATAATCAACAGTGATTCTGTTGATCTTTGCATCTGGATAGGGATTGGATATGTAACTAGACAGGTGATTTCATTAGTATTTGGAAATTCTATGACAGGAAACTCCCTCTTTACTTTGCAAACTGGAAGCTTTTTGGTGAGCTAGTCTTAGAGAGACATATAGAAGATTGAAAGTTCTTTACTACCTTGGGGTAGCACAACCAGTATTTATCAGAGATGCAATTTTAAATCTGGTTTTTGTTACTTAGAGGCCAACTTTCCTTCTCCTATGGCAAGATGACCCTCAGGTCTCTGGATACAATGAGGAATGTATTGCTTTTAATTTTATTAGTGTGCTTGTACATTTTTGGCTTTTCATCTCATATTCTATTGAATTAAAAGCACAACTAACTTCAGTCAGGTAATTAACATACCCAACAGGCAAGTCTGTGGTAAGAACAAGCTCCTTCTGTATTTACTCCTGTATTAACTTCTTTTCTCTTACAAGTATGAGAGAAAATTTATGTAATATATTGGGTTGTTTTTTAAATAGCCATATTTCTCTTCTTCAAATATTCATATGCCATCTGGGAATTCAGCTCTTGAAGATATTAAGAGATTAACATTAACAAGAAAAGTGCATTACATGTAACTTCAAAGGGCTTTGGCATCTTCTATAGCTGTACTGTGGAGTCTGCCAGCAGTGGTGTCTTTGTAGAGTCCAAATCCATCCTTGCATGCCAGATCTGTTGGCACCTTCTAATCATACTTCACTATCGTTTACTATGGTCACTCCAATTTTGGCATTTACCTTTCCCACCATCCAAGTAATAAGCTAACAACCATCTGCTAGCAAATCCCTTCTTTGTGGAAAAAGGCAGGCTTAGCACTGATACATTTATTAAATGTATAACCTGAATTCTGCTTTTTAACAAAAATAGACCAGAACAGGTTAATTAAAGATGGAATACATTTTCCATAGATAATAAACAAGCAACAGATTGTCAAGCACTTGAGTAAGTTGTGGAAAGTTTGTACATTGAAGTTAGTGCTAGCCTCCCCCAATAGTCAAATGCTTTAGACTCACTTCAGTAGGACAGAGACATTCAACCCATAGTCAGAGACAAGTTTTGAATGTATGACTTCCCTTCCCCTCAAGAGGTGACATGGTTTATTTTTGGACCTGAACTTATAATATTTGAATTTGTTTCCCATTTCTGGTATTCATTGTGTTACCTTATGCATGTCTCCATCTCTCTCTGGCTCTCAGTTTCTTCTCCAATTATTTGAGTTAGCTGAACTAATTGGAAAGATGCTTTTGACTCTATCTAGATATCTATGAATTACATTAATGAGAATTAATGAATTTTCCCAAAAACTACTTTCATTGGGAGACAACAGAGATATGAAGAGCACTGGGAACCTTCAACATAATAGGGATATTGGAGAAGGGTCCTGGATTTAGAATTGTCAGGGATCTTTTAGATCATCTATTTTGAACTCTACAGTTTTCACTTCTGGAAACTGAGGCTCAGCGAAATTAATTGACTTGTCCTTGTTCATGCTTGCTGGCCTGTCTTCTTAACTCCAGGCTCCTATCTCCAACTGATTATTTAGAATTGGATGTCCCATAAGCCTTTCTAATTCAACATATATGAGACAAGTTATTATCTATTTCCCCTAAACCTAACACATTCTGAACTTCTTTATTACCGTTGAGAGCAATAGCATGATTCCAGTCACCCAGTGTTGAAACTCTGGTGTCATTCTCAGTTCCTCAATATCATTTACCCTTATATTCAAATAAGTTGACAAATCTTACTGTTTTTATCCATATTTTAGCTGTATTTTCACCTGCTTTTGGATATTTTATTTTTGCCAATTACTTAGTGACCCTATATTTTAGGTGATTATCACATTTCAAGTGTGCCATTGAAGTAGCATTCTAATCCCTCTCTGAAGTATCTCCATTCCACTCCAATCTATCCTTGACAAAACAGTCAAAATGATTTTCTTAAAATGTTATTGAATCTTGCATTCATGTTATATTTTAACATGTGACTATCCCTTCTGTTTGTAGCCTTAGATTCAGGTCACATCCTTGAACAAATCTATACTTCAATGATCTAAATAAAATGGAGAACAAGAGAACATTGAGATCTTATCTTTCCCAAACGATAAGATATTTTATTTGGGGGGTGGAATTCTAAAGTAGACGAGAAGGTCCTAATGTTTCGAAATGTTCTATATAGGAATGCATTCTTGCATGGGCTAGAGTTCTTTCCCATCACACTACAGTTTGTCCTTTAGAAGCTGTATGTCCAGGTTCCAAGGATTCTTACCCATTATTCTTGTGTTGGTTCATATGGTAGACTAGAACAGGATTTTCAATACTAAACTCATGAGTGCTGAGAGATGCAGAGAGACCTCCAATTTAGATGGATAATGTAGCTGTTTGTTCCATTATTTAGGTTCCTAAGTTATCAAGGATGAAATCTTCCTGAAGAAAAACCAAGATTGTTTCATGTAGCAATAGTAAAGATGAGTGTCATAATTTCACACAGGTAATATGAATTTGAGAGTATTGTACTAGGTGTTCTACAGTATCTTGTCTAACTTGAACATCTGATCTTTGGTTTTACAAATTTTTTTCAGTGTTTTGGAAATAACAACCTGTTCGAAATTTTCCTCATAGAACAGATTCTCATACTTGTTTATATTGCAAATAAATAATCTCAGTGAATAGATAATTAGAATTTTTTCTATGACTCTTTCATGTTTGTAAAAAATCTTATTTGTGAAAATAGTAAAGATGAGGGCATGGAGAGACTTGTAATCTTAAAGTAATTTGTGAAAGATCTAAATTATTGAGTTTGAAAAAGAAATTCAGTCTTGTAACTCAATCATTAGGTACATTTAGTTGGTGCTGTAAATAAAGGATCAGGCCTAAGGTCAGGAAGACCTGACTTCAAATCTAGCCTCAGACTCTTACCAGCTGTGAGACCTTGGGCAAGTCCCTTAACCCTGTTTGCCTCAGTTTCCTCACCTGTAAAATATACAGGAGAAGGAAATGGTAAGACTACGCAAGTATCTGCAAAGAAAACCACAAATGGAATCATGAAGAGTCAGACACAACTGAAGCAACTGAACAACAGCAACAAGCTCAACCATTAGAGTCACCAAAAACTCTAGATAACCCTTTTTCTTCCCAAACCATTTGTGCTCACTCTTTCCTACCTCTCTAACTTCTATATGAATCCTTCATGTGGTAATCCCTAAAACGCTTACCCTTATTTGATTGCTTTCACAATCGTCCTATTCTTATCATTTCAAGGTCATTTTCTCATTGGAGCCTCGGTTACTGCCTCTGTGGTAATGATCTCTAAATCTTAATTTCTCATTATCATCTTTCTTAGCCAGCTAACCATTTTGGCAACTCCACAGCAGGGCAGTTATTCTACTGGGCTATACCAGTATCCCAAACTTTACTCAGCTAATTCCTTTTTTTTCCACAATCTTTTTCTAGTTCTAATTTCACTATTTCTTGCTGTGGAAACAGCATTTACTGTTTTCCCATGCTCAAATCCTTGATGTTATTGTATCTCCATCACCTCTCCTATGTAATCAATTCCTAGATCTTATTGATTTTATCTCATAACTTTTTCAGTCATTGTTATCAAGGAACTTATAGTTCTAAATATAAACTCCTCATTCTACTTATGTAAGTTCTAATCCTAACCAGAACCCTCCACTAGGAGGAACATAGTATAGAGTCATTCTGCAAAAGCAACGTCTTTTTGTATTTTATGAAGTTTCTTGGAGGTTACCAGTGTGTCAATAGCTCAAGTTCTACCTCATGATTCTTAATCTGTCCAGAAAGGTTGTGACCTCTCATGGAATTTGCTGACTGCTTTGCAATCAATGTATAGATTCATGGTTTTAGCATCTCTGTAGTAACAAAAGTGGTTTTTCCCCATCAGATCTCATATAAATTAATACAATGACTTTCAGTGATACTTTGCAATCTTTTTATGTAATAAAGACTCTGGGTCCTTTTCAGTTATCTATTTCTAGTGTCACAATTTATCTGATCTACATTATCACTCCTTTTCCTGATTTTGCCATATTACTTTCTCTCTAGTTACAAAGTCTACCTCTCAATGGATGTTCCCTTGTAAAAAGTATGGTATATTCCATAGTCCCTGCTCATTATTCCAAAATAATCCCTTTAAAAAGGAATGTAGGTAAGTAACTATTTGGAAAGAAATGGACAGCAATGCCTTTACTAGCCTCATCTACTTTCTCAACAATGAGAATCATCTCAATGAAATTATAGAAATTTGAAGTTGTAAAAAGGAGACAACTATTGGTAGTATTATAACCCATAACTGCCTTTCCCCTCCCTCACTTGATGCTTTGTTTGTTTTGTTTGTTTGTTTTCTGCTGTGCATGCTGGATCTATTTAACCAGATGCAGTTTTCCCAGATTCACATTAGCCCTAAAATCACAGAATCCCCAAACCTTAAGTTGCAGGAATGCAGAAGGCAGAAAGGTGTTCTGCAGATGTCACTACCAAGAGTGGAACAGTGGAGATCTTTTGCAAAGTTGAAATGTGTTGCACAGTTCATGGCATGTTTAGACTACTTTACATTTAAGTTTCTTCCCTGTTATAAGTGTAGGGTTATTGTCATTCTAAATTTCAATAGCTTAATAAGTATGACCTTCTATACTCCTAAAAATCTTCCAAAATACTACCAAAATAATAATTTTTGTGGATTAGATCCATTCACCTGCTTTCATTCATCAGTGGCTCCCAGTTCCCTTCTGCCAATCATTTAATGCCTTCCACAACATAGCACTTTGTCCTTTCTGCCCTATATTCTACTTTTCATTTCCATGTATTTTATACTACAATGAATCTATAAGACATTGTGGTGCCAAAAATTGTGGTATTCTCCTTCCTCCATTCTTTTGCTCCACTTCTTGCCTCAGATTACCATCTTTTCTTATTTTTTGATTATTTAATAGCTCTCCATCCTTTGAAGACCATGTCTGATATTAATTAGTCAATTAGGTTCTAGAATCTAATTTCTAGATTCTACAATCAATTAGATTCTACACAAACCCTTTCCTATGCTATTTAGTGTGTGTTGCTGTGTATTATAGCTATGCATGTTTCTATATTTTCCCCTCACAAGGAGCATTCCTTAAGTCAGTTTTGTACATCTCTGACACCTATCACTAGACCAACATGGAATATGTGTTGTGTTTGTTGGAAACATTCTTTTTTGTGATCTCTTTGGTATAGGTACTCCCTTTGCTGTTGCAAATGATGATTCAATCAAATCTCATAATTATGTGTGAAACTTATCCTTCTTTCCTGAATTTTTAAGTGTAGTAAAACACATTCTTTTGTGGATTTTATGCTTAATTTGAAATAAGACTGTACTTGGTTTCAAATCTCACCTTTAATATTTGCAAGCTTTGTGATGTTAAGAAGTCACTTCACTTTCTCATTGTCAGTTTCCTCATCTGAAAGGAGAGAAAATAGTACTTTTATTTACTATATCATATGATTGTTTTGAGATACCAATGGATAATACTTTAAAATCTTAAAACACTCTGGAAATGGATATTCCTATTATTATGCTACATGCTGGAGACCTTTCTCTTATTCTCTTAGTATGCAAGGATATCCATAAGTTTACTATTCTTATTTTTTTATCCTCATTTTATAATATCCTTCTTTTTTATTAATTTATTTATTCAATGTATTTACTTTTCAGCATTGATTTTCACAAGAGTTTGAATTACAAATTTTCTCCCCATTTCTACCTTCCCCTCCCACTCCAAGACGGCATATATTCTGGTTGCCTTGTTCCCCAGTCAGACCTCCCTTCTGTAGGGTAAGATAAATTTCTACACCCCATTGCCTGTGTATCTCATTTTCTAGTTGCATGCAAAAACTTTTTATTTTTGGTTTTGAACATCTGTTTTTAAAACTTTGAGTTCCAAATTCTCTCCCCTCTTCCCTTCCCACCCACCCTCCCTAAGAAGTCAAGCAATTCAACATAGGCCACATGTGTATCATTATGTATAACCCTTCCACAATACTCGTTGTGAAAGACCAACTATATTTTGCTCCTTCCCAACCCATCCCCCTTTATTGAATTTTCTCCCTTGACCCTGTCCCCTTTCGAAAGTGTTTGTTTTTGATTACCTCCACCCCCATCTGCCCTCCCCTCCATCATCTCCCCCTTTTTTATCTTCTTCCCTCTTCTTTCCCATGGGGTAAGATACCCAATTGAGTATGTATGGTATTCCCTCCTCAGGCCAAATCTGATGAGATCAACATTCACTCATTCCCCCCTCACCTGCTCTCTCCCCTCCTCCCACAGAACTGCTTCCTCTTGCCACCTTTATGCAAGATAATCTGCCCCATTCTATCTCTCCCTATCTCCCTCTCTCAATATATTCTTCTCTCATCCCTTAATTTGATTTTATTTCTTTTAGATATCTTCCCTTCATCTTCAACTCAGCCTGTGCTCTCTCTCTCTCTCTCTCTCTCTCTCTCTCTCTCTCTATATATATATATATATATATATATATATACACACACACACATAGATATATACATACATACACATTCACTTATCTATATATATATACATATACATAAACATATATATATATATGCATATTCCCTTCAGCTACCCTAATACTGAGGTCTCATGAATCATACACATCGTCTTTCCATGTAGGAAAGTAAACAAAACAGTTCAACTTTAGTAAGTCCCTTGCAATTTCTGTTTCTTGTTCTTTTCCTTGTTTACCTTTTCATGCTTCTCTTGATTCTTATGTTTGAAAGTCAAATTTTCTATTCAGCTCTGGTCTTTTCACTGAGAAAGGTTGAAAGTCCTCTATTTTATTGAAAATCCATATGTTGCCTTGGAGCATGATACTCAGTTTTGCTAGGTAGGTGATTCTTGGTTTGAATCCTAGCTCCATTGACCTCCGGAATATCGTATTCCAAGCCCTTCGATCACTTAATGTAGAAGCTGCCAGATCTTGTGTTAGTCTGACTGTGTTTCCACAATACTCAAATTGTTTCTTTCTGGCTGCTTGCAGTATTTTCTCCTTGATCTGGGAGCTCTGGAATTTGGCGACAATATTCCTAGGAGATTTCTTTTGGGGATCTATTTCAGGAAGTGATAGGTGGATTTTTTCAATTTCTATTTTGCCCTGTGGCTCTAGAATTTCAGGGCAGTTCTCCTTGATAATTTCTTGAAAGATGATATCTAGGCTCTTATTTTGATCATGGCTTTCAAGTAGTCCAATAATTTTTAAATTCTCTCTCCTTTATCTATTTTCCAGGTCAGTGGTTTTTCCAATGAGATATTTCACATTGTCTTCCATTTTTTTCATTCTTTTGGTTCTGTTTTATAATATCTTGATTTCTCATAAAGTCACTAGCTTCCACTTGCTCCAACCTAATTTTTAAGGTAGTATTTTCTTCAGTGGTCTTTTGGACCTCCTTTTCCATTTGGCTAATTCTGCCTTTCAAGACATTCTTCTCCTCATTGGCTTTTTGGAGCTCTTTTGCCATTTGAGTTAGTCTATTTTTTAAGGTGTTGTTTTCTTCAGTGTATTTTCAGTATTTTTTTGGGTCTCCTTTAGCAAGTCATTGACTTGTTTTTCATGGTTTTCTTGCATCCTTCTCATTTCTCTTCCCAATTTTTCCTCTACTTCTCTAACTTGCTTTTCCAAATCCTTTTTGAGTTCTTCTATGGCCTGGGGCCAGTTCATATTTTTCTTGGAGGCTTTTGGTGTAGGCTCTGTGACTTTGTTGACTTCTTTAGGCTGTATGTTTTGGTCTTCTTTGTCACCAGAGAAAGAATCCAAAGTCTGAGACTGAATCTGGGTGTGCTTTCGCTGCCTGGCCATATTCCCAGCCAACTAATTTGACCCTTGAGTTTTTCAGTGTGGTATGACTGCTTATAGAGTTTAGAGAACTATGTTCCACGCTTGGGGGGATGCACCAGCTCTGCCACACCAGCACTCCTCCTTCCCCAAGAACCCCAGACTGGACTTAGATCTTCAGCAGGCTCTTCACTCCTGCTCTGATCTGCCACTTAATTCCTCCCACCAGGTGGGCCTGGGGCCAGAAGCAACTGCAACTGTACTTCTGTAGCTGCCCCACCTCCACTGTCCCTGGGGTGGTAGCCAAACTGTGAACTCCTTCCACTCCCGCAGCATTTCCCACTAACCTTCTCTGTTGTCTTTGGTATTTGTGGGTTCAGAAGTCTGGTAACTGCTGCAGCTCACTGATTCAGGGCACTAAGGCACACTCCGCCCGGCTCCTGGTCTGGTTGGTCCGCACTGCTCACACTGGGCTCTGCTCCGCACTGCTCTGCTCCCAGCTCCGTGAGGGATAAACTTCACCCAGAGACCGTCCAAGCTGTCCTGGGCTGGAGCCCTGCTTCCCTCTGCTGTTTTGTGGGTTCTGCAGTTCTAGAATTGGTTCAGAGCCATTTTTATAGGTTTTTGGAGGGACTCCGTGGGGAGCTCATGCTAGTCCCTGCTTTGCTGCTGCCATCTTGGCTCCGCCCCCAAGAATCCAATCTCCTTTTAATATCCTTCTAAAGTGCTATCTAGATCAATTATTTTAATAGTATTCAATTTTTGCAATTACATGTAAAGGCAATTTTTAACATTCCTTGTTAATAAAATTTTGAGTTCCAAATTTTCTCCCTCCCTCCATTTCTAAGATGGTGAGCAACTTGATACAGGTTATATATGTTTTCTCATGTAACACTTCTTTCCATATTAGTCATGTGGTGAAAAAGAAGCAATTTGTAGAAAAAAATAATTTGGAAAAGGAAAAAAACATAAAAAAGTGAATAGTATGCTTCAATCTGCATTTAGACTCCATATTTCTTTCTCTGAATGTGGATAGTATTTCCATCATGAGGTTTTTGGAATTATCTTGAATCATTGTATTTCTGAAAAGAGCTAAATCTATCATAGTTGATCATTGCACAATGTTGCTGTTACTGTGTACAATGCTCAGTTCAGGTAAATCTTTCCAGGTTCTTCTGAAATCTGCCTGCTCATGATTTCTTACAGCCCAAAAGTATTTCATTACATTCATATACTACAACTTGTGCAGCGGCTCCCCACCTGACAGGCATTCCCTCAATTTCCAATTCTTTGCCACCACAAAATCAGGTATTATAAACATTTTTTGTACATGTGGACCCTTTTCACTTTTTTATGATCTCTTTGGGATACAGACCAGTAGTGGTTTTGCTGGATCAAAGGGTATGCACAGTTCTACAGACCTTTGGGCTTAGTTCCAAATTGCTCTCCCGAATGGTTGAATCAATTTACAACATCAACAATGCATTAGTGTACCAATTTTCCCATATCCCCTCAAACAATTACCATTTTCCTTTTCTGTCATATTAGCCAGTCTGATATATGTGAAATGGTACCTCAGAGTTGATTTAATTGGTCTGATCAATTCTTAATCATGGAATTGTTGATTTAGATCCAGGAGAGAACTTAGCAGAAATCCAAGTCAACCCTTACATTTTTAAAATCAGCAAGTGATTCCCCATCAAGTTAAGTTTTTCATTGTCATCTAAACTGTAATTAGTAGAGTTGGAATTTCTTCTTGGACTTCTTTTTCCAAATTCAGCTCACTTTTTTCATGTATGACAACTTCTCCACTATCAATCTGGCAGTATTCCTTAAATAGGTAGATTTGGGATATATATGTGATCTATTTCTCTAAATAAATGCTCTGCATTTATACTGATTAAGTCTGACATATCAGCTATATGCTTAACTATGTTTTAAGTTAAATTTTATTTACATAGTTTAGTCACCGTTTTAATTAGAAAATGTAATCTTAAGTTTAGCTTTTGTCACGCAAATATTTATGAATTTGAAATTACCGATTTATTTTTATTTTTTAAAAGGTCAATTTATCTTATCATATTCAGTTTTCATTTTAGTCTGGATATAGTAGTTTTGATTGTTTCCTAAAGTATAATATGACTATTGTCTTCAGTCCAGTAGTGTCTGAATGTGTCATTATCTCGGTGGAGAGTGCTCAGCATGGCATCAGATCGATCCTTAGTGAGCACTGAAGTATTGAGCAGCTTGAGGTGTAAAGGATGACAGTGATCATCAGAATCACACACCCTCCCTTCTGTCCTTTTATCCTGTGCTCTTGGATCCAAAGTGCTTGAATGTTAATGTGGCTTATGGAGGCTAATACTGTGCTACACTGGTTTGACCTTTTCAGTATTCTATGTTCTGATTAACTGCCCATCTTGCCCCTTCACTACCACTCTGGATAGGAGGAAGTTGAAATGGCCAACCAATCTAATACCAGCATATTGAAAAGGTCAGGCTGGTAAAGTTGAGTTCTCCAAATTGCAAATCATAGTAAGCCCTGTAATTTAGACATCTCATTGTCCTGACATATCAACGTGCAAGAACCGAAAGCAGCAAAACAGATTAGATTCATTTGGAATCGGAAGAATGAGAAGAAATCAATAAAACAAATGTCAATAAGGTCTTAAGCAGAGAAGAAGGCAAGGGGGAAGTCATTAGCAGATCTCACCCCAGTTAGGGTGGAATCCAGAAATGCAGAGGGATATGTATATCCCCAGCCCAAGCTCTGATGGGGTTGGTGAACTACAGAAGTCACAAGATGTCTCAGTTATTGACCAAAATATTCCCTTTTTCATTCAGTTGTGGAGTCTTTAGTTTTGACATCCATGCCCATTGCACATCACAAGGAGAGAAGAAATTTCTCTCCCCTGCCCCACTACTTCCCATTAGAGTATCATATAAATCAAAATAGTCCATCAGGTCTTTTTTGTTGTCCTAAGAAATGTCAGGAAAATGAAAAATTCTTGGCCCCTATATCACCACTTAATGAAAAGTTCATTACTAAGTCTTGGCAACATCAGACTTTTCTTTTTTTCTGCATGTGAAGTTGGTATTGGAGGTGCCAGGTGGTTTATTTGTTAGTTCCTCTTCTTTTCATTGTGGAATTCATTCTTTGGAAATCACTGTCTCTGAGATAACAATGAATATCTTCAATTTTTCATTAAATGAAATCTACTTTTTATTTTAATTTCTTATGTAATTCCATAAACTACAATCAAGAAAAATGACTGATTTAATTAAAGAATTGTCAATTAAACTATGTGCTAAATGAGTAGTTTTGACAGGGAGCTTTCCATATAATATCTTGTTCTATAAAAATTGATCTATAGGGAATCTTAATAGATTATTGATGGCAGATAAAAATTGGGAGTTGACTTTTAAAAGAAAACCAAGAAGATTAAGGGAGAGAGAGAGGGAGAGAGAGAGAGAGAGAGAGAGAGAGAGAGAGAGAGAGAGAGAGAGAGATTAGTGTCAAAAAATGAATATGATTAGCTCCTATCAAGGATGTCAGAAAGCAAAGGAATGAAACGGTTGTGGAAAAATTCATTTGAAAGCTGCTGAGACCTCTTAGGCCTGGGGACTTTTATGTACCTGGGAGATAAGAAAGAGACACATTGGAGAGCAGTTTGATTACAAACTATTCAGGACAAATGCTAATTTTTCCTGGGTGCTGGATGAAAAAAACATCCATGGAGCAAATTGAAATTCTAAGTGCTATGAGAGGACAGAAAGATTGGCTGCCATAGATTCAATTAAGTAGCTAAAAAATGTGCTATTTCTATCAGGAATCATTTAGTCTCCTGCCTCTAACTGTGTAATTTCCCAAATGCTGTTTGCTAATGTGCATTAGAAAGGATTGTATCTGCAGTAGTGTCACAGGGTTCAGAGAAGAACACTGGAAATTAAAACTCAGCATGAGTCGAGCCCATACAAAGCCTGTGCAATCCACTCTAATTCTTCAACTTCTCTTCTGCCTTGGACTTGGGAACTGTATTTTAGTTTGAAGTACAGTGGCATTTTCTTTAAGGTTATCTGCTTTAACAGGACTTGTGGAGTGAATCCTCATTCTGCCTCCCAGGCACATCCAAACCTGACATTCACAGGTAATGTGCTAGCTGTGGCTCTGAACTCCCTGAGTAGGATCCTAATTTAAAACTAGATTTTGGTATAGGTTTTTTTTTTTTGCCCTGAGTAGTTGAGCAATGTTGGAAAGTTTCTGTCCCAAGGCCAATATTTTGTTAGTTGTTTAGATGCAGCTTCATTTGCATATTGATTTCATGCTGGTAGTATCCCCTTAGACTCTTTGCAGGGAATATGAAATGTCCCTGAAAAAGAGAGAGCAAATTCATATTAATTCACAGATCCATTTTGTACAACAAATTTAACATGTTAGTGGGGAATAAGTGGCGGGGAGGGAGAGGAGGGAGCATAGTATTTTTGTGTGGGAATGGACCTTGGAAATCATCCAATATCTTTTTTTTTTTGGTATGCATATGGAAAAAGAGGCACAAACATGGGAAGGGATTTGCCTAAGTTCACGTAGGCAAATTTCTGAAGTTCAGGCTAAGTAGTAAGGCTCCAACAGAATACATCAATTTCATATGTGATATAGCATTATCTATGACCTTCCAGTTATAAGCACCCTTGATTAAGTAATTGTTTATCTTCTGCTGATAGCGATCAAATTTTTGCACCACCTCACTATTTAAAGTGTACTTTTTGACTATCCAATTGTGAGGTAGATATTATAATTAATAATACTTCTTTTTTACGGAGAAGAATATTCAATCTGAAAGAGAAGTGATTTGTCTAATATCACAGAGGAGTCATGATTTAGACATTAAGCATCCTGGTCATATCGGGCACCCAGATCCCTCAATTCTAAGCCCTGGACTCTTGCTGTTATACTTCATTACTGTCCATATGTCACTCTAAGTAATTTGATAGGACAACATCAGTGGAAACAAAGTCAATATGCCCTTTCTCGGTTTTACAATATGGGTCAAGGTGAAAAGGTGAATAGTTCTTATTCCCTCATGAAAAACATCATAGTTCCTTTCTCCAAGTTATTATCTTGACTCTATCCTTACCTTATTTTATTTCCTTCAGGAAAACTTTCATTTTAGCCTTTAATTTTTATTTAAAGCAAGATATCTTTCCTCTCAAGAAGTTCATATTCTACTAGAAGAACAAAACACATATATTATTTAGCTACAAAGCAGGTGGAATGGCCCAATGCCCTTTATGATAGTTGCAAATATAAAGATGAAGGTAACACAATCATATCGGAAATATTTTTTATTTCCTTTTGTATCTCCCCAATTGTGACACATAGATATGGACATAAATACTCAAGAAATATTTGTTCGATATCAAACACATTTACTAAAACAGCCAGATATGAGGCTGAGAACATACTTCTCCATTTACCACACAAAAAATTTTTGCTTTTAAAAAAAATCCAAATCAGGATGCAATATTATTGGGGGTTTGTGGGTAAGAGAGGGAGGCGCATGATCTTGAATTCAATTCACATTTACAAAACTTTCAATCTTTATAATTATGATCTCCAAAATTATCTATTTTTTTCTACTTTTTTCATTTTGAACAAAAACACCAAATTAAAGGCACATATATATACATATACATATATATATATTTAGATCAGAAAAAGAGAATTGTGTATGAATCTAAATGTGTTAAGGCAGCTAGATGGCACTGTGAATATTTTGCTGGATCTGAAATCTGGAAGACTCATTGTCCTGAGTTCAAATGTAGCCTCAGACACTTACTAGCTATGTGACCATTGGCAAATCACTTAACCCTATTTGCCTGAGTTTCCTTATCTGTAAAGTGAACTGGAGAAAGAAATGGCAAATCACTCCAGTATCGTTGCCAACAAAACCTCAAAATGGGGTCACAAAAAGTCAGGAATGACTAAAACAACTGAATTTAATGTCTTATGACATTTTCTTTTTCTCTTTATGTATATGAGAAATTCAATGGCTAACTTTCAAAGCTATTTTGTTTTTTTCCTTCTATTCTTCCTTCTGTTCTCTATTAATTTTTGAGAGGGCACATTCCTAGCCTACCTTTATCTTCCATCTCTCCTACTATATTAAAAAATACTGCATAATAATGCATATTCATGTAAAACAAATCCATTGATTGGCCATATCTAAAAATAGAGGTCTCATTCTGGATGTTATGTACATACGTACATACATAGATGTAGATACACATATATATTATATGGCAGCCCACTTTCTTTGGGAGGACAAAGATTGGCATAAAAATAATAACTATTGTATGAGCATGGTGGTTCCCCTAACTTTTTAAACTAATATTTTGAAAGTTGAGACCAACTTTGGGCCTGGAAGAGTAATCCAGGCCTTGTTCTGAAAGCAAAATAAAATAATAAGTGTGGATGTTCTTTGATAATCAAGTCTCTAAACAAAGAAAAATGATTTTTAAAGGCATTTATAAAATTTTGGTTAGGAGCATTAGATACAGAAGTGTTTCTGATATCAGGAGAAAAAAACCCAATAAGATCTAGACTGAGATTTGTGAACTGTCCCTCTTCCCCATACCATCATGAAAAGCTTTTCACAGTAAGGAGTGTCAGCTCCCTTCTCAAAGAGAAATGTGCCTGTTATTTTTAAAAATTATTTTAATGTCATTTGGTTCTAAATTATGTATCATATATATAGGTATACACACATATATATACACTTACCTCTACAGACATATATAATGTTTAGAGCAAAATTACAAAATATTTTATGTTTTATCTCCATTTTTTTGCCTATTCCTGAAGTTTCATCTGGATGACCATAGGATTTCACCATCATATGTATAGAAACAGAATAGTGTTTATGGCATATTTGCTCTAACTTCCTCATTTTAGAAATGAGCAACATGACCCTAAGGAGATCAAGTTTCTCAGGGTTACACAATTAACCAGTTGGCTTTGAAAGCTTGGCTAGTGAGTGTTGTGGGATTTTACTTGAGGTCTTTGTGACACCAAGTCAAATTCTGTACCAACACCTCCACATTATCTTTTGAAGTCGAGGAAATATGAGGAACTCTTTGTAAGAAAACTTCTTCTTCTGATACTTTTAAGACCCTTTTCTGTAACTTAATTATTTAGTTCCCTGTATTATTAAATGGCTAATTGATTTGCCTGTGGGCACATAGTCATTATTTATCAAAGGGAGGACCTAGATTCAAATTTTATCACTCCGAAGCTCTCCCAGTCCCTCCACCATGTCAAGCTGCCTTTGCATTTATGATTCTGCAATTCTTATTCTGTCTGTCAAAGGAGGAATTATTGCACATTTTTGTTGATGAGTATATGGCTTTATCAGCGATGGTGATAGCCCCATTCAGAAGGAGTTCTTCTGCTTAGAGATTGGGAAGCAAACTAAGAGGTAGATCTGTTCACTTTCAGAGGAATCACATTACTTCAGCTCTGTGGGAATCTTAACTGAAATCAACAAGTTTCAAATCATATGTCTTCCATTTAGCTCATTTTACCTGAATGTATTAAATTTAGCTTGATAATGTAAATAAAATTTGACCTTTCTATTCAAGGGTTATTAATTTTGTCTTCACAGATTGCTATGGATCTCATAAATAAAATTTCAGGTTGTTTGTTGAACTTGAAAAGGAAAAACATTGCATTTTTCCCTCTAACCTCTAACTGAAATTTAGCATATCAGTGATTTAAAATCATTATTCTGTTAAAGTTTCCATATGCTTCTTTAGAATGTCAATGAGATTCATTGCCTACAAATAGGTTTCCAAACCTCTGTTTGAATGTTATTCATCATTAACAATAATATCTCTGCAAAACAGTCTCTTTTCTCATCATAAACATTTTGCCCATCAGATTAAGTCATGAGATCTATTTACAACATTCTCATGATGTTCCTGATATAATTTCTGCTTTTTAAATTGAAGTTTATTCCAAACTATCTTGTATATTATAAAACTGTAGCATAGAATCCTTGTTTTTTTTAATGAGAAGGTAACTTATACATCATAGCATCCAGTGATCTCTTTCACTGATGAAAAAAATAAAGGAGGTTCAGTGACTTGTCCATAGTCTCTAATCTAATAAGCATCTTAGTGATGGTTTGGTCATCATATTGGAGCTTGTTTGAGCCTTTTATCTATGTTTACATAATGTAATTTTCACCTAAATACTAAAATTCCTTTATAGGAAGCACAGTGGCTAGGAATCTGGACATGAAGTCAAGATAGCTTGAGTTCAAATCTGCCCTCATACATTTTCAAAATGTGTGACCCTGGATATATTATTTAACATGTCTGCCTCCATTTTCTCAAAAAGTAAATTGGGATAATAATAGTACATGCTTCTTAGTCTTTTGTGATGAAAAAGTGATCCATTGCAGTATGTTATGATAGGCTTCATAAAAGTTAAAGTGCTTTATAAATGTTACCAATGGTGGTTATTAGTATTATGATGTTCTCTCTGTACAAAGTTAAGTTCACACAATATTGTACTTAACTCCCTATCCCCCTTTTTCTAGTAGTTTTTTCAAAACCTTATTGGAAGGTACATTAAGCCCTTGGCCCCGTTTTCCTTTACCTTCTTAGAAAATAATTGTGGATGTGCATTGAGAGCTATTCATTCTCCTTTCCTCATCTCACATCATTTATTCATATTCCACCAAACTCTGCTCTTCTGCTCCAGTCTTGGATTGAATGGCCTTTCCTAGCCCTTGACAACTATGAATAGACTTGACTTAATTATGTTCTATTAAATATGAATAGATTCATTATTTTTACTTTATGTTTTTGGAAAATTTAGAGTTTCTACTGAAAGAATTGTAGAATTATGTGAACCAAAATGACTCCATCTTGTGTTGCCACTTGTATTATCCTGTATCATGCTGTTTTTCTGTAAATCATTCATGGTAAAATATATAAGTCATCTGTTTAACAGGTGGGTGCAATTAATCAGCATCTCCCAATTCTGGTAAAGGAAGGACCTTGAAATCTACTTACCACCTCCCAACTTAGCAGAAACTACTCTTCTTCCCTCACAATGCAAAAAATTCATCATTTTTCCTCCAATGAAAAATCATATTACCTAATTTGATATCCTGGTTTATTTCCTGTTGATTGTTTTCTTTTAATGAATAAAAATCTATCTCCCTCTGTATTTAGCATCCAATTCCAAGCTGAAGAGGCCTGGTCCCAATTTTTATTGTAATTAACATGAATTGCTTTATAAATCTAAATGCTCTGAAGTGCAAGTCTTTATTTCTTGTTATTTTGGATTTTACCTGTCATACTCCTTAGGGTTGGAGGTCATATCTTGTGAATTAAGAAGAAATGATCGCTGCATGTGCACATGTATGATTAATGTTTCTATAAAATTTGGGAGAAAGCATGGCAGACTTGAATGTATTAAAAACAAAGAACAGTGAAAAAGACTCATCTTTTCAGGGAAATTATGTCAAAAATACCCATATCCAAGAAATACTAAGTATTTTTGATATCCTATTTAAAGAATCTATTCTTCTGAATTTACCAGATGATTGAAAACAAGGTTTTTCTATTAAATATAAATGGAACTTTGAATTCAAGTTGCAAATTTCCAATTACCACAGCAGGTAACTATTTTGTACTTTTAAAACAAATTGCAAATTTTCATTTGGCCTGCGAAAGGGAAGGCATGATTATTGTCTTTATATGTTTGAAGTTATATAACTTAGATGAGATATAAGAGTTGCTTTGTTTAAGAGAATAAAATTAAAAGCAGTGTGTAGAGGTTTGAGAGAGAAGAATTTCATTATTTTTTTAATTGAATTTTTTTTTTCTAAAAAACAAGTGCTTTCCATAAGTAGAATCTTTTACTTTGCTGGTCAAAACTACAAACACTTTAAATACTTTCAACACTGAAGCAACAAAATTCCTTTTGGATCCTATTTTTTTCATTTTAAATTAATTAACTATTTTTAGTTTTCAACGTTCACCTCCACAAGATTCTGAGTCTTGGATAATATTGAGATTAGAGGACGTGGTCTTCCTTTTTACTAATGTTCAATAAGCAATAAGAGATTAAAAATGACATTATTCCAGACATACTCATGCTTCTGTATGCTATTACTTAACCATTGTTTTGGGAGTATTTGTTTTTAAAACTTAGATGGTTTCTTTTAAAGGATCTATGGTCTAGAAACAATATGTAGATTTTAATTTTTTAATGACTCCCTTGAAAGGACTTCAAGTGGAGGCTTCATTACTACTGGTCAGAAATTGATAGAATTACTGCTTAGGTATAGATTGCATAACTATTCTCTGGGGTTCTTTTCCATTTTGATATTCTGTAATTCTTCAAAGTAGCTCTTCTATGTTTTCCATCTATCTACGGATTTCAAGCATTCTGCTGTGTGTGAAGGGCTTGGGACAATGGGGGAGAGGGGACTGAGCAGTTGAACTTTTTAAACTATGATGCCTTAAGTCTGCCTTAAGTCTCTCCCCACCTGAATCTATACTTCCTTCTTCCAACTTTGTCCTCTAGAATACCATAATCCAATCCTCTCCAGTACGTTATAATGGTAGCTGCTAAATCTCATGTGACGTTGACCATGGCTGCATAGAATTTCAGTTCTTTCTTTCTGTCAGCTTGCAGTATCTTCTCTTACATCTGGGAACTCTGAAATTTGGCTATAATATTCCAGGGAGTTTTTATCTTGGAATCTCTTTCTGAGGTTGTTTGGTGGTACTACTTTACCTTCACATTCTATGTTATCTTTTCATCCATAAACTGGGAAGTACCATGAGTATTCTTGCAAATGTTTACTATGTGGAAAAAAGATGAAGTGCTTCTTAGATTACCTGTTGAGTGTCTCAAGATGTCCTCAAAGATCAGTTATTTCAGAAAAGGGAACTTACCAATTTACTGCCAGATAACTCAGTGATATTTCCCTTTAAAAGGCCCCTTTGCTCTATTAACCACCTCATTTTCTCAATTCAGCCCCATTCTTTTCTTTTTTGTTTGTGTCTATGATAAACACAAATTCCAGCTTCAGATGATTTTTATTCTTTCTAGAAATGACATGGCAAAAGATAATAATTATTTCTTTATGAAGACAGGCCAATTTTAGAGCTTCTTTTAAACTGAGCAGCATGGTGTCACAAAGCATAATACAAAAGAGCTGCTGGTGGTTCAACATCCTGCTTCTTATCACTGATTACTCCTCTTCCCATTTGAGATCTCAACCAACCTTGCTAAGCTAATCATATACTGTCCTTGGATACAAGAACTGATACATTTTTAAGCAGTACAATGTAGTAGGAAGAAAACTGCGTTTAGATCTAGTGAGAAAGGTTTAAATCCTTGCTTTACGTCTTTGAAATTTGTCTGAATATCAGAAACCATTTTTGCTTTCTGGTTCTCAGTTTCCTCATTTGTGTAAGTGATCTAAATCCTGTCAGTATTTAATTGCTGTTAGTGACTTTAAGGAAAAAAAATTTGAACAAATTGTATTGTAGAGTGTGTAATGAATTGATGGAATAGCTGTCCACTGTTCTTTATAACCTTTTGAGAATTAATGTCATAACACAGGACAGTGATTGGGAAACATCTGGATTTTCAAAAAAGAGAAGTATATAGAACTTCATGATATAGACTGGTGAATTTCAGCCACATTCTTGATAAAACTCTGGAATGATAGTTTGGGGAGCCATCATAAAGTAAAACAGTGATTATTTAAAACCATGATGACCGTGAAAAAGAGGGCATGCTCATCTAACTTCATTGTCCGTTTTGCTGATATTTTATATCAAGGTTCTCTGTCCACTAGAGATCTTCAAATCAACCTATCCATAACAGAATTCAATATCTGAATAGAGGGCTAACGTTTAACCCTATACCCACTGTGACCTTCTTTATTACTATTAAGTCATTCAGGCTTACAACCTAAGAATTATCCTTAATGTCACAGTGTTACCTCTCATTTCTGAGATGTTGTCAAAGCCTCTTCACATGGTCTCTCCAATATCTCTCTTATCAGCTGCCATCTCTTCTCTGACTCTGCTACCAGTCTAGTGCACACTCTTGTCACCTAACAGATGGAATATGACAATAATCTGACAGTACCTCTGGCTGCCTTAAGTCTCTCCCCACCTGAATCTATACTTCCTTCTTCCAACTTTGTCCTCTAGAATACCATAATCCAATCCTCTCCAGTACGTTATAATGGTAGCTGCTAAATCTCATGTGATGTTGATCATGGCTGCATAGAATTTCAGTTCTTTCTTTCTGTCAGCTTGCAGTATCTTCTCTTACATCTGGGAACTCTGAAGTTTGGCTATAATATTCCAGGGAGTTTTTATCTTGGAATCTCTTTCTGAGGTTGTTTGGTGGTACTACTATACATTCACATTCTATGTTATCTTTTCATCCATAATTTCTTGAAATTTGATGACTAGGCTTTTGGGTTTTTTTTTTAAATTCTGACTTTCAAGTAGTGTAATAATTCTTAAATTATCACACCTTGATCTGTTCTCCTGGCCAGTTCATTTCCCTATGAGATTTTTCCCATTTTTTTCTTTTTCTTTTTTTAATTGTTTGATAAATAATTTCCTGATGTCTATGTACTCATTAGCTTCCATTTGACCAATTCCATTTGTTTTTGGAGTTGTTTCTTCAGTGAAATATCTATATCTTTTGCTGTTTGGTCCTTTCTGATTTTTAAATCGTTATAACCTCCTGCATTTTTGTACTTTTATGAATTGACCAATTCTGATTCTGAAATTGATTCTAAAAGTGTTATTTTCTAAAGTATTATTTTGTGCCACTTTAAGTAAACCATTAATTCTCTTTGTATAATTTGCTTACATTACTCTCAGTTTCTCTCATTTTTTCCTCTTCTGCTCTTATTTGATTTTTAAAATAATTTTTGCACCATTTTTAATCTCTTTCTTTACCTCTTTTCAGAATTATTTGGGCATAATTTAATTTCTTCTTTGAGTGTTTTTAGCTATTTTCCAAGTCATTATTTCCTTCTGATTTTCCAGTTTGAGCTTCCTTCATACCATAGTAGCATTTTATGGCTAACATTTTTTTTATTGAATTATTTTCCTGCCTTTTTCTTTACTTTGGAATCTATGATACAGTTGTGCTCTGCTCTGTCTGCCTTGATCTTCTAACTTGATATCCTTCTGTTTAGTAGCTCAAACTGGAGGCTTGTAAGTTTTTAATGCCTCCAAGGTGGTATGATCAAGATATAGCTTTGTTTTCTACTTTCCTTCTCTGCACTCTTATCCTTTCTCAGGCCTCCTCCTCCTTGTGGACCAATATGGCTCCTCTCTACCCCAGACCTAGTTAAAGAGCAATGGTATTGCCACAAGGTTCTAATATTGTACCTAATGTTATTACAGGGCTTCCCTGGGATCACTTTCTGAGCAGGCATTCAGTCCTCTTACAATTCCTAAATGTTCTTGCAGTGTTGGGAGCTCCCTGTGTTGTTACTACAGTCTCCATTATTCATAGTCTGTAGTGCTTCAGCTTTGCCAGCTCTGGCCCACCATAGTGTCTTCAGACCATTTTTTATCCTTTTAAGCTTATCTGGAATGGAGAAAAATGACTCATACCTTTTTGTTTGTTTGTTTTCATGCTCAGAATTCATTTTTAATACTTTTGAAATTGGATTAAATGGGTATGTTGGAATCACTGGCAAAAATCGGTAACCTAGTTTTGAATTCCAACTATGCCATTTAATATTTCTGTAGTAAGCCTAGGTTTAATGATCCACATATGTATTGTTCTAAATGCTCTCTCAGTTTTCTTTCTCCAATAATCCTCTAACTTTCAGTAAAATATACTTTGGAATAGAAGAACTTTCTTGATGGAAATGTTGATACTGTTCACATTTCCTTTTATCTCAGTGAGACTCTCTTCTATGTTGTAAAATGGGGATAATAATATTTTCTCTACTTTCTTCATAGGTTTTTCTTTTGTGAAGATTAAATGATATCATTTGTGTAAAATGTTTTGAACATCTGGTATTATTCCCTCCCGGATGTCACACATTATCTCTCTCTCTGTCTCTCTCTCTGTCTGTCTCACACCCATGCGGAAACAGAGAGAGAGAGACAGAGAGACAGAGAGAGAGAGAGAGAGAGAGAGAGAGAGAGAGAGAGAGAGAACTAAGGTAGTTAAAAAGTAAAGAAACTCACATTGCAATCCATAAATAATCTCTAAAAATTTAAACCAAATCCTCTAAGGATTCTGTCTCTTTGGCCTCCTTTATTGCTTTCCATGCATTGACTTTGGAAGCCTGTATTTTCCCATTATCTTCCTCTTCAAAAAAACTAATCCAGCTTAGTCCTAGTAAAGCCATTCCCATGATGAAACCACCGGACTTTGGCCATAGAGGTAAGATTGCCTGTAGGTATCCCTCAGTTGATTTCAGTTTAAGATTTTCTCCCACATTGACATGAAAGATTTCTCTAACATTGAACTCATGCGCCATTAAAAACTGACCATGTTATGACTCTCACACTCAGATGAAATATTATAGATACTGTTCAATGACCAATGGACATTGGTCATCTACCAAAATAGCCACAGAAATGGAAATGTCAGAAGGCAGCTAGATCAATTTAAACTAAAACCATGAATTCTGACTTCAGAAAACTTAATAAAATGACACCCAGCCTTTTTGTTTAAAGAGCTCTAGGCGTGAAGATCTCAGTAACTAGGAAGAGAAACCTGGAAATACGTAGTTCAGAGAATTGTCCCAAGTAAGTGAGGCTTTCACAGACCTTTTAATTTAGTGACATGAAAGTTAACAAGCATTTTCTCAATGTTATTATAATTAAGAGTTAATAGTAAATATCTTTCTTAATTCAATCCCACAAATGCTTCTGGAATGTGAGTCTTTTATGTGCTGGTCATGGAATAGGCTAGTGTGTGTGTGTGTGTGTGTGTTTCTCTTTGATAGGGAAATGTGATTGGAAAAAAAGAATTCTAGAGTGTTCTTATTGGAAATATTCATTCCTTTCCATTTCTTCCTTCTTTTGTCTATTCAATAATTTAATTATTAAGCATTCAAAGTGAGCAGTGTCCTATGTATGATAGTTCCCAGAGGTAATTCACCATAGCCTTTGTCATCATGGAAGTTTTAATTTACTTTAGAGCAAAAATACATTATATACACAAAAAAAGCATTTGCACTATACATTGTACTATAATTGTTTAGAGTTTTCTTGGCCAAGATAGTAACTTTTTTCCTTCTCCAGGTCATTTTACAGGTGAGGAAGCTGAGGCAAACTGAAGGTTAAGTGACTTGCCTAGGATCATATAGCTAGTGTCTGTGATCAGATTTGAACTCAGGTCTTCCTGACTCCAGTCTAGGCACTTGACTCACTGTGCCACCTAGCTGCCCCATACTATAATTATTGTGCTGCAAAGAATATTGTCGTTGTTTTGAGAGGTTCAATGTCCTATGTAGTAAAGAATATTTCTGAACTCAGCTTATCAAAAAAGGGTTCAGGTAGGATGTAACATTTCTGCTTATTGTTTAAGGATATTGACATAAGTTATCTATCATGAATTTGTAGTTTTCCTCTTCAGAAATATTAACTCCATCATTCACCTGGTTTTTTTTGGGGGGTGGGGAGGATGTGGAAGGGGAAGGAGGCGAGCTGGTCTGGAGAGGTTTTGGTGCATTGTTACCTTACATTTTGCCTGCTTAAAGGCAAAGATATTTTTTCCCTAGACTATCAAAGGATGGCATCAGTCCCAGAATGAAAATCAGCTAAGTTTCTGAATCATCTATTTGTGGGTCAGTCAGTGACCTCGGTTTGGAATATGGTCAAACCTGCTTTCATTTACTTTAACAGAGAAGTCTAGGCTGTATTTTAGCTAAATGAGCCAGAATTCTGCAAGTGTATATAATGGACAACAGTAAACTCCTTTTTATCTAGAACCCAAACATCTGAAAACTGAAATGAATTGGAATTTTTCAGTAAGTTTTAAAAATGAGAAACTGCCCTTAATCATGATTTCTCTCATGCTCCTATAGGATGTCAACATGTATTCAAAAAAATCCAAACAGGATTCCATATTTGGCAGTTTAATCATAAGTTGATAACTTTGGAATTCTAATTCATGTTGCTTCCCCATCCAATATTGCTGATGACATTTGTTTCTATGAGTCTTTATTCTGTGTAATTATTTTCTGTGTCCACCTATAAATCTTGTGTCGAGGAGATACCCAATATGGTAGAGGCCTTCCTCTGGGTCTTTTAATGTTTCTTAAATAACATAGCAACACAGCCCACCTCATTTTCTGGTCATGTAGTTCCAAGATAGTTTATACACCCCTTCTTGAGCAATGAAGTCTTTGTAACTCTCAAGCTTCAGCCTTTCTAAACTTTCACTTATCTTTCCATTACCCTTCCATTCATTTGTAATGTTGGTTCAGTTGAGATTGTAGCATTCCATGAATCTTCAATATATAGTAACATTCAGAGATAGGTTATTAATACTTGTTGTATATAATTAATATCTATTCTTTAAAAAACAAAAATATGAGGAATATGTGCACATATTCCAAAATGAATGTTTCTGACCTTGAAGATATATCCACGAAGTACATCCTTAGATGTCAGCACATTTATGACTTTGTCACTGAATCTACTTCTTGTCCTGGCTCAGTTCTTTCCTGTGTTCTTCCCTCAGGCCTTTGCTTGTGAGGAGTACATTCTCCTTTGAATTTGAATATTATGTGGTTACCAGTACAACACTCATACTTTCTATGTATTTTCCCTTCTTTCTGCATGTCTGAACACACTCTTCTCTGTCTCCTGATTGAGATATTATTTGTTTGATGTTGATCCTTTTTTTTCACCCACCATTTGTCTCTCTGATGGCCTCTAGGTCATCAAAAATTTTGATTCTTTAGAGATTGCAGTATCCCATAATTCATACTGTATCTGCCAAAATAATTCATCATTACAATGTTGATTATAATCACTTTAGAGTATAATAGACTAAAATGTTGACAAATTTTTTACAATTATAAATCTATAAGGCTTTTAGATTATTTCAGGAATTGGGTTTTATTTATCTCTATTTCCTTCAGTAGCCGGTATGTTTCACTGATGCTGACCATACAATGCAACCTCTTCATACTGTTAGCCATTCTTTATTACTGTAAGTTTCAGAGAGGATGCCAATCTGCAGTACTAGGAGGACTTTCTTCATTGGTATTTCTTTATATCAATGAAATCACAGGTCAAATCTATATTCCTGTCCAACCACACATAGAGCAGACATTCAGTCAAGGATTTGTTGAACTGCATAGATATCTCTGCAGTTCCCAGATTACAGCTGTCAGAACCAGTCATTTAATTCACTTTCCATGCCTTTTGGCTATTTTTAACCTGTGGTCAATGAACATTTTTATTAAAATATTCTGAAAAGTTTTTAAATTCAATTGTTTTCCTTTATAATGCCATGTGTTTTATCTCATGCATTTAAAAATATTTTTCTTAGAATGGGTCCATAAGTTCTGCTTGCTTGCCAAAGGTATCTATGAGATAAAAATGGTTAATAACTCCAGATTAACTGATGAGATTCTAAATTCTTCTCATCAGAAACAACATATCTATGAAATTGAACCTTCTTTTGTTCTCTAATTAAAATATTAAGTTTAGCCTCTGCTTTCAAATGTTCACTTACTAAGCACAGGAATCCCTTCACTGATTCAGTGGTAAACCCTTGTATAAATTTCATACCTAGCCTGCTCATTTCCTTCTATTCTTACAGAATACCTTTTATAGCACTGTACCAAATCCCCCAAGTCGTACCCCACCCCATCACTACTATTCTTTGGCCCTATATGATAATTCTTGGAATCAAAATCTGTCCCATACAGTTATTTTGTCATTGAGGGTAAATGCCTACATGGGATCTCTGCAACTTAGGTTGAAGGAATTTTTGTTGAACAGACTTTATGCCCAATATATGGTATATCTTAAAAGTCTTCATGGAGTCCTGAGATAAGCCAAGCATAAAATGAAAATGCTTTTGATACAGCATTTTAAGGTTCTCATTTTACTCACCTTGGTCAGGTGGTATGAGAGTTGTATGAGAGTTGTGAAGTTCACAGTAGGAAAAGACTTTGATTTATATAGTTCCTCTTTTTTTTCTGGAATATGTTAATGTGGTTAGACAGCCTGTGTGGTGAGATGTTGTGCTAGAGATAGTCTCCTATTAATAAGCATCCTTATACATATTAGATCCTAGAAAAAAGAAGTCACATACCCCAAAATATACTCTGCATTTTGCTAATACAAAGACCATTCTTGGCCTTCTTTAATATTATTTATTTGCCTGTTTTATCTCTCTATTAGACTGTGGGTTCTAATAACACATGAAATTGCATTTTTTATCATTGAATCCAGTTTAGTATCCTCTATAATACCTTGTGCCTCATGTGTGCTCAATGATTATTTCTTGAAGTGAAATGACAGATCTGGGTTTCCCATAATGATGTTGGGTGCTTTAAGAGCAATAGTTTCTTGCACTTCAGCATTGTAACAACAATGTGGCTAGCAGCTAATGTGGGGGTGAATGATCAACACAAGACTAACAACAGGAAGGCTGCCAACACAGGTTCTTTGATCTGCTTTTCTAAGGAAAGCAACTTTAAGGGGTTAATAATCTCAGTTTAATTAAACATACATATATCATTCACTTAGTTCAGGAGGAAAAGATCAGCCCCCTGAACTTCAGGGCAAATACAAACAGAAATTACAAACATCAACAGA
The DNA here is from genome assembly GCF_011100635.1 of Trichosurus vulpecula. Taxonomy (NCBI): domain Eukaryota; kingdom Metazoa; phylum Chordata; class Mammalia; order Diprotodontia; family Phalangeridae; genus Trichosurus; species Trichosurus vulpecula. The sequence goes on along the minus strand of NC_050575.1, from coordinate 25,867,384 downwards.
CAGACCCTTGTCTGATTCAAATCACAAATGATAGTTACCAGAGAAGCACCAATATCTATCTGTATGGGTTACAAAGCTGGATGGGGAGGGCAGGTTCAACAGCTTGCCCAGAGTCTCATCACCCATAGTCTTTCAATGAGTGTACCCCCAAAACGGGTAGGGCTTTTTTGCTGTTCATCTCTTAAGTGTCGTTAATGATTCTGGCCTTTGTTTTAATGGGGCAGGTAAAGTGGGATGTTGTCTTGGAATGTTTCTCAGCACTAAGACAATTAGGAGTCATCGATTAGTATGGTGGTACTGGGGATTAACTAACTTTCCCACACCCTGAATGGTGTTCTTTGTTTGAGTGCTTCTCAGCACTGAGGTAATCAAGTGCCTCAGGGCCCTGAGACAGGTATATAATATCCAAAGTTGGCATTTGACTTTTGGGGATACACTTATTGAAAGCATATGGGTGATGAGATTCTGGGCAAACCTGACCCCCACACCCCAGCTTTGATAACCCAGACAGATGTTTGTGCTTCTCTGGTAACGGTGAATTGTGATTTGAACCAGACAAGGTCTGTCTGTTGATGTTGGTAATTTCTGTTCATATTTGCCCTGAAGTTCAGGAGGCTGATCTTTTCCCCCTGAACTAAGTGAATGATATATGTATGTTTAATTAAACTGAGATTGTTAACCCCTTAACGTTGCTTTCCTTAGAAAAGCAGATCAAAGAACCTGTGTTAGCAGCCCTTCTGTGTGCTGGTGGTTGTTGGTCTTACACAGCCACAATAGCTGCTAGCTACATGTTGTTACAAACATTTTATTGTGTAAACAACTAAATTAAATTACACCTAAGAATGAGAGGATAATATGACCATATGGAATTAAGTATTATATGAGTCCAGAGGTAAGAGATATCTATGAAGGTTGGGATAGCATGGATTATAAGACACTTGAGTTAGGACTGGATGAAAAGGGTAAAATTTATTTGGTGGTGCAGAATGGACCAAGTATTTCAGATGGGAAAGATAAGTCTAGACATGTGTAATTGTGGAATATTAGAACAGGTCTTTAGATATAGAAATCAACCAAAATAAGATGAGGTAATTAGATTCCATATAGAAGTAAAATAAGAATTCATGCCATGTGTTCCAGGTTAGGAAGGACATAAGGATGCTGTCCTTGACATAGCCATTTGGGTCTGTAAAGAGTCAGTAAGTCAGTGAGAAACTAATTATATGTTTTCTATGTCTAGTAAATTATAATCTTGGAAAAAAAAGAAAAAAGAGGGAAGATAATAAGAATTGTTACTTTTGGCAGCAAATATCTTATCCTATTTCCACAAAAACACAATTGATTTTATCTTTAGGCCTAACACAATATAACATTCAATAAATGTTCATTGAATTAAAAAAATTATAATCTTAAATGCCACAGTAACTGAGTTTAGAAATTTATATTGATTTCTCCTTACATCTGTTGGTTTTATTGTATTTCTTGGGTAGTGGGGATTTAACTTTAAGGGATCTAGGAAGGCCTTTGGTAATATTACACCTGGTGCTAGCTGGTCATCCTCGGCAAGCAACTTAAATATCTCTGTGCTTCAAGCCACTGAATAGGACTTAATAGATTAGTCATATAAACAGTTTGTGATCTGTATTTGTTGAAAATATATTGAAGTTTTCCAAGTCTTACCAGAGGTGCATATTAGCCTCTTTAAAGTACCACTCTCAACAGCAACAGAAGATACTTCTTCAGAATTATAATGTGATTTAATTTTTAATTCCCTAATTAACATCAGTATAGCCATATTCATTCTATATATCTTTTTCCCTTGTTCTCCCTACGTAATTGGTTAGGCTTCATTTCTGGTCTTACATATCCTTGCTTATTTATTTTTTTCCATCTTACAAAAATGTCATTGCTGATAATATGCAGCAGCCTACATAACCATAGTATGCTTTTTTTAGATATCTATATATCAATATATTTCAAAAATCTCTGATTTTTATTTTTTAGATTTGCCATCTTCAGTGCACCCAGTTTTCCATTTTAATTCAAAATCCATTTATAATGTTTCTATTTACTTGGTGCCACACACTGTGCTATGTACTAGGAATTAACAAACAAAAATGAAAAATTGCTTGCCTCCAAGTTCATATTTCATGGAGATAAAATCAGGTACGCCAATAGAAACACTAAAGTGTATATATACTACAAGCACAGAATAATATTAGGTTAGGAGAAGAATGACTAAAAAGCTAGGGAGAGAACACTAAAATTTAGGAGTTTGGGATAAATCGTGTGTAGAATGTTGCTCCTGAGGTGAACATGCTTTGGTAGGCGGGGGTGGGGGGAGAGTGGTGGAGAAATGAGACACCTTAGGATTTCCAAAATTTAGAGTTCAACAAGGCGAAAATCCCAGGACTCAGGGGAAATTGTGTCATAATGGTATCAAGACTTTCAACATTAAAAAATGGATTTTTGGGTAAGAAAGCAGTTTGAAATCACTGAAACAGGTACAGTTTTCCGCATGCAATCTAGCCACATCTCCTTTTATTTTTCTCAATCATATTCAACATCAATCTATAGTCCTTTGCACAACATCTGTACTATGATGGACTAATCGAATGCTCTTTCCATCCAAGTAGTGGGATAGTCTGGAACATACATCTTCTTCATTCTATTGTTGGTTTGTTTTTTGATTTAGGTATAGGCCGATTCCTTTCACCATATAATTTTGTAGTTATGTACTTTCTTGTTCTATAATTGTCCATACCACACAAAGGTAAAGTTTATTGTACAATATTGTGAAATGTGTAAGTGCTCTTAGAGGTCACATAGTCCAGTCTTTTTATCTGGCAGATGAGAAAGAATATACTATTCAATTTTCCCCCAGTTTTTGAAATTTTCTCTATGCTTACTTCAACCTCTTGGAACACCTACTTACTTCACTTCCAGCCTCAGTTTATGTCCCTTCCTATAATAGCCCTTTACAGATTTTCCCAGCTTGTTAGTGTTCTCTCTTTATTATCCTCAAAGTTGAAGTGAGTTGCTTAATCAAATAAAGTAATTATCTTTCTCCAAGTAAACACTGGCCATACAATGACAGAAGAAAAATAGCCATGCCTAGCTTTAAATAAGGGATCACACACACACACACACACACACATGCATACATTCAAATGTAAGCAATATTTTTTTTGAAAAAAAAATATTTTTGTCCTAGGAAAAGATAGTAGGACTTAGGAGTAATCAAGAAATACTCTGTGTTAAAGTGTTTCTTCACTTAAGTCTCAGAGTTAACCATGAGTTATAGAAATAGAGGTGCAATGGGAGTGAAGCCCAGTCATGAGGTCTATAAACAGAGCAACTGGAATTTATTTAATTAGAGGAGTTAAAAAGGAGGACCTGTGTTTTACCAAAATCACTTTGGTGCCTTGCAAATGATGGGTTGTTTGTGAGAAGCTTTTTGAGTTAGGAAGCTCAAAGCTAACACTGTTGAAGTAGTCTATATGGGAGGTGGTGAAGGCCTAAATGGAATAGTAGCTGTGTGACTGAAAAAGGGAATTCTTTTATCGAATACTGTCAGACTAGAAAGCATAAGATTCAACTACTTGTCTGATATTTGGAGTCAGTTAGTCTAAGAAGTCCAGGATAGTATTGAGATTGATACAGATAGCCTGGGTGATATCATCAGCAACATTGGTAAAGTCAGTTGAATTTGAAGTAAATGAAAAGGAATTTTGCTTTGAACATGTTGAATTTGAGTTACAAATGTGAATTCTTTTCCAATGGTCTAATAAGTAATTCATGACATACACTAGAATCAAATAGACAGACTGTGGACATGTATATACATACAGAAAATATTTTTATTTTCTTAGAAATATTATTGAGCCAAGGGGAACTAATGAGGTGCCAATTGACCAAGAACCAATATCTTATAATTCTCGGGCTTCTGTACATTTATTTCCATTTAATCATTCTTAAATTTTGAAGCAATTGCATGTATCTTCTAGTTTTTCATTTATCCCATGAACTCTTCTCAGAATTCCCATAGAAATCTTGCTAAGAATGAAGAGCAATTTCTCTCAATATCATTGCTTTATGTGTCATTTGTGAGTAACCTTCATAGTTGTTGGCAATAGTGTATTGAGTACTAGACTTCACATCAAGAAAATATGAGGTTTAAATCTCATCTGAGACTTGGTTTGTGACCATGCACAAATCCTTTGGCTTCATAGCATAAAGATTCAAGGCTAGATGGGAAATTTAGTATGTCCCGCTCAACATCCTTATTGTATAGATGAAGAAACTGAGGCCACTGATGGTGAGATTCCTTTTCCTAAAACATGCTTTTCTGTCAGATCAGAATCTTAAAATTGATAATCTCTCAAGTCTCATCTGGCACTAAAAAGAGAAGATTCTATTATAAAAACTGGGATATAGACACTTAGAGAACAAGGAAGTTCATAATGCAGTGCTAAACATTTGGAGGGGAAAACAAAGTGACCTAAAAAGCTACATAGGAAAAGCAAATAAATGAGGAACTCATGTTGTCTAAAATATATCTTGCAGAGTTCAATATAGGTGCATTGAGCATGAGCTGCATTGAGTTCTTCCACTGAAGTGGAAAAGGAGGGAAAGAGAGACATGGCTCAATTGTATTTGAGGAAACATATGTATTTCTTAGCCTATCATATCATTAATTTCTTCATTTTTAAAATGAAAATAATAACACCTACCAAGAGGGTTCTTACTAAGATTAAATATGTTAGTGTAACTTAAGCCTTTTATACTACAAAAATTAATTCATGAAGACAATCTTTTTCTCACTTTTCTCTTCTCCCCCTCTCTTCTCTCTCTATCTTTTCATTTCTCCTTTACCAACTCTCTTTAGCCCTCTTGTCCCTCCTCCCTCCCTGCCTTCCCTTATTCTTTCTTTCTTTCCTTCCTTCCTTCTTTTCTTCCTTCCATATTTCCTTAATTGGGATACTACTTCTAATAATAATGATCCTTGTTATATATGAGTTTAAAGTATAATTGTGTAGATAATATAAACATAGCTATTTATAACTAGGTTAAATATGTAATAAATTTGATATTATAACAAAGACAAAGGACTACAATACATATTCTATCAGTGCACTGCATAAAAAAGTTATAAATTCAGAACAGTAGAGTTTGAGGGGACATGGAAAGCTCTAAGGTAAGCTTAGCTTGATGGTTGCAAGTTCATTTTCTATGACTCAAGATTTAAAGTTTCTTAAAGTAGTTGAAATTTCCTTCTCTTCTTTCCAGGGTGAGGGTACAAGGGTGGCAGCCTATGGATATGGAACACAGTATATCCCATTTAACTTATCCAATGTTTAGTTTTGCTGAACTTTTTAAACATCTTTTTTATTTTTTATTTAATGACTAATTTAGTAATTTTTATTAAAGAGAGGTTGATCAGTGAAATAGATTAAATATAAAATAGACCAAAGAAATGAACCTACTTTCTCTCATGTTTTACAATCCCCAATACCTCATATACTGGAATATGGACTCAATATTTGACATTGACTTCTCTAGAAATAGACCACATTCTGACACAAATTATTTTTATTATTTCTTACTCCTAAAGAATATATGACCTATATATATAAGCTCAAAAAATAAACAAATTCAAGGAATAATAAAATTACCTTTCTCATCTATGGAAAGGGGATGCATTCATGACCAAATAAGGAAAAGAGAATATCACATAAAATAAATAACTCTGAAAACTGAAAATTAAAATGTTTTCACATGAAACAAATCGAGTAGCTAAGATTAAATAGGAAACAATTCATTTGGGAAAATCTGCATTCAATATTTCTCTGATAAAGACCTCCATTCCAAAATATGTAAGGAAAGAATACAAATAAAAAATGAGTCATTCCTCCATTCATTAATGATTTGCATTAATATGCAAAGATAAATTTCAAGGGGAGAAATTCAGTCTACCAATAGCCAAATTAAAAAATGGCCCAAATTACTAATAATTACAGAAGTTCAAGTTAAAGCAATCCTGAAATTCTACCTCATACTAACCAGATTAGGAAATTTGTCCAAAGAATAAAGATGAAATACATTGGAGGGCCTCTGGAAAAATAGTCACCTTAATTCACTACTAGTAGATTATGGATTTGTGCAGCCATACTAGCCAGCAAAATGTAATGAGACTAAAATCATTGATCTTTTGACCCAAATACAATAGTAATAGTACTTTGTCAAGGAGATCAAAGTGGACAGCACCTCATACACACAAAAAAATATTTATAGATGTTTTTTGTTTGGTGGGAAAGTAAAAAGTAAGGTGATTGTTCATAACTGGAGGTATAATTGAATAGATTACAGTAATAAATATAATGTAATGCTATTATTCCCAAAGTGATAAATAAAAATTAATCTAGAAAAAGGTGGCAATACTTGTATAGATTTATGCAGAATGAAATGAGGAGAAACAGAAAAGCACCATATACTATACCATTAATATTAAAAAAATGAAAAAAAAATTTTGAATGACTTCAAAATTCTGATCAATGCCATCATCACTGGTGATTTCAAAGGACCTATAATAAAGAATATTTAACCTCCTATTTATGGAGAAATGATGTATTAATATGCATAATGAGCCAGTAATATTTGAATATGGCCAGTACAAGTACCTGTTTTACTTGAATATTTTTTTGTTACGAGGGTTACATTCTTCTTCATTTTTCTATTTTGGGCAGAGAGTGGTAGTAGGAAAAAATAAATGCTTGACAACTGAAAACTAATAAAGTATTAATTTAAAAATGTGTTCACTTAATTGGCGGAGGAAAATAGGGATGTATTCAAAGATGAAGGCCATACAAAATCAAAGATCGGATTAAATCTACAAAACAATCTCATCTATGGAGAGGTAGATCTGGAGCACTTTGATATCAGACATTATGTCTTAGTTGATTTTGCCCAACTGCTTTTTCTTCCTCTGCAGGGCAGCAAGCAAGGATGTATTTGTTAATACAGATGTGTTTTAGAAATGCACACATATGATTACATGTATACAACTTTATGAAATAATAAAAATACAGGTAAAAATCAATTCTTTTACACCTATTCAAGAGTTATAAACACTAGAAAATAGTTCTGATACAAAAGGAATCATATAGTGAATTATTAAATTGATTATCTCCCCCTTTATAATGTCAGAAAAAGAGCACCAGATGGACTCATAAGACCCAAGTTTCCAGGCACATTTTGCCCCCAACCTTAGTATTTGATTTTGGAGATAACTTCTTTCTGTAGGTCTCAGTTCCATCATTTGTAAAATGAGCTGCTTGGATTAGATCAATTATAAAATCTATTTGAACTCCAACAGTGTCATTCTACCTTTTGATTTTCCTTTGTTGCTTTTCCCTTCATGCAGGCCCACTTGTTGTTCAAGCAAGAACCAGAGCAACTTACGAGGGAGAAAAGCATTTTGCTCTAAAGCTCAGTAAGCTTGCCTTTCAGCTCCAGTGGGAAGGAACATATAACGATCATCAAGGCTTAGCTTTGCTTAGGAAAAAAAAATACCTTGCAAAAGCCTTGTTTGAGAGGGATATAGAAGGGTAAGAGAAAGAAGGTAGGAATAGTCAATGTGAGGGAATGTTGACACAAAGTATTTTACCCTTCAGAAGGAGGCCTGTATTCAGCCTGGAAGTTAAATGAAAGACCTACCCTGAGCAGTCAAAAAACTGAAGGAATGACAGAAGGCAGCTGACTGAAGGATTAGAAAGAAAGAAATTTTGACTGCAAAACAGCCAAGGTCAGACTTACACTGATTAACCACAAGTGAGTGAAGAATGAATACTTTCTACCATGAGGGTCTATGTATCACTTCTACTAAGAGTATCAATGCTTTATAAATGCAAAACCTTTTACCTGGAGAATTATAGAAAGAAACTCTTCCATTATAGCAAGATAAGAAAAAAGAGTCACTATGTTCTCTGGCTTGATGTCCCCTTCCACTGAATCTGGAAACATTACAGCCACCTTATCTCCACACAGAGAAGGGAAATTGGTTTTGATCACAGTTACCTTGGCTCAGCTCCTCTCTACTGGGCTTTTCCAAGCCTTTTATGATTAGCTGGCTGGCAGCCATATACCCACTCATTACCTCCCTCAACCTCTGCTTAGGCTTCTTCCTCTGATGGAAAGTACTTTGGAGAGAGATGGCTTCAGTGAAGATCAAGGTAGTTTTACAGGACTTGGAAGGGTAGAAAACTCATGGTTTTAGAAAATTAGAATGTTTTCTTCCTCAACAATCTCTTCTGCACTTCTACTTTTATCTGAAAATTATGGTCACAGTCATGCCCATGCCTATCCCATTATATAGAATGAGGAGAAGTGAATTCTTACAATTATGTTTCATTTCTACAGCCACCAAACCATAAAAAAATGTACCTTAGAAGAAAGAATTCTGTGCTGTGCTTTAGCCCTTCCTCTATCTCTGTTTTAAGGTCTGATTCTGAGCAAGTCACTTCAATGTGGGCAAAATGATAAAAGTATCTGATCCCTCTCATCACTAAAGGTGCTTAAGAATAATACCAATAATCTTCATCAGTGATTTGCTAGGAAGAGATTCTTGTGGCCTCTATGTGGGATCCCTTCCAAAGGAGATTTTGCACATTTTTATTTTAAAATTTTACTGAATTTTGGAGGGCGGTTTGGAACTACGCCCAAAGGGCTATAGAAAAGTTCATACCCTTTGACCCAGCAATTCCACTTCTAGGGTTGTATCCCAAAGAAATCACACAAGCGGGAAAAGGACCCATATGTACAAGAATATTTATAGCGGCTCTCTTTGTGGTAGCCAAGAATTGGAAATCAAAGGGATGCCCATCAATTGGGGAATGGCTGAACAAACTGTGGTACATGAAGGTAATGGAATACTATTGTGCCATAAGAAATGGGGATGATGCAGACTTCATAACAACCTGGAAAAACCTACATGACATAATGCTGAGTGAGCGGAGCAGAGCCAGGAGAACGTTGTGCACAGCCACAGATATACGGATTCCGTGAGGACCAACCCTGACAAACTGTGCTTTTCTCAGCAACCTAAGGGGCAAGGACAACTCCAGGGGACTCACAATGGAGAATGCTATCTTCATCAAGACAAAGAACTGCGAAGTTTGAATACAGACTGAGGCACACTACATGCTCGCCCTTTCTGCTTCTCTTTTGTTTTTGTTTTTGGGGTTTTTTTTTTTGTTTTTTTTTTTGGTTCTGTTTCTTCTTTCTCATGATTCATTCCATTGGTCAAAATTCTTCTCCACGACTTGACTAGTGCATAAATTAATTCAATGTGAAGTTATACATGACAGTTATATGAGACTTCATGCCGTCTTGGGGAGGGAGGGGGGAGGGAGGGGAGAAAAACTGGAACTCAAAACTATGTAGAACCGTGCGTGGTAAACTAAAAATAAATAAAGAAATTTATTAAAAAAAAATTTTACTGAATGCCCTTGAAAATGCGAAGGATTTTTGGGGGCCTAATTTTAGAGTGACAATTATTGCAAAGGGTATGATTAATTAGATGTTTTTATTAGCCTGTCCTCTGCTTTTGATTAACTCATCTAATTTCTATGTGCTCCTTGTCTGCATGGTTTCTCCTTCAAAGCCAACAGGATATTATTATTGTTAGCAAAGGATGTTTGATAGCTAATTGTGTAATTTGGAGAGATCAGGATATGAAATCCCACCTTAATCACATTTTTTTCCTTCTCTGTCTTCAGAACCAACATATTAAGAAATCTCTTTTTAGTTCTAGGGTGGATTGGTAATGGCCATTCAGGATTAAACAGTTTAAAAGTCTTTTTTTCTTTTTCTTTTTTATTTAGTATATTTAGTTTTTAGCATTGATTTTCACAAGAGTTTGAATTACAAATTTTCTCCCCATTTCTACCCTCCCCTCCACTCCAAGATGGCATATATTCTGGTTGCCCTGTTCCCCAGTCAGCCCTCCCTTCTGTCACCCCACTCCACTCCCATCCTCTTTTCCCTTCCTTTCTTGTAGGGCAAGATAAATTTCTATGCCCCATTGCCTGTATATCTTATTTTCTAGTTGTATGCAAAAACTTTTTTTTGTTTTTGAACATCTGTTTTTAAAACTTTGAGTTCCAAATTCTCTCCCCTCTTCCCTTCCCACCAACGCTCCCTAAGAAGTCAAGCAATTCAACAATGTCCACATGCATATCATTATGTATAACCCTTCCACAATACTCATGTTGTGAAAAACTAACTATATTTTGCTCCTTCTTAACCTATCCCCCTTTATTGAATTTTCTCCCTTGACCCTGTCCCTTTTTGAAAGTGTTTCTTTTTGATTACATCCACCCCCATCTGCCCTCCCTTCTATCATCCCCCCTTTTTTTAAATCTTCTTCCTCCTTCTTTCCTGTGGGGTAAGATACCCAATTGAATATGTATGGTATTCCCTCCTCAAGTCAAATCTGATGAGAGCAAGATTCACTCATTCCCCCTCGCCTGCCTTCTCTTCTCTTCCTACAGAACTGCTTTTTCTTGCCAATTTTATGCAAGATAATTTACCCCATTCTATCTCTCCCTTTCTCCTTCTCTCAATATATTCCTCTCTCATCCTTTAATTTTATTTTATTTATTTTAGAGATCTTCCCTTCATCTTCAACTCAACCTGTGCTCGCTCTCTCTCTCTCTCTCTCCATATATATATATATATAGATAGATAGATAGATAGATAGATAGATATAGATATATACACATACATACATATATACATACATACACATATACATATATATATACATAAACATGTATGTGTGTGTGTATATATATATATATATATATATATATATATATATATATATATATATATATATATATGCATATTCCCTTCAGCTACCCTGATACTGAGGTCTCATGAATCATACAAATCATCTTTCCATGTAGGAATGTAAACATAGCAGTTCAACTTTAGTAAGTCCCTTGCAATTTCTTTTTCTTGTTCTTTTCCTTGTTTACCTTTTCATGCTTCTCTTGATTCTTGTGTTTGAAAGTCAAATTTTCTATCCAGCTCTGGTCTTTTCACTGAGAAAGCTTGAAAGTCCTCTATTTTATTGAAAGTCCATATTTTGGTGGGAGACAGGCTGGGAGAAAGCTGGGTGCCCGAAACCGGCGGAGATCCCCAGGCCTCCCAACACAGGACGGCAGTCTGTGGAAGTGACGAGAGGCAGTGCAACACCACTGGTGGTGAAACTCCGACTCCTGAGGCTTGCAGCCCGAAGGAATGAAACCCGGGTTCTTGAACTTCTGGGAGACATAATGGCCAGGTAAACAGCTCTAATCCCTCCCCCCCCCTCACCCAGAGAATACCTCGGGGGGGAAAAAAGAAAACTGGAACAGAGGAGAAAGAAGTGGGGCTTCAGTGGTCAAATAGTAGAAGTTCATTAGTCCCAGAGGGGCAGAGCTGGCAGGGGTCAACACCAGGAGCCCAGACGTAATCTTGCTCCCCCAGGGGAAGTGCCAGACATCAGCTCAAACAACAAATACCTGAGACCATTGCTGAAGAGCAACAGTGCTGGAGAGCACCCAGAGGGAGTGAGACGTCAGGGAGCCAGACCCCTCCCCCACACCTCAGGAAACTAAAGGCTAGACTCCCAATCCCCAGGATAAGAAAGCTGGGACAGAGAGCCCTGAGCCCCAGAGGCAGAAATTTGTCATAAAGCCAGGAAAATGCAAACCAACATGAAGAAGAACACAAAAAAAACCTAGAACAATAGATTCTTTATGGAGACAGGCATGATCAAAATACCAATTTGGAAGAGGACAGCAATGACATTATAGATCCATCTGATACCTCAAAAGATAATGTGAACTGGTCTCCAGCCCAAAAAGCATTGCTGGAAGACCTAAAGGAGGATTTTAAAAACCAAATTAGAGAGGTAAAAGAAAACATGGAAAAAAATGGAAAAGTCCCTAAAGAATAAGATTGGTGAAATGGCCACGGAGATTCAGAATCTAAATAGAGAAAATGACACCCTGAGAGGTAAAATCAACCAATTGGAAAAGGAGACTCAAAAGCATAATGAAAACACTAACTCATTAAAAATTAGAGTTGATTATGCTAATAGTTTTCCTAATATTGAACCAGCCTTGCATTCCTGGAATAAATCCTACCTGGTCATGGTGTATTATTCTCGTAATGAGTTGCTGCAATCTTTTTGCTAATATTTTATTTAAAATTTTTTTTTGCATCAATATTCATTAGAGAAATTGGTCTATAATTTTCTTTCTCTGTTTTAACTCTTCATGCCGTCTTGGGGAGGGAGGGGGGAAGGAGGGGAGAAAAACTGGAACTCAAAACTATGTAGAACCGTGTGTGGTAAACTAAAAATAAATAAAGGAAAGAAAAAAAAAAAGAATATCACTTTGAAAAAAAAAATTAGAGTTGAGCAATTGGAAGCTAATTAATGTATGAGGCATCAAGAAGTAGTAAAACAAAATGTAAAGAATGAAAAAAAAAAAACTGTGAAATATCTGATTGGGAAAACAATGGACCTGGAAAATAGATCCAGGAGAGACAATTTAAGAGTTATTGGTCTACTGGAAATCCACGATGAAAAAAAGAGCCTTGACAGTATCTTCGATCATACCCTGATCTCTCCAAATTACACAATTAGATACCAGAGGTCCTAGAACCAGAGGGCAAAATAGTCATTGAAAGAATTCACTGATCACCCCCTGAAAGAGATCCCAAATTGAAAACACCAAGAAATATTATAGCCAAATTTCAGAACTATAAACTCAAGGAGGAAATACTGCAAGCAGCCAAAAAGAAGCAATTCAAATATCGTGGAACTACAGTCAGGATCACGCAGGATCTCTCAGCTTCCACATTAAAAGACAGGAGAAATTGGAATATGATATTTCGAAGGGCAAGGGAGCTGGGACTACAACTAAGCATCAACTACCCAGCCAAACTAAGCATAAGTTTTCAAGCAAGGAGATGGACATTCAATGATATAAGGGTATTACAGACTTTCCTGATGAAAAGGCCAGAACTCAATGGAAAATTTGATCTCCAAATACAAAACTCAAGAGAGGCATAAAAAGGTAACCAGGGGAAAAACCACCACAAACCTTATTAACCAATAAGGGCAGGTTGTTTGCATCTTTATGTGAGATTATATCATCTTAAGTATGATATATATATATATATATATATATATATATATATATATATATATATATATATATATATATATATATATATATATATGCATATATATGTCAGTCTTGAGAATGGTACAGCTATTATGACAATTGAAAGGGATACACATAGATTGTGAACGCCTGTATAAATTAACTGATGTAAGGATAAAAAACATAAATAAGACATGTAAAGGGAGGGCTATGAGAGAAGAGGTAAGGAGGTAGTAGAAAAGGGTAAATTACACCAAATGAAGAGGCACAAAAACATATTATAGTAGAGGGAAAGAAGGGAGGGAGAAGAGCACTATTTGAGCTTTACTGTAATCTGATCTGGTTCAAGAAGGGAATAACATACCCTGATAAGTTTAGAAATCTAACTTGTTGTATTAGGAGGGCAGAGTTTATAATCTCAAATAGGATCATAAACATGTCTGAAGGGTTCGGAACCGCCAGATATAAGAAACTCTCAATGTACAAGGCAGAAGAATCAAAACATATATTTAGGCTCCACAGTAACCAACCCATGAACCAGCAACCCCATTTTGATATATTGATCAAAAGTTTCCAGGCCCAATAAGTACGCCTTGAAAGAGTAACCAGGAGGCTACAGAGAAGCATGATTGCGTAAAGCAAAATCATGCTTCCCCCTCTATGGTAAAAAGATTACCCACTGGCCTGAAGTCTTTGTTCAGCTTCCTCCCGTAGGTCAGCTCTGCTACTGGCAGCTCCTGCTTCAGCTGTGGCTGTGGCTGCGGCTGCGGCTGCGGCTGTAGCAGCCTCTGGCTCCAACAGGAGCTGCTTTTAACCATCCAGCTTCTGCGGGGGTGTAAGGTACGCCGGGGAAAGCACAGGTTCTTTCAATCTGCTTAAGCAAGGTGAAGGGGTTGACCGGGAAAGCACAGGTTCTTTCCATCAGCTTAAGCAAGGGAAGCAAGGTGAAGGGGCCGACAAGCTTACTCCAGTCCAACATACAAACAGCATTCAGTTCAGGGGAAAAAGCCAAACTAATCAAGGGCACTTGTTGACTAAGTGCTAAGGAGCCCATTTTTGGTTGCCAATACACTTGTCCTATGGGAAGTAGGAGGGGAAGGGGGGAAAAAAGGGAGGGGGTGGTCAGAAGGGAGGGGAGAAATAGCAAGTGGGAAATGGTAAGATAAGGGAAGGGAATAAAGAGGGAGGGTAAACTGAGGAAGGCAGCAGTCAAAAGAAAAACTTTGTTGAGGAGGAGAAGGGGAAAGGGAGAAATAAAAGCATAAACGGGGGGGGGGGAAATAGGATGGAGAAAAAGACACAGATAGAAATCATAACTGTGAACATGAATGGGATGAACTCTCCCATAAAACAGAAGCAGATAGCAGAATGGATTACAAACCATAATCCTACAATATGCTGTTTACAAGAAACATATTTGAAACAGGGGGATACACACAGGGTAAAGGTAAAAGGCTGGAGTAAAACATATTGCGCCTCAGCTAAAGTAAAAAAAGCAGGTGTAGCAATCCTAATCTCAGACAAAGCAAAACTAAAGATAGATTTAATTAAAAGAGATAAGGAAGGACGTTATATCCTGCTAAAAGGCACCATAAACAATGAAGCAATATCGTTATTTAACATTTATGCACCAAGTGGAAAGGCACACAAATTCTTAGAGGAGAGGTTAAGGGAGTTACAGGAAGAAATAGACAGCAAAACTATAATATTGGGAGACCTCAACCTCCCCTTTTCTGAATTTGATAAATCTAACCTCAAAATAAATAAGAAAGAAGTTAAGGAGGTAAACAGAATTTTAGAAAAGGAAGATATGATACACCTCTGGAGAAAGCTGAATGGAGATAAAAAGGAATATACTTTCTTCTCAGCAGTACATTGCGCATACTCAAAAATTGACCATGTACTAGGGCATAAAAACCTTACAATCCAGTGCAGAAAGGCACAAGTAGTCAAAGCACACTTTTCAGATCATGATGAAATAAGAATTATTTGTAACAAAGAACCATGGAAAAATAAGCTAAAAATTAATTGGAAACTAAATAATCTAATTCTAAAGAGTGAGTGGGCCAAAGAATAAATCAGAGAAACAATTAATAATTTCATTCAAGAGAATGACAATAATGAAACAACATACCAAAACTTATGGGATGTAGCAAAAGCAGTTCTTAGGGGAAGTTTTATATCCCTAAATGCTTACATGAATAAAATAGGGAAAAAGGAAATCAATGATCTGGGCATACAGCTGAAAAAGCTAGAAAAAGAGCAAATTGAAAACCCCCAATTAAATACCAAATTAGAAATACTGAAAATCAAAGGAGAGATTGATAAAATGGAAACCAAGTGAACTATTGAATTAATAAATAAAAGAAAGAGCTGGTTTTATGAAAAAAACAATAAAATTGATAAACCTTTGGTCAATTTGATTAAAAAAGAAAGAAAGAAGAAAATCAAATTACCAGTATCAAAAATGAAAAGGGTGAGTTCACCTCTAATGAAGAGGAAATCAAAACAATAATTAGGAATTATTTTGCACAATTGTATGCCCATAAATTTGACAACCTTAGGGATATGGATGAATATCTACAAAAACACCAACTGCCCAGGTTAACAGAAAAGGAAGTAAAATTTCTAAATAACCCCATCTCAGAAAAAGAAACTGAGCATGCCATCAATGAAGTCCCTAGGAAAAAATCTCCAGGGCCAGATGGTTTTACATGTGAATTCTATCAAACACTTAAAGAACAACTAATTCCAATACTTTGTAGACTATTTGGGAAAATAGGTGAAGAAAGAGTCCTACCAAATTCTTTTTATGACACAAATATGGTACTAATTCCCAAACCAGGGAGAGTCAAAACAGAGAAAGAAAATTATAAACCAATTTCTCTAATGAATATTGATGTGAAAATTTTAAATAAAATATTAGCAAAAAGATTGCAGCAACTTATCATGAGAATAATACACTATGACCAGGTAGGATTTATTCCAGGAATGCAAGGCTGGTTCAATATTAGGAAAACTATTAGCATAATTGACCATATCAACAACAAAACTAGCAGAAACCATATGATCATCTCAATAGACGCAGAAAAAGCCTTTGACAAAATACAACACCCATTCCTATTAAAAATACTAGGAAGCATAGGAATAAATGGAACCTTCCTTAAAATTATAAAAAGCATCTACCTAAAACCATCAACAAGGGGATAAGCTAGAAGCATTCCCAGTAAGATCAGGGGTGAAACAAGGATGTCCATTATCACCCTACTATTCAATTTGGTACTAGAAATGTTAGCTGTAGCAATAAGAAAAGAAAAAGAAATTGAAGGAATTAGAATAGGAAAAGAAGAAACTAAATTATCACTTTTTGCAGATGATATGATGATTTATTTAGAGAATCCTAGAGAATCTAGTAAAAAAAAACTACTTGAAATAATAAACAACTTTAGCAAAGGTGCAGGATATAAAATAAACCCACAAAAATCCTCAGCATTCCTATACATTACTGACAAATCCCAACAGCATGAGATAGAAAGAGAAATTCCATTCAAAGTTACTGTAGACACTATAAAATATTTGGGAGTCTATTTGCCAAGACAAACCCAAGGCCTATATGAACATAACTATGAAACACTTTTCACACGAATAAAGTCAGATCTAAATAAATGGAAAAATATCAGTTGCTCATGGTTAGGCCGAGCTAATATACTAAAAATGATAATTTTACCTAAATTAATCTATCTATTCAGTGCCATACCAATTGAGCTACCAAAAAATTATTTTACTGAGCTGGACAAAATAATAACAAAATTCATCTGGAAAAAAAAGAGGTCTAGAATATCTAGGGTATTAATGAAAAGAAATACTAGAGAAGGTGGCCTAGCCATTACCAGATATTAAACTGTACTACAGAACAGCAGTCATCAAAACTACCTGGTACTGGCTAAGAAACAGAGGTGTGGATCAGTGGAATAGGATAGGAATACAAGATGGAGAAGTCAACAACTATAGCAATCTACTCTTTGATAAACCCAAAGAGGCCAGCTTCTGGCTAATAATTCACTATTTCACAAAAACTGTTGGAAAAATTGGAAAATGGTAGGACAGAAACTGGGCATAGACCAATATCTTACACCATATACCAAAATAAAGTCAAAATGAATTCATGATTTAGGGGTAAAGGCTGATAGTATAAGTAATTTGGGAGAGCAAGGAATAGTTTACTTATCAGAATTATGGAAAAGAAAAGAATTCATGACCCGACAAGAGATAGAAAGCACTACAAAATGCAAAATGGATAATTTTGATTATGTTAAATTGAAATGTTTTTGTACAAAAAAAGCCAGTGCAACAAAAATTAAGCGGGAAGCAGAAAATTGGGAGAATATCTTTACAACTAGTATATCTGATAAAGGCCTCATTTCTAAAATATACAGGCAACTGAGCCAAGTATATACGAATACAAGCCATTTCCCAATTGAGAAATGGTCAAAGGATATGAACAGGCAGTTTTCAGAGGAAGAAATTAAAGCTATCTACAGGCATATGAAAGAATGCTCTAAATCACTACTGATTAGAGAAATGCAAATCAAAACAATACCACATCTCTCCTGTCAGATTGGCTAAAATAACAAAACAGAAAAATGATAAATGCTGGAGAGGATGTGGGAAAATTGGAACATTGTTACATTGCTGGTGGAGTTGTGAGATGATCCGGCCATTTGGGAGAGTAATTTGGAACTACGCCCAAAGGGCCATAAGAATGTTCATACCCTTTGACCCAGCAATACCACTTCTAGGGTTGTATCCCAAAGAAATCACACAAGCAGGAAAAGGACGCATATGTACAAAAATCTTTATAGCGGCTCTTTTTGTGGTAGCCAAGAAATAGAAATCAAAGGGATGCCCATCAATTGGGGAATGGCTGAACAAGCTGTGGTATATGAAGGTAACAGAATACTATTGTGGCATAAGAAATGGGGATGATACGGACTTCGTAACAATCTGGAAAAACCTACACGATATAATGCTGAGTGAGCGGAGTAGAGCCAGGAGAACATTATACACAACCACAGATATATAGATTCCGTGAGGATCAACCCTGACAGACTCCGCTCTTCTCAGCAACACAAAGTACACAGACAACTCCAGAGGACTCGCGATGGAGAATGCTATCTACATCTAGAGAAAGAACTATGAAGTTTGAATGCAGATTGAGGCACACTTCATGCTCACCTTTTTTTCTTCTCTTTTGTTTTTGTTTTTGGGTTTTGTTTTGTTTCTTTTTTTTTTGGTTCTGTTTCTTCTTTCTCATGATTCATTCCATTGGTCATAATTCTTCTCCACAACTTGACTGGTATATAAATTAATTCAATGCGACGTTATATGTGGTAGTTATATGAGATTCCGTGCCGCCTTGGGGAGGGAGTGGGGAGGGAGGGGAGAAAATCTGGAACTCCAAATTATGTAGAACCGTGTGTTGTAAACTAAAATAAAAATTAAAATAAATAACAAAAAGAGTTTAAAAAAAAGGAAGTCCATATTTTGCCTTGGAGCATGATACTCAGTTTTGCTGGGTAGGTGATTCTTCGTTTTAATCCTAGCTCCATTGACCTCCGGAATATCATAGTCCAAGCCCTTCGATCTCTTAATGTAGAAGCTGCTAGATCTTGGATTATTCTGATTGTGTTTCCACAATACTCAGATTGTTTCTTTCTGGCTACTTGCAGTATTTTCTCCTTGATCTGGGAGCTCTGGAATTTGGCGACAATATTCCTAGGAGATTTCTTTTTGGGATCTATTTGAGGAGGTGATCAGTGGATTCTTTCAATTTCTATTTTGCCCTGTGGCTCTAGAATATCAGGGCAGTTCTCCTTGATAATTTCTTGAAAGATGATATCTAGGTTATTTTTTTGATCATGGCTTTCAGGTAGTCCAATAATTTTTAAATTCTCTCTCCTGGATCTATTTTCCAGGTCAGTGGTTTTTCTAATGAGATATTTCATTGTCTTCCATTTTTTCATTCCTTTGGTTCTGTTTTATAATATCTTGATTTCTCATAAAGTCACTAGCTTCCACTTGCTCCAATCTAATTTTTAAGGTAGTATTTTCTTCAGTGGTCTTTTGGACCTTCTTTTTCATTTGGCTAATTCTGCCTTTCAAGGCATTCTTCTCCTCATTGGCTTTTTGGAGCTCTTTTGCCATTTGAGTTAGTCTATTATTTAATGTGTTGTTTTCTTCAGTATATTTTTCAGTATTTTGGGGGGGGTCTCCTTTAGCAAGTCATTGACTTGTTTTTCATGGTTTTCTCACATCCTTCTCATTTCTCTTCCCAATTTTTCCTCTACTTCCCTAACTTGCTTTTCCATGGCCTGAGACCAGTTCATGTTTTTCTTGGAGGATTTTGTTGTAGGCTCTTTGACTTTGTTGACTTCTTCTGGGTGTATATTTTGGTCTTTTTAGTCACCAAAGAAAGGTTCCAACGTCTGAGACTCAATATGGGTGCGTTTTCGCTGCCTGGCCATGTTCCCAGCCAACTTACTTGACCCTTGAGATTTTCAGAGGGGTATGACTGCTTGTAGAGTAAAGAGTACCATGTTCCAAGCTCAGCATTCCTCCTTCCCCAAGAACCCCCAACCCGGACTGGACTTAGATCTTCAGCAGGCTCTGCCCTCCTGCTCTGATCCACCACTTAATTCCCCTCACCAGGTGGGCCTGGGGCTGGAAGCAACTGCAGCTGTAGTTCTGTAGCTGCCCCACCTCCACTGCCCCTGGGACGGTGGCCAAACCGCAAACTCCTTCGTTCACTCTGTCCATAGCAGCTTTTCCCACTAACCTTCTCTGTTGTCTTTGGTGTTTGTGGGTTGAGAAGTCTGGCAACTGCCACAGCTCACTGATTCAGGGCACTAGGGCCCACTCCACCTGGCTCCTGGTCTAGTTGGTCTGTGTGGCCCACTCTGGGCTCTGCTTCGCTCCCAGCTCCGTGCACGAAAGACCTCACCCAAGAACCATCCAGGCTGTCCTGGGCTGGAGTCCTGCTTCCCTCTGCTATTTTGTGGGTTCTGCAGTTCTAGAATTGGTTCAGAGCCATTTTTATAGGTTTTTGGAGGGTCTTGGCGGGGAGCTTACGCTAGTCCCTGCTTTCCAGCCATCATTTTGGCTCCACCCCCCCAAAAGTCTTAAAATAATAATAATTAAAGACTACATTTGAGTTAATGACAACATAAAAATGAAATCAGACCTAAACACTAACAGGGATTGACAGTAGAGGACTAATTACGTGAAGCTATATTTTGTCGTTGTTATTGATTCCTTTCAATTGTGTCCAAACTCTTCTGGCACCACCTAGGATTTTCTTTGCAGAGTCATTTGCCAGTTCTTTTTCCACCTCATTTTACAGATGAGGAAACTGAGGTAAACAAGATTAAGTTACTTGCCGAGGGTCCCATAGCTGGTGTCTGAGGTGAGATTTGTACTTAGGAAGATGAGTCTTCCTGACTCCAGGGCCAGCACTTTGTGCACTATGGCGCCCCCTAGCTGCCCCAATGCCATGGTTACTTTGTAATTTCCTGTAGGTTCCACATAGACCTGGAGACCTGAAGACAGAATGAAGCAGTATTCTAATTACAAGGACCTTTTCTCTGAATAAGAATAAATAAGCTTGTGTAGAATATATATATAAAGAAATTAAATCCAAATAAGTAGCAAGTTTAATGGTTCATGGAGGGTTCACTAAATGCTAGAGGAATCACAAACATCTTTATGTAGAATGTGGACCTCTGTTGTGCCAGGTTGACATAGTAACAGTAAGAAATACAGCCAAGTCCTAGCCTCACAACCCCTTCAAACAGATCTAATCTTCCATGGGGAATCCAACAAAAAATCTTAGTGAACCATTTCACAATTCTTTCATAGTACAAGAAGAAACAATGAAAGATCTGTGAATTTGGTTTGATCTGATAGCACTTCATAGAGAATTCCTGCACAGGAGGAAGTTGTCTTCATGGACAAAAAGACAATAAATTCATCCTACAGGCACCTAAGTTTGTGCAAGGAACAGGAATGTAGGACAATTTTTGGCTTTGTTGCATACTACCTAGTTCTTCATCATAGATCCAGCATTGATGGAAGATGGGTGATGCTGCTTGATATGGTGATTAAAGTTAACGTGAGTTCACCATCCCTGGGATGTTAGTGTCATACTTAGAGTATCTGATCTTAATATTGGAAATCTTCATCTGGTCTCCACTACCAAAGAAAAACCAAAATGCTTTTTTAGGTAAGAAGAAATGAAGAAAAGAGGAAAGGCAAGAGGTTTTAAGAAAGGAATCTATAAATAAAATTATACTCAAGACTACAGCCCATGAATTTCATATCCCTACCTCCTATCACTTTCCTGGCATCTCTTAGGGTTTTATGATGATATAGCAATTGTTGTGTATTGTCATCTCGTATTGGTAACAATATATGGCAGACATGTAAGTTGGATTCAGCATATTAGAAAATGAATAAAATAAGAAGGTGGCTACATATGACCTGTTTAATGGAATGGGAACCATTATGCCATGGAAGTAGAGGTCTATGGTGCAGCGGTGAGGAATAACCTTGAAATATGTGAGTAGCATCCAGAAGGACTACTTTGTAGTGGAAAGCTTATAATACATTATTTATGTGCCCTAGTCCAAAATTTTCATCATCTCCTTGTAGTTACTACTCTTCTTATTTCTCTTTCTAACATTAAACCTGAAGCTTTGAATTGGCTAGTAGCAAGTAGTATTTACTTTCTTCACTTACTTGCATCATCATTTCTATTTAGCAAATTTTCCTACCTAATGCTTAATAATATAAAGCTGAACAGCATTGAGAAAGAGCACCCTGAGAATTACAATGGGTATATTATCAAGGGACAGATTCTAAAAAAATTATGCCCCATGAATAATGGTTTTGAAAATCTCCTTTTTTCATTCTGCCATCTAATCGAATGAAATAAAGAAGTATTTATTTTTAATAGATTTTACAACATCCCTTTGTTTTTCCTTTGCCTTTATTTCTCCCCCTATGTTCCCCATAAAAAGAGTATTTTCTCAAAACCAACTCTGTTTAAATTTTTTTAAAAAGACATTTGACTAAGAATAGAAAAGTTTAGTAGTGTAGACTGATACATCGAAAAAACTAATCTTTTTTGAGATGTTCTAAATTTGTGGACCTCCTAATATTTTGAAGTAGTGTGGGCATAGTTATCTTATTCTATTTCTTCTTTGGAATGGACTCATTTATTATTGCCAACTTCCTTGATACATACTTGGCTTATGAGGATAAGACAAAATAGTCCCTGCCTTTAAGCAGTATTTGAAACCCTACAAATATCAATGGGGGAAGTTCAATATCTATGAAGTCTTAGAATCCATTCCCTAGAATGGTAACATATGAATATAATTTCAGTTTTATGGGGAAATGATTATAAAATTTATTGCTGCCTTATGAATGCATTTAGCATATTTTATTTTGTCTTTCTAGAATAGTTAATTTCATATCCTCAAAATTTGAAAGCCAAAGTTGTACTCAGTGTAGAGATGTGAGAACATAGACATGCTGTGAAAGGTGATAATCCTTTCTAAGCTGTTAACCTAGTTAAATACTGTGGGGTAATTTAATTCACGTGAAAGATCCCCTTATGTCTTTGTTGGTAAAATCCCCAACAATATCTCAAGCTATGATGCAAGGGAGCCTAGGGAGAATCTTATCTGCAAGATATTTCTGCTTACTAAAAGTGATCAAAATCTTCAGACTGAATGAAAAGGAAATAAGTCTTTTGAAAGGTAATATAGGAGCCACTTGCTAAAAAAAATGGCTTCCTCATCTCAGTGATTTGCTGCCTTATATACATTATAGCTTATATATTAGCTCAGATCCTTACTAGCTATGTGACTCTGGGCAAGTCACTTAACTCTGTTTGCCTCAGTTTCCTCATCTGTAAAAGGAACCAGAGAATGAAATGGTATATCACTCCAGTATCTCTTCCTAGAAAACCCCAAATGGGATCATGAAGATTCAGATATGACTGAAAAATAAGGGAACAACATTTTTGCCTTATACTCACTTGCAACAGTTACTGGGCCAACACACAAAATTCCTGAGGTATTTAGAACCTGTTAACATCTACATGGTATGGTGAATAGAGTGCTGGGTTTGGAGTAATTTATCTTCCTGAGTTGAAATCTGGCTTCAGACACTTACTAATTGTGCGACTCTAGGCAAGCCACATAACCCCATTTTCTTCAGTTTCTCATATATAAAATGAGGTGAAGAAGGAAATTATAAACCTCTCCAGTATCTTTGCCAAGAAAACCTTAAACAGTATTATGAAGAATCAAACACAAGTGAAGAAGAAGAAATGTGTGTGGGTTAAGTTCTCTAAAGAACTGAGTAGTAAATGTATAACTGGACCTAGGTCTAGATGACCTACAGGTAGAGTGGCAATTAACTTGCTATGTTGGAATTGGTATAGGAATGATGGCACTGTTTGTAAAAAAAAATTATTATTTAATATTTTTAGTTTTCAACATTGATTTTCACAAAATTTTGAGTTACAAATTTTCTCACTATTTCTCCACTCTCCCTACCCTAAAATGGCATAAATTCTGATTGCCCCTTTTCCCAGTCTGCCTTCCCTTCTATCGCTCCACTTCCCCTCCCCTTTATCCCCTTTCCTCTCACTTTCTTGTAGGTCAAGATAGATTTCTATAACCCATTGCCTGTCTATCTTATTTCCCAGTTGCATGTAAAAACAACTTTTTAAAAACATTTGTTTTTAGAACTTTGAGTTCCAAATTCTCTCTCTTCTTCCCTCCCCACCAACCCTCCTTGAGAAGGCAAGCAATGCAACATAGGACACACATGTATCACTATGCAAGACAATTCCATAATAGTCATGTTGTGAAAGACTAACTATATTTCCCTCCATCCTATCCTGTCCCCCTTTATTCACTTTTCTCCCTTGAGCCTGTCCATTTTCAAAAGTGTTTGCTTTTGACTACCTCCTCCCCAAATCTGCCCTCCCTTCTATCATCATCACCCTGTTCTTACCCCTTCCCCTCTATTTTCCTGTAGGGCAAGATACCCAATTGAGTGTGTATGTTATTCCCTCCTTAAGTGAAATCTGATGAGAGCAAGATTCATTCATTCTTTTTCACCTACCCCCTCTTCCCTTCCATTACAACAGCTTTTTCTTGCCACTTTTATGTGAGATAATTTACCCCATTTTATCTCTCCCTTTCTCCTTTTCCCAATATACTCCTGTCTCACCCCTTATTTTTACTTTTTAGATATCATCCTTTCATATTCTCTCTCCATGCCATATATATATATGTATATATATATATATATATGTATATGTATATGTATATGTATATGTATATGTATATGTATATGTATGTATACTCCCTTAAACTACTCTATTACTGAAAAAGGTCTCATGAGTTACAAATATCATCTTTCCATGTAGGAATGTAAACAAAACACTTCAACTTTATTGAGTCCTTTATGATTTCTCTTTCCTGTTTACCTTTTCATGCTTCTCTTGATTCTTGTATTTGAAAGTCAAATTTTGTATTCAGCTCTGGTCTTTTCATCGAGAATGCTTGAAAGTCCTCTATTTTCTTGAAAATCCATATTTTGCCTTGGAGCATTATACTCAGTTTTGCTGGTTAGGTGATTCTTGGTTTTAATCCTAACTTCTTTGACTCTGGAATATCATATTCTAAGCCCTTCAATCCCTTAATGTAGAAGCTGCTACATCTTGTGTTATCCTGATTGTGTTTCCACAATACTCAAATTGTTTCTTTCAAGCACCTTGAAACACTTCCTCCTTGACCTGGGAACTCTGGAATTTGGCTATAATATTCCTAGGAGTTTTCTTTTGGGGATCTTTTTCAGGAGGTGATCAATGGATTCTTTCAATTTCTATTTTACCCTCTGGCTCTAGAATATCAGGGCAGTTCTTGACAATTTCTTGTAAGATGATGTCTAGGCACTTTTTTTGATCATGGCTTTCAGGTAGTCCAATAATTTTTGAATTATCTCTCCTGGATCTATTCTCCAGGTCAGTGTTTTTCCAATGAGATATTTCATGTTGTCTTCCATTTTTTCATTCCTTTGGATCTGTTTTATAATATCTTGATTTCTCATCAAGTCACTAGCTTCCACGTGCTCTAATCTAATTTTTAAGGTAGTATTTTCTTCAGTGGTCTTTTGGACCTCCTTTTCCATTTGGCTAATTCTGCCTTTCAAGGCATTCTTCTCCTCCTTGGCTTTTTGGAGCTCTTTTGTCATTTGAGTTAGTCTATTTTTAAGATGTTATTTTCTTCAGTATTTTTTGGGTCTCCTTTAGCAAGTCATTGACTTGCTTTCATGATTTTCTTGTATCACTCTCACTTCTTTTCTTAATTTTTCTCTACTGCTCTTACTTGCTTTTCCAAATCCTTTTTGAGCTTTTCCACGTCTTGAGACCAATTCCTTTTTTTTTTCTTGGAGGCTTTTGATGTATTTTCTTTGATTTTGTTCACTTTCTCTGGCTGTATGTTTTGATATTCTTTGTCACCAAAGAAAGGTTCTATAGTCTGAGTTCTTTTACACTGCTTGTTTATTTTCCCATTCAATTACTTGACTTTGGAGCTGTTTGTCAAGGTATGACTGCTTTAAGAGTGTAGAGTGCTTTGTCCCAAGCCTCAAGGGTTTTGTGCTGCTGCTTTCAGAGCTACTGCTTTTTTTATATAGCATTTTTTTTTATTTTTAGTTTACAACACTCGGTTCTACATAATTTTGAGTTCCAGATTTTCTTCCCTCCCTACCCCACTTCTCCCTCCCCAAGACAGCATGGAATCCCATACAGCTTCCACGTATAACTTTGCATTGAATTAATTTACACACAAGTCAAGTTATGGAGAAGAACTGTGATCAATGAAATGAATCATGTGAAAGAAGAAACAGGACCAAAATAAAAACCAACTCAAAAACAAAAACAAAAGAGAGAAAAAGAAAAAAGGGGGGGGTGAGGAAGGCTAGCATGAAATGTGCCTCAATCTGCATTCATACTTCATAGTTCTTTCTCTGGATGTAGATAGCATTCTTCATGCTCAAAAATACTTCATGGTCAGTGATTGAAACTAGTTCAGATTCAGTGTTGTTGTATTTGATGTATAAGAGATATGACACAAGAATTTTGTATTCTCCTGAAATTCCCAAACATTAATACCAGAATTGTGAATGCAGCTAATAGCCATCTGCCCATAATTCTGCAATGGGGCAGAGGCAAGATGGTGACTGGAAAGCAGGGACTTGTTAAGCTGTCCCACACGTCCCTCCAAACACCTGTTAAAAATGGCTCTGAACAAATTCTAGAGCTGTAGAACCCACAAAATAGCAGAGGGAAGCAGGGCTCCAGCCCAGGAAAGCTTGGATGGTTGCTGGGAAGGGTCTATCACATGGAGCAGGGAGTAGAGCAGAGCACAGCCCAGTGTAGGCCACGCCACGACCAACCAGACCAGGAGCTGGGCGGAACAGGCGGTAGGGCCCTGAATCATTGAGCTGTGGCAGTTACCAGACTTCTCAACCCACAAACACCAAAGACAACAGAAAAGATTAGTAGAAAAACTACTAGATTGGAGTGAAAGGAGTGCATGGTCAGCCCTAGCCCTGGGTCTGCAGAAGTGGTGCAGCTCTGGGGCTGCTTCCAGAGCTCCAGCTGCCATTGCTTCTGGCCCCAGCCCCACCCTGTGGGAGGAATTAAGTGGCGGATCAGAGCGGGAATGCACAGGCTGCTTGGATCTGGGTCGAGGTCCTGGCTGGCGGTTCTTGGGGAAGGAAGAGAGCTGGTGTGGCAGAGTTTGCTGTGTAGAAGTAGCTCTGAAAACAGCAGTACCGCCCCTAAAGCTTCGGACAAAGTACTCTCTACTCTACAAGCAGTCATACTCTGACAAAGAGCTCAAGGGTCAAGTAGTTGCCTGGGAACGTGAACAGGCAGCAAAAAGGAACTCAGACTCACACTCAGATTTTGGAATATTTTTTTGGTGACAAAGAAGACAAAAACATACAGCCAGAAGAAGTCAACAAAGTCAAAGGGCCTACATCACAAGCCTCCAAGAAAAATATGAATTGGTCTCAGGCCATGGAAGAGCTCAAAAAGGATTTGGAAAAGCAAGTAAGAGAAGTACAGGAAAAATTGGGAAGAGAAATGAGAGTGATACAAGAAAATTATAATTCTGCAATGGCATATAGGGCATTGTAAATTACAGAGGAACATTTAATTATGTTCCTTATTATTAAGTATATTTTCTGATATCTTGACTCTGAGAAAATTATCTCTCTACATGTAACATGATTAAACATTGTGTGTTTTGTATATCTTATATCTTTATACTGTATATACTGTATACTTTATACTATATATCTGTATATCTTTATACTCACACCTCATACAGTGTGATGTTCTTGTAGCTCATATATTACATGTCTTCACCAAAATGAGCTTCTCCTTCTTCTATGTATGTTATTGAATGGATTTCTGGCAAGCTCTTATAAAATAAAGACCTGATCAAAAAAACTGACATTTTTTCATCCTTTGTTAAGTATTGATTAAGTGCCTACTATTTGTCAGGCACTCTGCTAGTTGTTAGGAATATAAAAACTAACTGCAAATAGTCCCTAACCTCCAAGAATTCAAATTCACTTATGATTTCTCAATTTTGTTTTTACTTTGTTATATAAGCTACGCTAATAAAAATGTAAAAGTATGCAAAGTTATCATGGTTGGCAGTAGAGCTTGAAGAATTCATTAGTGCAATTAAGAGATGTTTGAACCGATCCTTAAAGGATGCAAGGAATAGTATAAGATGCATGTGAGTAGTAAAGTATTGCAGTTATGGGAGAAAGTCTGAACCCCTGCATTGATGTGGGAGTTATATAAGATAATATATATATAGGATCCAGTAAAATGAACAGTTCCTATAAAATATCAAGTACGTCAACAAGTATAATGTCTAGTAATGCCAGAATGGTTGGTGGGATCCAGATTGTAAAGGCATTTTAGTGTCATACAGAAATGTTTACATTTCCTTCCAGAACTCAAAGGGGTGGACCACAGTCTTACAAATATCATTTTGGCAGCTGTGCAAGTATTTGCGAGGGCAAATACTGGAATCACTGAAACTGAAACTGAAACTCTTTAGGAAAGTATTCTAATAATCCATGTATGAGAAGATGGAATTTTGAATTAAAGAGTCAACTCAATGAGTGACAAAAATTGTGCGGATAGAAAATATGTTGTAAAGATAGAATTAATGACACATGGCAAGTGGTTCTGTATCAGGTGTGAGGGAAATGGAGGCATCAAAGATGAATCTAAGGTTGTCAGGCAGAATTACTAACAGGATGTGGGTATCCTCAATCAAAAAAAGATACTTAGTGAGAGATTGAAACTTATAGAAAATGTGTGTAGGGGAAGTTATAAAGTGAGTTGAGTTCACAACTTACACATAGGATTTCCAGTCTGAAATTTCCATCCATTAAGGTTAGAGATATAGAACTGGGGGTCAGATAAGAGAGTAGGCTTTGATTTTTAAATCTAGGTGTTCAAGAAATATACCTAAAGTTAAGCAACATAGCACGGACACTGAAGCAATTAAGTACATTGTCAAGTAGGTAGATGGAAAGGATGAAGATTAACAAAAAATAGAATCATGGACATCTAAAAATGAGAAAGCATCCAGGAGGGTAATATGGTTAACAATATCAAATATTAAAGAAAATTCAAGAAAATGATAAAGTTATCGAATTTATCATTTAAGAGAAAATTTATAATTTTGCCTTGATTATTTTTTGCTGTGAAGAAGCCAAAATATTCATTGTGTAGATTGAGGAGAAAGTGGAAATTAGTTCAAGGAAATTGCACTGACAGGGAGGAGATGGATAAGTTAATAGTGTCATAGGACCACAGCATGAAGTAAAGGTTTTGTTGTTGTTAAGGATTGTGAACACATTATTTATGTAGGCAAAAGGAAAGAAAAGAGGAAATTCATAGGGATTTAAAACTAAAGAGAATAGGCATGATTGAGGGGGCATGGTCCTAGAAAAAGTAGATGTCATAAGATTGATTTCAAGTAGAATTGTAGGATTTACGTCATAAAGAATCAGTCAAGTAAGGTCTCAAAGCTGCCTTGTTTCTGGTAGAAAAATTTGGAAAGAAAGTGCCTATCAAATAACAGTTCTAGAAACTGTTATGTAAGGCTATAACAGAATATTAATCCTTTGTAATAAATAAACATGTGAAATTATGAGAAATATGATAAATTATTTCAAAAACTTATATGATGTGCAGCAAGCAATAGCTGAAGAACAATACGTCTTAATCATCAAGTGATGTAAATGAAAAATAACACTTAAAATGTAACTGAATTCACATAAATGGCTGTGATACATCTCATTCCTGTAATACAGATGATAGGACACATTTCCCTTTCCTTGGTAGCAAATTGCAGAACCACAGATACACATTATTTCCTTTCAAATCAAATATAGTCATTTTCAGGGTTGGTTTTACATAAGTATTTTTCTTCCTTATGTAGAGAGTTTGGTATGAGGAGAGAGAATGTTGAAAATTATGAAATGATTATTGTGTAAAAATGATTATGTATTAAGACTTTATTTTTAAGAAAGGATACAAAATGGAATTTTATCAAAAATTTTCATATTCCATTTTCAGTTGGTGTCATCTTGCTATCACTTCTTGAAGTCTCACCTTCTTTACATTTTGAAATTCAGCTCTGTCAAACGGATATGAATTCACCTTTACCTTGCAAAATGTTCAGAATGTTGTAAAATGGTGATTACCTATAGATTTCTAAAACCACCTTAGTACCACATTGCAAATAAGATGAGAGCTCATTTCAAAGTGCTGCTGTCAGCCTTGAAGATTGTGCTGTAACTACTTCCCTTTGCCTTTATTGATTTGATCTTTATTTATCTGATGTTATCTAGATT
Source organism: Trichosurus vulpecula (assembly GCF_011100635.1). NCBI lineage: Eukaryota > Metazoa > Chordata > Mammalia > Diprotodontia > Phalangeridae > Trichosurus > Trichosurus vulpecula. The sequence goes on along the minus strand of NC_050575.1, from coordinate 25,837,130 downwards.
TCATTTTGAATTTTCAATATATTTTCTCAGTTGGAAATATCAATACAAGGAATAAAAATGTCGATATTTATGTGTATGCAGTGAATTAGCTCTGGAAATAATTGCTCATGGAGTTCCAATGCTTAGCCATGATCAATTTTACTATTTGATCTAGGCTTTCTTTGTTTTCTAAGAATCATTGGGTGCTTTGTTAATTCTTATCACTCCTCACATTTTGAGCACTGACAAAATGAAACATACTTGGGGTAATTTACTTTGGAAAGATTGAATTTGAGTAATAGAGCTGAGATATGATAGAGATTTAGAGGTTTCACAGTGTGGAGAAATCAAGTTAGGAAGAATATATCTTTAATGGTATCTTCCATCACTGTTTTAAACATTCAGAAAAAAAATTCAGTATGCTGAGATAGTGTTTAAAGTTAAAAAAAAACTAAGGGGGCAGCTAGGTGGAGCAGTGAGTAGAGCACTGGCCCTGGAGTCAGGAGGACCTGAGTTCAAATCCGGCCTCAGACACTTGACACACTTGCTGGCTGTGCTACCTTGGACAAGTCACTTAACTCCAATTGCCCAGCATTCCCCACTCCAAAAGAAACAAATTAAAAAAAAAAAAACTAAGTACACCTTCATTTGGTAGATTCATATGGCTTCTTGTATTAATTCAACATTATGAATGGTTATTGAATGAAATGTGATGAAACCACTTTTCCATAATAATATTTTTCTTTTTATTTTAAGTTATTGTATGTGTTGCTATAAATTTCTTTTGTTTATAGGGTTTTCAAAAGCATATAGTAACTTTTCCAAGGTAGTAGCGTAAACATCCTGTTTGTTTCCAAGCACTCTTCTGAAATTAATTTCCATTTATTTATTCAGACTTTTTTCCAGATATATTATTATTTCTACTGTTGTAGACAGTGAATTTATTTTTCTTTTGGGCTTGATTTCTTCACTCTGTATTACTTTATAACCCTCAAATTGATTGTTTTCCATCCCATTCTTATGTTGGAATTTATTTGCCCATTCTCCAGTCACTTGACTTTTAGTTTCATTTTTGTTTTTAATTTTTAATTAGGAATATTGTTTTAGGGATATTTAAAAAAAATAAGTTGTTTGGTCCCATCCAGAACACCTTAGCTACATTTTTTTTTCTTCTGGCCCCATTCAGCTACATTCCCCATTGTATATACAGTTGCCAAAATACTCTTTCTAAAGCACAGGTCTGAGCAGAGGTGGTCAAGTGCTCAAAGATTTTCATTTGTTCTCTCTTGCCTCTAGGAAAAAATTAAAAATCCAAAAACCATATTCTTCAACCTGGCATTCAAAGCCATTTATTTTCTGATTCTACCTTTTGTTTTCAGAGTAATTCCACATTCTTCCCTTTCAACCCCTATAGTTCTTCCAAAATGGCATATTTTCTCATCTTTGAATTTTATCTTCCATGTCCCTGTCTTTGTGCAGATTGTTCTACTCAGGCATAATGCTTTTCTATTCACCCCTATGTATTAGAATCCTCGATCTTCAAATTTTGTCTTGGTTGCCACTTTGGAGTTGTTAGTGTTTTGTCCCTACGTTCTTTACCATGTATTTTTTTTATTAAAATACCGTATAAACTAGAATAAGGTGAACCACTCAAGACAAAGATCTTTTTTTATGGAATCATTAAAGTCGAGGGTCCAAAGGTTCTCTGCAGTCAATCCAGATCAATCAGTGCTCTAAAGGAATCTCCACTATAACATATTCAATAGTTGAACAGTGCTTTCCCCTTTAGTAAGTGCTTAGATTATTTGAATTGCCTTTTTCAATTGGATTGAACAAAATAATTGTGTCACAAGGCATGAATAGTTTTGTAGCCCTTACTAAATATTTTCTTACTACTTCCCTAAAGGATTTAACCAATGAAAACTCTTTTGGGTACTAAAAAGCAGACCAATTGTTTTCCTTTGCCAGTCAGAATTTAGTTTTAGTATTCTAAAGTTTTTACAATTTAACTTTCTTCTTTGAACTTGGTTTTAAACAATTATTTGATTACTTTTAATATGATTCTTTTTTTTCAATCTGATGTATTCTGTCTTATGCATTTAAAAGTGTTATTCTGAGACACCATTCATAGATGTCACCAAAGTACCAATGGGATTCAAGATACAAATGTGTGCAATGACATAATAAAGAGTTTGGAGACTGAGCCCAAAATCAGAAAAGGCATTTATTATTCTTTATCATGAGAAAGGACGCCACTCAAGCAGTAGAGGCTGGGGGCACTTTAATTATATTTTACATTTATTCAGTCTGAATAAATGGGAACATTCCCTTAACAGAGTACAGGAGAGTACAAAGGACTCAGATGGATGCCAGTCCTTTTATAGACCCTCCCTTCAAATCTCCTGCCAGGCTCTTCATTGGCTGGATGCAAACCGCTGACTCCCTATGTCATGCCCTCCTCAAATGGCTTGTTTAAACATGCATACAAGCCTCTGAAATTTCACCCTAGAGCTTTGATTAGAGCTAGTTCTAACCAGTCACCTGACATACATTCTGGTAAAGCTGAGGGGGGAGGGAGACACAGAGGAATCCTTTCAACTCTGTGGAAACAAAACTGCTCTCCCCGTTTCTTACAATTCCCCCTCTTCTTTTATTCAAATTTTTGTTTCCACATCTTTAATACTCCCTTACTTTCTTTTTCATCTGAATTTTTCCCCTTAACTATCACCCCTTTAAGTAAATATGGGAAGAGGTATGGACAAATGTATTGACAAACCAAAGGGGGCAGTCTCCTTTATAAATACGGATACAGAGACCCAAAAGAAAACAATAATGCAATTGTCCCTTTAAGATTCAGAAGTCTCTTTCCATACATCTGGTCCTGGGTATTTGTTCTAGCCATCTCCAGCATGGCATCTCAGCATTTTATTCTTCTTGTCTCCTTGTAGGAATCAGCTTTCTTTCTATTCTCCTACAAAAAGGACTTTAGCAAAATTTTTAGTTACCATTTCTAATCCTTATACATTGATCATTTTTTTTTACAAATTCAAAATTGGAACCTTGACCAATTGTCATGTTTAAGAAATTCACATCAGGGGGCGGAGCCAAGATGTTGGCTGGAAAGCAGGGACTTGCCTAAAGCACTCCCCCAGGACCCTCCACCTATAAAAAATGTCTCTGAACAAATTCTAGAACTGCAGAACCCAAGAAATAGCAGAGGGAAGTAGGGCTCCAGCCCAGGACAGCCTGAATGGTCACTGGGTAAGGTCTATCACACATAGCTGGGAGCAGAGTGCAGCAGAGCCCAGCATGGGCTGCACCTGGACCAACCAGACCAGGAGCTGGGAGGAACAGGCTGTAGTGCCCTGAATCAGTGAGCTATGGCAGATACCAGACTTCTCAACCCAGAAAAGCCAAAGACAACAGAGAAGGTTAGTGGGAAAAAGCTACTGGGACAGAGTGAAAAGAGTTAGCAGTTGGCCACCACCCCAAGGACTGCGGGGGTGGTGCTGCTCTGAGGCTGCTTCCAGAGCTACAGCTGCAGTTGCTTCTGGCCTCGGGCCCACCTGGTGGGAGGAATTAAGTGGTGGATCAGAGCGGGAGTGCAGAGCTTGCTTAAGATCTGATCTGCAATCTGGGTTGGCAGTTCTTGGGGGAGGAGGAGCACTGGTGTGGCAGAGCTTGCTGTGTGGAAATAGCTCTGAAAACAACAGCGCAGCCTGTCAAGCTTGGGACAAAATATTCTCTACTCTACAAGCAGTCATACCCTGACAAAAAACTCAAGGGTCAAGTAGTTGGCTGGGAACATGGCCAGGCAGCGAATATAGACTCAAATTCAGACTTGGACTTTGGAATCTTTCTTTGGTGACAAAGAAGACAAAAACATAAAGCCAGAAGAAGTCAACAAAGTCAAACAGCCTACATCAAAAGCCTCCAAGAAAAACATGAACTGTTCTCAGGCCATGAAAGGACTCAAAAAGGATTTGGAAAAGCAAGTTAGAGAAGTAGAGGAAAAAATGAGAAGATAAATTAGAGTGATGCCAGAAAACCATGAAAAATAAGTCAATGACTTGCTAAAGGAGACCCAAAAAATACTGAAGAAAATAACACCTTAAAAATAGACTCACTCAAATGACAAAAGAGCTCCAAAAAAGCCAATGAGGAGAAGAATGTCTTGAAAGGCAGAATTAGCCAAATGGAAAAAGGAGGTCCAAAAGACCACTGAAGAAAATACTACCTTAAAATTTAGATTGGAGCAAGTGGAAGTTAATGACTTTATGAGAAATCAAGATATTATAAAACAGAACCAAAGGAATGAAAAAATGGAAGACAATGTCAACTATCTCATTGGAAAAACCACTGACCTGGAGAATAGGTCCAGGACAGATCAATAAAAACATTATTGGACTACCTGAAAGCCATGATCAAAAAAAAAGAGCCTAGATACCATCTTTCAAGAAATTATCAAGGAGAACTGCCCTGATATTCTAGAGCCAGAGGGTAAAATAGAAATTGAAAGAATTCACCAATTGCCTCCTGAAAGAGATCCCAAAAAGAAAATTGCTAGGAATATCTTGGGTTATTCTGATTGGGTTTCCACAATACTCAAATTGTTTCTTTCTGGTTGCTTGCAGTATTTTCTCCTTGATCTGGGAGCTCTGGAATTTGGCAACAATATTCCTAGGAGATTTCTTTTTGGGATCTATTTGAGGAGGCAATCGATGGATTCTTTCAATTTCTATTTTGCCCTGTGGCTCTAGAATATCAGGGCAGTTCTCCCTGATAATTTCCTGAAAGATGGTATCTAGGCTCTTTTTTTGATCATGGCTTTCAGGTAGTCCAATAATTTTTAAATTATCTCTCCTGGATCTATTTTCCAGGTCAGTGGTTTTTCCAAGGAGATATTTCACATTGTCTTCCATTTTTTCATTCCTCTGGTTCTGTTTTATAATATCCTGATTTCTCATAAAGTCACTAGCTTCCACTTGCTCCAATCTAATTTTTAAAGTAGTATTTTCTTCAGTGGTCTTTTGGACCTCCTTTTCCATTTGGCTAATTCTGCCTTTCAATTCATTCTTCTCCTCATTGGCTTTTTGGAGCTCTTTTGCCATTTGAGTTAGTCTGTTTTTTAAGGTGTTGTTTTCTTCAGTGTATTTTTCAGTATTTTTTTGGGTCTCCTTTAGCAAGTCATTGACTTGTTTTTCATGGTTTTCTCGCATCCTTCTTATTTCTCTTCCCAATTTTTCCTCTACTTCTCTAACTTGCTTTTCCAAATCCTTTTTGAGTTCTTCTATGGCCTGGGGCCAGTTCATGTTTTTCTTGGAGGCTTTTGTTGTAGGCTCTATGACTTTGTTGTCTTCTTTAGGCTGTATGTTTTGGTCTTCTTTGTCACCAAAGAAAGAATCCAAAGTCTGAGACCGAATCTGGGCGCGTTTTCGCTGCCTGGCCATATTCCCAACCAACTAACTTGACCCTTGAGTTTTTCAGTGAGGTATGACTGCTTGTAGACTAACGAGTTCTATGTTCTACGTTTGGGGGGGGAGGTGCCAGCTCTGTCAGAGCCTCACTCCTCCTTCCCCAAGGACCCCCAGTCCAGACTGGGCTTAGATCATCCACAGGCTGTTGCACTCCTGCTCTGATCCGCCACTTGATTCCTCCCACCAGGTGGGCCTGGGGCCGGAAGTAACAACAGCTGTAGCTGCCCCACCTCCGCTGCCCCCGGGGCTGGAAGCCGAACCGCGAACTCCTTCCACTCTCGCAGCTTTTCCCACTAACCTTCTCCACAGTCTTTGGTGTTTGTGGGTCGAGGGGTCTGGTAACCGCTGCAGCTCACATATTCAGGGCGCTAGGGCCCCCTCCGCCCGGCTTCTGGTCTGGATCGTCCACGCTGCTCAGGCTGGGCTCTGCTCCACTCCGTTCCCAGCTCCCAGCTCCCAGCTCCGTGTGGAATAGACCTCACCCAGAGACCATCCAGGCTGTCCTGGGCTGGAGCCCTGCTTCCCCCTGCTGTTCTGTGGGTTCTGCTGTTCTAGAATTGGTTCAGAGCCATTTTTATAGGTTTTTGGAGGGACTCGGGTACGGAGCTCACTCTAGTCCGTGCTTACCAGCCGCCATCTTGGCTCCGCCCCCATGATGCAAAAATTTTAAATAAAATATTAACAAAAATATTGCAGCACCTTATCAGGAGAATAGTACACTATGATCAGGTAGGATTTCTTCCAGGAATGCAAGTCTGGTTCAATATTAGGAAAACTATCAGCATAATTGATCATATCAACAACAAAACTAGCAGAAACCATATGGTTATTTCAATAGATGCAGAAAAAGCTTTTGACAAAATACAACATCCATTCCTATTAAAAACACTAGAAAGCATAGGAATAAATGGAGTCTTCCTTAAAAGTATAAGTAGCATCTACCTAAAACCAACAGCAAACATTATATGTAATGAGGATAAGCTAGATCCATTCCCAATAAGATCGGGGATGAAACAAGGATGTCCATTATCTCCCCTCTTATACAATTGGACACTAGAAATGTTCACTTCAGTAATAAAGGGAGAAAAAGAAATTGAAGGATCTAGAATAGGCAAAGAAGAAACTAAGTTATCATTCTTTGCAGATGATATGGTGATTCTTAGAGAATCCTAGAGAATCAAAAAAAAAACTACTTGAAATAATAAAACAACTTTAGCAAAGTTTCAGGATATTAAATAAACCCACATAAATCCTCAGGATTCCTACATATTACTAACAAAGCCCAACAGCAAGAAATAGAAAGAGAAATTCCATTTAAAGTTACTGTAGACACTTTAAAGTATTTGGGAGTCTACCTGCCAAGATAAACTCAGTAACTATATGAACATAATTATGAAACATTTTTCATACAAAGTCAGATCTAAACAAATGGAAAAACATTAGTTGCTCATAATTAGGCTGAGATAACATAACATAACATAACATAAATGACAATTTTATCTAAATTAATTTACTTATTCGGTGCTATACCAATTGAACTTCCAAAAATATTTTACAGAGTTGGATAAAATAATAGCAAAACTCATCTGGAAGAACAAATTGTTTAGAATATCAAGAGACTTAATGAAAATAAATGCTAGGGAAGGTGGCCTAGCCAAACTACATATTAAACTGTACTATAACGCAGCAGTCATCAAAACTATTTGGCACTGGCTAATAAGCAGAGTGGTGGATCAGTGGAATAGGTTATGTACAGAAGTTGCAGTAGTCAATGCCTGTAGCAATCTAATCTTTGATAAACACAAAGAATCCAGCTTCTGGGCTAAGAACTCACTATTTCACAGAAACTGCTCGGAAAATTGGAAAATGGTATGGCAAAAACTGGGCATAGACCAATATCTTACACTGTATACCAAAATAAAGTCAAAATGGGTTTATGATTTAGGAGTAAAGACTGATACTATAAGTAATTTGGGAGAGCAAGGAATAGTTTACCTATCAGATTTATGGAAAAGAAAAGAATTCATGACCCAACAAGTGATAGAGAGCATTACAAAATGCAAAATGGATAATTTTGATTATGTTAAATTGAAAAGTTTTTGTACAAACAAAGCCAATGCAACAAAGATTAGGCCAGAAGCAGAAAATTAGGAGAAAATCTTTATAAGTGGTGTCTCTGATAAAGGCCTCATATCTAAAATATAGAGGGAACTGTGCCAAATCTGTAAGACTACAAGTCATTTCCCAATTGAGAAATGGTCAAAGGATATGACCCAGGCAGCTTTCAGAGGAAGAAATTAAAGCTATCTATGGTCATGAAAAAATGCTCTGAATCACTATTGATTAGAGAAATGCAAATCAAAACAACTCTGAGGTACCACATCTCTCCTGTCAGATTGGCTAACATAACAAAATAGGAAAATGATAAATGCTGGAGAGGATGTGGGAAAATTGGAACATTGTTAAATTGTTGGTGGACTTGTGAATAGATCCAGCCATTCTGGACAGCAATTTGGAACTATGCCCAAAGGGCTATAAAAGTGTGCATACCCTTTGACCCAGCAAAACCACTTCTAGGGCTGTATCCCCAAAAAAATCACACAATGGGGAAAGGGACCCATATGTACAAAAATATTTATAGCAGCTCTTTTTGTGGTAGTAAAGAATTGGAAATCAAGGAGATGCCCATCAATTGGGGAATGGCTAAACAAGTTGTGGTATATGAATGTAATGGAATACTATTTTGCTGTAAGAAATTGGGAACATATGGACTTCATAATAACCTCGAAAGAACTACATGATATGATGCTGAGTGAACAGAGCAGAACCAGGAGAACATTGTACACAACCACAGACATATTGATTCTGTGATGACTAACTTTTGATAAACTTGGCTCTTCCCAGCAATACAAGGTTCAAAGACAGCCCCAAAGGTCTCATGATGGAAAGAGCTTTCTACATCCAGATAAAGAACTATGGAGTCTGAATGTGGATTGAAGGAAACTATCTGCTCTCTTTTTATATCTTTTTTCTGTTTTGTTTCTTCTTTCTTATGATTCACTCCATTGATCATGGTTCTTCTTTGTGACTTGACTGTTGTGTAAATAGGTTAATGTGAATGTATATGTTCCACACCAACTTGGGGGGAGGGGGGAGGAAAGGGAGGGAGGGAAGGGAAGAAAATTTAGAACTCAAAAACCTGTGGAACTGAGTGTTGTAACCTAAAAATAAAAAAAAATCTTAAAAAAAGAAGGTCATGCAGAAAAATTTAAAGTGGTACTGAAACAGGAAGACAGAGAGGTAGATTATGCACCTTTATCTGTAAAAAACAATTTTTAGCATGCATTCCCAATATACCGTTATTTAAGCTACCAAAACTAAGCACTGCATTAAGACTTTGGTATACATTGCATGCATATTTATAAATTAACGTACTATTGTATTAATATATTATGTACATAAAACATGGCAAATAAAATAGAAATTAAAAAAATGAAAAAATAATGAATTTAAGTGTCTGCAGGTACACTTACACTTTACAGGCCCTATGACATTCAGCTTGTTAATGTAATGATGTTAGACAGAAAAAATTCTCTAGAAATTGATGGGATTTTAAATGTTTTATTGATCAGCCTCTTCTTTAGCAACCTAGGTTTCTAGCCATCAGAGAGTTTAATTTTATCTTTAATTTTTTTTGTGATTCCATTAGTACTATTATGTCATTTAAAAGCCATGATAAGTGCAATTTCTTCAGGTAGTCTGGGATTCAGATGTATGCAGAATAGTACCAGCTTTCTTAAAAGAAATGTGCTCACTTACATGTAATCAGACTTACATGTAGTTAGATAGGCATATCAAAGCAATGAATTTTACTTAATAACTTTATCTCAAATTAGGTTTTATGAATTATTTTTCAGATTATTTATGGACAATTTTTAACTCTCTGCATTAGTTACAAATGTACCTTTGACTTCTCAGCCCAGAAGTTTATATCCATTGATTTGCCATATATATAGGAAAGCATACCTTTATGCCAAATACCATTTTATATTTGCCCATTAAAACTAAATGGCCCTGGTATCCCTGGGCTGAGGCCTGAGTGCCCAGGCAAGTGACCACAGGGGTCATGGGTCAGCTGCTGGAGCTTCTGACAGCACCTGGCTTCTGTGGAGCATTGGAGGTTGGGTGAGTGAGGCCCCAGCTGGCACATCAGCTGCTGCAACTACAGGGTGGTAAACTGCACTCTCCATGCCCGCCTGGAAAAGGCACAGAAAAGTGACATGTTCAGCTCAAGGACTGTGGCCTGACATAGTTCCCCAAGAAACTGCAGAGGCTGAGGAGCAACCTCTGGACCAATCAATCTGTCGAACAAGACAGAGGATCTCCTACCTGCCCTCATCAGCAAGTTCAAGTCATTCAAGAGCCTATCTCTGAACCACAACAAAGTGACTGTTCTGCCAGAGGCACTGTGCAAGTTGATAAAGCTAGAGACCCTACACCATGACAGCAATCACCTGATACAGCTGCCAGTTGACATTGGTAATTGTCTTTCCTCAAGTCTGTGATCCTCTCTGGGAACCAGCTTGGAGCAGCACCGTCTCAGCTCTGTAGCCTGCAACTCTTGGATGTGGTCGATCTCTCCAAGAACCAGATTCAGTGTACCTGACACAGTAGAACTGCAGGCTTTGAGCTGAACTTCAACCAGAATCAGATTTCTCAGATCTCACCACAGATAGCTCGCTCTCCAGGCCTCAAGATCTCAAGAAGGGAAGAAAACTGCCTAGAGCTCAACATGCTTTCATGAAGCATCCTCCCAATTCCCAGATTGCTCTACTTGTAGCAGGAGGTAATCTTTTTATATAAAGAAATTCTACAAACTGGAAGGCTATGAAAAGCACATGGAGAGGTTCACAGACACCAAGAAGTTTGCGTGACGTTCTCTGGAAGCAAGGCACTTCTCCGGAAACACATATTGAACCTAAGTTGGGAAGTCTGGCTGAATGACTCATGTCATTGCCAAAGAGATCTGCAGAGAGGAAATGATTTAAGGAGTAATGAGTACTTGAGTACCAAATGGAGTCTCCCAAGAGCAGATTATGATGAATCTAACTTTCTCTCCCCTTGCTATAAATAAAACTGAAGGGAAAGGGAAGGGGTGGAAGAGAACATATGAGAGAAGAAGAAAGGCCAAGTCCTCCGTCTGAGGGATAATGAAGGCCTATATTTTCACGATTGTTGCCAATTTCACTTTAAGAAACAAGTAGGTAGCTAAGTAGGTAATGAAGGTACACTAGGTGGTGGTGTGCCTGGTAAGTGCCCCGAGGTTCTGTCACTAGAATAGCTCCACACCACAGCTTGAAAGTCTATATTTAATTCTGGTATGTGAGCTGCCATAACAACAACTACAGATCCACCTCTGCATTTAACACTTTTTGTATTTTTGTGGAACAAAAAGTAGTTCATGAGAGGCTGCTATGATTAATCACAGCATTCGGGGCTTTGTTTATTCCAACACATCAGTTCAGTTGAAAGTTAAAATTCTGCTGCTTTGAAAAAAGGGCTTATTTTGCTTGGAACTCAATGTATGATAGGTGGCAAATGTATCAATTTAAAATGTGCTTTGCTGGTTTAAAAAATAAAAAAACACTTAGGAGATGAGCCCCAAGCTGTAGCAAATTCATTATTTCTATTGTAGGCATCTTACTGGTGAAGGTACTTGTATGCAAAACATGTAAGACAAAAAGAATTGTAGTACCCAAGATTTTCTAAAGCTTCTTTAGAAATACCTAATTTCCTATAACCTTTTACCCCTCCTGTATTATAATTTTACAAATCAAATTACCTATCCAAAAACTATTGCTACAACAGATTTTCACAACATCCCTTTATGTATATTAGGTGTGCTCTCTGCATAAGATGGAAAAAAGGATTTGAAAAATAAATAACTTTTTCAAAAGAAAACAGTAAATGGAAAAATGTATTTGTCATGTGTTGACATCAGGTAAATAGTGTAGTTAACTCTGGAGGGAATGGGCTGCCCTTTCTTCCCAAAGGTATACTATCTTGGATCAGGATTAGAAATTTTAATTATCTGAAGTCTGAGGGAAAATCAAATGTTTTACTGATAACAGCTACACCAGTATTCAAAACCTACTTCTGTCTCACTCAATAGAATTTAAACTCCTTGAGGGCATGCAGTGTCTAGATTTTGTTGCTGAATCCTCATTTCCTACTACAGTTGTTGTCACCTTATGGGATTAATAAATGCTTTCTGAGCAAACAAAACAAAACAAACTAACAAAAAAAAATTGAATTCTGTGTCCCAGTGGAATGAGCTTCCTTCGCTTCCAGAGTTAACCCCACTAAATTACCTGATGAACTAGTCAACATGGAAAAAATACAATTTTTTATTTGATCTTTAATGACAGAAAGTGAAATGTTATTCACCATTATAGTGCATATAGTAGAAAATTAATTCCATTTCATTGGAAATATTCAAGTAAAGACTGGATGGTTATTTGCAAGGGATTTATGGATGTTAAGTCATGACATAGAGTGAAGATAAGATTATAGGCCTTCTGAAATTTCTTCTATCAAAAGTTTTTTTTTTTCCTAAATGAGTATTTGCAGAGAAAGGAAGTATGAGAGATCCTGCCCCTTTTATTCCAGCACAAAATGATACCTCCCTCTTCCATTGTCATTTTATGAATCAATTAAATAGAAAGTGATTCCATCTATTCCTGTTTTCTATTGTTCTGTTAATGTCTTTCTTCAAATAGTCCAATTTCAATTCTATCATCCATCTTCCATGTCTAATATGTCTGTTACCTCTTTCAGGGCAAGAATGACCATGCTTTCTCTTTTCCACAGTTTGAATACAGATATGTACACATAGAGGAGTTCAGAAAAACCCAATTAAATTCAGTTTAACAAAAAGGTTATTAAACAGTTAATATGTACCCATTATTGTACTAGGCTGTGAACAGAAAAACAAAAGTGAATATAGTTTTCACTGCATTTAAAATGTTTATATTCTACTGAGGAGAAAAGTAGATATGCAGGAAATCACTGAATGTCATGTCAGAGATATGAAGCAATGGCTGCCAGAAGCACAAAAGATTCTTTTAGGAGTTCACACCTGAACTCAACTATTAATTAAATTAAATTTTATTTGTTTATTTATTTTTAGTTTACAAAATTCAGTTCCACAGGCTTTTGAGTTTTAAATTTTCTCCCTGCCCCTACCCTTCCCCCTCCACAACATGGCATACAATCTGACGTAGGCTCTACATATGCATTCACTTTAAACATATTTTCACATTAGTCATGTTGCAAATAAGAATTATAACCAATGGAATGAACTATGAGAAAGAAGAAGCAATCCAAACAAAGCAAAAAAGAGGGACAGCAAATAGTATGCTTCTATCTGCATTCAGACTCTAGTTCTTTCTCTGGATATGGATAGCATTTTCCCAAATGAACCTTTTGGAGTGGGCTTAGAACCTTGCATTGCAGAGAAAAGCCAATTCTATCAGTTAGTCATCACACAATGTGGCTATTACTATGTACAGAGTTGTCCTGGTTCTGCTCCCCTCATTCAGCATCAGTTCATAGAAGTCTTTCCAGGTTTTTCTGAAATCTGCTTACTCATCATTTCTTGTAGCACAATAGTATTCTATTACATTCATATACCACAACTTATTCACCTATTCTGTAATAGATGGGTATCCCCTCATTTTCCAATTCTTTGCTATCACAAAAAGAGCTGCTATAAATATTTTTATACATATGGGTCTTTTTCCCATGTGTATCATCTCTTTAGGATATAGCCCTGGAAGTGTTATTGCTGGTCAAAGGGTATGCACATGTTTATAGCCCTTTGGTCATAGTTCCAAATTGCTCTCCAAAATAGTTGGATCAATTCAGAACTCCACCAACAATGCATTAGTGTTCCAATTTTCTCACATCTTCTCCAGCATTTGTAATTTCCTGTTTTGTCTTGTTAACCACTCTAACAGGTATGATGTCATACCTCAGAGTTGTTTTGATTTGCATTTCTCTAATCAATAGTGACTTAGAGCATTTTTTCATATGACTATAGATATCATTAATTTCTTCTTTTGAAAACTGCCTGTTCACATCCTTTGACCACTTATCAATTGGGGAATGACTTGTATTCTTATAAATTTGACTCAGTTCTCTATATTTTAGAAATGAGACCTTTACCAGAGACACTGTGAACTATTTTTTTTGACAGGAACCTTTGAATAGTTTTCTAAACATCAAGTTTTGTCTGCCAGCACTCTGCCTTGAGAGTCTTACAATAATATGGTTTTTCTGTTTGTCCAGCTGTGTAGAAAGGTAAACACCACACTGGTTTGGGATCTGTTGTCTGGTTTGCTGTTCATGCGAGATAAAGGCTATGTTGATTGTGTTCCGTAATGAAGAAATGTGGAGAAATAAGGGATGGTGTTGTTCCTGTACTTTTTCTCTTTTTCCTCTCACAGCCTTGAGGTAAAGACATTTTACAACATTTTGTCCCAGCTATTTCCACTTTCCAGTACTTAATCTTAAATTATAGGAGGACTAAAACCATACAAATAAATTACAGCATCCAGTGGCTCCCAGGACAGGAAAGGATGCCTCCAAGGCACCTTATTGAAGGAGATCTTCACTGAAATGATAATGCTAATTATTGTTTTCTCCCAGAGGATCTCATCACTTATGTACCAATCTAATGGTGGCTTTCTGCTGTATGCCTGCTATTTAGATAAATTTTACTAAGTATGCCCATATCTGGAGGATTTTTCATGTACATATAATCTAGGATAATATTTTCACATTTCAAAAGCCAAAATCTTCTCCAGTGGGTAGCACTAAAAGCAGACCCCTCCCTCTCTTACAAAAGCCTTTTTAAAAATTGTTTTCTCTTATTAAAGGAGAGGAGCTGAGAATATCTGGGAGCAATTCAGCATCTTATAATGACTAGTTCTTTTTCTGTCTTTCATAAAACATCTTCATACTACTTTGCTCTTTCATTTATTCACCACAGCTATATCTACACACTTCTACCTTCTCTGCTTGGCATTCTCCATTTCTATTTGTGTAATGGGCAATTAGCATCTGTTCTCCTGGAATAGATGTTTGTGGTTCCTGTCAGCTATGGAAACCAGGCATCTCTCCTGGGTTTTCAAAGGCAGGGCCAAGAAAGAGTCATTCACTGATGAGCTCTCTCTCAATTGAAATATGTCATTTAAAATTGATAGCTTATTTTGACTTTCTCTTTTTTATTTATGAATATAAATAGAATTGTATTTAGAAAACATCCTGGGAAGTATTACTAAGCTTCTTCAGTAGAGGGTATTCAGGACAGCACCTTAATTCTACCCAAGTCACCCTTTCCAGCTTTGCCTCTACCACCAGTTCTATACTCATAGCCTCTGTGGTGACCCATACACACTCTTCGCTATTCTTAGACAGTGTACACCATGATTTTATATTCCTCTTGATACATGTAAGGACCTCTTAGAATTCTCTTTCTCTCAGATTCATTTTCCAATTCACATTAAAATTGATTGTATGTGTCCATTCTCCATTATCTTTTTTAATATAATTTTCCTGTCCTTCAAGGTCTCTTTTCTTTTCCAGTCACCTAACCTTAGCCTTATAATGATAATCAGCAGTACTGTGGTGCTTTTACCAACTTTTACCAACTTCTTTTCTCATATTGTTTTCCAGTAGAGAATAAAGCAATTATACTCCACTTTTCTGAAGATAGCAAATAGGCTTTGTGAGAGAAATGACAGAAATGCTGCTCATTGCTTGTACATTCAGCCCAAGACCAAGTTTCCTGACTCCTAGTCTTAACTCTCTAGCTTTCTAGGTTCTATTTAGGTTCTACCACATAAAAGTAGACACAACACCCAGCAGCAGATGTTAGTGCTGTTTTGGGAAGAGTGATCAACTTGTCTATTTTCATTCTTGTCCTCTTATGAGGAAGCTTGCAGCACTTTTCCACAAATTTTTGAGTTCCAAATTTTCTCCTCCTCCTTCTCCTCCTCCCTCCCCCCAAGACAGCATATAATCTGATATAGGTTCTACATATACCTTCATATTAAAGTTAGTTACACAATAGTCAAGTTTTAAAGATGAATTATATCCAATGGAATAAATCATGAGAAAGAAGAAACAAAATCAAAAAAGGAAAAAGAGAGAGCAAATAGTTTGTCTCAATTCGCATTCAGACCCCGTAATTCTTTCTCTCAATATGGATAGCTTTTTCTATCATCAGTCTTTTGGAGCTGTCTTTGAACCTTGTATTGCTGAGAAAAGCCAAGTCTACCAAAGTTAGTCATCATAGATAACGTGTGTCTGTAATCGTGTATAATGTTCTCCTGGTTGTGCTGCCCTCACTAAGCATCAGATCAAGTAGGTCTTTTCAGGTTCTTATGAAGTCCATCTGCTCCCCATTTCTTATAACACAATGGTATTCCATTATATTCATATACCACAACTTGTTTAGCCATTCCCCAATTGATGGGCATCCCCTTGATTTCCAGTTCTTTGCCCTACACAAAAAGAGCTGCTATAAATATTTTTTGTACATACGGGTCCATTTCCCACCTCTATGATCTCTTTGGGATACAGCCCTAGAAGTGGTAGGTCAAAGGGCATTCACATCTTTATAGCTCTTTGGGCATAGTTCCAAATTGCTCTCCAGAATGGCTGGATCAGTTTACAATGCCACCAACAATGTAACAGTATTCCAATTTTCACACATCCTCTCCAGGATTTATCATTTTCCTGTTTTGTCATGTTGGCCAATCTGACAGGAGAGATGTGGCACCTAAGAGTTGTTTTGATTTGCATTTCCCTAATCAACAGTGATTTAGAGCACTTTTTCATATTTCTGTAGATAGCTTTAATTTCTTCCTCTGAAAACTGCCTGCTCATATCATTTGACAATTTATTAATTGGGGAATGACTTGTATTCCTATAATTTTGACTCAGTTCCCTCTATATTTTAGATATGAGGCCTTTATCAGAGACACTGGTTGTAAAAAATCTTTCCCAATTTTCTGCTTCCCTCCTAATCTTGGTTTCATTGGCTTTGTTTGTATTAAAACTTCAATTTGAGATAATCAAAATTATCCATTTTTCATTTCATAATGCTCTCTATGTCTTGTTTGGTCAGAAATTCTTCCCTTCTGCATAAATTTGACAGGTAAATTATTCCTTGCTCTCCCAAACTACTTATAGTATCAGCCATTATATCTAAATCATGAACCCATTTTGATTTTATTTTGGTACACAGTGTAAGATATTGGTCTATGCCCAGTTTCTGCCATAATATTTTCTAGTTTTCCCAGCAGTTTTTGTGAAATAATGAGTTCTTAACCCTGAAGCTGGACTCTTTGGGTTTATCTAAGAGTAGATTGCTATAGTCATTGAATACTGCAACTTCCGTACATAACCTATTCCATTGATCCACCACTCTATATCTTAGCCAGCACCAAGTAGTTTTGATGACTGTTGCTTTATAATACAGTTTAATATCTGGTATAGGTAGTCCTCCTTCCCTAGCATTTCTTTTCATTAATGCCATTGATATTCTGGACCTTTTGTTCTTCCAGATGAATTTTGTTATTATTTTATCCATTTCTGTAAAATAATTTTTGGTAGTTTGATTGGTATGGCACTGAATAAGGAAATTAACTTAAGCAAAATTGTCATTTTTATTATATTAGCTCGGCCTAAACACAAATAAGCAACTGTTGTTTTTCCATTTATTTAGGTATGATTTTGTGTGTAAAGTGTTTTGTAATTATGCTCATATAGGTCCCGGGTTTGTCTTAGCAGGTAGACTCCCAAATATTTTATAGTGTCTATAGTAGCTTTAAAGGGAATTTCTCTTTCTATCTCTTGCCATTGGGCTTTGTTAGTATTACATAGGAATGCCATGGATTTATGTTGGTTTATTTCATATCCTGCAACTTTGCTCAAGTTATTTATTATTTCAAGTAGTTTTTTACTTGATTCTCTAAGTAAATCACCATATCACCTGCAAAGAGTGATAACTTAGTTTTTTCTTTGCCTATTCTAATTCCTTCAATTTCTTTTTCTTCCCTTATTGCTAAAGCTAACATTTTGAGTACAAAATTGAATAATAGCGATGATAATGGACATCCTTGTTTCACTCCCAATCTTATTAGAAATGCATCTAACTTATCCCCATTACACACAATGCTCGCTTATGGTTTTAGGTAGATGCTATTTATGATTTTAAGGAAGACTCCGTTTGTGTCTGTGCTTTCTAGTAGCTGTTATATTTTGTCAAAAGCCTTTTCTGTATCTATTGTGATAATCACATGCTTTCTGCTAGTTTTGTTGTTGATATGATCAATTATGCTGATAGTTTTCCTAATATTGAACCAGCCTTGCATTCCTGGAATAAATTCTACCTGGCAATAGTGTCTTATTGCTGCAATTTTTTTGCTAATATTTTATTTAAAATTTTTGCCTCTATATTCATTAGGGAAATTGGTCTATAGTTTTCTTTCTCTGTTTTGATTCTTCCTGGTTTAGGTATTAGTACCATATCTGTGTCATAAAAAGAATTTGGTATGACTCCTTCTTTGTCTATTTTCGCAAATAGTCTATAAAGTATGGGAATTGTTCTTTAAATGTTTTAGAGAATTCACTTGTAAATCCATCTGGCCCTGGAGATTTTATCCTAGGGAGTTCATTGATGGCTTGCTTAATTTCTTTTTCTGAGATGCGGTTATTTAGGTATTTTACTTCCTCTTCTGTTAATCTGGGCAATTTATATTTTTGTAAATGTTCATCCATTTTCCTAAGATTATCAACATTATGGACATACAATTGGGCAAAATAATTCCTACTTATTGTTTTAATTTCTTCTTCATTGGAGGTGAATTCCCCCTTTTCATTTTTGATACTGGTAATTTGCTTTTCTTTTTTTGTAATCAAATTGACCAAAGGTTCATCAATTATATTGTTTTTTTCATAAAACCAGCTCTTAGTTTTGTTTATTAGTTAGTTTTCTGAATTTCAATTTTATTCATCTCTCCTTTGGTTTTCAATATTTTCAATTGGGTATTTTCAATTTGTTCTTTTTCTAGCTTTTTCAGTTGCATGCCCAATTGATTGATCTCCTTTTTCTCTATTTTATTCATGTAAGCATTCAGAGATATAAAACTGCCCCTAAGAACTGCTTTTGCTGCATCCCATAAGGTTTGGTACATTGTCTCATTATTGTCATTCTCTTGAATGAAGTTATTGATTGTTTCTTTGATTTGTTGTTTGACCCACTCATTCTTTAGGATTAGATTATTTGGTTTCCAATTGGTTTTTAGTCTGGCTTTCCATGGTCCTTTATTACAAATAATTGTTATTGCATCATGATCTAAAAAGGATGCATTGGATTGTGAGATTTTTATGTCCTAGTACATGGTCAATTTACGTCTGTGTGCCATGTACCACTGAGAAAAAGTGTATGCCTTTCTATCCCCATATAATAGTTCAATTTTGTATATTTAAAATTCTACCACAGTTTTCAAACATCATCAGAATTGAGCCTCACAACAGTACTTATAGGTAGTTATGATATGTAACTATACCATAGCATACCATAGGTATTATTATTCCCATTTAAAAAAATTATGAAAGTGAGACTCAGATAGTTTAGGTTATCTAAATTGGGTTGCTCTGATTGTAAGTATGGGAGGCAAAATTCAAATGGAGATCTCATTTAAATCAGAATCCAGTGCTTTTCATGCTATAGCTTATACTATGCTCTGTCTCATACCTAAAGCACACATTGTTTTATTGAATTCCCCTTGGCATGCATAACTTTTGAGTTGTATATGTTTGTATTGTTCTATACATTGATCTATGTATGCGTATGTGTATTATAGTTTTATTTTCCCATCTTGATTTTGAAGTCTTTAGAACAGGGACCATTATTTACAGTTTTAAAAAGCTAACTCCTGTTGGACTTTTGTGAATAATATGATTTCTGTAAAGTGTGGATTGATTGATGAATCACTAACTCAAGATTTAGAAAAAAAATACTTTAGGGAACTGAAGGGAAATTTTCTGCTCAATAAGAAAAATGTTTTCTTTCTATCATTCATCTTGCTTGATTTTTAGTAATTCCATCATTCACTCTCACCCTCTAAATTGCCATGTCAATTTAGTTACCATATATACTACTAGTAATTTCACACTCATGGCTGAGTATTGGCCAAGGTATAGTGGATCTTGTTCAGGACTTTAAATCCTCCTTACCTGCCAGATTTTCCAATTCCCCACACTTCCTAAAATAACACTTGTCTCTAAAGTCATCAGCTTGAGCTGTGGCCATTCTCAGGTTTCTCAGATTGAAAGTTGGCACATCTAGGTAAGAGTCAGCCAACTAGAAGCTGCCTGAGGGTATAAAAATGAATCAACTCTGCTGTTCCCAATAAGTCCTCATTGATTGAATGTTTTCTAAGCAACCAATCTTAATTGATGGTGAACAAGCTAATGTCTATGTCCACATTCCAGATAATGAGAGAAAACACACAACTTACAATAAAGCAACTTACAACTGCAATACATGATAACTACAAAAAGGATATGAAAATATATTCTGTTTAATGTAAGAGCAGAAAAATATCATTGTAGATTATATGTTGTCCAGAGGAAGGAAAAGTGACAGAAATCATGGAAGATTCCTTTAGTTGGGGAGAAAGAATTTATACTACTTGTTTGAATCACTGTGTTCTCAGGGAAACTGAGACCTGGGAGAGATCTCAATTTAGAAAGGCCAATGTCACCCATTGCATCCTGGGCCATCAGTCATCTTGACCTTTGTCTTGCCACTAGACTCCAAAGACTTTGGAGGAAAGATCAAGGCTGACAACTTTGTGCAGCTCTGTGTCACTTAAATCCCATTCACACTGCTAGTTAAGACATTACCCTCATGATGTCTTTGGTCACCTTAGAGAATGAAGGATCAACAACAAAGACTGGCAGGGGTTGTTCTTCAGGGGTCCTTGGGACTTGTTTTTTAAATATTTTCAATAGTATTTAAATATGATTTTTTTCCTTTATAAAGCCTTATGTATTTTTTCTTCTGTGTGCACAAACAGTATTCTGACTAGGCTTTCTGTAAACTTCATCACACTGCAGAAACAGTGTATGAAACAAAAAAAATTTAAGAATCCTGCCTTTAAGGAAGGAAATACATATTAATTAAATTTTTTACTGTATACCAGTTATTGGGCTATGTTCTTTACAGACATTGGGAGGGGGTGCTATTGTTATATCAATTTCATGGTCAGGCAAACTGAGGTAAACAGGAGTTAAGTGACTGCCTCTAGTCACACAGCTATTAAGTGTCAGAGGCTGTATTTGAACTAAGGTCTTCCTAACTTTTGGCCTAGAACTTGATATGATTTCTGCTTTAAATGATTTACACAGGTATTGACAATATATGAAGGATTTATCTGCTATAAAGAATGCCTCCCTGGAGATTCCTCACAGTAAATGCTTTATTTGCCCCTCTTGCAAGTAGTTTGTTTTTTTTTAATGTTTTTCTCAACACCACCACCCACTCCCCAAGACAAGCTCCTTGTGGGCTTTGTGGTCATTCATTCATTCATTGATTATTTATTTATCCCAGTACAATGAATTGTGCTTATTATCAGGTATTTAGTAAACATTTGATTAAATAAATATTTACTAATTTAGAATAACTAAAGTAAATAGGTAGCAAACTCCAGGCAGAAATTAAATATCTCAAGATGGTTTTGTAACCACTTTTAGCAGCAAGTTATATATTGAGGGTCAAGTATCAGCTTGATGTGTAGGAAAACTTCCTTGTCTATTAGTGTCAAAACAGAATAGGGGTACCTCTGTTGAGCCAGAAATTCCCTATCACTCCAAGGTAACTGGCTGCCCATTTTTTTCTGGGTATGTTTTAGCAGGCTTCCCTATTCTAGCAAGTCTCGACAATATCCCTCTGATGGCCCTTCCAGTTCTGAGTTTCTGTGATTGGAAAAGAAAATATTTCCTTTTCATCCCATGTCCTTATTCCTTCCTCTGGATATCAGGAAGATTGGGAATAGAAATTACAGATTTACAGGGACAGGATCAAGTCCCTTTTTTTCTCTGTATATTGAAGATCCTTGAACCATGCCTTCTCTCTCTCTCTCTCTCTCTCTCTCTCTCTCTCTCTCTCTCTCTCTCTCTCAGTACAAGCTAAATAGTTGTTGAAGAAATGAAAGACAGAATGAATCAATCAGTCATTGAATACATGGTATAGAAATGGTACCCATTGTGTCTGTGTTTTTATATATACCGTATTTCTGTTGCCTATGAGATGTGTATCACCAAAATCCATCATTGCCCTTCCTAGCACCTGGCTTTGAGTAACATGTCCCCTCCCTAAAATCACTCCATGTGGAGTGTAAAATGAGGAATCATGGCAAATAAGAAGAATATGTTTTAAAATTAATGTAGCAATTGCAGAGAGTAGTTAGGTTCCTTTTTTCTTTGTTACCATTCATTTTCTTGGTAAGCAGAGGGACACAGAAATTAAAAGCAAATGAAGTGTAATCATTTTCTCACTGTGCTTTTTGGGGAGATAATTTCAAAACTAGACATCTGTAATCATTTATTTCCAGGTAAATTGCAGTGTTAGTGATTACTTTCCCACAACCAATAATAGCAATCATTATTTATTACTTTAGGGATGGCAAAGAAATTTAAATTCATTCTCTCATTTAATCTGAATTTTAACTCAGTAGAGGGGCTGCTTGCCATTTTGCTTTGAGAACTGGCCTTGGGGGCAGAAAGATCTGTGTTCAAGAACTCTCTTTCACATGTGTTGACTGGCTGACCCTATGCAGGTCACTTAATATCTCAGCTGTCTAGGCAATTAAGAATGTAATTTGTAGGTGAGATTTAAATCATTACCAATAGAGGGAGTCATCATACGTGAGTTACAAACTGATTAAATTACAGATCTGAACCAACAGAAATAACCCGGTGAAATACTTTTTTCCTAAAAGTCCATATTTTAAGAAGAAACTTCCATTCAGAGATGCGATATGAGTTTTTCTCAAGTATTTATATCAAAGGCTCGTTATATCACCCATTCTTTCTTGATCCCAAGCCTAGCAGTCTTTCCACTGGAGTGCCTAGCCTCACTCCTTAATGAACAGAGATAGATTCTAAATTTCTAGATACCTTTTCCACTAGAAAGCCTGCACATACTACTTGAGAGTGAGTCTGATTTTCTTTTCATGGCTAATATTCCATGAATGCAGTGCTCATTTTCTAAGCATTCCAGGAAAAAAAGGCTGAGTTCTGTAAATATTTACTTATGGTCATATATCTAGAGGGGTCCTTGAAACCCTCTAATATCCTGCTTTCAAACACAAATAATACAAATATGTTAATCTGTACATAAGGATCCCTTCAGGTCACATATTGTCTTCATTTTTAGAAGTAATATCATTTTTATTTTGTTGTATTTTTATTTATCTTGATAAATATTTACCAATTGCATTCTTATCAGATTTCAGCTATACTCTAGAATGTTATGGGTCAGTGTTTTTGAGACTTCTGCGGCATACCAATCTCCTTTTACAAATAAGGAAATTGTAGCTCAGAAAAGTTAAGTTACTTGCCCAGGGTCATAGTTTCTCAGAATTCCTCTATAAGTTTAAATGAGGTAATGAATTAAATGTCCTTTTATTAGTAGTATAAAATGTGTGGATGTATAAACTGGAAAAGAGTTGGCTTCCATAGGTAGAGGAGGTGCTTCACTTCGACCTCCGATTAGCAATTAAATCACAGGTCCTGTTCCTTGCCCTGTGTATTTTTAAATAGGTCAGGATTCATAATTGGTCTTCTGATTTAGTATCTCTTTCCCACATTTACTGAGAGCATAGCATCTGCTAGATATAAAAGAACATGCAAAGCTTAAGTAGAATCCTTTCCTGGACCTGAATGAACTTTTGGTTATATTTTATCAATTCTTAACCTCTCTCTGTCTCTCTCTGTCTCACTCTGTCTCACTCTCTCTCTCTCTCTCTCTCTCTCTCTCTCTCTCTCTCTCTCTCTCTCTCTCTCTCTCTCTCTCTCTGTCACACACACACACATCTCCCCAAAGGTGCCAGAGTAGAAGTGATGGGTAGGTCATTACTAAGACTCTGTGTTAAACATTTCCTTGGTGCTTAGTAATGTGAACAATTTAAGGAGATTCTAGGTGAACCTATCAAATACGTTATAAATGGGATTCCTCCATTGATAGAGGTTTGTCAGTACACCTTGTCAAAGTCAGCTGACTGAACCTTAGTCGCCATTCTCAGATCCATGAATTGCCTGGGGCTTAGCAGAAATTATCATTCCCAGCCTCCATTTTGTATATGTCCCAAACTCTCAACTCCAGAGATTTCCAAACTTTCTCCTTGAACTTTCACTTGTTAAGCAAAAAAATTTATCTTGTGAAACTATGGGACCCCTAACCTTTTCCCACCTGAAGCTGGGACATTCCTTCTGTCTTAGTACCCCATATAAACACTTTTCCTGGACCCCTCCTTGGGTACCTCAGCACTTGCTATCTGGCACTCTGAGCTACAACTTACTTGCCCTGATTAAAGACCTTAATTTTGCCATATTTTCTCTTTTCTCTTAAATTCAGGTTGACAGTCTCTCAGCATAACCTATATAAGATACAGGTTTTGATTAGATAACCTCTAAAATCCCTTAAAAATAAAATTCTCTTGTTTTATAAATACTTCTCATGGGATAACAGATTTGTGATGGAGTGCAGGGATGGGAAATGGACTTGCTTCCCCACAAATGGACTACCAAGCAAATGATATCTAAACTCTTTGCCTCACTTTTGTCTCTGCTCACTTATTTTTCAGTTTGGTCTGATCTATCTCTTTACTCTATTTGGTCTGTGTTGGTTTCCTTGCTTCACTCTTCACTTAATGTATTTTTCTCATAATGCCACAACACCCTGTCCCTGTAATTTCACTTTACCCTTGCCCTTCATATCCTTGATTTTACTGCCCCCTTCAGCACCTTTTTATTGTTCAGTGTCTCCCAGAATTGCCATTTTGAGGAAATTGCCCAGACTTGCTTTGTCTTCATTTTTCTCTGAACTCCACTCCTGACTCTTCCGTCTTTATCCATCATTCTCCCTTCTTGAGCATCTTCTTCTGTCACCCAATCTGTTTTCAAATTTAAAATTCTATGTGTTGTTTTTTCTAATTAGAAAGTCACCTTTTTATCAGGGACTTTCTTTTTCCTGCTTGTATTCCTATTCCCTGTTTTATCACAAATAGGCATTTAGTAAATGCTTGTTGACTTGCCTACCAGTCAATGGAAAATTCTGCAATTTCTACTTAACATTCTTAATCTCTTTGCAGAATTTTCCATTGTTAATCCCTTTCTTCTCTTCTCCCTGCCTATGTACTGCCCCTCCACTCAGATGGTCTTCTCCTGGATATATTTTCTTCCTTTGATTTTCATGACATTGTTCTCATTTTCCTGACAGGTTTTCAAACATCTCTCACCTTTCTTCCTCTGTCTCCATTGACAGATAAATAGCCTAATTTTCACCTTAAGGAATCCTGCTCTTTTGGGTGCTGTTTTCTTCATTCCTTTCACTGCTAATTTCACGTGCACTCATTCATTCAGATTTTTATCTCTTTGTAGGTAATTCCAACATTTATATAACTACTTCTATTTTTTCCAAACTTCAGTATTTCTTCGCCAATTGATTATTGGAAATCTTCTCCTGGATGACTCATAAGCCTCCATTTCAAAATTAACATATCCTAAGGGGTGCTTCTTACTTTCCAAAATAAAACTCATTACCTGCAATAATCTGTAACTTAAGCTCCATCTTCATCTAAACATCTCTTATTTCTTTTGAAGATAAGGCTGGTATTCAAGTCACTCATGTCTAGAACCTTAGTCACCTCTTGATGCTTCCTTCTCCCTCATTCTTCCCATATCCATTTATTTTCCAAGTCATATCACTTCTTTTTAATGTTTCATATTTTTCCCTTATGATTTAAAAATAAATTTATTTACTTAATCCAATGAAGCTTACAAGTTTTAAGTCTATCAAAACATTCAATTGACATAGAATAAAACTTACAAAATTTTGAGTATCTAAATTGGATATGAAATACGAATACATTGAATATGTAATATGTACTCCTTTTCTAAAATAACTATATGTTTACATGATGTGTAAGCATAATTTTTGCACATTCTTTAATATTTTTTAAGAGAAATCATACTTTTGTCACTTTGGATATTAGGCATTCCTTTGAAGAAAGTGTAGATTTTTCTCAGGCTAGCCTGGAAAAGGCTAAAGCCATTAAGGTTTTTTTTCTTCACAATACTGTATTTTCAAAGGAAAACCTACCTTTTCTTTTTCTTTTTCCTACATTTCTCATTTTGAAGGCAAGAAAAATAATGTTCCCCCTTAAAAATGCTTGTTAAAGCAGACATTCCCTTTTTATCCATGTCCAATATGTACTTTCAGCCCCTCACCTTTCTTCTGTGATTTGGATAGCATGTTTCATGTTTTGTCCATTAGAATTGTGGTTGATCACGGCATAGAAATGAATCCATATGATTTTCAATGTTAATTGTTTATGTAGTATCATTTTTATCATGCAAATTGCTCTCCTCTCCACTTTACTTAGTTTATACAAATCTTCCTAGCTTCTCTGATAGCATCACTTCATCATTTCTTATTGAGTAATAGTATTTCATCAAATTTATTTCTCTTTTCTTAGCCATTTCCTAATGATGGGCATCCCCTCAATTTCCAATTCTTTTCCAAGGCAAACAGGACTGCTGTCAATATCTTTGTAACTATATGTCTGGGTCTTCGATTTCTTTCAGGTACTGATATGGTAGTTGCGACATTGGTTTAAAGAGTACTTAATATCTTTTCATGTATAGTTCAAAATTGCATTCCAGGGTAGCTGAATGAGCTCAGAGATCCACTAATTTATGGGGTTTGTCCCCCAAGTTTTGTCTGCACTTAGCATTAAAAGGCTGAAGTGATATACCTTTTTTCGTGAATCTAATTAGAGTAGATGAATTTAAAATATCAGGTGTTTTTACCATTCATGTTGATTTTCTTGAATAAATGGAAGAGATGACAATATGGCCTTCTTATTCAAGTAAGTGACTTTTGACCCTTATGAAATGACACTATCACCATCTCTATTATATTTTCCATCCTTAACATTTCAACAATTAACCCTCTCAAAATAGAAATTACAATATTACCACTTCCTTGTAAACATCACTGACTTCTACTGTCCTTCGGTTAGTCAAAGAACTTCCTTCTTAGTGCAATCTCTAATTCCTTCCCCCACCCAGCCTGGGTTTAAGAACATGGAACCCAAGAAGACAGTTTCTTGAATCTTCCAAATTTACTGCCTGAAGTTACATCTTGCAAAAGGAAAAGAAGTCAGATATTTGTTTGATGGTGCTCTTCTATAAAAGTACAAACTTTGTAACCTAAAGTGATCACCAGTTTCAGACATATGGATATCCCCTGTCCTAATGAAACTCAAGATCCCAAAGTACTTTTCAACCTCTGAGAGAATCAAGGAATCTTAAAGTTCAAAAGTAAAATTGGAGGCCATTAACATAACTGGTATCTGAATTTGAATCCAAGGTGATCTCCATCTCCAGATGCCATGCTAGAAATAGACTTTGAATGATGATGCCAGGTAGGGCTCTTTACTTAAATGATCCTCTACACCACAAGTCAAGCCTCTCAGTTCAGTGGTTCCTTCTTATAGGTCCATCTTTTTCCCCCAGCCAACTTCTTCAAACAAGTCCTCTTGGTATCCCATCCTACCCTATCCTCACTCCTTCTCTAGTTCAGGAAATAAATGCCTCCACCGCCTCTCTTCCACCCTTGCTATTCACCTTACCTGCTATGAGCCCCTTTGGCTCTTCAAAGATACAATATCACTTCCCACCATGAGGACGAAACTCAACAGGTGACATCAAATAGTGTAATCTCATTCTTCCCTTAACCAATCTTCCCCCACCCAGCCTGCAAACAATTCCTCAGTATATAGCATATTCTCACCCGCATCAGTCATATACAGCCCCTTCTCTCCATTCACATGGGCAAAACTCTCATTTGTGTTATCTCCTCACATCTGTATTATTACAATAACCTTCTAACTTATTTACCAGCATCTAATGTCTCACCACTCACATCTAACCTCAACATAGCTGCTAAATTGAGGTTTATTTAATGTTGGTGAGGCCATGTGACCTCCAAATCAGTGATCTTGATTGGTTGCCTATGACTTTCAGCATTAAATATAAATTTCTGCCTATGGCATTTAAAGCTCAACGTAGCCTGCCCCTATTACACTTTTCTAACTTTCCTACAATTTACTCCTGTCCATAAATTGTGTAATCCAACCACACTGAATATTAAACACAATATCAAGCCCCCTTAACCTTTATACTGACTGTCTCCCATTCTTGGAAAGTTATTCCTCTCTTTTCTTCTCATTAGTTTTCTTAAGTCTAGGCTCAATTCCAATATTCTGCAAGAGATCATTATCTGTCCCCCCTTTTAGATTAATTTTATCTAATATGTATAAATCTTGTATATACCTAGTTATTTATATGATATCTCTACTCCAATATGAGATCTTTCAGGAAATGAAAGATTTTTACCTTAATTTGTATCTCTAGAGCTAAAGACAGTAAACTTGCTATAAGGGGGATACATTATTTTCTCATAAATACCCCAGAAAATGATTTATGCACTTGAGGCCATATATTTTATTCCTTTAGAATGCCAGGGGTTCTAATGTACTACTCAAGGTATCCATCTTTCCTCCTGTCATTTTATGTATGATACCAGCCTATATTCTCCAATTATTCATTCAATATCATTCATCTTTCCATTTGCTTACACAAGCACTTTCATTTTTCTTTTTATTTCATATATAATTTAAATCAATTAATGTTAGCCCTTACTTTATTTCAAGCACTAGTTTAAAACCTAGGAAAATGAAGATAAATAAATAATAGTCACACCTCCAAATAAATTACATTCTAATTCGGAATATATATATATGTATATGTATACACATACATATATATGTATACACATACTATATATATATATATATATACACACACACACACATACATACATATATAATATATGTACAACTGTTAAACAAGCTACCTTCTGCCTTGTTCATCATACTAAAGAGTTCCCAGTCATGTCACATCCACAGAAGTATATTAATAATTAAGAATTTAGGCTTTTTAGGAGTGTTCAGCCTCAGATTTTAAAAATAACCATCATGTCCCAATTGTCATTCAGCCCAATGCCATTCTTCCTCCTACATTTCTGCTCCAGGTAATTGTTCTTTTTTTAGTCAATCACCAAGTATTTAGTCAGCACCTTCTTATGTTCCAGCTACCATTCTAGCTTTTGCGGATGAGACCAAAATAAAAAAAAATCATTGCTCTCAGAAAGTTTCTTCAATATCCTTCATTTCATCCTCTATTCTCTTTGTTCCTCCAAGATCATTAAAATAGCGATGAAATCTGATCAAAAGAGATATAAAAAGTGCTTTGCAAGTATTAATATTTTATGTAAATTTTTACTTTCATAGTCATGTTGATCATCATCATATCATAATAACTAAGTTGATCATATAAGTATGCACTCCAAAATGAATCGTTCGTAGGCACGTAGCAATTGGTGTTTTTGAAATGAAGAGGTGAACAAAAATGTGGGAAAATAGACAGAGACAATACTCTTTTGACCACTCTCTCTTTCCATCCATGAGTTTTGATTTTGAATGCTCCCTTGAATTTGTTTCACCTCTAAAGCAGTTTTGTTTGCCTATAACCTAAATCTATATTGATTTAGCACAATGAGTTGCTATTCTTCCTATATTCCATAAAGACACTTTAAAATGTTCAATGAACAAGAGATTCTATTTTTGTATTTTTTTCATGATGTGGATTTCACTGAAAAGATTTTTGCACACCAAGGAGCTATATGAAGTTAATATATTGTCTTTTGTATAAGTACATTTGTATACTCTTTTTGTGTTTTGTGGGGAGAGAGATTGGGAATATGCTTGTAATATCATTGGTTTTATGATAAAACTCCTTCTGTCACCTATAGGCTTTGTTGCTTAGAGTTCTGAGAATTTGGTCGATAGATATAGATATAGACATAGACATAGATATATGTGTGTATATATATACACTATATACCAATAGTAGTATTTGAACCCACTTCTTCCTGGTTCCCAGACTAGCTCTATTTGCTATATTATCCTGTCTCTACAAGTGCATGGGTATATATAGAAAAGATCTAGATTTTCTAAGAAAAATAAAGTCATTGCTATGTCCCATCTTTACAAACAATGGAAATAATTGAACACTGCTAATGAGGTATCTTTTTTTCTAAGTTATGCTGACAATTGTGTGAGACCAAAAGATTAATATCCTATTTTTCCCATGTAGAGTAGAGCAAAGAGTAACAGTATTCCCTTAGGAATCAAATTAGGTTAGATACATTCCAACCTAATGACATTAAGTATAGGAAAAATTAGATTTCCTCAGTTCTAGAATTCTTAGATTTCCTATTAATTACTAGTTTTCTGTTACACTCTTCCCACTCCATGCCCAGAGGACAATTTTGTGACAAGATGAATTCATCCTCTCCAAATATGACTTAGCTATCTTTAAATATAATGAAGTTTATTTTCTAGATACCACAGTTCAATTACACTGATTTATAGTCCAGTTCATGCCTTTTTCAGGCCCAATTTGATCAGGATATCATTTTGCCTTCTATATTTGGGGTGAAAAATGCACCGTAGCTCAGAAAAAGGAGATTGCTGTATTTGTGATAATGTTTATAAGATAAGAAAAGAGAAGACATAGTTCTGGGAGCCAAGATGGCAGAGTCAGCAGTAAATCTCTGTAACCCTCCCATAACCACCTCTGAAGAACCATAAAGTAGCAGCCCCAAATAAATCCTGAAACAGCAGAAACAACAAAAAAAAACAGGGTGAAAGAGTCTTTTAGCCCAAGAAACTTGGAAGATTGGCAAGAAAGATCCATCTCACTCAGGTAAAAGGAAATGTATTCCAGGACAAGAAGCATCTCAGCAAGCCAGTAGCAAACCCCACCTCAGCAAATGAAAGAGGGAATCATATACACAACCATTTAAATATAGAAATCTATCCTGTCTAATGGAAGTAGGAGAGAAGGAGATCAAGTAAAGGCTGGGGGATTAATAGAAGGGAGGGCAGATCAGGGAAGCTGGTATACAGAAGCAAAACACTGGTGAGGAGGAAAAATAAGAAGGAAGATAAAGGACAGAAAGGAGGAAGAATTGGATGGAGGGAAATACACAGATATTAATCATAACTGTGAATGTGAATGGGCTGAACTCTCCCATAAAATGGAAGTAGATAGCATAATGGATTTAAAACCAGAATCCTACAATATGTTGTTCACAAAAAACACACTTGAAGCAGAGAGAGATACACAGAGTAAAGCTAAGGGGCTGGAGCAGAGTCTATTATGCTTCAGAGGAAGTAAAAAGAAACAGAGGTAGCCATCCTGATCTCAGAAAAAGGAAAAGGAAAAATAGACCTAATTGAAAGAGATAAAGAAGGAAACTACATGTTGCTAAAAGGTGCCATAGACAATGAAGCAATACCAATACTAAATATATATATATATATATGCAGCAAGTGGCATAGCATCCAAATTCTTAAAGAAGTTAAGTGAGTTAGAGAAAGAAATAAACAACAAAACTATATTAGTGGGGGACCTCAACTGTCCCCTCTCAAAACTTGATAAATCCAATGAAAAAATAAACAAGAAAGAATCTAAGGAGGTAAATAGAATATTAGGAAAGTTAGATATCACAGATTTTTCTCATGATTTAGATATAAAGGGTGACGTGATAAGCAAATTAGAAGAGCAAGGAATAGTCTACCTGTCAGATCTGTGATGAGGGGAAAAATTCATGACTGAATAAGAGATAGAGAGCATTACAAAATGTAAAATAGATAATTTTGATTATATTAAATTAAAAGGATTTGTACAGACAAAACCAATGGAACTAAGATTAGACAGAAGTCAGAAATCTGGGAAACAATCTTTGCAGCAAATGTCTCTGACAAAGGCCTCCATTCTCAAATATATGGGTAACTGAGTGAAATTTATAAGGATACAAGCCATTCCCCAATTGATAAATGGTCAAAGGGTATAAGCAGGCAGTTTTCAGATGAAGAAATCAAAGCTACCTACAGGCATATGAAGAAGTGCTCTAAATCACTTTTGATTAAATAAATACAGATTAAAACAGGGGTGAGGTAACATGACAAAAAAGGAAAATGATAAATGTTGGAAAGGATGTGGAAAAATTAGGACACTAAGGTAATGTTGGTGGAGGTATGAACTGATCCAACTATTCTGGAGCACAATTTGGAACTATGCCCAAAGGGCAGCCAAACTGTGTGATATCCTTTGATCCAGCGATACCACTGCTAGGTCTATATCCCAAAGACATCATTAAAAAGGGGAAATGAGCTACATGTGCAAAAATATCAATTGGGGAATGCCTGAACAAACTCTGGTATATGAATGTTAATGAATACTAAGGTGTAATATGAAATGATGAATAGGTAGATTCCAGAAAAATCTAGAAAGACTTGTAGGAACTGAGGCAAAGTGAAATGAGCAGAACCAGGGAAACATTTTACACAATATCAGCAATGCTGTGTGATAATCAGCTATGAACTACTCAGTTCTTCTCAGAAACACAATGATCCAAGACAAGTATAAAGGACTCATAGAGGAAAATGCTATCCATATGCAGATAAAGAAATGATGGGCTCTGAAATGCAGATCGAAGCATATTTTTTTACTTACTTTTTATTTCCCATTTTTTTCTTTTGATCCATTTCTTCTTTCACAACTGTGACTAATATGGAAATATTTTTGCATGATAGCACATGTATAAGATATATTAAAGTGCCTACCATTTTCAGAAGAAGAGTAGGAAATGAGGGAGGGAGAAAACTTGTAAAAATGAATGCTAAAAATTTTCTTGACATGTAGCTGGGGAAAAAATAAAGTATCATTAAAAAACAAAAAGGGGGAAGGAATTAAAAGAGAAGACATAAAAACAGACAAAGAGACCCCTTTGTCAATCTTTTCCATAGTAGACATCACAGCTTATGACACATCTCTCTGAATCATAATTTTATCTAAACCTCATCCAATCCAGGCAACATTTAGAAATGTAATATACTATACACTTTTCAGAATACTTACCAAGATGTAATTATTTTAGGTAAATAGGTTGATTCTCTACTTTTTTCTGTAAAAACCACCTTTTTTTTACATTTATGATGGATATAGGTGTGGGGCTTCACTCTTTTCCTACATCTTAATATAGAGCTTTTTTAATATTCATAATCTCAAATGCATCGAAAATGATAGCATGTGCTTCCCAAGCCGTTGAAGCAATTTTGGCATTTCAGTTTCTCCACATTTAGTTATGAGATCTGTTTGTCTTATCACATGATTATTTAATGTTCTTGGATGAGCAAATAAATTCTCTACCAAAAAGACAATTCCCCTTTCTCCCCACCAGGGAGATACACACATTGTCATCAACATTGTCATCAACAGAATGTTTCCCATACTTTGACCCAAATTTCTTTTAGGAAATAGGAAAGGATGATCAGGAAGAATTCAGGTTTATATTGTAAAGTACATTCTCAGTCTCTCATTGGAAAGAATAGTTTTGGGACATTGGGCTGTTCACTTCCCCTCCCTGAATCCCAAGTTTCGCATTTATAAAATGTGAAGGTTGAACTAGATGTCCTCTAAGGTCAATTCCGTTATTTCCCTCTTTATAATCCCATTATCTATAAAATACTTGTGAGTTTTTGATAAATGGGTTTACTAATTGCAAAGTTCTGTCATTGAGCATTTAACTGGAAAAGCAAGAGACAGAGGGAAAATGTATAAACTATCTAAGATTGAATAGTAGAAAAAGCAGGACAATAAACCTCTTGTACATGAAAAGAGACTGAATGCTTGCTTCCCAATAGACCTGACATTCACAGAAAATGAAGTCATAGAAAGAATGTAGAAAAACTCATGGAAGACAAGACCAAAGAGAAGAACAATAGCCTCATTATAGATCTGACATGAAATTCCATCGGTCTTTATTAAAGCACCTATTCACTTGCAAGGTATTGCCCTGGGCAATAGAGGCATAAGCATGAAAATGAAATGGTGATTTTAAAATAAATATATTTAAAATATGTACCCAGTAATATAAATGAGCATTATTTTATATTAGTATTACTTTGCCATTTATATCAATGAAAATAAATTTAAATTTCAAAAGGGAGATAGCATTAACAACTAGGATTACAGGATTTGGAAGAGCTTTGTGGATTAGATGATAACTTAGTCAAACCTGCAAGAAATCTGAAATAAAATGTGATAAATAATAATCCTCAATGCATAGGAATAGCAATGGGAACATACTTTGTCAAAAATGGAGGAGATGTAATGCTTTATTATAAAAAATTAGCAAGCAGCACTTCCAGGGGGCAGAGTCAAGTTGGCAGCTGGAAAGCAGGGACTAGCGTGAGCTCCCCACTGAGTCCCTCCAAAGACCTATAAAAATGGCTCTGAACCAATTCTAGAACTGCAGAACCCACAAAACAGCAGAGGGAAGTAGGGTTCCAGCCCAGGACAGCCTGGATGGTCTCAGGGTGAGGTCTGTCCCACACAGAGCTGGGAGCTGGGAGCTGGGAGCAGAGCGGAGCAGAACAACCAGACCAGGAGCCGGGCAGAGTGGGCCCTAGTGCCCTGAATCAGTGAGCTTCGGCAGTTACCAGACTTCTGAACCCATAAACACCAAAGACAGTGGAGAAGGTTAGTGGGAAAAGCTGCAGGAGTGCAAGGAGTTTGCTGTTTGGCCACTACCCCCAGGGCAGTGGAGGTGGGGCAGCTACAGCTGCAGTTGCTTCCGGCCCCAGGGCCACCTGGTGGGAGGAATTAAGTGGCGGATCAGAGCAGGAGTGCACAGCCTGCTGAGGATCTAAGCCCAGTCCAGGTTGGGGGTTCTTGGGGAAGGAGGAGTGCTGGTGTGGCAGAGCTGGTGCATCCCCCCCAAACGTGGACCATAGAACTCTTTAGTCTACAAGCGGTCGTACCTCGCTGAAAAACTCAAGAGTCAAGTTAGTTGATTGGGAATATGGCCAGGCAGTGAAAACACACCCAGATTCAGTCTCAGACTTTGCATTCTTTCTTTGGTGACAAAGAAGACCAAAACATCCAGCCTAAAGAAGTCAACAAAGTGCAAGAGCCTACACCAAAAGCCTTCAAGAAAAACATGAACTGGTCCCAGGCCATGGAAGAGCTCAAAAAGGATTTGGAAAAGCAAGTTAGAGAAGTAGAGGAAAAATTGGGAAGAGAAATGAGAAGGATGAGAGAAAACCATGAAAAACAAGTCAAGGACTTGCTAAAGGAGACCCAAAAAATACTGAAAAATACACTGAAGAAAACAACACCTTAAAAAATAGACTAACTCAAATGGCAAAAGAGCTCCAAAAAGCCAATGAGGAGAAGAATGCCTTGAAAGGTAGAATTAGACAAATGGAAAAGGAGGTCCAAAAGACCACTGAAGAAAATACTACCTTAAAAAATAGATTGGAGCAAGTGGAAGCTAGTGATTTTATGAGAAATCAAGATATTATAAAACAGAACCAAAGGAATGAAAAAATGGAAGACAATATGAAATATGTCATTGGAAAAACCACTGACCTGGAAAATAGATCCAGGAGAGATCATTTAAAAATTGTTGGACTACCTGAAAGCCATGATCAAAAAAAGAGCCTAGATATCATCTTTCAAGAAATTATCAAGGAGAACTGCCCTGATATTCTAGAGCCACAGGGCAAAATAGAAATTGAAAGAATCCATCGATCGCCTCCTCAAAGAGATCCCAAAAAGAAATCTCCTAGGAATATTGTTGCCAAATTCCAGAGCTCCCAGATCAAGGAGAAAATCCTGCAAGCAGCCAGAAAGAAACAATTTGAGTATTGTGGAAATACAATCAGAATAACACATGATCTGGCAGTTTCTACATTATGAGATCAAAGGGCTTGGAATACGATATTCCGGAGGTCAATGGAGGTAGGATTAAAACCTAGAATCACCTACCCAGCAAAACTGAGTATCATGCTCCAAGGCAAAATATGGATTTTCAATAAAATAGAGGACTTTCAAGCTTTCTCAGTGAAAAGACCAGAGTGGAATAGAAAATTTGACTTTCAAACGCAAGAATCAAGAGAAGCATGATAAGGTAGTCAAGAAAAAGAACAAGAAAAAGAAATTGCAAGGGACTTACTAAACTTGAACTGTTTTGTTTACATTCCTAAATGGAAAGATGACGTGTATGATTCATGAGACCTCAGTATTAGGGTAGCTGAAGGGAATATGCATATATATATATGTTTATATATATATATATATATATATGTATATATATATGTGAATGTGTATGTATATATGTATGTGTATGTGTGTGTATGTACATATACATATACATATATATATATATATATACATATATATATATATATATAAAGAGAGAGAGAGAGAGAGCAGACACAGGGTGAGTTGAAGATTAAGGGAAGATATCTAAAAGAAATAAAATCAAATTAATGGATGAGAGAGGAATATATTGAGAGAGGGAGATAGGGAGGGATAGAATGGGTTGGATTATCTCGCATAAAGGTGGCAAGAGGAAGCAGTTCTGTGGGAGGAGGGGAGAGGGCAGGTGAGGAGGGAATGAGTGAATCTTGCTCTCATCAAATTTGGCCTGAGGAGGGAATACCATACATACTCAATTGGGTATCTTACCCCACAGGAAAGAAGAGGGAAGAAGATAAAAAAGGGAGGGATGTTGGAGGGGAGGGCAGATGGGGGTGGAGGTAATCAAAAACAAACACTTTGTAAAGGGGAAAGGGTCAAGGGAGAAAATTCAATAAAGGGGGATGGGTTGGGAAGGAGAAAAATATAGTTAGTCTTTCACAACATGAGTATTGTGGAAGGGTTATACATAATGATACACATGTGGCCTATGTTGAATTACTTGACTTCTTAGGGAGGGTGGGTGGGAAGGGAAGAGGGGAGAGAATTTGGAACTCAAAGTTTTAAAAACATATGTTCAAAAACAAGAAAAAAAGTTTCTGCGTGCAACTAGAAAATAAGATACACAGGCAACGGGGTGTAGAAATTTATATTGCCCTACAAGAAAGGAAGGGAAAAGGGGATGGGAGGGGAGTGGGGTGACAGAAGGGAGGGCTGACTGGGGAACAGGGCAACCAGAATATACATCATCTTGGAGTGGGGGGGAGGGTGGAAATGGGGAGAAAATTTGTAATTCAAATTCTTGTGAAAATCAATGCTGAAAACTAAATGTGTTAAATAAATAATTTTAAAATTAAAATTAGAAAAAGCTAAAAAAAATAGCAAGGTGGTCACTTTTCCTGCAATGCAAATTGTGAAGAAGAGAAAGAAAAATAGGTTCGAACCAGCTTATGAATATTTCTCAGTGTCAAGTAGGGACTTTCTATTTTAGAGGCAAAAGGGAGGCACCCATGATTCCTGAATAGGAGAGTCCCATGGTGAGCCGAAAAAGGAATAAAGCTTGTTAAAGGAGAAGAGGTAGATTTGGGAGATCCATCAGAAAAAAGAGTGGACAGCATTCAATGGATGACATGAAGATTTAAGTTAAATGACACAATTATGTGTAAGAGAAAAAAGACAATAAGACAGGAATGAATAATAGAGGTAGATAAAAGTTTAATAACTAAGTTTCACTTCTTAAATATGTATATATATATATATATATTCACATCATCCATATATAAATTTAATCATTATTAGCCACATTTGCTTTAGTTTTTTGTTTTTTTCTTAATTTTGAATATCTTATTTTCCCATTACACGTAAAAACAATTTTCACCATTCATCTAAAAAAACTGAGTTCCAAATTCTCTCCTTCCTATCCTCCCCTCCTTCTTTCCTGAGACAGTAAACACTTTGGTATAGGTTATATATGTACCATCATGCCAAACTTATTTGCATTTTAGCCATGTTGTGAAAGAAAACACAGACCAAGAAAAAAAAGCCATAAAAAATAAAGTGAAAAATAGTATGTTGCAATCTGCATTCAGACTCCTTCATTTCTTTCTCTGGTGGTGGATAGCATTTTTCATCATGAGTCCTCTGGAACTGTCTGAGATCATCGTATTGCTGAGAATAGCTAAGTCATTCAAAGTTGATCATCATACAATATTGTGGTTAACTATGTACGACATTCTCCTCTTTCTGCTGACTTTACTCTGCATCAGTTTATGTAAGTCTTTCAGGATTTTTCTGAAAGCATCCTATGCATCATTTCTTATAGCTCAATAGTATTATATTACAATGATATATCACAACTTGCTCAGCCATATCCCAATTAATGAGAATCCCCTCAATTACCAATTCTTTGCCACCACAACAGAGCTGCTATAAATATTTTTATACAAATAAGTATTTTCCCCTTTTATATCTGTTTAAGATACAGACATAGTAGTGGTATTGCTGGATCAAAGGGTGTATACATTTTGATAGACCTTTGGGCATACTTCTGAATTGCTCTCCAAAATGGTTGTATTAGTTCACAATTCCACAAACAATGCATTAGTGTCTCAATTTTCCCATATCCCTTGTCATTTTCCTTTTCTGTTACTTTAGCTAATCTGAAAGTTGTGAAGTGGTACCTCAGAGTTGTTTCAATTTGCATTTCTCTAATCAACAGTGACTTAGAGCATTTTTCACATGACTATAGGGAGCTTTGTTTTCTTTGTCTGAAAACTGCTTGTTCATATCTTTTGACCATCTGTCAATTGCTCAATGACTCATATTCTTATCAATTCAATTTAGGTGTTTATATATTTGAAAAATAAGTCCTTTATCAGAGAAACTTGCTGTAAATTTTCCCCCCAGTTTTCTGTTTTCTTCTAATCTTGGCTGAATTAGTTTTGTTCGTGTAAAACCTTTTTAATTTAATATAGTCAAAATCATCCATTTTACATCTCATAATGCTCTTTTTTCTCTCATTCATGAATTCTTCCCTTCTCCATATATCTGACAGGGAAATTATTCTGCACTTTCCTAATTTGCTTATTGTATCATCTTTTCTGTACACATTTTGACCTAATCTTGGTATATGGTGTGAGCTGTTGGGTCTATACTTTTTTTTTATGCCAAATTGTTTCGCAGTTTTCCCAGAAGTTTTTTTGAGTTCTTGTCCCAGAAGCTGGGATCTTTGGGTTTATCAAAAACTAGGTTACTATGGAAATTTACTACTGCATCACTTTCTTTCATGCATACTATCAACAAAACAATAAATCAAACCTTAATTTGTGGTGTTTGGATATTTCTGAAGCAATTAATGTTCACTCTGCAAATTTCGTTTTAAAATCAAAGAACATTTATGAGAAAGGAACAAAGGAGCATGGTGCAGGAGAGAGACTGCTGGATCTAGAATCAGAAGACTTGCTTTCAAACACCTCCTCTTTCTCTACATGTTTATGCGACATTAAACAAGTTACTTACTTTTACATCTCCAATGTAAACTTATGATCACAATTCTATGAGACTTGGTTTGAACAATCAGCTCATTTCACTAAGCATATATTAAATGATTCATATGTGTCAAGTATTGTGTGAATTCCACTGAATATAGTGGCAAAAATGAAAAAAAAAAGTCATTTCCGTATTGGAACGCAGATGCATGAATTCCTCTCATAGTATACATTGAAATTTGTCTGATACGAACATGATGGTCATGGATATTAACTGAAGGAGAAAAAAATCATCTGTATTTTAAATATAATTCCCTCCTCTCCACCCAAATGAAATGTGCTTGGGAAAAATTTTGAGTTAATGGACAGTACATATTGGAAGGCATATTAGATGATGATAGCGAAAAGTAATTATGAAGCCTACACAGGTTGTTGGAAAGGGGTAGAAGAATGGAATCTTAATAACCATTTAAGTTTTAAGCCTGTCATTGTATGGCTTCCACTGAATTCCTTCTCAGATACCTCATTGTTATGAGCACAGCCTGTGTTCTTGCAGGCTATTTCAAATGAGCATAAGTTCTATCAAGCTGCATATTCAATGACTATCCATCTCATGGTGATCTGAATTTTTTTTTTGATCTGAGGAACATCCTAGCTAAATCTTCAGCATCTTATTATCAAGGTAGCATTCTGTGGTCTCAGTAATTCTCTGACTCCATTTTACATTACAGTGGTGTAACATCATAACTATTATGATGCTATATACAGGTTCTTTAAAGTATTTCAGTTTGTCACAACCTGAGAAATGTTTCCACATGTAAATACTATTTACTCTATCCCCTGTCTGAACTGAAATGTAATCACTTCTCACAATAGCCTGGATTTCCACCTTAGCCCACTACTGAGTCCCAGCCAGTCTGCTAAGCCTTTTCTGGATGATTTGAGAATACAAACCAGGTTATCCCAACCAAGCTTGGACATCAGCTATTTTACCTGAATGAGCTCATTTATGTTCTTTTCCTTTCAACTCCTAAATGAATGGCTTGTCTTTCCTTTCAGGTGAAAGCAAGTGGGAGGGGAAGTTGTCAGTATAGTATAATAGCCACATTTTCATGTAGAGTTTGATATCATTTAGAGCTGGAAGGGACCTTAGTCACCATGTAGTATCATACCCTCATCTTATCACTGAGAAAATTCATCTGAGGCTTTGAAAGTTGTAATTTCCTTTCGAAGGTCACCACATCAGTGATTTTCAGAACTGGGACTCACTCATGTCCTCTGACTACAAATCGAGCCCTCTTTCCACTTTACCATGAGATGAGTGACAGGTTGTTGTTTCGTCTCTAAATTGTTTACGAATAATAGAGAATATGAGGGATATAGAAAAGCCATATATGTTAAGAGAATTCACTGTCAGGAATGCATCTGGCAAAAACAAAAGTAAGTGAGAAAAATCAGGTTGCAGAAAATAGAAAGTAAAAGATATCATCTTTGTGATCATAGCATGGTAATAATATAAATTAATTTTAAAAAAGCTATGGAAGTGGACGTAGTTATGAGGAGCTTGAAAACAACCGATTTGAAACTGATAGAAATGAAAAAACATGATAGAAGGAAAGATGAAAGGTTTTTAAAAGTCCTACACTTAATTTTAAGGATTTGCTAATGTAGTGTCCTCAGTTTCCTTTTCTCAACTTTTCTCTTTGTGCATCATCTTAATCATTTCCAATATTTTAGCCTGTATTCCTATTCATATAAGTTCTATATCCATATTTTACATACTGTGTGCTTTTCTTTTCTCTCTCTCTCTCCCTCCCCGCCTAACACAGTGTTATTTATTATTATTTCCTTATATCAGTTAATTTTATTATTATTCTCCTAGCTACCTTGAAATTTACCAGGAGGACCACTGATTCCTTGCCTTCCTTTGGCTCCAACATCTGCCCAGTCATTGCTGACTTTCAATTCTATCTCCTCATTCATTCCTAGAGATCCCTATCTCGCTTCCAATTTATATTTACCCTTTTCTGATTTGAGTTCAGGTCCACATTTATCCTCTGTACTGTCCTCCATTTTCTTTCCCTGTCCTATCCATCTTACTCTTTATTATGCCGTTATTCTTCTTATTTCATATAGCTCTCACCCCCTCCTGCAATGTCTAAAAAGACTTGTATTGCAACCCAATGTCCAGGCTCCACAGGTTGACATTCAAGATTCTTTCTATTCTTCCTTCATTATGTCTTTCCAGTCTTTTTTTTCTCCAAATTCTTCCTCTTCACTTCACTTGTTCTGAATCTAGACTGGCTTATCCACCATTCCCTGCACATAGGCTGAACTTTTTAAAAAATACCTTTCAGTATTCCCTTCTTTATACATTATGGAATTTTTTTTTCAAATGTCTACCTTCAAAACACTGACCCATCTTTCACTATCTAGTGGATATGCCATCTCTAATTGATACCTTTAGTGTAGGTCCTTAGGCAGACATAATGGTTCACCAAACTGTATATTCTGGTGGCACTTCTGTGATATCTCTGTTTCAATATTTAATTAGCACCTTCTGCCTTTTAAAATAATTGTTTACATCCCTGACATATCTCCCTTTCTGAACCGAGATCTTGTTCAGCATGGTATTTTAACTCTAATGTCTCAATATCTTGTACAACTAAACATTTCTTTAAAGAATGAACATCAAAGTAAAATAATAACATTTGTAGAAACAAATTTGAAGAATTCTCAGAACACCAACAAAAGCAGGGAAAAGTCATGATTCAGAACTGTCGTGTTGAAACGAACCCACCATTTCTTGGAAGAGAAATGATTGGCTAGAGGTATACTTTCAGCATTGAATCTTCAGACACGATCAATATGTTGATTTTTCTTTTTTTGCTGAAGTGTACATATTTCTTGCCAGTGATAGCTTCTGCCCCAATCAGTTTGGCAGGTGAATTAGTGGATAATGAAGTTACTAGCCCAAAGAATACGTGAAGTTTTATAACTCCAGGGGCATAGTTCTCAAATACTTTCCAGAATTCCCAGTGCATCTCTAGTGCATTAATGTACCTGTTTTTCTGTAACCTGTTTAATATTTCCTATTTTCCTTTTTGATAAATTTGCCCTTCTCATTGGGCTGAAATAGGACCTCATAAAGTTGTTTTAATATGTGTTTCTTCACTCCAAAAAGAAGTTCTTTTTCTTGTAGCAATTAACCATTTGGATTTCTTCTTCTGAAAGCTGTCCATTCATATCCTGAGTTTGTGAATTGATGAATAAATTTTATTTTTACAAATTTGAATGTTACCTATATATTTTGTAAAGATAGCTCTGATCAATTAAACTGGCTGCTATGTTTTGTTTTCTTTTTTCACCTGGTTACTTTCTTCCCCTCTAGTTTTAGGTTCATTGGTTTTATTTGTGTAAATCCCTGTATGTGTGTGTGTGTGTGTGTGTGTGTGTGTGTGTGTGTGTGTGTAATCAAATCTGTCATTTTTATCTACTATGAACTTCTCTACACCTGAAACATTCCATGATTTTGAAAGGTAATTTCTTTGCTGCTCCTCTAAATTGCTTATCTTGTCACCTTTTATAGCTATGTCACATATCTATTTGAAAATTATTATATGAAAACCAAGCCAGCTGCAGCCTCCAGGAGACGCCGAGGCCTTGGGGCAGCGGCCAGTCCAGAGTTGCAGGTCATTGGTGGGGCAGCCAGGAGCCAAGGAGGATGAGAAGGTTCTTGAGAGCTGGACATGACCAGGTCCAGGAGCGACTGAAACAGGATCTCTTTAAATTTAACAAGACTGTGGAACATGGGTTCCCCCACCAGCCCAGTGCCCTGGGCTACAGCCCCTGCCTCCGGATCATGGCTATTGGGACCCGGTCTGGAGCCATCAAGCTCTATGGTGCCCCCGGCGTGGAGTTCATGGGTCTTCACCGGGAGAACAATGCTGTGGTATAAATCCACTTCCTCCCTGGCCAGTGCCAACTGATCACCTTACTGGATGAAAATTATTATATGACACGAAGTGTTGTTTTATATCTAAGATCTTCCAAACAGGTTTCCACCTTTCAAAATGGTCTTTCTTGGGGCAGCTAGCTGATGCAGTGAGTAAAGCACCAGCCCTGGAGTCAGGAAGACCTGAGTTCAAATCTGGCCTCAGACACTTGACACACTTACTAGCTGTGTGACCTTGGGCAAGTCACTTGAGCCCAATTGCCCTGTCCCCCCCAAAAAACAAAAACAAACAAAATGGTTTTTCTTGAATAGTGAGGTATTCATTACCACAGTGTATGAGAACTTTGTGTTTATCTTAGTCATTTCTTTCCTTTTGTTATATTCTTAATCAATTCCATATATTATCTTCCTTATTACTTAAGCATTACTAAATTGTTTTGATTTTGATTATGACTTTATACTATTCTTTAAAATCTGGTACTGATAGTTCCCTTTCTTCTTCCTCACTCTTTTTTCGTTATTTCTTGTGAGATTCTTATTTTCCCCATCAGATGAATTTCATTTTTTTATCTCTTTAAGTAATATTTTGAGTATTTCATTTGCATGACACTCAGTAACTAAATTATTTTAGGTAGTATTCTCATTTTTATTATATTGTCATACCTTGACCATGGGTAATTAATATTTCTTCAATTATTTAGTTCTGTCTTAATTTTTAATGAATGTTTTGTGTTTGTATTGATATAATTCCTGTGTTCTACTTGAATTGTTGTCTCCCAAGTATTTTATTTTTTATAATTATTTTAAGGAGCATTTCTTTAGATCCTTTCCCTGGGCTTTTTTAAAAAAATATACAATAATATTTTCTTGGATTTGTTTTTTTATCCTTCTATGTTGCTAAAGTTGTTAATTGTATCAATTAATTTATAGTTTATTCTATAAGGTTCTCAAAGTAATCTATCTTAAGTTCTATGTTTTTATTTCTTCTTTGCATCTGCTTATTACTTCAATTTCTTTTTTCTTATTGCTATGCTTACTTATTTATTCCACAATATCAACTTTTAATC
Source organism: Trichosurus vulpecula (assembly GCF_011100635.1). Classification (NCBI taxonomy): domain Eukaryota; kingdom Metazoa; phylum Chordata; class Mammalia; order Diprotodontia; family Phalangeridae; genus Trichosurus; species Trichosurus vulpecula. Next base: position 25,792,906 of record NC_050575.1, on the reverse strand, counting down.
ATGAAAATGGAAATGTTTCTTTTATTCCTGTTTTTATTGCAAAAGCTGCTTGAATATCTCTTTTATATATATTGCTGTTTCTTAGTTTTAGATTTATCTAACAACTTTTTAGGAAACAGTCATTTTTTCCCTTTCTGTACTATTGTTTTTAATAGGGATTGGTATTGTATCTCATCAAAAACTTTTTGTGCATATAATAATGTAATTATATTACTTTATCTATGAATTGGTGCAGCTGTTTTAAAAAGCCACTTGAAAGCATGCCCTTAAATTCACTCACCTATATATTCCATTGTCATTTTATACTCATACTAAATCTTTAGCCTAAAGAAATAAACGAATAAGAAAAAAAGATGCATATGTACAAAAATATTTATAGAAGCTCTTTTTATTGTAGTCAAAAATGCAAACTAATCTAGTACCTTCAAAATGGAGAATCATTAAACATATCATTGGACATTAATGTAATGTAATTGTATTGTGGCATTAAAATTATGAAATGGGTAGTTTTAGAGGAAATTTAGAATTCTATGAAGTGATGTCAAGTCACGTGTGAAGATTAATACAATGATAATGCCTTCTATATGAAAAAGCTTTGTAAGGCTTTTGAACTCTAATCAGTGTAATGATTACCATGAGGCCCAAAGGCTGCATATGAAATATGTTACTCCCCTCCTCCTACACAGGTGATCTGCTTAAAATGGGGGACAAATCTTGGTGTTTTATATGTTGCCAATGTATGAATTTCTTTTCTTCAACTTTGCAATGGGTTTGAGGTAATGATTTTTTCCTCTTTTTTTCTTCTTTCCTTTTTTTCTGGGAGGGAAATAGGATGGATAAATCAGAAATTCTTATAGCATAAATTAATGTTATATAATAAAATCAAAGTCAAGTTTAAATAAAGATTCTGGCTAAAGGATTTGCATGTATGTAAGTTCTGGTTAGGTGTAGCCTACCCATCAGAGATAAATGGGGAGGCAGATAGAATGACTACCCTGAGCTAGAGTTAGGTCCGCTAGGATAAAATCAAGTCTCCTAATGACCAGTGTCTGGGAGCTAGGTGTGTGCAATGGATAGAGTACTGGGTCTGAAATCAGGAAGACTCATATTCATGAGTTCAAATCTGTCTTTGGGCAAGTCACTTAACCCTGTTTGTCTCAGTTCTTCATCTGTAAAATAAGCTAGTGAAGGAAATGACAAACTATTCCTGTATCTTTGCCCAAAAAACTACATATGGGTCACAGAGAGTTAGACATGACTGAACAACAACAAGTACTGGTGGAAAGGGTAAGGGTTACCTAAGTTTAAAAAAAATTTCCACATGAAATTAATGTTGAAAAAGAAACTGGGCATTTGGGGAAGGCTCAGGCAATTATTTCTGGAATCTGAATATTTCCAAGGGAAAAAGAAATGTTTGTAATCTTATAGCTCATATCAACTAATGGAAAATTAAACAAGTGTGTATAGACCTTGAAGGATTTTATATCTTCTGTTGATATTTTATACTGAATTTGTATTCCTCTGTCTTCCTGCTGTATTCATTTGATAATACAGAGAAATGTAGGTGATTTCAGTAGACACCTGAAGATAGGTTGAGAATAAGCATCAAGTTGTTGGGAAGATTTTGCCTTTCCCATTAATTCCCTTTCCCAAATCAGAAGACTGAGAATTGAGCACACTTTTTTGCACTTTTACAAAATTGTAAAGTGGGGGGGGGATACCAGTTTAATGTCAGCAAAACCTGAAACATTTTAGAGACTGAAAGACAGATATAGAAAGTTAAAAAGAGAAAGTTCATTTGCAAAATTGACCTTCCTAACCCTATAAGGGAAAATGGGCTTGAATGCCTTAATTTCATATGAAAGGGCCAATAAGTAAATGGGTTCCAGTGCATAGACTCACTTCATATGATTTTCTCTACTCCCTGGTCTACTTGGGTTTCCTGAGGGGTTTCAGGGGTCAAAAATACTGCACTGAAACCAGTCAACTAAAGGAAATATTAAGTGCTTTAAGGAGTGAGTGAACTTTTGAAAAAGAAGGAACTTATTGAAGGAAGAGAAGAAATCCTTTTACCCTCTCTTATTGGGATTTACAAAGAGCTTTAAAATTGGAGATCTGAGGAAGTCAAATGGAAATTTCTTCTTTTTCCTAACCCAAGGGTCATTGCCCTGGCTATAATGGCTTCGTATTATGTCAGTTGAAAAGAGCACAGTAAAAGGCTAGCTGAGAAAAGAGCAATACTGGTTAGCCCAGGCAGTGCCTGAAATATGTTAGAGATTGTGCTTACCACTGAAGAGGTAACCCAGAAGATCGGCTGATTGCCACATTAACCAGGATGATACCAGAGAAGACAGGCCTGTAGCCAAGCATCTTGCAGCCTCTAATCTAGCAACAGCTGCCCAGTGGCAGAGAAAGCTGCTTAGCTTCAACCAGTAGCTACATCTTAGCATTCGAATGTCATCCTTTGTTCTGTTCCAAAGTCTTAGCCTAGTAGCTGCCTAGCTCAGTGCAAGAGCTGCAAAGCCTGGTGGAATCTTCTTTTCCACTTTTGAAATTGATTACATAGTAGCACATTGGCTTATCCAGTTGTAACACCATTAATCCTTTTAAGTGTAGTTTTCCAATTGAGTTTCTTGTCCATTGGAAACAATATCCTAGATCCTAGATGAACAGGAAAGGTAATGGTAGTCAACTTTGTGAAGATCTCTTGGAGCTAGAAAAGGCAACATAATTTACTAGTTCCCTCTGCCATATGTTTCCTCTTCATGTATCATCATTGGACCCTAAATTAATTCACCTTAAATTCATACCACTCTTCCACCACCCAATTCTGGGTATGTTTATTGGAAAGTATGTCTCTCATATTGACGGAAATAATTTACAACTATTGTTTTTGGTATGGCAGAAATTAAATATAGACTGACATTCCCCTCTGTATACCAAGATATGGTCAAAATAAGTATATTATTTAGACAGAACACCCTAAACAAATGAAGAGAACATGGAAGAGTTTAGCTGTCAGATCTATGGAGAAGGGAAGAATTTAGGACCAAATAAGATATAGGGAGCATTATGAAATGTAAAACGGATAATTTTGATTATATAAAATTTAAAAGGTTTTTGCACAAACAAAACCAATGCAACCAAAATTAGAAGGAAAGCAGAAAACTAATGGAAAATTTTATAAGAGGTATCTCTGATAAAGGACTGATTTTTCAAATATGGAGAGAACCAAGTCAAATTTATAAGAACATGAGTAATTCCCCCATGGATAAATGGACTAAGGATATAAACAGGCAGTTTTCAGATTGAAAAAAATCAAAGCTATCTATAGTAATATTTAAAAATGCTCTAAATCACTATTGATTAGAGAAATGCAAATTAAAACAATGCTGAGGTACCACCTCACACTTATCTAATAGGTTAATATGACAAAAAAGGAAAATGACAAATGTGGGAGGGGATTGGAAAAACTGAGACACTAATGTACTGTTGGTGTAGTTGTGAACTGATCCATTCTGGAGAGCAATTTGGAACTATAACCAAAGGGCTATAAAATTGTGCATATCCTTTGATCCAGCAATGCTACTACTAGGTGTGTATCCCAAGGAGAGTTTTTAAAAAGAACCTATTTATATGAAAATACATGTAGCAGTTCTTTTTTGTGATTGAAAGAATTGGAAATTGAGGGGATACTCATCGGCTGGGGAATTGCTTAACAAGTTGTTGTCTATGATTGTAGTTGAATATTGTTGTTCTATAAGAAATAACAAGTACAATGGTTTTAGAAAATCTTTGAAAGACTTACATGATCTGATACAAAGTGAAGTGAGCAAACCCAGGAGAACATTGTATACAGTATTGGCAGTATTGTATGATGAACAAACGTAAATGACTTAGCTTTCTCAGCAAACAATGATCCAAGGTAATCTTAAAAGACTCGTGATGAAAAATGCTGTCCCCCTCCAGAGAAAGAACTGATGTCATCTGAAGACAGACCAAAGCATACTATTTTTTCTCCCTTCCTTCTTTCCTTCTTTCATTTCTTTCTTGCTTTTTGTTTTCTTACACAAAATGACTAATATGGAAATGTTTTACAAGACTGCACGTGTGTAACATATCAGATTGCTTACAGTCTCATGGAGGGAGGAAAATAAAGGAGGATCATGTAGAATTTTTAACTCAAAAACTTTTTAAAAAATGAATATTAAAATTGTTTCATATGTAATTGGGGGAGAAATAAATATTATTTTTAAATAAATTAATTGAACCTGCTTTTATTCCCTCAAAAAACTTGTTTCTGGCGAAAGCAACTGCCTAAGAACTAAGTGATTCTGTAGCTTATTTTTAGAGGAAGCACATGGGTTATTATTCGTGAACTAGTGTCAAAGTGAAAATCTATTGCCAGATATAGCCTACAACTCTTAGAAGTAATATAAGTCACCCATTTAGAGACCCCTACAGTCAATGCCTTTGTGAGTTGTGCCAGTTATCTCTAGAGGGGACAAAGAGGTGGTGGGGAATGACAAGATCAGATTGGACAATAATGAAATTATTGGTATAATGCAATTCATAGTTGAACACAGGCATTTCCAAAGGAAAATACAAACTGGAGGCTACTCCCATTTTTGAGTACTCACCAAAGGAGTCTTATAGTGTCAGTCATTAAAGACAACAAAAAGTGCTATGATTTCTGTGCCATATAAAATATTTCAGTCTTGTGCAATGGAAATAGATTCAGTTTTAGACAAAGAGGAACTCCTTTTTAAAATCTCAGCTGAGAATGTTATACCCATGTAATTTCGAGCGTATCACTTAATCCATCTTATCTCATCTACAAAATGTGGGAGTTTGTCTGCTTAATGCCCAAGGTACCTTTTAGCTTTAAGCCTGTGATCTTATAACTGAGCTGATTTTTTTAGTGATATAATCAATGGTGGCCTAGTAGAATATATTAATTATGCTTGCATCTGTAAAATTCTTTTAATCAGACAAAACATTTTAATCTGCCTTCTACTTTTATGTTTTGATCTATTTGCCAGAGATGGTGGTAGATTGTGCCAACATGGCTCATACTCAGTTAGTGTTTTGGGTAGGTAGTGTAATTTTAGTGACTAGTGAGTCATGTCAAGGTTGACCTGTAATCTTGTTCTGTTCCTATGGTTACATTTCTGCCCAATGGAAGAGAGAAGCAAGAAGTAAAGGAGAGCAGACATTTAATTCATCTAGCTATAGAACGTCAGAAGTTGAAGAAACATTATTCATCACCCAGTCCCCAATCTTTAAGATATTTCAAATAGGAGAGATGAGGCTTTAAGCAGTCACTTGAGAAATGTTTTTTGATTTACCATGAACATGATGTAAGTGAGCTCCACAAAAGCCCAATGACTAGATTTTGTTAAAGCAGAACTGGGGTTTTTGTTGTCTTGAATTCCAAGCCAGTGTAGCAAGCTCACTGTACAATGTATAAAGCCTCACACAAGCAGAGCTCATCAAAGATGAATTAGTGACTTTTAGGAAAGGCAAGTCTCTGTTGCTTTAACAAACAGCACTATAAAGAAATGTACCTAATTCCTGAGGTCTTTTGCATTTATTAAAGCTTTCAAACATACTTTCCCTCCAGACTGCAAGAGGAATATGCCAGCCAACCATGAAAGGTATGCGCTAACTGCTTCTCTCAGGATTTTGAGCAATTTTCCCTCTTTCAGTAAAGTACTGTAAATGTCAAACAGTAGATTGTAGTGTGACATCAGCTGAATCTGGTAGATGAAGAAATGCTCAGACTAAGAAACAAAAAGTCTGTTGTAGTTACACTAATCAAAACTACATAATATTAGGATGAAATGTATTGGTTCAATTATTATCCAAGATTTCAGTAACAAGGAGTGATTTCAACATGGATAGGAAGATCCCATATGTGTTAATATACTGACAACAAGACATCTGGCATGATATCACCCAGTTCAGGTAACAAAGCATTAAAATTATTGTAAATTTTGAAACTCGTGGTCTTTGGATTAGCATTTCAATGCTTCAAATGCCCGTGATTTTTTATTATAGATCTTGCCCATAATCCATACTGTGACTCTTATGGTGTCAATCAAAGGTCATTAAATGTTCAAGCAAACAACAGCATTGAACACCAGATATTTCATGTGATTTTCACTAAATCCCAACATTTCCCCTAAAAGAAAAGTTATATGGCAATGCCAAAGGAATTCTAGCAGTCTGCAGGCTAAGACACCAAGAAATCTACCAAAGTAACAGGCTTGGCATTTACGTTCGCCATTTCTGAACTCACATCATCTGCACTCTGCTTCTTCCCCTCCTCTTTCCCCTATTCCCTGTAGGAGTGCATAATCAAATACACTGAATTTTGTTCTACAATCCACTTAGAAATTTCCACTCTGATGATTTTAGCTCTTCTAGCCTATCCTCCAGATGCCCTTTTGGTACCATTCTTTCACAATAATCAGTAGTTTACAACTTTCCCAACCTACTTGATTAACATAGAAAGATATATGAAAGCAGAACATGTTCTGTCCTGCTTGACAGTATGCTCTGTTTACAGCATCAATACACCCCTGGTGATGATAGAGCTGAACTAAATAACAGATAACTGGAGCGTCAGGTTGACATGTACACAGGTACTTGTGTTAGAAAGGGGCATGAATCCTATTGAGGCAAGCCTTGTGTTCCGGGAGCTAATTGCCCATGAAAAGTGAATTCCTAAATTGAGGTAGCTCCAAGATCCAACCTCTGAGGGAATCCCTGAAAGTGAAAGTGCCAGAAAGTAAGTGAGAAAGGAATATGAGGTGAACATGTTCTGATCAGGAAGAAGAAAACTTTGTTCAAAATGTAGAGCACAAGAAGGTAAATTAATAGTGAAGAGATTAAAATGGAAGGGAATATGGTTACCAAGTTATCTAAATGACTTCACATGTCACTAAACAAATATTCTATGATAATGGAACCTGAATTTAAACCAAATGAGACCATGAACCAGTTAAGTACCCAAGAAAATGTTGAAACAGAGCAGCATATTCCTGAATGGTTCAAGTAGAATTTATGAAAGAGAAAACAGAAAAAATAGGAACTCTCCAAACTCTGTTGGAAAATGTTTCAAAGAAAGTAAATCTTAAAGAACTTATTGGAAGTACAAATAAAATAACTGAAGATTAATGTGGACGAAGAGAAGCAAAATGAAATAATATCAAAAGAACATGTGTTCTCTTTAAGGAAATCATATTGTCTAAGTTGCGTTCTCTGAAAATTGCAATAATCAAAAATCTGAGAATCATCATACATAAAATAATAGAAAATTCCCTTGAACATTTAAAGAATTTTTTCACTGTATTTTTCATTACAATTATTTCTCCTAGAATCCTTTTTTCTTATTCATCTAGATTGCTGTCCTATATAAAAATATTCTTAAGACATAAAAATAAGAAGAAAAATTAGTATGTGCAAACACCATTTCTTAAAAAAACAAAATATCAATTCAAGAAAATATTAACATTTTAGAGCCAAGTATAAGAATCCTTTAAATCAGAATAAGAGAAATGCACATCAAGTCACACAGTTGTTCTACCTTCATACCTTACATATTGAATGAAAAATAATGAAAATTGCCAATATTGTTTTGGCTTTGAGAAGATACCCCAGTGCATTGTTTTTTGTTTTATTTTGGGGCATTTGCACATGAAACCATAAATCTATTATGTACAGTTTGCTTTTCCTTTTAAATATATAATAAAGTTATCATGTAACTTTCTTTTTTTCCCCTCCCTCCCTTCCACTCTAGAGATGGCTAACATTAGACACAAATGTGTGTGTGTGTGTGTGTGTGTGTGTGTGTGTGTGTGTGTGTGTGTAACCATACTACACATACTGCTATTTATCCATTCTTTCTCTGGATGCAGACAGCATCTTCCTTCATAGGTCCTTTGTAGTTAAGACTCTAGTGTATTGTTAATGGAATTATGAATTAGTACAAACATTTTGGAAAGCAATTTGGAACAATGAAAATAATTTGTCATAAATGTTCATACTCCCTTTTCCCCTGAGATCTTGTGTCTAGTCATAGAGTCTCACAAGGTCATTGATAAATAAAATTTCTACTTACACCTAAACATGTATACCCTTTTTATAGCAAAGAATTGCAAAGAAAGGAGATGCTCATCATTTGGAGAATAGTTAAATATTGTGATATAGGTAGGCAATGTACAAAATGAATGTAGTGTACTTAAATATGAATTCACAATATTTAAAATTTAACTCATTGTCTTCCTCCTGAAAATCCTACTACCCTAATGCCTCTCCTATTATTGTGGAGGCCATCATCATCCTCCCAGTCCTTCAGACATATAGCCCCGGAGTTATCCTTGCACTCCTCACTGTCTCTCACTAACCCCACCCCACTATCCAATCTGTTTCTAAGATACGTAAATTTCTCCTTTGCCACCCCTTTCTAATATCCTCCTTTCTCCCCTCTGACACTGCCTTCAATATGGTGCACGTCCTCATCACTTCCGCCCTGTACTATTACAATATACTGCTGGTGGGTCCTTTCCCCACTCCAATCCATCCTTCATTCAGTCCAACCACAATAAAGTGATTTTCTTAAAGCACAGTTTAGATCATCATCACACACACACACACACACACACACACACACACACACACACAGCTGCAAACTCCGTTGTCTCCATATCACCTCCCATTAAATAAACAGCATTCCACATGGTGTTTAAAGTCCTTTACAATCTAGCCTCCCTATATATTTTCAGTCCTTTTACATCTTACTTTTCAATACTGTGACCCTGCTCCTCCAGATGTTCCAGGAATGAGACCTTTCATCTCTTAAATATGGGCATTTTCTCTTCTGTTTCCCATGTCTGAAATGTTCTCCTTCCTTACCTCTGCCTATTGACATTTCATGCTTCCTTTAGGTATCAACTAAAATTCCATTTTTACAAGAAACTTTTTCTAATTTCTTTATCCCCAGCATCATCCACAGTGCTTGATACATAGTAGGTAATTAATAAATGTTTATCGATTGATTTTAAGGGTATATCTCTTTGAGGAATGTAGCAATAAATGCATACAATACAGAGAGAAATATGGAAAGACATAACTTTTGCAGAGCAACGTATCTATTGCTATAAACACAATGTATAGGATGGGTATATTAATGTGTATGAAATGAATAAAAAGACAAAACATTCAAAATTGAATATTGCAAAATTATGAAGAACAAACATGACACTTAAGGACAGGTATTATTAGAAGACACATTTTTTGCATTGAATAGTTTCTTTAGGTGTGGAATGTTGCATTCATTTTTAGATTTTTAAAGATGAATTCACCAGTTTTTTTCAAATTTTTTTTCTCTTTTTTTATTATTTTCTTTAAAAGATATTCTTTGCTATATGGAATGCCTTTCTATGAGGCAGAATAGGGAAGGAAACATTGAGGAAATGTAATTGATATTACAACAAGTGATATCAACAAAATTTTATTTCAAAGCAAAGATTTCACAACAAAAAATTCCGTCACCTTCTGCCTCACTGTAAGGGATTATCCACTATGTAGTTAGATTGATTGATTCTTGTATTAGCATTTGTCATTTGCCCTATAGCTGAAGCCTTTCTAGAACTGTATGACCTGTTACATTTAGATCCAGTATGATACCCTACCATTACCAAGGCTTCCCTTCTTACCTTATTGAGGTATTCTGGCCCAAGTCATATTTACTTTTTTAAAAAATTGAAGTGGCATTTTTCTACCTTACAAGTAGGGAATTCTTTTTCTACAAAATGGCTGCTACTGAAACTGAAAAAACAAGCATCCCCTGGCAGGTAATGATTAAAAACCTTAGAAAACTATTTAATAGATTATTGTATTGCTGAAGTAAGACGACACATTAGAGACCATCTAGAAATACCCTCTTTGGAAAGAAAACAAAATTAAGTTTTAACTTTTATTGTTACATCACAGACATTTTTGTTATGCATTAGCTCCCTCTCACTTCAATCACAACAAATAAACTGACACTTATGACAACAAAAACCACCCAAGGAAAGCAAAGTGACTAATTTCATCTGATTCTATATGTAATGGACACAGTTATATATGTATTTGAGCACTTTCAGTGCCCATAGATTGCGTTATGTCTAAAGAATGGATTAAGTTGTTCCTTTATCTCATCTCTGAATAAGACAGGTCATCATTACATTTCCTTGTGACTTTGTTAACATCTCTCTCTTTCCTGAGCCTCTTGTTTCTCAGGTTTAACTTGCTTGTCCATTAATGAGCAAGATAAAGCTATCAGTTTCATTTAATAGTTAATACACCATTTACTTCTATTCGGTTAAATGCAAAAAAAAATTATTAAGTCTCTATTGTTTCCAAAATGCCTGTAGATGCTTAAAATTTAGATATATCTTGTCCCTTTTATCATTAAATTCAATGTCTCATAAAGGGATAAGATATAAATGTAGATAATTATGCTACATAATACAAAAAGATAAGAACATTGAGAGTAAAGATATATAATGTCCTTACAGATTAGGGAATTCTAGAAAGCTTCATTCAATTACTTTGCTCTTGAGTAGGCTTTCATAAGATGGCTACATATATGCCAAGGGCATTCTGTTATCAGAAAATCATTAAAACTTATTAAAATTTATTTAATAGCTATTAAGCTACTAAAGCTTCACTAGTATTTTTGGGACAATGAATAAACATGGTCTCTACAATAGGATAGTAAAGTGTAGGGTGTCTGCATCAACCTCTTTGAATGGAATTTAACAAACATGGATTGATGTCATTTGAGATATATGATGTTGTGCCGAGTAGTGTGAGATCAATAAGTTTTCTGTGAGTGACTTTCTCATCAACGATGGAGTTAAATTAGTATTTTGTTTTAAAAAATCAAATTCTGTTGAACCCTTTCATCACTGATTTAGATACTTTTGTAGATTACATCCTTATCAAATTTACAAGAAGTACACATTTAAAAGGCATTCCTAACTCGTTGAATGACTATATCAGGGTCCCAAGTGGTCTCAAGAGGATTTAGTTAAATTTGGTTAACTTTAGTAAAGGTGGAGCTTATGTTTTAAGATGAACAAGATAAGACTCAGAGGGTTTTCGATGACAGACTTTCACAGCCATATTTAATAATATGAAATTCTGTCATCTGGAATTAAATTTTTGTTCCTTTTGCCACTACTGTGCCTAATTAGATACTATTGGTGATAGTTTCTCCTTTCACTGTACATATTGCTGATGTTGTCCTGTTTCAAATCCAATGAGTGGAAGAACATTCTGGTGACTACAGCAGAAACAATCATTCCATTTAAAAAATTTCTATTCGTCTTTTACCCTCCCACTTTCTATCACCATTCTCCTTCTGCAAAAAAGGGTTTTGAACAAGTTTCATTTAACACCGAAGTATTTGCTATGATAACTTTCATATTCCAGTTTGTCATTTCTCCAATTAGCACATATTATCATGATTTAAAACCTGCTTCAACTTGGTAACCTACTCCACATCTTACATGCTTATCCTGCAGATAACAAGTGATATAATCAGCAGTTAGATTCTTTTATCTCTATGTTTAAACCCTTAGTAGACTGAACATGGAAAAAACTCTGGCAGAAATCTTAGCTCTCATTACAGCTCTCTCTCATTGTTCATCAGCTTCTGCAGCTAACCCCAATGATGCCCCATCCAACCTGAGAAGCCCAAAGTGTAAACCCTTAGAAAGTTAATTGTGTCATATTCTAGTGGAAAATCTTAATTTAAAAAAATGAGAGTGCTGGATACAGGATTTTGGTGCACAGTCCATTTGTGTTATCATTACTATCATTCAATCATCTACTCAATTGCCCCCACCTCTGTGAAATCTTTCTCAACTTGAAATGATCATTTATGGCTCTGTGGTTTCTTCAGGGCACATAAGAATATCTTAAATTAAGATTATTTGTCCCAATGACCCCAGCCTATATCATAAGAACTCACTATTTGACAAAAACTCCTAGGAAAACTGGAAAACAATATGGCACAAACTAGGTATAGATCATCTTACACCAGATACCAAAATAAGAACAAAATGGGTACGTGATCCACACATAAAATGTGTTACCACAAGCAAATTAGAAGAGGAAGGAACAGTCCACCTTTCAGATCTATGGAGAGTTAAAGAATTTAGGACCAAAGAAGAAATAGAGAGCATTATGAAATGTAAAAGAGATAATTTTCATCATATTAAATTAAAAAATTTTTCACAAGCAAAACCAATGCAACCAAGATTAGAAGGAAAGCAGAAATCTGAGACACAATCTTTATAGCAAGTGACTCTGAAAAAGGTCTCATTTCTCAGATATATAGAGAATTAAGTCAAATATATAAGAACACAAGCAATTCCCCAATTGATAAATGGTCAAAGGACATGAACAGGCAATTTTCTGATGAAGAAATCAAAGCTATCTATAGGCATATGAAGAACTGAATGAAATCACCTTTGATTAAAGAAATGCAAATTAAATCATCTCTAAGTTACCACCTCACACCTATCAGATTGGCTGATATGACAAAAAAGGAAAATGATAAATGTTGGAGAGGATATGGGAAAATTGGGACACAAATACACTATTGGTGGAGTTGTAAACTGATCTGTCATTCTGGAGAGGAATTTGGAGCTATGTCCAAAGGGCAATCAAACTGTGAATACCCTTTGAAATCCATCACTACCACTACTAGGTCTATATCCCAAAGAGATTGTAAAAAGGGGGAAAGGATCTACAAAAACATATTTGTATCAGCTCATTTTGTGGTAGCAAAACAAAATGTAAGTTGAGGGAATGCCCATCAATTGGGGAATGGCTGAACAAGTTGTGGTATGGTGGTATGTGAATGTAATGGATACTATTGTGCAGTAAGAAACAGGCTGGCAGATTTCAGAAAAACCTGGAAGGATTTGTATGAACTGTTGCAAAGTGAAATGAGCAGAAGCAAAAATACATTGGACATAATAACAACAATATTGTTATGAATGACATAGCTCTTCTCATAAATACAGTGATCCAAGACAATTACGAAGGACTCACGATGGAAAATACTGTCCATATCCAGATAAACAACAGATGGGGGGCAGCTAGGTGGTGCAGTGAGTGAAACGCCAGCCCTGGAGACAGGAGGACCTGAGTTCAAATCCATCCTTGGACACTTGACATACTTACTAGCTGTGTGACCTTGGGCAAGTCACTTAACCCAATTGCCCTGTCTTCACCCCTCCAAAAAAAAAGAGTTTGAAAAACAACTGATGGATCCTAAATGCATATTTTAGCGTACTATTTTCAATTACTTTATTTTTTTCCTTTTTTTCCTTTGGTGTATTTCCTCTTTCACAACTATGACTAATATGGAAATGTGTTTTACGTGATTACACATATATAACCTATATCAAATTACTTACCCTTTTAGGAAGAAGGGGAGAGGGGAAAAATTTGGAACTCAATCTTCTAAAAATGAATGTTCAAAATTGTCTTTACATAAAATTGAGTGGAAAATAAAATACTATTGAAAAAGAAAGTGTAAAAAAGATTTTTTGTAACACAATTAACCTTATCATTGAGGAGATTGTGAGCCTTTGAAAAGCAAGAATTTAGTTCTTTTTCTTCATGTCTCCCACTATCTGTAGATGCAGGTACTCCAGAAATGCTTTCTGAATGATATAATTAATGAGGAAATGTGTCAGTGAATGAATGAATGAATCAGAAAGATAAATTCAGTCCCAAAAAGAAAGCATCTTTCTAAGTGTTGCTAAAGGAATTGCATGCAACTCCTTGATGTGAGTTCAAAATAAGACCCCAGAGAATCACATTTAGCTATCTGTTTACTCTATATACCTTTTAGAACACTGACTTCTCAATCATCGACAGCTAATCCACATTGTCTCTGAGGAACCCATTCCAGGACTATAGGATTTTAGATGCATGACAAAGCAAATGAGAACAGAATTAAAATATTCCCCGAATAGCACTGAGATGGCCCCACCGTAAATGGTTGATGGAATATTCATAATGTCTGCTTTCCTTTTCTTTGTTTGAAAATGGATACTGTTCCTTTGATGGACATTTAATTCCAGAGGTTGCTACCTGCTTCCTATCTCTCTTTGCTCAGAAATTAAATGAGTATGTGCCTGAGCTCCTGCTATAATAATCTCCTTAAATGCAGAGAGAGTTAGTGTTGGAATAGTAGAATATTAGAATCTTCAAAGAGGGACAATTATTGAGGGAACTAGATTAATGAGATGTCATAACAACTTAGCTAGATTCACCGCTGACCTTTCTCCTAGAGAATGGGTTTGATAAATGTAGTTCATTACTAAGTTCTGACATGAAAATAGGAACACACTCTATGTTTCTTGGCAGGCTGATCAATATTTTATCTGCCAAAGCATATACAAAGGTTGAGTAAAAGGTCCAGAAGTTGCCTGATCTGGTCAGGAACAGATCCCCGCCCCTGTGATAATCTCAACCTTAAGGACAGTAGAGACACTTCTTCTGTGAGCTATTTGTCAAATATATTACTGCTTTCCATGTCCTAAGGGAATAAAAGGATGACTAAAGAGGTGTTTCAGGGGAGAAGACTTATTTTCACATATATCCCTGAAAGCAGGGAAAGAAAGGTTGTGGATTTCTTTGTATCTCTCTGCTTTTTTGATTTTTGTATACCCACAAAGCAGGCCAACCAAATCTTTTCAAAAAAGAATTAGCCCTTTAGGAATGAAATTTGTGAAGTTTCTTAGCAGGTAAATCTTTCAATCTGGTAAATATGAAATCGTTTATCTGGTGCCACTAGGAGGGAATTCACCTTCAAAATTCTCTCATGCCACAAAGCCTGTGATAGGTTGTGAAGGGATTTTCTAATTCTTTCTTCATCTAACCTTGGAAACATATTAAGATCTTTGTTATACTTAGACTAGTTGCCATCTTCTAATCATTAAGTTTCTAGGGATCCTTATAGGAACTGAACCAGTGATTTCATCAGTAAAGGGAACTCCTAAGGCAGCATATTCCTTCCTCTGCTAATGCAGGTCTCTGCACCTCTTCTGAAACTAAGAGACTTTGAAATTTGCCCATAGCACTAAGTCATTAAGTGACTGGCCCAGTACCCCATGACTAGTATTTCTCAGAGGCAAGTCTTTAATCTAGGAGTTCTGGATTGCAGGACAGTTTTCTATCCTCTGGACTATGCTACATCATGAATTAATGTAATATAATAAAGATTTTTTATAAACTAGTGTAAAACAAAATAATGAGTCTTAGAATGAACCATGCCAATCCCAAAGGGCCCAACAAAAATTATTTTTGGCTTTACAGTTCCCTCTAGCTCAAAGAGGGATGGGTACCATTGATGGCATTTTCATTTGTCCTTTCCTCTTCCTTCAGGTCTCTCTTAGCTCACAATCTGTTTGTTTCTGAGTTCATGGAGGCTGTCATTGTTTATATATCATCCTCCAATTACTTATATTGAGTTCTCCAATCTATATACCATTTTGAAGTATACTTTACATATGCTATCTTTGCAATCAGACACTTGCACTTCATATACATTGTCTATATTGTGACTCAGAACAAGCCTATGAGCTAAAGACAGCAGGAATTTTCTCCCCCTTTTACAGGTGAGGAAACTAATGCTCGGAATAATCAATTGATTTGCCCATGGTCTCACAACTCAGAATTTTCAAAGGAGGGTGTGAACCAAGGTGTAAGAATCTCAGTTACTTTTCACTGTACCACATGCTTTTGTTCGACTTTTCCAAGGTGATACTGATAAGAATATGACATTTGCCAACTAATTGAATATCCATTGATTACTTTCATATATTTAGTTTATAATGATATGACTAGGATAATCTCTCAAGTTAAGCTTTTTAGGATCAGAACCATCTTCCACATCATTCATTAATTCAACAAAGATTTAACGACCTTATATATGCTTAAAATGGAACAATTTCTCCTTCTGACCTGGTGTTTGAAAAAATTTCTTCAATTTTATAAGACTTGAGTTACGCTATAAGGATGGGCAGACTTTTGATTAATGGAAAAGGGGGGCCATCTGGAAGACAGGGGCATTCCAGGGAGAGGGAATGGTGTGAGTGAAGGCATAGAAAAAACATGTGTGTGTGTGTATGATTAATGATCATTATATAATATACATTATGTATGTGTATGTACATGTACATACACACACATACATACAGATGATGTTTGGGGCAGGGGAAAGAGGTAATGACTTAATATACTCATAAAGACCTTCAGTAAAGAACTCAATGTCAGCATAAGGTAGTTGGGTGGCACAGTCGATAAAATGCTGGGCCTGTACTCAAGACAACCTGAGTTCAAATCTGCTTTCCAACACTTGGTAGCTGTGTTAGCCTGGGCTCATCATTTAACATCTAGCTTCCTTTACTTTCCTTACTCATAGAATGTGAAAAATAATAGTCCCTACTTCCCAGAGTTGTTGAGAGACTCAAACAAGGTATTTATAAATTGCTTAGCACAGTTTCTGGTTCATAATTGATACTTAATGAATTCTTGTACCTTTTCTCTTCTTGTCTCTGTGTTGCTATGCAAAAACCATTCATTTAGACTCCACTAATGTAAAATTTGTGGCTTTTCAGCAAATAACATAATAAAATGCACAAAGACTATTTAATTTTCATAAAATAATAGGCCTTTCAAGTTCTGTCAAACATTTATGAAGCTCACATTTATATATACACATACACAGATATAGATACAGATATGTATGTGTGTATATATATTAGTTTTGCTGTAAAAAGGCTATAGTTGGCCAGATATCCAGTGCTTTAATCATACAGACACACACGCTATTAGAATAATTTACCATCTCTTCCTAACTTCAAAGAAATATAATAACCCCTCAATTGTATGTATCATTTCTCGTCTCTTCTTTTCTGTTGTGTACATCAGACAAAAGTTAATATTACAATCACAGTAGCTCAAAGACCCCGCTAAGGAAAATTCCTCACATTCATACAGAAGTTGGGTCTTTTATTCTAAATAAAATAGTAAATTTATCTCTAGATAATCCCTGTCCTTTTAGCATTTGAGAAAAAAATCAGGATATAAGAAACTTTTAATTATAATAAACCAGCCACATGTATTTGAGTGTCTATTATTGGATGTGGGAGAATTGGCTAAAAAGCAGATTTTTTTGGAATTTCCCTCATCATTGAAGAAATTGGTATACCTTATAATTTTATATTTCTACTCTGAAATGCCTCCAGGTCAAGGCCAATGTATATCCTTTCACATTTTCCCTTTGTCTTTTCCCCCTCTGATGTCAATTCTTTTTTTCCTCTGCTCCCTGATTTCTTGTTGGGGCTATACTGACTGTTCCCCACTCCTGCTACTCAATGCTTGAGTTCCTTACTGGTTTTTTTCCACATCTCTTGCAGAGTTTATTTCTCACTTAAGAACATCAGTGCCTGACTGAATTATGCCTTTTGCTTCAAAGATGATGTGAAAATATTCCCATGACAAAGAGGGCAATGACCTCCATATTATAAATACTAACATGCCGAGAAGTATTCAAATCCCTGTAATATCTATAAAAAATTGATAGATGTCTATGTCATACTTGCCTGTCCCTTGAAACAGCTTCTCTAAGAAGCCCAAGTTGGGAATTTTTCCTTAACCTTAGTAGTTACTATGTATAATGGAAGATAATAGAAATTCATTAAAAATCTTTTTATTTCAATTTCAAACTGGCTTCCCCATCTTTTTCCTGAACTCATAAATGAGTCTTTACTATTTTCACTCATTTTCACTTGAGGGTTGCTTGATGATCTCAGAAAAGGAAACATTCTTCCTTGTAGCCATCTGCCTTTTGTTTTCAACTTGCCAATATGCCAGTCAAGCAAGGGGCTTTTGAGACCTGTGATTTCCAGGATAAATATAGAGCCATTGCTTTACTGAAAATTTGTACTTCCTCTTGATTTTGCCCTAAAGTTAGTCACTAATAATTATTTAGTAATTTTTTTAAAACTTTACTATGTGTCCCTCACTGTGATAAGAAATAAGAACGGAAATAAAATTTGAAAGGTAGTACCTGCCCTCAAGCGGCTTATATTCTCGAAGAAAACAGCACGTGACAGAGAATTCAAAACAGGAGGTTGATATGGGAGTGGCATTAAACTACCTCCTGGAGGCGTGTCAGAGAAAATGTCATAGATATAAGTGATCAATGCAGACTGGAGGAAAACAAATATCTTACTGGCCTGGTCCTCCTCATTAATTTGAAGTAAAGGCAGGAGCTATCCTGTCAGAAGTAGAACATTAAGGATAGGTTACTTCCATTCTTAGAAGTAACAGAAGGGGTACTGTTGGCTTTGAGGGTGAAGAGGTTTTTATGGCACTGTCTTAATGAGAAAGTCCTAATGAGATTGAAGTAACGGTGCAGCCTGTAGAAGAATGACCCAATTTCTTTATTCTTTATTGAATTTAATTATATCTCTTTTTTCTTACTTACCTATCACAGAATTCTTCTAAAGCGTTTTGATTATATCTTTATGTGTCATGGACTTTAATCTGGCCTCATTTCCAGGACCTAATTCTCTTAGAGAAAGCAATTCAACCTTGCTAGCTTAATATCAGTTGATTATTACAAATATCCCACTATTCCATCTTTTCCCCATATTCATTCAAGATTATTTCCCTACTTCATAGAAGGTCCTATACTAGTGTGCCGTAAGATGGGGGCAGCTGGGTTGTGCAGTGGATAGTGACAGTTCTGAAGTGAGGAAGACTCATCTTCCTGAGTTCAAATCTGGCCTCAGCTACTTACTAGCTATGTGATGCTGGGCAAATCACTTAACTCAGTTTGCATCAATTCCTCATATATAAAATTAGCTGGAGAAAGATATGGCAACCATTCCAGCATCTTTGGCAAGTAAACCCCAGCTAGGGTCATGAATAGTCATACATGATGGAACAACAACCAAAAGATATAGTCCTGTGCCTCACAGAGCTTACAGGATAGCAATTTTCATGTCTTTTTACAGTAATTGCTCAAATTTCTAAGGAATTTTATAGCTTATAAATTACATTTCTCAAAATAATATTAATGAAGTATGAAGTAATTGATATCCTTATTTTAATAGATAAGAAATCCAAAACACCAGGAATTTAAGTGACTTGGTGAATTCTTAATGCTAAGTACCAAATTCCAAATTTTCTATCATCAAATCCAATGCTTTGTCACCTATGTTAAATGGATAATGCCCAGTCCCGTACTTGTTGGTATTTACTGGTGGTGATATTGATCTTTTAAAGCAATATCTATACTTTTTCCTTCTATTGTCAGGGATACTGAAATTGAGTTTTGCACTTGGGTGCTTTGCCCCATGTAATAGATTTGAGAAAAAAAGAAAACAAATTATAGCCTGTTAAAACCACTGGGAATCAGTATGGTATAGGATACCAAAGTCAGAAGACATGGATTCATAATGTGTTTCTGGCACTTGCTACTCACTTGGCCTTGGGGGAAAAAACATAACCATCCTAGCATTTGGGTTCCATATCTCTAAAGTCCTTTCTTGCTTCAAAATTATAATCCTATTTCATACACCTAGAAAACACTCTTTCCTTATCGCCACCTCAAAGAATCTCCCCTCTTCCTTTCAGAAGAACCTTGACCAACATATTGTGCATGAAGATTTCACTCTCCCTCCCAAACTAACATGTATTTATCTACATTGTGTCTATTTACTTCACATTTTTTTCTGTATAGACTTTCATATGTTCTTATTGTCTACACCATTAAGATTCTAACTCCTTTTTAGTAGGGATTTGTTTCATTCTTTGCAATTATATTATCAGTTCCTGACACATGGTTAGTATTTCAGAAATGGTTGTTGATTGTTTTTTCAGTGATCTTATGCCATCATCCCATGACCCTTTCCCCATCTCATACACTTCAGGCATGAGTCAAGTGGTAGACAAAAGAGGAAAAGAGCTTGTGTGGTATTTTCTGGTGCTCCTTTGTGTGGCGATGATGATGACGATATTCATTCACATAGTATTTTATGATTGGTAAAGTACTTTGCCAATATCTAATTTGATCCTCCTAACAGCCGTGTAAGGCAGGTGCCATTATCCATATTTTGTAGATGAGGAAATTGAGGCCAACTCAGTTAACCAATTTCTCTAGGGTCACTCAACTAGTAAGTGTCAGAGGTGATATTTGATCTCATCTTCATGATTCCAGGGCCAGTTCATGTGTCACCAACTGCTTTGAGACAGAAGTTAAAGTAACTTGCCCAGGTGGGAATAGTGACACAAAGTGGTTTTAAAAATCTACCTGTGTGTATGCAATATAAATTCAAAAGAAAAAAGTGAGAGAATTATTGTGAAAAATCTTTTCCCTCAGCATTGTCCCTTCTAACTTAAAAAAAATTAATTTTGCAGTCACTTATTATTTCTTCCTCCCATTGACCTACCCGCTTCCCAATTAAATTCTTTTTAACAAAAATAAAACTCTCAGAACAATGCATTTTTGTTTATCATTTTAAAAAATTCCTTCTTAACACATCCAAAAGTATGCCTCTCATTCTTTTTTTAAATCTATTATCCCTGAGGCACCTTTTTGCTTTTACACAGCCAACAAAGAGCAATGAATCCTTAGTAAATGAACTCAAAATTATCTTAGGCCATAAAGAGAAGATTAGAATAAATCTTTGCTTAGATCAGAAGATCAATGGAAAATTCAGCTCTGCCAATGTTTTCATCCTTTCTTAGGAAAATATTTTCTTGGTGAAAAGTTCTGTGCCTTCCGTGTAGGTAGGGCTTTTTACTCTATTTAGAGTTATCAAGTCCAAATTTCCCATTCCAGAACTCATATACCATTCATTAAATTTTAACTGTTTTGAATCTCTTTTTCTTTTCCTCATTCCAATCATGATAACTACAAACATAATGTATAAAGCAGTTTTTAATATGTGAATTATGAGGTCCTTCAGTTGAGAACATTCTCAGAATCGATGATCAAATTCAATTGTTTGCTTAAACGTCCTTTTCCTTCTCTGAAATTGCCTGTTGTAGCTTTACAACACATTATAGTTAATATTCTACAGTCATTGAACAATATGAGGAAATTCTAAAAACATAGTTATAGATTTTTCTTCATTAGGATTTATACAAAATATCTACCTATTCACAATTTATTGTTTTCTAGGTTTCTTCAGTTTTTGTTTTTCCTCAGTTTTGTATATGTACAAAGTACAGTTGCATAAGTTTCACTTACCTGAATAAATCACTTCTTCTCTGCCTTATTTTCTTTAAATCTAAAGTTTATTCATTGGACTAAATGAAATCTTAAAGGTTCTTCTTTTCACATTTATGATTGTGTACTGATGATCTAAAACATACTTTTATTGATTCTGTAGTTGTCTGTGGTATGCTTAGTGATCCCTTAGGTATTAACAATATATTTATAAATAATTTGAATGTCTATAGCATACTTTTAAGATGTCATACATTTTCTTATTACAATGTTGTATTCAATTGCAAATACAAGGAAAGTGAAAAGCATTATAAAGATGTACCATCAATGCAAACAACTTTTTACATTGGCAGTTTTCTTCCAAATCCCCACCACCACCACCAAAAAAAAAGATTTATTCAATTTGCATGCAGAGTCTTTTATCCCTTTATTAGTTGGAGACCATGTTAGAGACAGAGACAGAGACATAGAAGTTATCAGTCCTCCGCAATCCTGTTTGGTCATTATTCTGATAAGGATTGAGGATAATAATATTCTATTACAATTATATAACTTTTTTACATTTTTTTTACATTTTCTTATAAACTTATGTTTATATAACTTTTTCATGTGTTTCTCACTTTATGGGCAGTCCCACCCACATTTGTCTTCCTTTCTCCTTCCATCTTTTTCATAAGATCATGAATACATAACAGAACCCTTTCCAAGGTTTGTCTAAATAGACTCCCTCTGTGACCACTGGTGATGTAAGGGATTTTCCCATATTTGAATGGAACCAGTTTATCTTTGTTTAATTCTTTATCATTGTTTATTCATGTTTAGTTTATTTCTCATCACACTTGTGCTTGAATCTTAATGTTTCTACCTAACTCCTGCCTTTTCATAAAGAATGCCTGGATGGGGGGCAGAGCCAAGATGGCAGAGTAAAAGCAGAGACTTGCTTGAGCTCTCCCCCAAATCCCTCCAAATACCTATTAAAATGCCTCTAAACAAATTCTAGAGCAGCAGAACCCATGAAATAAAAGAATGAAACAAATTTCCAGTCCAAGACAACCTGGGAGGTCGACAGGAAATGTCCGTTACACCAGTCTGAAAGAAGAGTGCTGTCCAGCATGAGACATACCAGCACAGACTGGGTCCCCCAGAAAACCTGGAGCAGACCTCAGAGGACTGAATCATTGGTAGCTGTGGTGGTTTCCAAGACATCTTAACCCACAAACATCAAAGAAAACTTAAAATATCAGTAAGGAAGGTCTGTTGGACCTGGGTGAGAGATGAGCATGTTCTGGCCACAGCCCCAGGGTGTTAGTGATGGTGGTGGCAGCAGCGGTGGCAGTGGCTGTTTCTGGAATTGTCAGGTGACAGACCACATGGGGACCGAGCAGTTTATTGTGGGGGGGGTGGTGTTGAAGGGATCTCTTTCCTGATACTGAAGCAGGATTCTCTTGCTTTGCCTATGCCTTAATTTGGGTCACAGTCCTGGGTAGCAGTCCTGGGGCAAGGAGGAGAACTGGTGTGGCAGAGCTTGTGGCAGTATTGGATAGGGAATGCTCCTCACAGTTCCAAGGTAGAAAAGAGTGCTTTTTGTCACCCTCAGATAAAAGCACAGACCAGGAGGGGAGTAAACACCTCTCCTTTGATCATATAACCTTGGAAGAACTCAAAATTTACAGGTCTCTAGAAATATCTCTGAAAACAGCTGCACAAAACCCCTGAAGCTTGGGACAGTACACCTTCCATCCTGGCAACAGAGGCCTACCTTAACAAAGGGATTAAAAAGTCAAGTAATTGGCTGGGGAAATGAGCAAGTAGCAGGAGAAAAATCAGGCTATAGAATCTTACTTTGGTGACAAAGAAGATCAAAATATACAATCAGAAGAAGACAACAAAGTCGAAGCTCCTACATCCAAAGCCTCCATGAAAAATATGAATTGGTTGCAACATGTGGAAAAGCTCAAAAAGGATTTTGAAAATCAAGTAAGAGAAGTAGAGGAAAAATTGGGAGAAGAAATGAGAGTGAGGCAAATAAATCATGAAAAATGAGTCAACAGCTTGCTAAAGGGGACCACAAAAGTGCTGAAGAATATGACACCTTAAAAAATAGACTAAACCCTTTAACAACATGATTGTTGGGGAAGTGTTTTTCATAGTGATACATCTGTGGCCTATGTTGAATTGCTTGCCTTCTTAGGGAGGGTGGGTGGGAAGGGAAGAGGGAAGAAAATTTAGAACTCACTGTTTTAAAAGCAGATGCTCAAAAAAAATTATTTTTGCATGCAACTGGGAAATAAGATATATATGAAATGGGGCATAGAAATCTATCCTGCCCTACAAGAAAATAAGGGGAAAGGGGATGGGGGGGAGTGGGGTAACAGAAGGGAGGGCTGACTGGGGAACAGGGCAAATGGAATGTATACCATCTTGGAGTGGGGGCGGGGTAGAAATGGGGAGAAAATTTGTAACTCAAAATCTTGTGGAAATCAATGTTGAAAACTAAAATATTAAATAATAAAATATGAAAAAATAGGCTAACCCAAAAGGCAAAAAAGATGCCCAAAAAACCAATGAAGAGAAGAATGCCTTAAAAAGCAGAATTGACCAAATGGAAAATGAGGTCCAAAAGTTCACTGAAGAAAATAATTCCTTAAAAATTAGAATGGAGCAAATAGAAGCTAATGACTTTATGAGAAATTAAGAAATTATAAAACAGAACCAAAAGAATGAAAAATAGAAAACAATGCGAAATATCTCATTGGAAAAACAACTGACTTGGAAAATAGATACAGGACAGATAATTTAAAAATTATTGGACTACCTGAAAGCCACAATCACAAAAAGAAAAGAGACCCTAGACATCATCTTTCAAGAAATTATCAAAGAAAACCTCCCTGATATTCTAGAATCAGAAGGGAAAATAGGAATTGAAAGAATCCACCAATCACCTCCTGAAAGATATCTCAAAAGAAAACTCCTAGGGATATTGTAGCCAAATTCCAGAGCTCCCAGGTCAAAGAGAAAATATTGCAAGCAGTCAGAAAGAAACAATTCAACTATTGTGGAAAGACAATCAGGATAATGCAAGATTTAACAGCTTCTACATTAAGGGATCGAAGGGCTTGGAATATGATATTCCGGAGGTCAATGGAGCTAGGATTAAAATCAAAAATCACCTACCCAGCAAAACTGAGTATCATACTCCAAGGCAAAATATGGATTTTCAATAAAATAGAGGACTTTCAAGCTTTCTCAGTGAAAAGACCACAGCTGAATAGAAAATTTGACTTTCAAATACAAGAATCAAGAGAAGCATGGAAAGGTAAAGAGGAAAGAGAAATCATAAGGGACTTATTAAAGTTGAACTGTTTACATTCCTACATGGAAAGATGATGTTTGTAACTCATGAGACCCCCTCAGTATTAAGGTAGTTGGAGAGAAGAGAAAGAGAGAGAGAGAGAGAGAGAGAGAGAGAGAGAGAGAGAGAGAGAGATAAAGGGCACAGGGTGAGTTGAATACGGAGGAATGATATCCAAAAAATAAAATTAAGGGATGAGAGAGGAATGTACCGGGAAGAGAAAGGTTGAGGTAGAATACAGTAAATTATCTCATATAAAATAGTCAAGAAAAAGCTTTTACAGTGGAGAGGAAGAGGGGTGAGGTGAGAGGGAATGAGTGAACCGTACTCTCATCAGATTTGGCTTAAGGAGGAAATAATATGCTCAATTGGGTGTGAAAATCTATCTTACCCTACAGGAAAGAAATGGGGAAGAGGATTAGAGAAGGGGCGATGACAGAAAGGAGGGCAAATGGAAGGAGGGGGTAATCAGAAGCAAACACTTTTGAGGAGGGACAGGGTCAAAGGAGAGAATAGAATAAATGGGGGGGCAAGATAGGATGGAGGGAAATATTGTTAGCCTTTCACAACATGACTGTTACAGAAGTGATTTGCATGATTGCACATGTATAACCTATAACGAATTGTTTGCCTTCTCAGTGAGGGTAGGTGGGGAGGGAGGGAGGGTAAGAATGTGCAACTCAAAGTTTTAAAAAGGAATGTTAAAAATTGTTTTTACATGCAATCTGGAAATAAGATATACAGGCAATGAGGTATAGAAGTCTTTCTTGCCCTAAGGAAAATGGAAGGAAAGGGTATAAGAGAAGGGGGTGGGGGTGATGATAAGAGGGAGTGCAGATTGGGGGAAGGGGTAATCAGAATGGATGGAGATGTAGAGAAAATTTTGAATTCAAAATCTTCTGGAAGTGAATGTTGAAAGCCAAAAATAAATTAATTACTATCTCTAAAAAAAGAGAGAAAGAGAGAAACAAACAAATAAACTCTTAAAAAAAGAATGCCTGGATGTCTTCTATTTTGTTAAATGTCATTTTATCACCTTTAGTATTATATATAGTTTTACTGACTGAGTTATTCTTGGTTATAAGCCTTTATCCTTTACTTTTTATAATATTTTATTCTAGGTTCTCAGCTTTGGTATAGTGGTGTGATGGCTCTTTTTTTAATACTTTCTTTTTCTCTGTAGAATTTTTTTTCTTCGACCTGCTACCTCTGGAATTTAGCTATGATGTTCCTGGGAGGTTTTATTTTAGGGATTTTTCTAGGTC
Organism: Trichosurus vulpecula; assembly: GCF_011100635.1. Classification (NCBI taxonomy): domain Eukaryota; kingdom Metazoa; phylum Chordata; class Mammalia; order Diprotodontia; family Phalangeridae; genus Trichosurus; species Trichosurus vulpecula. Next base: position 25,766,967 of record NC_050575.1, on the reverse strand, counting down.
AATATTATGAATTCTTTCCATTTCTACTCTATGCTCTGATTTCATCTAGATAGTTTTAAGTTTTCTTGAAATCAGATTTCCAGACTCTGGTTTTGGTCATAGCATTTCAATAATAAAATGATTTCTAAATGTTATCTCTCATCTGTTTTCCAGGTCATTTTTTTGCTTTGAAATATCATTTTGTGTATATTTTTCAATCTTTTTACATTTAAGAAATTTCTTATGGTCTCATGGATTCATTGGCTTAATTTTTAAGGAGTTTTTTGCTTTGGGAAGGTTTACGAACTTTTCCCTTTCCAATTCTTTCTTTCATAGCTCTCATTTTTTGGGTGAGGGAAGGGACAAGGCAGTCAGAGTTAAGCAACTTGCCCAAGGTCACCATGTCTGAGGCTGACTTTGAACTCACATCCTCCTGGCTCCACAGCTGATGCTCTATACTGTACCACCTAGCTGCCCCAGCTCCCATTTCTTTTATAATTGCTTCCTCAAGCACACTCAATTTAGGAAAAAAATTCTTACCTTTTTTTTGTTAAACTCTTGATTTATCTCTTTCAGACATTCTAGTTAAGTTTTTCTTCAGACTGTTTTTTCTTTTTTTTTTTGTTTTTATGTGTTTTGAAGTCATTCTGTTCTTTAGCATTTGAGTTTTGAGCTACCTTTCACCATAATGACTATTTTTTATGAGATTGGTTTTTTGTTATTGTTTTTTCTTCTCATTCTTACAGATTAATTCCTGACTTTAAACAATGGGATGGTTTGACTCTGGAGCACTTCTAAACTGGTCCTATTAGTGCATTCTTTGTATGTGATGTTGTGCTATTCTAAGGCCTTAGGAATAGGCTTGGGACATGCAAGGTTTCAAATGTTGCCAGAGTGTCCCAATCCAGGGCAAGGTCTGATTGTTCTACACCACCACCACCACCCCTACCCACTTTTGAACCATGTAATGTCTTGACCAAAATTTTGGATAGGAGGAAAGGTGTTTGCTGCTTGATTCAGACCCTGTCAGCTGCCTTGATGCTCTATCCTTTCAGAGTGGCAGAATGTTGGGCTCCATTTTGGTTTAGAATTGTTCCCTCTTTATTCCTTTATAGACTTGTCTAGATGGTCGGAAATTAGATGTCCTCTTCCTCAATCCTCAATCCCTTGGACCCTTCTAAGGCCTTTGAGAGTACTGAACATCCTCTCTTCCTTTATACTTTCTTTTCACAATTTTTTTATGGACAGTACTCTCTTCTGCCTAACTATTTCTACCTCCACCCTATTTGACTTCTTCTTAGTCTCCTTTTCTCAGTCCTCATCTACATCATGCCTTCTATACTATTTTAGATATTGACCATATTACCTACCATAGTTTTGCTTACCATCTATGCTGATGCTTTGCAAATATCCTAATCCTGGGGCATCTAGGTGGTGCAGTGAGTAGAGCATTGGCCCTGGAGTCAGGAGAACCTGAGTTCAAATCTGGCCTCAGACACCTGACACATGTACTAGCTGTGTGACCTTGGGCAAGTTACTTAACCCCAATTGCCCTGCCCAAAAACAAACAAAAAAAAATCCTAATCCTACTGTAATCTCTCTACTTACCTCCAATCTTATATCTTCAATTGCTCTTTTAACATCTCAAAGCAGATATCCAGTAGATATCTTAAACTCAATATCACTAAAGTCAAATTCATTATCTTACAGAATGGTACCATATTGCCTGTTCCTCAGGCTAGTAGTTATCTTCAACTTCCTACTATCTCTCACCTTTATTCCCTCTCCCCCTGCCATATCCAATCTATTACCAAGCCCTCTTGATTATCTTTTCAAAATATCTCTAAGATACCCGCTTTTCTCCTATGACACAGCCACCACTCTGCCATAGACCCTCATCACTTCATGCCTGGACTATTGTAATACAGTACCATTGAGTCTGTTTCAGATCTCTTCCTATTCTAATTGTTCCCTGAATTCAGGCACTAAAGTGATTGTCCAAAATGCAGTCTTACTTTGTCAGCACTAAACACACACACACACATACACACACACACATACACACACACACCCTCAATAAGTCCAATAAACTAGATTTTGTTTTGCAATATTTGCTAGTAAATGATATGATGGATCTAAGGAACTTTATCACAAGTATTACCATTATGATTTTGCCACAATTTCAGATACTTCAGCGAGTGGCAGCTAGGTGGCTCAGTAGACAGAGCATCAGGCCTGGAGTGAAGACATGAGTTCAAATCCAGTCTCAGACATTAATTAGCTCTGTCACCCTTAGCCAGTCTCTTAACCCTGTTTGCCTCTGTTTCCTCATCTGTAAAAATGAGCCAGAGAAGGAAATGGTAAACCATTCTAATATTTTTGCTAAGAAAACTCCAGATGGGGTCACAAAGAGTTGGACATAACTGAAAACAACTGAATAAGAACAATAATAGAAAGTTATAAAAACCATTTTAGATAATGCAGCTACATATATGAGGTACTTCAAATATTGTGGCTGTTTACCTCTCAGCATGATTAAGAATTTTGAACATTTTTCTTCCATCACTAGAGGAAAACTGTATCATATTATGAAGGCAGTAGATGATTGAAGAAAAGGTGAAAATTATTGCACTGGTTTTCATACTTCCATCAGTTTCTTTGCTTTGCTGTTCTGACAAGCAATAAAGACATACCCTGAGATGCTGTCTCTACCAACTTGTAATAAAATTTTGATGGTGGCACAGTTTTTCTTCAGTATCTATGTTCTTACCTTCCTGTTTTCTTTGTTTTTTAATGCCTGGACTTATTTGTTTGCACCATGTGGTGTCCGTGGGAAAAAGCCCTTGTGCCCAACCTCAAGCAGCCCAGTCTCCTTAATTCTGTTCAGATGCCTCAATCCCTCTGATGAATTTATGTCTGGGAACAGATTAGTTTGTCAAACCTGCTAGAGCCAGTTACAATTAATGTGTATAACATAAACCTTTACTGAGTAAAGGCCATTTTCAAGGTGCTATGATGCAAGATGCTATGGTTTGAAGGAGCAGATTGAATTAAAGAAAGGGCAGACATTGTCCCTAGCTTTGTCAAGTTTACAATTCTGTAGGTGAATAAAACACATAGAATATGTGTAAATAACTCTACCATGAAGCAGGCTATAATGATTTCTGGAGGATTATTTGATTTTGAATCATACATTGACACGGTATTTCAGAGAATACTTCAATGAAATTTCTCAGATCCAATCAAGTAAGTAACATTTATTAAGCCCTTACTATTTGTCCTTCACTGTGGTTAGCATTGGGAATACAAATATAAGCGCAATGAAGGATTGTCCCTTCCCACAAGGTACTTGTATTCTAAAGGGATAAGAAAACCCTTAAAAAGTATCTGAACAGTATAATGAACCTGGGAAAGTACACATGTAGGGGCATGGCAGATTCCAAGGCCTGAGGTAGACCATCTGCAGAGTAACTTAGAAGAGAATTAAAACATGGTTGGTGTGGACATTTTCTTTAAAATATACATTCTGAGAAGAACAAATGAATTAGTCAAAAGGTCGAGAATATCAGAGAGTACTTTCTGGTTGTCAGAAGTCCAGGATTAGAATGAGCTGACTGACTTAGGAAGCTTCTCTGTCATAGGAGGAAACATTGGGGTCAAAAGTGGATCAGTAATGCATCCTCTGTGATAGTTCCAAGTTTGTTCCTGCTAGTTTTTCGAATAGCCCTACTGCCACAGGATTCTCAGATCTCTGCAGAACCATTCCACCCCATGGCAGAGAATCCCCATGTCCAAACTATGTGATCTAGGATCCAGATTTCTAAGCACAAGATAAAGTTTTTGGCCAATGGTAATTCATATCTTTTTTGGACCTTCCATGTTTTTTTATATATGAGGTCACTGAATGTGCAGTGGGGGACTTAGATCTTGAACAAAGTTCTCTAAATGAAATAGAAAAAAATATTGAGAGTTAGATCTATTATGATGGTGAGGCTTCCATGGATCCAGGCAGCCTAGAGACACAAGATGCTGCTTCCTGAGCAGAGTTTATAATTCACATTCCCAATTAGCTCCCAAATGCTCGGCAGGTGCATTTTGCCAGCTGTTTCATGTCTATATGCAAATACTACTTCCTAGGAAGGCCTGCTGAGCTCCTCCGGTGTTGTGACAAAACAAGTCCTCTGTGGGAGTGAACATTTACAATTGAGTCTTGCCTTTTAATACTCTAATCAAGGAAGAATTAGCAGCTGGAACTCCAACCCCTCTTAAAAATCCTAGGGTTTGATCATCAGACACTGCTATGAGAATTAATTCTGGAAGTGAGGAGTCAACCACCGCATGCAAAAATCACACCTGCAGTATTGTTCTCCATCATCTCTGGGACCCATTTGTCTTCAGTGGCAATGTGGTAGCCTGTTCTTTTGGAAAAGCAGGAATGCTTCACACAAGATCCAAGGTACTTATGGAAATTTCATTTTGGAATATTCCCTTAGTGGTACTTGGTGAAATTACATCTAATGGCAATCCTAAATTTCCAGTCCAGTTAATCATCTCCCAGGGTTCAGTTGCCCCTCAGGATTAGACAGGTAATGTAGGTAGGGAAAAGCAATAATTAGGAATTTGGACCTTTAACATTCTCATAACAAACTAAAGCTGGGAGAATGCCACAGGATTCTCCCTCTGCTCAGCAGAGGTGAGAGAAGAGAGGGGCATTAGGATGTGAAGGAAAAGTCAGTACTTACAGTACTGGGGATTGTGGAAGATAATGGGTCAAGACTTTCGGAGTAGAGCCCCAATCACTGTTATTAAGTACCTTATTACTTTAAAGGACTATTGTTGCTAATTAGGTGCTGAACTCCTGTTTCTAATGCTCTTTGTCTTGGGCCCTGTTTTCTTCTCTCTCTGTATTACTTCTACTTGTGATTTCATCAGCTCTGATGGATTTGATTGCCACCTTTATTCTGCTGGCCTCAAATGTTTCATATCCCAATATTCCTGCTGACCTGCAATCTGGAATCTCCAACTCCTTCTCAGACCTCTTGACCTGGATGTCGAGTAAACATATTAAACAAAATATGTACAAAACAGGACTCATTATCTTCCCCTCTAAACCTTACCCCACACACCTTACCTTCCTTATTATGATAGTGGATATCACCTTCCTCCCTATTTCTCAGGCCTAGAACATAGGCGTTTTCCTGGATTATTTACTGTCTCTCACTATCCACATCGAAGTTGTTGCAAAGATCTGCTGATTTCACCTTTTCAACAGCTCTTGAATATTCAACCCTCTATCTTCTGACTCTGCCCCCACTCTTGTTCAGACCTCATCACCACGGATCAATTATTGCAATAGCCTGTTGGGTGGTTTACTTGCCTCAAGTCTCTCCCCATGCCAATCCATCCTCAATTCAGCCATTAACCTGATTTTCCTAAAGTGCACTTCCAATTATGTCACCCCCTACTCAATAAACTCCAGTGGCTTTCTATTGCCTCTATTACCCCATTTGTCACATTCAAACCCCTTCATAACCTAGCCTGCTCCTACATTTTAAGTCATTTTATTCCTTACTCCCAGACAAGTACTCTTTGATCCAGCGACACTGGCCTTCTGCCTAATTTTTGAACCACGATACTCCATCTCTCAGCTCCAAACATTTTCTACTGGTCTTCCCCCATTTCTGGAAAGGTTTCCCTCCCCTGCTCTGACTCCAGACCCCCATTGACTTCTCTTAGGACCCAACTAAAATCCCACCTTCCACAGGAAACCTTCCATAAACCTTGTTAATTCTGGTGCCTTCCCTTTATTATTTATTTCCTATTTGTCTAATATATAGCTATATTTGTTTACATCCTCTCTCCCTCATTAGGTTGCAAGTCCCTTGATGGCTTGGAATGACTTTTGTTTCTTTTTTTAATCGCAGGGGCATAGTGTAATGTCTGGAACATAATCTGCACTTAATAAATATTAACTGCATGCCCACTAATTTCAGTATCCTGTCCTATTCGAATCCTGCTTATCTTCTCCTGGTGTGCTTCTCGGTGGAGTTAATGGAAATGCAAGATTAACCTCTATCATCACCTCTGAACTACCTTTTCAGGAGACACGGTGGCTATTTTCCAACATTATATATTTTACCTCTCTAAATATGGAATATACAAGCTAAGTGCCTTTAATATGTAGAGTATCAAAATTGTGCTGGCCAAAATAGGCCTTTTGAATATGCAGGATGAAAAAAGTCACATCTTTGTGAGAGGCAGAAGCATTTGAAGGTGTCAGATAGGCACAATTCTATCAAATGAGGGAAATGATTTCATATATTTATTTAAATATATAACTTGTCCTGGTCACCTTTTTCTCAGGAATTTGTAGTAACACTGTATCCTGCAGAGTGTACATAGAGTGGGTACAGTCTTTGCTGAGCAGGGGAACTGAAATTTCTCTGGTATTCAGATTTATCTGTAGTGGATACTGTCATAACAAAGCTCTCATTACTGCCTAATACCCAGGAAATATAAATCGACAAACTTTTGTGGTTCAATTTACGGCCGAAAATCTTGCTGAAAGAACTTGCTTTTTCTGCCAAGCTTTAAAGAAGGACCTTGATGAAACTCAGGTAGTAATAGTGTTTGGTGTGAAGACTTACACAAAAATGCCCAGTGGCACCTCTATAACAGGGCAAGTGGGAACGTTTCCAGTCTCCTGAAGTTCAGATGGTCTTAACAGTCATAAACTCCTCCAGGAGCTTATACATGTCTGAAGTTAGCACCTATTTCTAAAGGATAGTAGGATAACACTATTTGTCAGCCTTTTTCACTTCCTCCTACTTCCCAAGGGTTGCACTCTGGTTGATCTCATCTATGGTCCAATCCCACCATATTTTCCCTCCTTCACCCCTGTTAATAATTTTGTCAGTAGAAGCTTAACACTTTTCTAGGGTCTTCATCCATGGAAATCTGATTCCCCAGCATCTTTACCCTCATGAATCAATTTGTCTTTTAAAGTTTATTTGAGAGTAAGATGTTGCTTGACCTGAGGTGAATTTTTGGAAGCTATAAAAGGGTTCCACAATTTATAATTGTTGCTTTTATACAGCAAAAATTTATACTTCTCCATATTTTCCCTTTCAAAAATCAGTATAAATTCTCACTAGATCAAATGCACTTATCTGATACAGGCCATAATAGTCTCATGTAGATTGATTCATTGGTCAAGAGGCTTTTGCCTTACTAAACTTCATTGCAGAGCTCATGTTTCCCAGATCAAAATCCTTGGCTCTACATTTCATGATTAAAAAAACAAAACAAAACAACCAAAAAACGACCCAAGTCAACAAAATAGTCAAGTCCCCAGTTTGTCACTGATGTTACGGCTCTATCAGAAATCCACCTGTACAGGAGGCGGCCCTGGATTCATCATTCTCTTTTAGTGTGACTCCATCACTCTATTAGTGTGCCGAGAATAATTTATCCTCCTGTACCTGATTCAGGGTTCCCTCTGGAATGCATCAGAAATGAGAAAAAAACACCACGTGTCATTGTCTGTTTCATGCTCCATTTGCCAAAATGCCTCATGATTCTAACAATATTCACTGGGCAAGTCACTGATAGAAACAGCCGGTGATGGATACAGGGTGTCATTTTTCACTTTTCTGGAGCAAAGAGGTGGCCCAGAGATTTCTATCTGTATCCCGATCATAATTATGTATACCCTTTTCTATTTTTATGTAATCCTACACCAAAAACTAACCTGTTGTATTTACAGAAGTCCAACTTACTATTGTTAATAAAAAATTGCTCTCCTTTCTGGAAATGTGTATGCATGCTTCTAAACCTTTAGGTTAAAGTAAAGAGATCTCATGATTTTATAAAACATAACTGTAATGTTTCCTCAAGTCTTTCAGCAGCTGAAGCTATGAGTTCCTTTAAGTCACTCCAGGCGCACTAATTGAGTATTTTCTTACAGGTGACACATGCACCATGGCTGACTACAACCGTCTAAAGCATATCCTCCTAGACCTACAAGCCCAACGTCATATGCAGAACAATGTCCCTGGTCCAGACTCATCACAGAAGCATTTTCTTGTGGAATCCCTGTTTAAGTACTTAGATTACAACGGCAACGGATACCTCAGCAGTTCTGAACTAAATCAGGTCAGTATGTTGTTTAGCTCAGGAAAACAATTGAATTATAAAGGAAATAACATTTTTTTTATTCAATGTGTAAATTAAATATAACACAGTTGAATTCTTCTGTGAATGATAAATATTGACTATGTGTCTCATTAGTGTTAAGCAGATATAGAAATCCATCTTGGAAATGGTGTTCCTTCTATTTTTGCTCCCAGATGTTGGCAATCTTTCATTTAGATCAGTTCAAAATATTATCAAAAACAAAATTATGTCTGTTGCTTCATTCTACCAGCCACCCAAAATTGTTATTTGTAAACATGCTCTAAAGTCTTCCCTGCTAGCTGGCAAAATAGACACTTCAGAGTAGTTCTCAAGTGTTTTAATTAGGAAAGAAACTCCTTTTCTTCCTCAAGTGCTTTCTTCCTTATGGAAATAATGCTAGAATAAATAATAGCTTGGTTCCTTCTCCTCTACTTTGTACTTATTGACAGGTACTTTGTCAGAGAAGTCAAATATGATAAACTGCAGAACTCTCACCTTTAATTACCAATTCCTGACCTTTTGAATTCATTGTGGTAGTAGTACTAGAGACAGCAAAGCAAAGAACAGTAGAATGACCTTCCCTGGTGCAGAGATTAAGCTGTATCTGAATTTGTTTTGGTAGTATGGTACACTGGAAATATCACTGCATACAGACTGCAGAGTTCTGGCTCTGTCACAATTTCAATATGGTATCCTCTCTTCAAACTTAATTTCCTTTTTAATATAATCACAGGACTATTGACCTAGAGGTAGGTCAGAACTTAGAGGTCATTAATCCAAAACTCTCATTTTACAGGGGAGGAAACTAAGTCACAGAGAAATTAAAATAGTATTAAAAGAGTAATAATACTAATTAATATTCATATAAGGCTTATTATATTCTGGGTAATATTATAGATCTTTTAGAAATATTATATTATTTGGCCCTCACTAGAGACCTGGGAATAGGTGCTATTTGTTGTTGTTGCTCAGTCAGTCATGTCCAGTGCCTTGTGACCCCGTGGACCATAATACACCAGGCCCTTCTACCTTCCACCATCTCCTGAAGTCTCTCTGAGCTCATATTTGATGTTTCCATGACACTATCTATCCATCTCATCCTCTGTCATCTCCTTCTTTTGCCTTCAATATTTCCCCAAATCTGGGTCTTTTCCAATGCTTCCTGTTTTTTTTTACTATGTAGCCCAAGCATTTAGGCTTCAGCTTTAATATTTGATCCTCTAATGAATATTCTGAATTAATTTTTTTCTGAAATACTTGATTGCTTGATCTCCTTGCTGTCCAAGGAACTCTGAAAAGTCTTCTCCAGCACCACAATTCAAAAGCTTCGATTGTGAAGTGCTCAGCTTTCTTTACAGTCTAACACTCACACCTACACATTGCTACTAGAAAAACTGTAGTTTTTGCTATATGGACCTTTGTTTGCAAGGTCACGTCTCTGCTTTTAAGGATGCTACTCAGTTGCCATAACTTTCCTTCCAATAATAAGTGCTATTTTTATCCCTAATTTACAGTTGAGGAAACTGAGACAAAAAATGATTATGTAATTTTCTCATAGTAGCACCATGAGTTAGAATCTGATTTCATATTTGAACTCAGGTCTTCCTGCCTCCCAGCCAAGTGTTCTATCCACTGCACCTCTTTGCTGCCCTGAGTCCAAACATCTAATAAATTTCTAAGGTAGAATTTGATATCAGATCATCTCAATTCCCAATTGCCTTAGGCACTATATCACACTTTCTTTGACCGTAGGGTGATAATATGGGGTGGTGGGGGGGAACTTTCAGTCAATTTAGACAATTATGAAACAGAGTTATGTCTTGAAAACTATCCCTGAGTGTCCTTGAACCTTCACTGACATTTCTAAATCTGTGTGCAGTGGACAGGATATGATCCTTGAATGGTGGCTCACAATTGTCTCTCACTGGGCAGTTTTCTAAGGAGTTACATTCATTGTCTCATCTGCTATCTCACAGTGAGATAGGGAATGAGTCAGAGTGGCATTTTGCAAATTAGGAATCCAAGCACCAGAGAGCCAGAGAGGAAAAGTGACTTGCCCTTGTCAGGTCTTAGAAGTTTACTGAATATCATGCATACTCATTTTTTTTTGTAGGGAATATGAGTAAAATTTCACTAACAGCTGATTCTCAATTTGTCCATTATCTGAGCTTGTTTCCTTAAAAAAAAAAAAAGAATTGTTCCTCTAGTTTCTACATTTCCATTCAGAGTTAAGAGTTCCTATTGATCTAATGAGGAGAGACAGGCTATTTCTTGCTCAAAATAAATGACCCCCAAGAATGAGGAGCCAGGAAAGTCCGATTTCGATTCCAACAAGAGAGATGTCTTCAATGAGCAGCTCACCCTACAGAATCAAAGAAATTTCCTCCTTGTGGAAAGAAGATTCCATGTACAAGTGTGGTCACTGGAATGTTATTTACTCTTTAAAATTTAACATATTGAAAGCCACTTTTATAAATGTCTAGAATATCATGCAGCTAAATTATATTACACCAGTTGGGCTTCTCTTAATAATAAATCAAGCAACCCAGTAAAAATGTGTCAGTCTTATGGATAGTAAATCAATTCTCAATAAAAATTATATTTCCCTCTGTCCAGGATTGATCTTTAAACTTATGGTTGATTTCACTTTCATAGAAACCTTTTTACTTGCTGAATAAAGGCATGTTTATTTGTTTACTTATTTAACTTCATTACTTTAAATAGTCTTTAATGTAAATGGCTGAGATGAGAATGATAAATACATTTTTAAAAAGTTTCCCTGTTGCTAACAATTGGAGTTCTTCCCAAAATTTTTCCTGATACCATTTTTCTTATGTTTCCTAGCCATTTGCTGGGCTTGTGGTTCATGATGTAGGCTAGTTTTCTAGCAATTCTTTCAAAATCCTTTTCCTAAGTCTTATTTTTTCATTTTATGAAAGTCTGAATACACCAACAAGTGATCATGCTTCTCAGCCATTTGTATGTTCTTAGAGTCAGAGCAACAAAGCATAAGCCCAAAGTTCATCTACTCCTTAGTGTTAGAAACCAACATAAATACATCCAGAACAGAGATAACTATCAGGTTGTAGGCTCTTTAGCTGACCTGCCAGTAAGGAACATGAACAGCATGAGCCATACTCTAATTCCACTCGCTGATCTGAACCCCCAGTCCCTGGGTACCTTAGGACTAAGGTTACATACATTGACAAATGTGGTTATCTAGCTCATTGTCACCTATTTTGGAGTCCTTATGTGTTTCCTTTGAAGATAGTGATCAACTTTGACCTCACCAGCCACTGACACATTCTCAGACCTAGAATGAATCATCGAATTTATTTAGTTCAGTTCTTCCCAATAGTCCAGTATAGCTGACTATCATCATTTAACCACTCTTGGTAACTATCAGGTAATGGGTACCTCATAATAGTATAAGGGGTCATAACAGTTTAGTCCCTCATTTCTCATGACTTAATATTTACTCTTCTGACTATACTGTACTGTCCCCATTATAATTTATTTTATGACTAGGGTATCTAGGTGTTATAGTTTATAGAAAAGTATAGGAATGTATAGTAATCAAAAAAAATTGAATTCAAATCTTATCTTTGGTGTTTATAAGTTATCTGAACACTGGCAGTTTGGTTTATTTTTCATAAAACTCCATTTATAAATTTGTTGTGAGGGTCAAATGAAATACCACATAAAACTCTTTGAAAATCTAAATTCCTGATATAATTTCTCTTTATTATATTATATATTATTTTAATATATTTCCATATTATTCCCAAGGCTATCTTAAAATATTTTTAAACTATTTTGCTATAATCCAGTTATACTATGTCTATACTATCATAATGAAACAGAAAACACTAAAAATTGAGGCCCAATGCTGGTATTTATTTCATGTGTTCTCTTACACTTCCCTTTTCATTTTGGGGCTTCAGTTTCTTAACCTATAAAATGAATGGAGGAGTATTAAGTGATCTCTAATGTCCTTTCCAGCTCCACCTTCTGTCTATTAGCCATTTAGTCAATGAAAAGTCCATTTTCTTCCCACATACCGCATTGATTTTTTTAAAGGAAAATCACAAACAAGAAATTCAGTTACATATTGGAGTCAAGTTAAACTAACTGTCAAGTACGTAAGCATTTATACTTCCTAAATCAGTAAATTATTTCAGTCAGTGCTTGATTAATTGTTTTCATGATATCTAGACCTAAGAAAACCACGAAGAAAATTTTCAGTATGTAAATTATACTTTAAAATGTGTTGAACATATTTATATTAACCTGGAGAGCTTGTTGTGAAATGTTTATAATCACTCTACTGACAAGAAAGACATATAATACATACAACATCAAAGGAGGGAGAATCTTCCTAATTAATTATGAATTTTTGACTGACTGAAAATATGCTGGTTTTGGCACCTAATTCAATATTTCCTATTACACAGAACTCATTACATAAGAAAAAAAATCTTTATTCTCTTCCTAAATTCTCACACCAAACAACCTCATTTCCATCTCTTACCTTTTACTATTCCTACTAACTCTGAGCTTTAACCTCTTCTTAAAGTATGTGTTTAATTTGCTTTTTAGGTCAAATTCACATCCTTCAATTTCTAGTTATAGAATAACTAGGGGCTCGATGAGCCCCAAAAGTAATACATATTTTGGGAAGGTACAGCCTAAGCCCTATAATAGGTCTTTATGTCTCAAGATTTACAGCTGAAAATAAGACCAACAAAACCTCTATTAGAACATTTTTGTTTTAACAAGCTGGAAAGATGAGCCCCAGAGCATTGCCAAGACTGTCTTAGGACCAAACAGATGGCAGATCCAGAATCTGAAATCTCATCTACCAGAAAGGCTGATGTGCAGATTTCCGTTGTACAATAGCAAAATACCTATCCCACTTCCACCCCAATGGTATTCTTTTTTTATTATTATTATTTCCATTATGAATCATCTATTTTCTCTTTCCCACTTTCCTTTTTCCTCCTCATGAATAATTGAATAAAAGTGAAGAAAATGAAAACCCTCAGAAAAATAAGCATATCTAATCAAATAATGTTTCCTCATTGGCCATGTCTACAAATATAAATTTTATTCTTCATTTTAAGTTCATCACCTCTCTGGCATGAAACAGGAACCCTGCTCTATCTTTCATCCTCTTCAGTGGGCAGTCACTTAAATTTCCAGTGAAATTTTCCCCCAGGAAAATTGTTATAATATGTACAGCCAGGTGATGATGAATTCAAAAATGTTAAGTGATCAAGGATTAAAGTAAGGGATTTGCTCTGACAAGAATTCTTGATATTTTTATGTGTTATTCTTTCAGTAAACATTCATTAAGTCCCCAGTTTCATCCCATCCAGCTGTGTTTCAGATTTGTATCTCCCTACGCTTTTGTGAGGAAAGCACAAAATTAGATAAGCTCCTGATTCTGCTCTCTTAGAGAAAACTTTTATAATGAAATATATTCTATTTGGGGGCTGTGACCCAAAACCAAATGGCTATAATTCATAATATGATAGTGTAAATGTAGAATTATGGTAAACAACAAATAGTGTTATAAAGGAAGAGGACTATTCCTTCTTCAGTGACAGTAGCTTGGGTAAGAGATGTATGTGGTGCCACTGAGAATGTTTGACACCTTCAGGACTAGAGCCGATCAAGTTCATACCAAGTGGGCTTCATCCAATTCTTGCAGATGAAGTTATAGTACCTGCTCTAAGAGTTCTTTGCATAGAGAATGATTTGCACTTTAAGTTTGGTGTCTCAAATTCTATTTCTTAGATAGGTATCACAGTGTAGTGGAAAAAAGACCTTGCTTAGCATTTGAGAGATCAGGGTTTAATCTCTGCACTTCCTCTAACAAAATGTCTAGCTTCATACAAATCCCTATCTCTGAAATTTTTCTTCCTACACAACCTAACCCTGGGCTGACTTCTATTCTGATATACTAGTATCATAAGGCTTTATAAGGGACCTTCAGAGAGATCCTTGAAATACTTATGAGGAAATGGGCTTGGAGATGCTTGCCATTTTGTAGGTGGACCATTTATGTGTGTAATGTTGCTTTTCTTGGTTTAATATTTAATTGTCTGTTTCCCATGATATTTCTTATCTCTCTGAGATATGCTCTAAACCTATGTATATTTGTCTTCTGTTTCATATAGCTTATGAAGGAGGGACCCCTGGAAAATGACTTCCTTGGTTGTTCGCTAGAAGACCTACTCCGATTTGACGACTACAACAATGATGGTTCCCTCAGTTTGCAGGAGTTCTACACCACCTTCCGTAAGTCAAACACTATTCTGGGGGCATGATCAGAGTCAATAGTGAATTATTACCATCCCTTAATTCCAACACTAACAACAACTTGCCTAAGTGCAATGAGTTGTGCTTAATATCTTCCTTTGTGGTTGAGTGATTATTCTTTTTATTAGTGTCCATAAAAGTGGCTGAATTGACCTTTCACACAGGAAAATCTTCAAGAAATGTCTCTATATTACAGAAGCATAGCCTGCTATGACTTGTCGTACCTTGATCTCTTGCCACTCGGAAGTTCTTACTTGTGATTTTTTTAATGCTTCCTATAGAATGGCTTTAAGTGTCATGCTGGGGTGAGTTTACTATGATGTCCTGGGAAGGTTATCACTGTCTCTTTTCATACATTGAAACTGCACTCATCTTGTCAGTGGGGAATATCTGTGATTGAGCAGAAAAGGCAGAGCATTATTTCTATTTAGCTCTCTAAAATGAGCCACGAAAAGGCACTCAAATGCCTTTTCATGTCCTAAGCCTAAGGTGGAGATTCCTGAACAAGATGAGTTAGTCTATTTTGGGTTTAAAGATATTTCTATTTGGTAAAATCCTGAAGAATTTTCTATTATGGCTGAAGCCTTTCACAAGGAGTCAAGGGGGAAATTAGCAGAGTGATTTCTATTACATCCACGAGCACCAGTAAATATGGGACGTGAATGTAAAACACAGCAATTTTTTATTTACTTGACCTGAGTAAAACAGTTAGTGTCACCCCTTTCCTTTCTCAGCTTTCCCTTCTACCTACCTCTTCCTTGTGTATCCCTATACACACCCACCCTGACATATTGAAAGCTTCTCTTGCAGAAAAATGTTGATTTCTTTCTGAGCCATTATTATTCCAATCATTCATAATGAGACTGGTAAGAATTCAGAAAGAATGAAATGCTAACAATAAACTACTGCAGAAAATAAAAATTCTAATTACCTGAAAGAAGCAAAACAGAAACTAATATTCTTTTGTGAGACTGGGATAAGTTTCTGATCTTGTTTTATTATGAATCTTTGAGAATATAGGAATTTTATAAATGCTTGAGAGAGAACTTCATGTGGCTAATAAAGCACAATTTATGATTGATTGAGGAATATTTGGGTTTAAACCCTCCCTCTAACATATGCTGGTGGATCATGGTCAAAGCTCCTTAACCTCTTGCTCGCCTAGGCAATTCTTTATAAATTACAAATGAGTTTCTGATCTGCACTGGTAGGTGGCATCCCCAAACTCTCAGTTCTGCATGGGTTTGAAACACAGATCTGGAGTAAAAAATTCCAAATGCCTATACGGAGATAATGTTTTTCAAGTTCATAAAATATCCATAAGCTTTTCTTATTGATTCCTCAGTTTCTAATGTTCACATTATGTTGTGCTAATCTGCTCCTGGTTTGACCATTTCTGGATAAATCTATATTTCATAGGGTATCCTTTATTGGTGTATGTATGTGTATGTATGTGCGTGTGCGTGTGTGTGTGTGTGTGTGTGCACATGTACACACACACACAGATAGATTCTTGTTATTCAGTCATTTCGGTCATGTCCAATTCTTCATGGCCACATTTGGGGTCTTCTTGGCAAAGACACTGGAGTAGTTTGCTATTTCCTTTTCCAGCTCATTGGACAGATGAGGAAACTGAGGCCAACAGGATTAAATGACTCACCTAGGGTCGCACAGCTAGTGTCTGAGGCCAGATCTGAGCTCAGGAAAATGAGTCTTTCTGACTCCAACTCCAGAACTCTCTATCCACTGTGCCACCTAGCTGCATATGTATATGTGTGTATGTATACACACACACACACACACACACACACACACACACAAATATTTATATTTATTTATGATTTTATTTTTTCAGCTACTATATCTTCAAGTAGCTTGAATACCTTTCCATGTACGTTCTTGTAATGCTTTATATTCTCTTCACCACCTAGCCACACCCTCACATTGTCCAGTCATTACTAATGTTTGACCATGATTTGCACTGCTTGACACCTTTGGCTACTCACCAGAAGTGAGAAATCATACCTTTCCTCCATAAACTCTGTCTACATGAGGAGGGATTTCTGAAGGAGCAGCCTTGTTTTAAAATGGAAATGGCACTATGTAAGAAGGTGAATATGCTTGAATAAATCCTCTTTTTTAGTTTTATTGATGTCTTTTAATTTTATACCACTTTAACATCTGAGTAGTCCTTCACCCAATGAACCAATTCTTTAAAGAAAGAAAAATTACATGGTAAAACTGATCTATACAGTGACTTTTTAAAAATAAATATATTATAAGAGGTATTGCTCAACTGATACTTGGTCAAGGTATTGGAATCAAAGCAATCAACAGTCATATGATAATATGCTCTGTCTTCTCTGCAAGTAAATGTCCAAACTTCTTAAAGAACCCATATATATTAAAGTGACCCATATGTATTAACATATTTAAAAAATATTTTTGTGGTGTCAAAGAATGGGAAACTGAGGAGTTGCCTATCAATTGGAAAATGACTGAACAAATTGTAGCATGTATTTGTGATGAAGTACTTTTATGAGAGTAGGAGGCAGGTAGGTTGCTCAGTGGATAGAGCACCAAGGCTGGAGTTAGGAAGAAACATCTTCCTGAGTTCGATTCTGGCCTCAGACTAGCCGTGTAGGCGTGGGCAAGTTACTTTACCCTGTTTGGCTCAGTTTCCTCATCTGTAAAATGAGCTGGAGAAAGAAATGCCAAACCACTCCAGCATCGTTGCCAAGAAAACTCCAAATGAAGTCACAAAGAGTCAGGCGTGACTGAAACAATTTAACAACTACTGTGATATTTGAAAGTACAAAGGCAATTTTTTTTTCAGAAAAACCTGGGAAGACTTATGTTAATTGATACAAAGTAAAGTGAGGAGAACCAGGAGAATTATTTACGTAGCAACAGCAACATTATAAATATTTCAGCTATGAAAGAGTAATTGGTGACTCACTTCAATGCCAATGGACTCGTGGTGAAAATTGCTATCCACCTCCAAAAGAGTACAGACTGAGGGGTCATTTTTCCTTCCTAATTTGTCTTTTTTTTTTAAACTTCATATGTCTAATGCAGAAATATGTTTTGTATGGTTTAATATGTATAATAGGTATAGCATTTGCTGAATGGGGCATGGTGGCAAGGGAGTGAGAAAATCTGGAGCTGAAAAGGAAAAGAAAATTTCAAAAAAGAACGTAAATACTGAATTCTATAGCTTTGCTCCCAATAGCTTCTATTAAGAGTACTGAGGAGATGTGTTTCATCCTGTTTTCCCAGACTGACATTGGCTATTATGAGAAATCAGATTTGACCTCCCATGTACTGTTGGTATTCACATTATTGGACTTACCGTATGCTATTCTCCTAAGTCTACAATTCACTCTTCATCAATTCGTATATAGGTCTTATTTAGAATTCGTAGGAATTGCTGTCATTTCTTTATTGCTTTCATTTCCTTAGTCATCAATTCTCATGGCGTGATAATATTCAAATAACTTTGTATGCTACAACTCTTTTAGCCATTCCCTAAATAATAAGTAGTTGTATTGCATCTAGTTTTTTCAATGAATACAATGTATTGTCATGGTTTTCATCATTTGGACCTTTCTGTCTTTTACCTTCTTAGGGCTTTGGCCTAATGTGATTTCTGGGTAAAGAGGTATAAATTAGGATCGCTATTCAAATATAAGTAATGGAGAAGGGTTCAGAATGTCTTCCTTGCCTGTACTTATAGGTAATGTACCAAGAATCTATCTTAAATGTTCCCATAATGGTAGCTTCTGGAGAGAACATCACTTAGGAATGACAATCACGATATCTCTGCCAGGGAGGCCTTCTGATTTTCAAATTAACACTTTAACTCATGGAGATTTTCTGGAGAACCAATAAGACTTCCCTATCATAAACAAAAAAAGGTCGAGAAGGGAATACATTTTTTACAGTCAATCTGATAGTTTTTAAAATTATATCTCAAGGCTGTTTCAGTATGCATTTCTCTAATCAATAATGATTTGGAGAATTTTTCATATGACTATAAATTGTTTTGATTTCTTCATTGGAAAATCACCTATTTATATCCTTTGGCCATTCATCATTTGGAGAATGACTCACGTTCCCACACATTTGACTATGTTCTCCATGTATCTGACACATGAGACCCCCATCTGAGAAATTTTCTATAAAAATTCTTTTCCCAATTTTCTGTATCTCCAGGGCAGGAGGGAGGGAGGAGGAGAAAAAAGAAAGTTACACGATAACTTTATTATATATTTAAAAGAAATAACAAGTTGTACATAATAGATTTGCATCTTTTTTATTTCACTACGTTATGGAAATGCTTGTGTTATTTCACAAATTAAAAATAAATTTAAAAAAGGGAATGTGTCCCTTCCCAAACAGGAGTAACATTTGACTAGATATAAAATTGAAAATCAAATAATTCTTTGATAAATAAATTTTTATTAAGTCTCTAACCAATATCAGACATAATTCTCAGTCTTCTAAATAAAAACATAATTATTAAATCATACTTTTTCCAATCATTTTACCATTTAAAAAATAGAGAAATAAGGCAATGAAATGAGCATTGGGGGGTGGTCAGGACAAAACAAAGGAAGGATGGATGGATAAGTTAAATACCTATTATCTTCAAAGAACTTTAGAAAAACTGTCTGATTTGTTTCTAATACCATCCCTTTGAGAAAGGTGCTCATTATTAGCTGCTTTTCATGCTGAGGAAAATGAGGCAGATATTGTTTAATTGGCTTGCCCTGGTCAAGCTGATAATAAGTGTCTGAGGCCATATTAGAACTGAGGTTGTCCTGAGTGTTCTCTCCAATGTAACACCTTCTAAAAGTGGTAGTATGTGGAACCCTCAGTAATGATTTGAAGAGCTTTAGAATAAAATGATTTTAAAGCATAGTGTGTTATATATTTCCTTGAACTTGTTTTGCACTAAGAAATCATGTCATTTATCATGTCCTAACCCCATTAATAGACATGCAATACCTTTGGAAATCATATACATTATGGAAGCTGTAAAATGAATTAACTGAGTTGTAAAGATCTGATGTGCAGTTCATTCAAGGACATGGATCAATGGATTTCAAAGTCATAGGAATCCTAAATTCCATTCTTATAGCTCTTTGAATAGATTTATGTTGCTATACATTTTAAGTAGGTGATTGAAATGAGATATATAGATACAAAACTATTACCCAGCAATCAATGTGCATTTTCAAAATCTTATTATTACTCAGATGGTCATGTTTAAAATGTTTCAGTGGCAACCTTTAGAATTTTACTTCCAAAAAGTGAACCAGCCATCTGTCTAGAAAATGGGAAGTATTTCATAATTATGTTTTCTACTATCCACTTTGCTGGTATCTTACTCCTAAAGCATAATATAATATAATATACTTTGTAGCTTAGCAACTTGGTAGGTTCTTAAAATGGAGAACTCTTTATTAAAACCCTAGTTATAATCCTCTTCCTACCCTTAAAAACTGATATTATCAACATCTTCTTCACATGATTTTTCAAAAAGCCTCTCCTGAAATGGTTGTATTGTGTGGGATATAGTAGATGTGTGTTCTTCATAGTCTCCAACTGGTTCTGAATTCTGTATTA
Source organism: Trichosurus vulpecula (assembly GCF_011100635.1). Classification (NCBI taxonomy): domain Eukaryota; kingdom Metazoa; phylum Chordata; class Mammalia; order Diprotodontia; family Phalangeridae; genus Trichosurus; species Trichosurus vulpecula. The sequence goes on along the minus strand of NC_050575.1, from coordinate 25,746,858 downwards.
GTGGCATTATCTTGTTGTCATTTGCCAGGAATCCTGTAATCATGGTAAGGACAGAATGCTTTCCTGGCCATAAAACCAGCTTTGACAAAGTATGAGGTATAATATTTGCCCCCCTGAGCCAATGGAAGGGCTGGCAGTCAATACACAAGCCACAATGCCAGGTAATTGAAGGTGAATTGTAATATGGAACAGAATTTTAAAGTATAATTCAATCCAATGGTTATTGGTTATTAAGTACCTACTCCATGCCAGGCACTGTACTTAGAGCTAGGGGTATAATTAATGAAAAGAAAGATATCCCCAACCCTCAAGGAGCTTAGAATCTAATTGGGGGATACAACACACAAAAGGAATTAGGAAAGTGGATGGGGAGAGAAGGGGCACCCAACCTAAAGGTATCTTGTTCTATGGATTAGGAACTAGCCAAAACAGGTGAGGAACAGGTGAGTAAGTCCTGAAAAGTCCAATTTCTGGCCCTTATAAAAGAAGATATTGGGAGGAATTTGGTACACCACCCTATTATCTGCCATTCAGTGGGCAAAGGAAGCTGATGGAGGTGGTGTAAATCAAGGCTTGAATTAGCAGCATGGTGATGAGATTAGAAGAGATGAGCTTGCCCTGAGAGGAGCATCTTTTGCCCTGAGAGGAGCATCTTTTGCCCTGAGAGGAGCATCTTTTTCCTTGCCTTGACAAGAGGTCTTTAAGTAACATTTTAATGAGAACTTCTTGAGTATGGTATAATAGGGTTTGTCTTTCATTTAGAGGACCTTTTGTATCTTTTCTAATTCTCAAGTTTTTCGTAGCTACGTAGTAATTCTTATTTTTTGTATTTGTGAAAGACTCTTTCTCAGGTGTCTGAATATTTTTTATTAGTCATTGCACTAAAAGAAATCTATAAGGGACCACAGAATACATCTAACTCAAACCCCTAATTTTATGCATTAGTTAACTGAGGTTGGTAAGAATGAATTTTCATAAGGAAACATGGGGAGTATAGATGAAAGAGTAGAATTTAAAACCTGGTGATCTGACTCCAAAAGCATTGGCTTTTTTAAATTAAATTTTATGTATTTTAAATAATGAGCCTTCTTTTTTCATGTTCCTATTTTCTGTCCTCACTGGAAAAAAGGGAATCCCCATATTGGTCTCATCTAAAAACGTGTGTCCTATTATGAACATTGTTTGGTTATTCCTTTGTTGCATTTAGCATTGATCTCTATATTCAACAGTGATCATTGCTTTTATTAGAGTCTTTAAATATTTAAAAATTGTTTATTTTTAAAATGTTGAAGTTATAAGTTATTTTACTCATTCTACTCATTTCAGTTCACATCAGTTCATGATAACTCATCTCCCTATAGCATCATTTTTTCTTAATTTATTAAAATATAATTTTATTCCATATTATTCATATGACATAATTTTTTGAGCCAGCCCCCATTTGATAGACCCTCCCTTGCTTTCCAGTTGGTTGTTAGTAGATGTAGCACTTGTTCCTCTCAATGATCTCTTTTGGTTAAAGTATAGGCCAGTAATACATTTTCATTACTTCATCAGTATCTTTCCAAGCTAGTGTGTCTTCCATAATACCACACTGCCTCCATTATGCTATCTGTCCTGGGAAGCCCCTGAATATTAGTTTTCCCATCATTGCCAGTTTGAGTTTGCCAATTACATATTTTCATTAGACTTAGACAAACAGATTTTAGTTTTAGAGATTTTGAGAGTGTTAGAAACTTCTTAGCTTTGGTTTGGTCCCTCTTTCAAACAATGAAGATTGACATCTCTCCATAAATTATTAGGAGGAATAGTCCTTATTAACTTCTTTCTAAAATATACATTACCCTGATGATGACATACCCTGGGGTGTTTGGTATCAGAGGACCTACATTCAATTCCTTTGCTCTGATTCTTACTATGTTTGTTGCATTGGGAAAGTCATTTAATCTCTCAGGGCCTCCGTTCTCTTGTGTTAAGGTAGATTATGCATTTTTTCTAACTCTAAATCCAAGATCAATTCTGTACTTAGCTATGTCATTCCTCAAACACATAGTCTGTCTTTAGCTTTTATGTACATTTTTCCTGGCTTTCTTGGATTTGTCAAATTTTATGCTCAAAACAAATCCCTTTGAAGAACCCAAAATCTGCTCAATGCATAGTCCTGCTAACTGGAGTCAATTGTTAAATTTTCAGTGTGACCCTTTATACTTCAGAAATCAATTGCTACAGGTCAAGGCCTTATTTCTTGTTTTGTTCATTAGCCCTATGGAACTGTTACTAATGTAGATTAAACTTAAAAGTTTTTGTGAATATATTCCCACTCACCCACCACACTTCATTAGCCTGATTGGGAAACATTTATTTACCCTTACAATCTGGAATGTCTGTATAAACATTACTTGAGCTTAACAGAAGTGAAGTAGAAGACTCAGAGAATGAAATCTTCAGAAAACTCAATTCCTCATGACTGCGTAATATGTAATATAACTGGCATTTATATAGGGCATTAAGGTATTCAAAATACATCAATCATCTCCATCAAGCCTCCCATCATGTCTCCTTGAGATCTCAGGGCAACAATTCAGTTTCCAATCTTTGCAAATATTGTAACTTGATTATCTCAGGAAATTATGTTTTCCACCAAGTCTCTCCTACTAGTCCAGTTTCAGTTTTCTTCATTGGCATCCATTTATCTAAAAGTTGATCATTTAAGAGATTTTTAAGTAATATTTTATCCTACAATGAACTGAATCCTCTAGATAGGCTCATAGGGAAAGCATTCTTTCTCCTTTTCTGCATTCATTATGAATTTCCTCTGATTATTTTTTATAAAAGATAATTTGTCCTTTTAATCCTATGAGTACAATCCCAGTGAGTGAATTTGTACACTTGGGAAACCCTCTAAGTGGTGATTAGCTTAGTAAAAGGGCTTAATATTCTAATGCTTTCTGATCCCAAATAAATAGCATGTCAAGGTGAATTAATATTTTCTAGGTAGTCCTTAAAGAAAGCTGATTGTGGCTGTCTCTAGACTGTGCTTCATTAACCTTATTAGACTTTCAAACTCAAGAGAACATGATAATGAAACATAGTTTTAATTTGATTATTTCCAGATCTTTTATACCCAGGGAAATAAGTGTAACTAGATCAGGAGATAAGTAAATGAGCTCAAGGATTTGCTTTCCTTTGCTTTGCCATTAAATTAGTGGCATGATTTTATTCATTGTGTTTGCTATAAACCATTGTTATTTGGCCTTAAAGATTTATGCCATTCTGTTTTGATAATTTTCATATTTTAAATTTAGGTGGCAATACAATGTCTTCTGGTGTCCACTGGTTTCCTTCTATTAGATGTTGGTGAGTTTATTTAAGACGAAAAGCTTTGTGCTTAATTACAATCGCTTTTAGCTCCTGACTAGGGGAAATTCCTAACGTCGGAGTAGAGTTTAATTCCTCTTCCTAACCCTGAATGTGTTTTTGTCTCTGTGTGTATACACTATATATAATGGTGTGTGTGTGTGTGTGTGTGTGTGTGTGTGTGTGTTTACTAGGTATATTTATAAAATCTTCTTTATTCCTGTCCTCTTTGTGGTTCAGTCAAAATTTGTTTTACTGAAATTAGCAGATTATTTTATAGAGTCTATAAATAGACATTCTGAATGGAAAGTATGGAAAGATTTAATCTTTTCACAGAAGTGTTGTTGTTGAGTCATTTTCAGTCATTTCTGACACTCTGTTACTCCATGTGGAGTTTTCTTTGCAAAGATACAGAAGTGGTTTTCCATTTCCTTCTCCAGCTCATCGTACTGGTGAGGAAACTGAGGCAAAATAGGGTTAAGCTTATTTCTGGGGTCACATTGCTAATAACTATCAAAGGCATGATTCAAACTCAGAAAGATGAATCTTCCTGACTCTAGAAGAGTACTCTATCCCCTGTGGATTATCTTTTTTTGGAGGGGGGAAGGCAGGACAATTGGGGTTAAGTGACTTGCCCAAGGTCGCACAGCTAGTAAGCATGTCAAGTGTCTTAGGCCAGATTTGAACTCAGGTCCTCCTGACTCCAGGGCTGGTGCTCTACCCACTGCACCACCTACCTGCTCCTACTGTGGATTACTCTTAATATGTATTCTCTTTTTCGTGATACTAAAATTGCCAAGGACTTTTTTTGATAACTTCTTTCTCTGTCATAATGAAGTTCAAAGTTTCAAATCTAGACACACAGAATTTCTTCCTCCCTTGTTCTGACATAGTTTCTCTCTTCTATAATAAGTAATTTGAATCATCCACTGTTCTTACTCAGTAGATTTGACTGACTCCAGAATGTATATAAGTTCTGTTCAACCTTAGTTCTGAATGTTTGATTTAAGAAGAAGACAAAAGAAAAAAAAAGTAATTATACCTTGTTAAGTCACTAGAATCAATCAGGGTCCTTTTCACTCCATTCTTTCACTTTTCCTTCAATTTCAATACAGGTAATCCACAGCAAAGCTACTGGATTGTGCTTGGGAATGGTCACATTTTCAATATTTCTTTAGTGACATGTATCAGATTTAAAAGAAATTGTGTATTCCACACTTCTTCCTCATATCCATTAAGTAGCATTTTTAACTCCCATTGTGACACATATCTGCTTACTAATGACGCTGTTTATACCTATTTGTCAGATGCCAATAATAAGAGTTTCTGCAAAGTTAAACATTCTGATGTTTGAGCATATGCCCTAAAGACAATATCATAAAGACATGTTGTGAATGCTGATGCTGGCACTAAGCTACTGTGTGGTCTTGGCTATACCACTTTCCTTTCCTTGGACTTAATTTCTTTATCTGGAAGATAGTAGGTTGAAATATGTGGCCTCTGAGTTTTCCTCCAACTTTGATATTTAACTAAATCGTCACCTTATATAACTTAACCACACCCATTTTCTCATGCCCTTTCTCCAGATGAATCATGCACAGAAAGAGACAAAATTCCATTTGTTCATCCCATTAACCTCACTTGCCACTACCTAAGACCTTTTTTCTATTTAAAAAGTTCTTTTCCCCCAATTATATATACAAGCCATTTTTAACATTCATCTTTTAAGATTTTTGAGTTCATATATATATATATATATATATATATATATATATATATATATATATGTGTGTGTGTGTGTGTGTGTGTGTGTGTGTATGTATGCATATCTTTATGTATGTGTATATATGTATACATGTATGTTTATATCAACATCTACGTATAAATATATCCACACTTAGTTGTATCCTGGGGGATGAAGGGGGCAAGAACGGGGAAACAAGAGAAAAGTAAAAAATATATAGCAAAGAACAAAAGAAAACCTACAAGGAAGCAAAGAAAAGATTGCAGCTTTCAACACAACCCATGATATTTAATATATAAGCTTTCTTCAAATGGAAATTTGTTCCTATACAAAAAATTAAAAACAATATAAAAAAGAAAATAATTTGAGTTCCAAATTCTCTCCTTCCTTCCTCCCTCTCCCCTTCATTGAGAAGGCAAGCAATTTTATTTAGGTTACATACATATAGTAATAAAAAACTTAGTTCCATGGTAGTCATGCGGTGAAAGAAAACACAGACAAAAAAATTCAAGAAAAAGAAAATAAAGGAAAAGTATGCTTGGATCTGCATTCAAGACTCCATCAGTACTTTCTCTTAAGTTGTATACCATTTTTCATCCTAAGTCCTTCTGAATTGTCTTGGATCAGTGTATTGCTGAGAATAGCTAAATTGTTCACAGTTGATCATCATATAATAGTGTATTCAATGTTCTCCAGGTTTTGCACATTTCACTTTGCATCAGTTCACATAAGCCTAAGACCTTCTTTCAGCATGGAATCCTCTTCACCACTTCCTTCTTTCCTCATTCATACCATATGACTTTGCACAAAAGAATCAGATATAAGGCAGATCATATAATGATGTTACACAACAAATTCCGTATTGAACTTCAAGGCATGTTAGAGTACCCACACGTGTGTGGGCATGTACACACACACACACATACACACACACATACACACACCATTAAATTATATCTACACAGATTTATCACACAGTAGAGATTTGTCCATCCAATATAATACATATCATTAAGCCTCTGATGATTCTCAGTTCCAATTTTTTCTATCTAGATCCCTAAGCTTTGTTTTCATCCCTGCAAGATCTCATTTAAATCCTGTCAGTTCCCAGGGATTCTGAGAAAATTGGTAGCTCTAGATCTAGTCTATCGGTTTCTGCCTTCCTCAGGCAGAATATCTCTAGTCTAAAGCTTTCCCCTTCCTTTTGATCCTTCTGCCACACCCATTTCCTTCTATTTCCTCCCTGTCCATCCTTCCTTTTAGCTCATTTTTATTTTCTCTCTGTATCCTGTTTCTCCCTGTCTTTCTCTTATAATTCATTCCCCCATTTTGTTAAACAGCATTTCAATTCATCTTCCTGTTTTTATTTTTCCTTCCTTTTTATACTTATCTTAATTCACTTTTTATTTTAATTTTTTTATTAATGAATCTTTTTCAACTCAACAAAGATGAACATTTCTATGTACAAAGGGATCAGAAAAACAACTTGTAAGAAAAATGTTAATTTTGATTATGTATAGTTTTTAAAGTATATATTAAATTCAGTATGTTGGGATTGAAATTATTTTTATATATGTGTCCTCTTCTAAACTTGAATTTTGTAAAATCTCTCATTCACACTGTTTTGATTTTTTTATTTACTATATCACTACTTACTCACTCTAGATCTCTCCCCACCCCAACCCCACAAATAAAAACCCTCCATTACAATAAATATGTATAGTTAAGTAAATCAAATTCATTCATTTGCCACTTTGGAAAATGTACGTCCCATTTTGTACGTGTAGCCCATTACCTCTCTTCATGAGATGGGAAGCACACACATTCACTTTTGGAAACATTTCTATCTATGGAGGGTATGGGTAAGCTGAATCTTATATACATGTCCTCCTGTTTTTATTTATCTCCCAATGCCATACAAGTAGAATGCAAAGTCCTTGACCTCAGTGATTGGTTGACTTTTGTATTCATATTTACAGAGCCTCTGGCATATTAACAATTTAATAAAGGCTTGCTGATTGATTGGTTGCAGTAGTGCAGTAGGAGGAAGGAATGACCCACCTAGCCCAGTCCTTCCTCGCTCTTTCCCCTGAGTTGACCTTTTTCCTTTTCTCTTAGCCCATGTGACAAATTATATCAGTCAACCTTGTATTGAATAGCTACTATACATTCAGTGCTGTCAGAGATACAAAAGAGATAAAATATATACTTCTTGGAAACCCAGGGGGTCTCTATCATTTAGAGGATAGCCAAACAAATTATAATAAATGAAGGTAATGGAACATTTTGCAGCATATAAAATACCAAAAAGATCATTTCAACCATAGCTGGAAAGATTGCATGAACTTAGGCAGATCAGAGTAAGCAGAATCAAGAGAACAGTTTGTTCAATGACAATTTTGTTAATTTGGAAAAAAGAAACATTTTGAAAGATTTAAGTTCTGTGATTCTTAAAATGACTAACCATGGTACCAGAGTTAATATGACTGTGGAATCATGCTGCTCACATCTGACAGAGTTGTGATGGAGTAATGATACAGAACATGCTATGTATTTTTCTACATTGCCAATTTTAGTATTTATTATCCTGAAAAATACATGTTTCTAACAAGGTTTTTTTTTTCCCTTTTACTTTTAATTTGTTCAGGTGAAGGGAGCACCATTAGAGCTAGGGATATCATAGCCTCTTTCCCAACCCATCTCCACTACAAAAATAAAGACTAGAAATGTAGGTCATTCAAGTATTTGAAAAAAATAATAGAAGAAAACAGAAAGAGAACCAGAAAGAATCATAGATATGCAAGTAAGCTTTGAAAGTTAGATGTTGCATTTAATATATATTTTTCAAGAAAAATAACCCCACTACCCAGAGAAAGCATTTATTAAGAAATTAACATTCACAGTTCTTTATATAATAGTGATTTTTAGGGTTTTTTTAATCCTCTTATTTTATTCTACTGTGTACATGGAGAATCTCATGATATTTAATGTTTTTAATTTCAAAATAAACAAAATGCAACACACATGTATGTATGTTTTCTTTACATTATTCTATATATGACCTCAGGAGAAATAGGGTATGATCAGTCAGCAAGTCAGAAAGATTTCTTCCATATATGCTATGTCCCAGCCACTGTATTAAGTCCTCAGAATCCTTGCAAAAAATCAAAGAAAATGTTATCCCTGTCCTTAAGGAGCTCACAATCTAATAGAATAAAACAGACAAAAGGAAGCTGAAAAGTACGGAGTCTTGGGGCAGATAAGGTGTTTTTTTTTTCCCAGCGCATGATGGAAAAGTTCAATACTTCTTCAGCATGTGGGAAATAGCAAGAAATCTGTGCTCAGCTTCCTCCCTAAATGAATTGTGGAACTCATATTTCCTCACTCCAGTCAAAGTGTCCAACCAGAGGGATAGAGAATACTAATACACCTGAATTGCAATCCAAACCAATGTTTCCCAAAAGGCTTGGACCAAACCAATATTTACCAGAGTTTCTCCAGAACAATCACAAATGCTACAAGCTAATTTAAACCCTTTAAATTCAAACTGGTGGGACAGTACCAGAAGAAGAGGTAGGTCACAGGAAGTGTTTGGGAATTGACTCTTTATTCAAATCATTGTCTTACCCTCCCTCTTCCATTAATATGTTCCTGTGATTATCAGGTGTGACATAATCTCCCTTGATTTACCTCTGCCAAGTATGTCCATGGGCTCAGTCAGGAGGTAGTTGACATTTTTTAAATTATCCGTGGTAGTCTTAGTTGGAAAAAAATGGCTTCTGAATGGGAGCTCACATGGTCTTTGCTTGCTGCTTCTTGTTGCTGCTTTTCTAAGCAGATGGGGTATATCTGAGACCCCATGGATCAGGCAGGATTTCACCAATACTAAGAGTTATAATACTGCCTTAATAAGATGATGTTACCTTTTTTTTCATTCAGTGTGGAGAATTAATATCTTCACATCTTAATTTTCTCCCCTGTTAATTAGCAAAAATACTACTGGTTGCAACTACCCAGGATTGTTTTAAGATTATCTTCATTTTTCTAGTTGAAAATCCAGATTTTCAACATTGGAGTCATATTTGAATCTTTCTTCTCTTGCTTCCAAATAGTCTTGTAAATTCTACTCCATGACATCTATATACCCTTCTCTCCACTCTCGCAGTCAGCATCCCAGGTCAGGCACTCAATATCTCTTGCTTGCAATACGGTAATGGGCCCAAAATTTTTCTTTCTACCTCTTCTCTGTCTCTCTACTTTATTCCATAATTCCAGAGAGCTGCCACAGTTATTTTTCTAAAGAAAGATCACTTCTCCCTCATGCTTAAAAAAAATTCCCTTGGATCCCTGTTTCCTCTATTGTAAAAATTTTAATTACCTTATTGTCTTTTAAATACATTCACAAACTGGTTACAGCCTACTTTTTATTTGTTACACTGTCCTCTTTTAGTAGGAATTTAACAAAAATTAGCAAACAGGAACATTTTTGTCTACCAAAAAATCCCCCAAATGTAAATGTTTATTACTGTTTTATGTGTCTATTAAATTTAACAAAATAGTCATAAAACTTCCGTGCTCTTCTGTGTCCCCTTCAGAACTTCCTTCTGTTCTCTTCTGTGTATTTTAAAATTTTCTTTGATACTCTTTTCTTTGAATTTTAGTATCTCTGTCTATGCACATTAACCTAACAATAAAAACCCACAGATGTAACAAAAATAAGTATAGTCAAAAAATTAAAACAGTGACCCTATCTGAAATCATATGTGTCATTCTACAATAACCGTTGTAGAATTCTATTTCTAGACCAATCAGTCAACCAACACTCAGTAACCCCCTGTTATATACTAGGCACTGATTTTGTATGTATATACAAACACACATAATACATATACATATATATGTACATAGTTCCCATCCTATTGTAACAAGGTAATGGAACATATGTAAAAAGTTCCATAAAGTCTATAATATAACCTCATATTAAACTTTTAAAAATATTTTTCTTTGTTATTTCGCATGAAATTTTCATTTCCATTCAGTAAACATTAAATTCCTGCTATATTTGAGGTACTAGATTATAACCATGAACAAAAATGAAAAGTTGTATTGACTCTTCCCTCAAGGACCTTATAATTATATACCCTAATTATGATTTCACTCCACTTTCTCCTGAGGGCATCAGCTCTCCAAAAAGTTACTGCTGAACTAAATCTTATAACCTGTGATAAAATAGACAGTGATGATTGCAAAGAAGTTGAGAAGGGATTGTGTGAGAATTTTGAAGAGAAGACAGAAAGGTCATTTGTATGTAGTAGCTCTGAGTAAAGGAGAGGGGATGAATAATAATGTATATATGATTGGTTTGAAATGGATGTAGTACACTGCAGGGATTAATAGCCCATCTTGCTTATTAGAGCAATATCTTTATCCAGGAGCTAGAAATTGTCAAATATTCCCCAAACTCAAAGGACCTTGAGAAGTAGCTATGAAAACTTTTCTCAAAATGTAAGATCTCAATGTCCTAGTGATTCTGAAGGTTTCTCTTCATCTCTGAGATTTAAAATGTCTGGCAGGTGGAGCAAAGATGGTAGAGAAAAGGCAGGAACTTGCCTAAGTTGTCCCAAATTCCCCTCCAATCAACTTTAACCTAGACCTTAAAACAAATTCTGGAGCCAACGAACCCAGAAAAGGAGAGGTTGAAACAATTTTCCAGCCCAAAATAACTTAGAAGGACTGCAGGGAAGGTCTGTCTTACTTGGGTTAAGGGGGAGTACAGCCCAGTGCAGGCAGTAACCAGACAAGCCAGTGGGAGGCCCCTACCCTTAGCACAGATCAGCAACGGAGAACACACAGCCCCAGCCCAGCAGGCCAGCTACACAGGATATCAGCTGTGAGGCCTCCAGGCCCTGGCATAACAAGTGAGAGGACAGACCCAACCCCAGGAGTGGAGCTCAACATCAAAAGTCATGAAATAGGATGGAAAATGAGAAAAGAAGGGAAAAAAAACCTGACCTTAGAAAGCTATTATGTCATCAGGAAAAATTGAAACACAAACTCAGAAGACAACAATGTCAAAATTCCCACATGCAAAGTCTCAAAAAGAAATAGGAATTTTTCTTGGGCCCCAAAAGAACTCCAAAATGATGAATCAAATAAGAGAATTAGAACAAAAATGGGGGGAAAATGATAGGGATGCAAAAGAATATTGAAAAAAGATTCAATAGTTTGGTCAAGGATGATCAAAAAATGGAAAAAGATGTACAAAAATCCAATGAAGAAAACAACTCCTTAAAAAGTAGAATTGGTCAAATAGAAAAGGAGATACAAAAGCTAATTGAAGAAAACAATTCCTTAAAAATTGGAATTGGACAAGTGGAAGCTAATGTCTCCAAGAGACATCAAGCATCAATCAAACAAAATCAAAAGAATAAAAAAATAGAAGAAAATGTAAAATATCTCATTGGAAAAACAACTGACCTGGAAAATGAACCCAGAAGAAATTATGTAAGAATCATTGGACTACCTAAAAGCCTTGAAAAAAAATATCCTAGACAGTATCTTTAAGGAAATTATAAAGGCAACTGCCCTGATATCCTAGAATCAGCAGGTAAAGTAGTAATTGAAAGAATCTACAAATCACTTCTTGAAAGAGACAAATCAAGACTCCCAGAAATATTATTGCCAAATTCCAGAATTATCAGGTCAAGGAGAAAATGCTGCAGGCATTTAGAAAGAAACAATCCAAATATCATGGGGTCACAATTAGAATTACAAAGGATTTAGTAATTACCATTTTAGAGAAGTAGAGAGCTTGGAATATAATATTCTGGAGGACAAAAGACCTAGGATTACAACCAAGAATCACCTGCCTAGCAAAACTGAGTATAATCCTTCAGGGGGGAAAATGGATATTCAGTGAGATAGAGTACTTTCAAGTATTCCTGATGAAAAGACCAGAGTTAATTAGGGGGGGAAAGGGGAATGGTAGAAGACCTATTTGTACAAACATTTTCATAGCAGCTCTTTTTGTAGTGGCAAAGAATTGGAAAATGAGGCTATACCTATCACTGTGCTGTAAGAAATGACAAGCAGGCTGATTTCAGAAAAAGCTGGAAAGATTTATGTGAAGTTATGCGAAGTAAATTGTACAGAACTTGGAGAATATTGTAGACAGGAACAGCAATACTATGCAATAATTAACTGTGAATGACAGTTATCCTCATCAATACAATGATCAAAGACAATCCCAAAGAACTCATAAAGAAAAATGTTGTCCACCTCCAGAGAAAGAACTGATGAAGTGTGAATGTAGATTAAAATATGCTATTTTTCACTTTCTGTATTTTTTGGTTTTTTCCTTTGAGTCTGTGTCTTCTTTCACAACATGACTATGTTTTGCATGATTGAACAAGTATAACCTGTATCAAGTTGCTTACAACTCAAGGGGATAGTGTGGAGAAAAGGAGAGAGAAAATTTGAAACTCAAATTTTTTTAAATGAATTTTAAATTTTTTCTTTACATGTTACTGAGGATAAATGAAATATTTTTAAAAATGAAAGACAAAAATGTCTGGCGGAGCTTTATAATGAATACAAGTCCTTGCTCAAAATCAAGAAAACACTTGAACATCTGCCAAGTTAGTAGAAATAGGTATATGTTGTTCCAAAGAGGCACTACCCCCAGACTCCTAAAACTCTCTAAGAAATCTGTGGTGTTATCCCTGTTTTCCCCATAAGTGAGCATAGATAATTTTTTTTTAAATGGGAATGTTTAATGTTGTGAATAAATATCGTTTGAAAGTAATTTCTTACTCTTTTACTACTCAGCTCTCCTTTACTGATTTTTCTTTTATCTCTAAATTTTCTTTTGGCTATTTTTGTCAGTCATTTTGTTTGTATCCAATTCTTTCATGGCAATGATTACTGGAGTAGTTTGCCAGTTCCTTCTCCAGCTCATTTTATGCAAGAGGAAATTGAGGCAAACAGGACTAAATCACTTACCCAAGGTCACACAGCTATTCAGTGTCTGAAGCCAGATTTGAACTCTGAAAAATAAGTCTTCCTGACTTCAAGCCTGGCATTCTTTCCACTGAGCCACCTACCTGCCCCCTAAATTTTCTTACTTAGTCTTTAAGTCAGAGATAAATTTAGCTTCTTCTTTATAAATATGATCATCTACCACCAGAGCCCAAAGATGCCAACAATTCCAGTCCCATATTTATCTAATCCCTGACTCTCATCTGGTCCTTGTGTGGTCTTCCTTGATGTTTCTTCAGATATCTGAAAATCTAGAAATTATTCATGAACATAACAGCCTTTATTTCTCTTATAAAATTTGTATTTTTAAATTTCAAACATTCTAGAAAATGACCAGCAACCAACCACAGTTTTTTGTATTCCAATCTCTGTTTGAATATGATATCAAGGAAAATGAAATTTCTTCTAATTTGACTAGTATGCATTATTTTCAGCTTCATTCTGAGATGGTAAGTATGTGAAACAGATTCCGTGTAAGATAGGGTAACCTGAAGTTTGAGTTACTATAAGATACAACAGATACTTCTTTTATTGGCAAATATTCCACAAAGAGGTTTAAATTCTGTGATTTCTGCAAATGTGAGATATGGAACATCTACTCCAGAAACATTCTAAATTGGTCTCCTTCTTTGAACAGTGTTATGTCACCATTGTCTTAGAGGTTTCGGTACTAATTTCAAAATCACATCATTTAACAGAGGCCATAGCATTATACTCAAATTAATCAGCTATCCCTATGTCAGGCACTGTGCTGGGTGTTGACAAAAGACATACAAAAAATGAAATAATACATACATTAAAGGAGTTCAAGACATGTCAATGTATAAAATATATGCAAAGATTTTACATGTATACATGATAATTTCTGAAAAAGACAGAAGCCTCTCAGGCAATCAGCACAGTCCTCGTATAGAATGTGGTGTTTTCCTTGAGTTTTGATGGAAACTTGACACTTAATAGATCAGGGTCAGAAGCATATTTTCAGTATTTGGGAGAGGTAGTACCAAAGCACAAAGATGATGTTTTAACAACCCAGTGAGCAGCTCCTGCTAGCAGCTCCTGTGGGGGCATAAGATTCCCCCACAGCCAGCACCCAGGAGGCTACCAGGAAAGCACAGGTTCTTTTTATCTGCTTAAACAAGGAAAGCATGGTGGAGGGGTTGACCAGCTTACTTTAATCCAGCATTCAGTTAGCATACAGACAACATTCATTTAGTTCAGGGGAAAATGCCAGCATTCAGTTAGTATTCAGTTAGTTCAGGGGAGTAAAGATAGATACAAGCATCAAGAGACAGACCAAATACAGATTCATTCTCTTACTTCAGGGGAAAAAACCAGCACCCTGAGGTTCAGAACATTCATTTAGTTCAGGGGAAATGAACCAGCACCCCAAACCTCAAAACCAAAATACAAACAAATTACAAATATCAACAGACAGACCCAATACAACTCATAGTTACCAACATCTGGGCTCAGCCCGAGAGCAAGGGCTGGCCCAGAGTCATGCTTGCCACTGCTCCCACACCAACTGGAAAAGGAAAGAGGGCTCTTCAAGCTGTCCTCTCCCCTCTTATAGAGTTTTTGACATCATCAAGTGTTGCCTGAATGACCAGGGCCAATTGGTTCTTGAGTTGGCCCCTTCCCCTAGGTTAACACCCAATAGGGTGTGGCTCTGGAGTCAACACCTCCCCTCAGCCAACCCCATGACTCATCACACAGGAAGTTCTCTGCTTCCAGGCATGGTGTCTGGGCTTCCTGCCCCAGAAGAGAAGCCCCAGCACCCCACAAAGCTCAATGAGGTAAGCTGAGTCATTCAAAGAAAACAAAGGCCATTCTGGTCACAGATGACATAGAGCAATAGCAAAAATGACTGTCTTTCTGATCAGTGATTTAGATGTGGCCATTGAAATTATATTATCTAAAAACCTTCATTTTACACTTGAGGAAACCAAGTCCTTCCTAAATGAATTAATTTGACTAAGGCCTGATAAGTAATGAGAGGAAATCCCCAAGTCCAGGTCAGGTAATTCCAAAACCAGCACTATTTTAATTGGAGCATGATATCACTAATATTATACGTGAATGAATTTGTAGCATTTTACAGGCACAATTTCTGATTTCTGCATGATGGTCGGTGCCTCCGGGTGAACATCATTTTAAATGATACTCTTTTCCTGTCTCACTGTCACATTTTTATTCAAAGCACAAAAGTTAAAGAGACCCAAAGATTATTTCTCAGGGAGAGCTGCTTTGCCCATTACACTTGCCACTTTAATAAGGTGAGCCATACACTGTTTGATGAGCAGTAGCTTTGTACAGTAGAAAGCTTTAGGAGACAGGACTGGGAGACAGATTGCCTGAGTTTGAGTCAAGTTTTTGCCTTTACGTCATCATGTCACACATCAGTTGTGTTGCAAAGATAGTCTGATTCAGGAAAATGGCTTCGAACCCTCTCTCTGAAGTTTACTAAACTATTTGAATTTTGAAAAATCACTTCAGATTTTTACAACCTTCCTTAATTTCTTCCTTCATAAAATTTGGATGTGTTACATGGTTTCTGATATCCCTTCTCACCATAATAGCCTTTTACTTGCCTCTGGAAGCACTCCAGGCTTCCACCTGATTGTTTAATGAGGCTCCAAAGTTTGCTGCAGATGTTGGAGTGTCTATTATGAATGCTTTGTGCTAAAGAGGCTTTTATCCTTGACCCAATTGCTTCGAAGAGTCTCAATCTCAGCTTATGTCATCATTTTCTATTTCTTCAGCTTAAATTTGTTGGAAAAATAACTTCTCCAGTACATTGTTTCTCCTGGCCATTCCTTTTCCTTTAATCACTTTTATCAGTTGGAACTAGGTTTTCTCTTCAGATGCCAGTAGGAAGCCATGTTTTGCCTCATATTTTTTATTTCTAAAGACAGTAGCTAGAATATGTCAGTGGCCTTAGTGTGGAACAATTGAATAGTACAAAATGAAATAATTACAAGTTGTTATTGAAAATCTCTTATGTACAAATTACAAAGAAAACTTATTAAAATAGGGTGGCTTTGTAATTTTCACAAGCTATGGAGAAAGGCTCAAAGGGAACTGATGTTTTTTTTGCTTTTTATGTCTGTTTCCAGGGTTGTAATTCCTTGCCCTAGAAAAAAAGTGAAGTTGGTTCAATGCCCAGAGTCCGCTTTGATTAGGCACCCTACAAAACAAATTGATGTTTGTTTTTGTTTTTTTTTTTTCTGAATGGGTGTCCAAATGTTAGTAAATACTCAGAAATGATTGCTGAGGAAACAAAAGTTGTTATTGTCTTTACTCATCATAAAAAACATTTAAATGTGAGATTTTCTCTCAACAAGTATTGTAATACATCCATAATTCTCAGAGTTTTTCAAAGCTTTTGAGGGGATTTCAGCAGTTTAATCTTGAAGTTAAAGTTGCTGACTTCTAACCTTTCTGTTTCCATTGAGTAAATAATTTGTGATTCATAAACCAGACATCTTCTGCATCCTAAGAGTTGTCACTGAGATTTTAAATGGGGTCTTCTCTAAGGGCTCTATGAATTAGCCCTGTCTTTTGAGATTTTCTTACATTATTTGCTAAAAGAATGAGGTTCTTTTTATTATAAAAGTCCAAAAATGAGACAGAGAGTGTAAGGAAGATCTGTGTTTGTCTATAATGATTTTGAGATGTTTGCAACATATCACTAGGGTAAAAGATGTCATAAAAGAAATAGAAGATAGGAGAACAAAGGAATAAATTAATTGATCAATGATGAATAAATATTTAAGTACTTTCTATGTTCCAAGCACCCTTGTTCCTACTGAGTATTCCAAAAGAAAAGTAATAACACTTCTGATTTTAAGTTTACATTCTAATGTCATTGATGGAAAAAAAGCATTTATTAAACACCTACTATGTGTCCAGCATCATACTAACTACTTTACAAATATAATCTTATTTGATCCTCGTATCGTCCCTAGGACATATGTGTTCTTATTATTCTCATTTTACCATAAAGGAAACTGAGTCAGGGAGAGGTTAAGTAATTTGCCCTACCTCACACAGCCAAGTGTTTGAGGCTGGATCTGAACTCAGACCTTCCTGTCACCAATCCCAGCATTCTTATCAGTTGCGTCATATGGCTAGCTCTCTGCTAGATAAGTGGATGACCAAAGTGTTTCATTTCTACCTTCTTCATAGTGGTGAAAAAGCAAGGGAGCCTCCAGCACACTGATCCAACTCTCTGTGCCAACATTTTAAAAGTATCCTTGCATACAATGAATTGGCAAGTTTGGGTTGTTACTTGTCTATGTTAAAGTGGGTAACTTTTGACTCAGTGAGATATAAGATCCATTTTATTATTATATAAATATAAATAGGGGCAGCTGGGTGGTACAGTGAATAGAGAACCAGCCCCAGAGTCAAGAGAACCTGAGTTCAAATCTGGCCTGATACTTGACATTTACTAGCTATGTGGCTCTGGGCAAGTCACTTAACCCTATTGCTTCACAAAAAAAGAATAAATATTCAGAAATGTTCTAAATTAGTGTCTCATCATGACATCAAGATGACTTTGGTTTCTCAAAAACTATTCCCCCAGTACCACCTTTTGGCAGCTCTTACCAATTTAGAAAGGCTTTGTATGTGGTGGCAATTCTAGTATCCCTGACATACAAATACCAGTTTAGATAAATACTGAGTAGTTCATCACTGGAAGGTTTTCAGTGAGGTTATAAATTTTGATGAAGATTAATCTCACGAAAGAATGAAAAAGCTAGACCCTGGTGCCATGTTCTTCACCTCACTCTAGAATTACAGCAATCTTCTAATTATTTTTGACATATTTATTATACTCCGGTAATTTGCAGATTGCTCCATTGAACCCTAGAAGAGATAACCATTTTATATCATGAATTTTACAATTACACCATTGAATTTGAGGTGCCAACAGCATATTCAGATTTCTCACAGGCAGTTAGAAAGACAACTCCTACCATCACAAAGCTTACAGTCTAGTAGGAAATATGAAAATTGCATGAATATCATCGTGAACCCTGTTGAGTGATAAAATACATTCAGAAAGTACTAAAACAACACCCCAGTCTGAATATAGTAATTTGTTAGCTATTGAGGAATGAAGGCTGAAATATTTCAGGGAATAGTCGCTATTTCAATTTGGGATTAAGAAAAAAGCAGAACTTTTCCATTTGAATAAAACATTGGTATTGGCACTAACAAAAGTCTGATTAAGACGCACAGGCTTGCCATCCTTCTGCATGTATTTAGATGGCAGAGCATTGTTTACTTTTCTTAGTGTTTGACAGGAATGCACAGCTCTTGTAGAATACAAGATTAAGTGGAAACAAAGGCATGATAATAAATTTTTCAGGGCTTCAAATCCAAGGGTCATTGTTCAGATTATTCACCAGGCAAAAGGAAGCCATTGAGTTTTTTTGAGCACAGCAGTGGTATGTTAATGAAAGTCCAGTCATTCACATGAATTTGTTTTTTATGCTGTCCTTTGCTGAATTATACAGGATGTGGGTGTATGAATATACACCTATGCATATATATGCATTGAAATGATTACATCTAAGGGAGTCTTCCTCCTCCTTAATTCTTGACAATCTACTAATACTATCTAAGCACTGATTCATATTAGATTCATTTTTCACAACCACGGTAGACTTACTTACCATGAGATTTTGCAAAGGACAGCAACTGATGATACTACCTTAAAGCAAGCTCTTGTTGAATGGGAGTGTTCAAGGAATGCCTGGTGTCAGGCTAAAAATGGTAACTGGAGAAGGGAAATATCAAAAGATTTGAATGAGTAAAAGGAGAAAGGAAAAAAGAAGATAGCAGGTTTACCTTGAGGTCCGGTATCTCATCTGGATCCTCATTATAAAGATAAGATGTAGCACTTATCACATGCTAGTGTTTTGGTAATTATTCCATTACTATTATACACAGAAGGCTATTTCCCCCTATGCTGCTAGAGCCATCTATGTGGCACAGTGTAGTTCACTTGACCTGATTTAGGAAGACCTGAGCTCAAATCCAACTCCAGATATGTGTTAACTGTGTGACCTTGGGCATGTCACTAAACCTGTCTACCTCAGTTTTCTCATATGTAAAATGAGAATGATATTGGTAACCAAATTACAGGGTATTTGAGGATTCATTCTAGTAACATGTAAATTAAGTTGCATATCCTGAAACTGTATATAAATGCCAGTTGTTATTATAAATATCTTCTTGCTAATTATGTATTTTCTCTGTTCCTCACTCATAATGCTATATCCCTTACCTCCCTGAGCTTCCACCAACTATCTCTCATAACCGAAATGTTCCTATTATTCATTTCTGCCTTAGAGAATTCATTATCTTCTTCAAAATCCAGCTCAAATTCAGCTTTATACATGATACCTTTATACACTTCCCCACACACTAATGTTTGCCCTTTGCCTCTCTAAACAAAATATTATTGTGGTATTATTTTGCATATACTTACATATATTTTCTCCATCCTTCCCCTAGTAAAAATGTAAGTTCTGAGTCCATGTGCTGCTTTTGTCTTTTTGTCATTTTTGTCATTGAATCCTCAGCTCTGAAAATAGTGCCTGGCAATAGGGTAGGTGGTTACTAAAACTTATTAAATGACTGAGTAAATACATGGCACTGTACTAAGTAGTGGGGAAAATAAAGCATTTTGAAAACAACTTGTAGCTCACTGAAATCCTTACATCTTTTTACATGTATATCTCTAATACTATATGTGTGCAATTAATTCTTTTTTTGCCCAAGTAAATTAAGCCTTTTTTCCTGTCATTTTCATCTATTAAAGGCTTCCCTTCGGCCTCATTGTGGCATTATTTATCCTGTATTCCAAAAGGCTAAGTCAGTTCAACAGTAGCGTCAGCCAGTCTTTCCAAGGAAGAAAATTTTCCCTCAAGTCTTCCGGAAAGGACCAGCCTAGTTTATTTCAGAGTGACTTTTTCTTTTATCAATTTGCCCACTAGTTGAGTGATAGTTTTTCCTGAAACCATCTTAAAAACCACACTACCAACTATAATGGCTACTCCTATTGTCAAATCTTGGTCATTTGTTGTAGTGCAACGTCTCAGCCATCCCCAAAGTAGATGGATATTGCTTCTAAACCATTATTCAGATCATTGACATCAGTTTTGAACAGTGCAAGACTGTTAGTTGTTTTACTAGAGACTGCATTGAAATGTACAGAACCTTAAGAGTTGGGGAAAAAAACCTGAAAATCCACATCCAGAGCTATATTTGTCCAGGTATTATTTCCCTAGTATCTCTGATCAGAGTTCCTTTAGCCTTCTCTTGAAAATCTTTGACAAGGGAAGAGAACCCACTATCTTCCTAAGAATTCCCTTCTACTGTTGAGTCACTCTCTTATTAGGACAAGTTCCCTAGTGTTTGATCCTAAGTCTGATTCCATTCATAACAAGCCTCATTCCTCTTGTATGTGAAAGCTCTCCAGAATAAGTTAGCGAATGGAACAAAATGAGTTAGCATGAAGATGTGGGCTGTTTTGGTGGGAGCTCTTTAGCCTTTGTCAATTACATGCTCACTGTGTATTTAAGTGGCTAAAGTTGAACTTGTATCCTCAAATGTCTGCATGTTGTAGTGTTGCTTATTGGAAATGCCTTTGGCTCAGTCAGGGACCATGTGTCTTTAAGCTGACAATTTGGGAAGAGAACCATATCTCTTTGATGGCTTATTTGATCTATACATGCCAGGGTCTCTAGTTCTTTCCTCATACTAGTTTGCCTGTAGATAACATACTGAAGCTTTGTCAATGTACTTCCTGATATTTTGCATCCAGAGCCTTCCACAATATTGCAGACATAGGCTGACCAGAACAGAATACAGTGGTCCTATCACCTCCATTGTTGTGAACTCTTTGACTCTCTTAATCCAGTGTAATCCAGTTCTTCCTCCACCACCACCCTGCAGCACTCCCACCCTCCCAAACCCAATCCAATGCTTATTATTGTCCCACACTCAAAACAGCTTCTCGGTTCTTGTTGAATGTTTAACTGTACTATTTGTTCTATCACCCTCAGCTTCTTCCTACCAGAATATTGTGAGGTTTTGTCAAATATCTTGCTAATATCTAGGCAAATCATGTCTGTACCACTTTCCTGGCATGCAAATCCAATGAACGTTTGTTAAGCACCTACTATGTGCCAGGCACCGGGCTTAGCGCTGTGGATACAATTAAAATCGTCTAAATAATAAAATAATCTAAAGTTGGAAACAGAACACAAAAGGAGGCAGGAAAGGGGATGGAGCTGAAGGGGAAGGGAGTGGACACCAGGGAGTACTTGGCAGTGTGCAGGCATCTTGTTTCATGGAATTAAAACCAGGCAATGCAGCAGATGCCAAGTGGAATGAGCAGAGTCCAATTTCTGCCCTCCATAAAGGAAGGCATTTTGTGGATTTTAGTACTCAGTCCTCCATTCAGAAGGGCATCTTTTTCTATGGAGCTGAAACCAGGCAGAGCAACAGATGCAAAGTGGAGAATGTGCCACTTTCCTGACAGTCTAATAACCATGTACCCAAAGAAAATGAGCTTATTCTGGCATGACACATTATTGATGGCAACATGCTGATTTATAATGATTCCCTCTTCCCCTTTAAGTGCTCACAAACTATTCTTTCAGTAATAATTTCTGGAAGTATGCCAGAATTAGAGAGGAAACTCATTTTGATTGTGCCCAGATATTCTGTTTAATATCTGACTATTAGTGAATTACCCTAGATGAGGCATGAGTAGAAGACATGGGAAAATTACATGTCAGATCTGATTTTATTAATGATTTTAAACAGTATTTTTTTCTAATAGAGCTTGCATTCTAGTAAAAGTTTTAACTCATGTTTATGTAATATCTTATTGTTACAGCATTAAAATACCTTATCTTACTGGACCCTCCAAATAATCCTATGAGGTTGGTCTTCATGGTGATTAGAATGGAACAGAATAAATTAGCAAATAGAACAGAATGAGTTAACATGAAGATGAGGGCTGTTTTGGCGGGGGCTCTTTAGCCTCTGTCAATTACATGCTCACTGTGTATTTAAGTGGCTAAAGTTGAACTTCCTTGTTATATTTTTGGAGTATCCTCAAATGTCTGCATGTTGTAGTGTTGCTTATTTGAAATGCCTTTGGCTCAGTCAGGGACCATATGTCTTTAAGCTGACAATTTGAGAAGAGAACCATTTGGCTTCAACCCTTTTAACCCTCCCATAAAAAGATACGACAATCAGAAAAATGTACATCTGCCTTTACAGATGCTGACACTTTCATGAATTACTCAGAAACTTCATCAAAGAATTTTTTCCTGCAATGCAAAATCTATCAATTGTATGTTTTTGTTTCCTACAAACTCTTATTTTAAGCTGTGTTAATTCCATAGCTTTCATTTTTCATTAAAAAAAAAACAAATCTGACATCTATACTAAATGACTGTGAACTGTGTTAGTTGTCAGGTGCATTTAAAGTCATTGAAATGCTGTTTTCAAAATGGATGTGATATGCCTTGCCTTTAAAATGTCCTTTATCCCATTACATGAATTAGATGCTTGTTCTGAAAGGAAACTCAGGTGTTCTTATAAATGCAGCCAATTTCAACTAGCTCTTAATAAAGCACCACTGTTCTTCCATAGAACTTGGTACAATAGAATGAATACTAAATTTGGAGTAAAAGGACCCAGTTTCAAATTTTGACTCCAATACTTACTATCTACATGCCTTTAGGCAATTCATTTAACTTTTCTGGACCTGAATTTCCTCCCTTTGAAGCAGTTGGACTTTATAATCTCTCAGGGTCCTTCTGTCTCTGCATCCTATGGTTTTCTGTGACTTGAGAGCTGTGAAGAAAGCTAGTATAAAACTCTACATAATTAAGAATTGTCATCATTATTTATCCTTCAGTTCATGTGATGGAAATTAGAATATGTACTCTGAATACAGCAGCCATTCACTGAGAGGGTTAAGAGGTAGGAAGATGGGTAAAGAGAGATAACCAATGACATGGAGCAGTTTCTCCATGATTTATGGGCTTAGAGGTTTACATAAGCATTGACAGCTTATGTAACTTTTCCAGATTCAATAGTCACATGTCACAGGGAACAGTTGAAACCAGATCTCCTTGGTTTTGAAGCCAGATCTGTAATCATTATCTTATTTATTGTACGTACAATAAATTATAAGTACCTGAGTTCTAAGCAAAAGAGTAAGGTACAGTTTATTAACCCGAGGTATATGAAGATACCATGAGGTACCCTCCAAGAATGAGATCCATGAACTTGCTAGAGAAAAAAAATTGCATATTTAGTTTAATATAATTGGTGTCCTATGTAATCCTATATATTTTATGCATTTACAAATATTCTGATAACGGACTTAGAGAATTTCACCAGACTACCAAAGAAGTCCATGTTACAAAAAAGTTAAGAATCCCATGACTAACCTACAGTTAACAATTTTGACAGGAGCATAAAGGAAAGATTTATTACTTCTGGCATCTGACCTGGCTCTTTCAGGTTATGGCAGAAGTTCAATAGACAGAAATTATGGTTGGACAACATTTAAGTATCAATAAAATGATGAGTAAAGACTTTTCTTTGTATTGTCCATTTGGGTAACAGGAAGTAGTCCATATTGGCTATATTGAAGATTCTTGTATGGTTTTCATCTTGGTTCAGTATAACTAGTGCTGCATTTGTTTTCAGAAAGTCTATTTTAAGTCCTGGCCCTACCATTTAATAACTGTATGACCATAAGCAAGTAATTTAAACTCTCAGAGCCTTGCTTTCCTCACCTATAAAATAAAAGAATGGAATGTGATCTCTTTCCCAGCTATCTGGGATTCTACTGAAAAACACTAATTTAATTATATTTAGATCAGGCCATCTTTTCTTTTTCTCCTCTTCCTTTCCAGGAAATAATTTTCCTCATATCCACTACATCCTAGCTTTGAAGTATTTCTGTTCTGGCTCTTATGGATTGCAATCCCAGTGATTTTACTGTACTGACTCTTGCTCTTTGAATTCCATTCTCTTTTCAAGGGCTATTGATCTGAGTAGCACTCTACTGGGCTTACAGGAGAATGGAAGAATGGCGGTGTGAGGGAGGGAGGCATCATTTCCGCCAGGAAAATTCAGGGCCTGCATCCTGTGCCCTTAGCAATTTGAGTAGTGAAACTGCTGCCCTCTGAGCTCCTGCCCAGACTTAATATTGTTATCATGGCCTGTGTTAGCTAATCTATCTCTATTAGCACAGGCCTTTCCAAA
Source organism: Trichosurus vulpecula (assembly GCF_011100635.1). NCBI lineage: Eukaryota > Metazoa > Chordata > Mammalia > Diprotodontia > Phalangeridae > Trichosurus > Trichosurus vulpecula. The sequence continues at coordinate 25,722,404 of NC_050575.1, read as the reverse complement.
CCTCTTAAAGAAGTTTGTGACCGCAGGGAGGCACAAATGGTGATAGTTTATGGGCTGAAACCCAGCAATGACGACACCTCCTTGTGGTCTACAGGCCAGTGATTTGTGCAGCTGACCTTTTAGATCTGCCTTCAATATTTGTCTAATATATATCTTAGTGAGCCAAATGAAGATCTTGCCAAAACCTCCTTTATAAAATTATTCTTTATGAGCTTACATGGTTCAATAAAATTAGAGGCTTTGGAAAATTACAATGTAATATTTGACCCAAATAATTACCATACAGTTCACAGCCAAGTTTAGGAGGTTTTTTTCACACCACGTGACCCAAGGTGTCAGTTTATATAGGCTCAGATTTTGTCCTGGCACATCTTGACCCCAATGTAAAGGGCTCTATTAAACTTTTCTCAGATCTCTTCCGCATCACACTCCACAATCCACAGTAGAATTTTTTGGAAAATTCTTAACATTCAGGCTTAACACATGTCTAGGGTCTCTGCTAAAGGCATTACCAAGGTCCCTTTTAGAAAGGTCTTTAATATACCAAGGAGATCAGGAAAAGTACTTATATTTATTGCCCCATCACAAAAAAAGATACTCATTAACAAATATTGCCTAATACTTAAACCATGAAACAGTAACCTATACCTGTAAACACTCTACACAGGATTATATTGAAAACATTAAAACTTGAGATGCTTTATAGGACTTTGAAGTGGCATCTCATTTCCCCTTGTACCTTCTAACTAGACATACTTTGTCTAGCTTAGAATTTTTAGAGCCCCCTTCTTATTTACTAATCTCCTGGAGGTGACTGGATTCTTTGAGTAGTATATGTTGTAAAAATCACCTCCTGCTAATTAATCTACACTCAGATCTAGAAGACTCAGACCTGTTGTATTAATAAAGTTACTGGTAGGCTAGGAAATCCATGGTTCTTGAAAGAAACTGCATTGGAGATAGCTAAGACCTTAGATCCAATTTGAGTATCACCAAGAAAAGCACATGCCCTTGATGTCTTGTTTTAGCAGCTACCAAAACTGTCCAGGATAGGAGAGAGGATCAATGGAAGAGAAAATGGAGGGAAAAAATCTCCCAAACCTCACTAGGGTGTAAGCAAGGGCTGAAAATGTCCTGATATTCTTTACAGACAGAAAAAAAAGAGAGCAATAATGGAAGATTTCTTTACTTCTAAAGTTTACTCAGTGGCCCTCCTGGTCCTGTCTCTCTAGCCAGTCTTCTTTGACAACACCCTTATTCCTATCCCAGCAATCAACAAACCAGTAACAGATTTCTGAGTCATCACAAAGGATAAGTTCAACTGGGACAATCAGGAGTTCTTTGATCAGCCCAAAACAATGTCTATGGGGAACAATAAGGGCTTACTCTGTTATCTGAAAGCATAAGTCCCTCTACACTTAGACAGACCACATATCTGTGAAAAAATCCCAGCATGTTCTATGAACACTCCATAGGGTGGCCACTTCTAACCACTGGGTACATTCCAATCCAACTCTCTCCCTCCCTCACTATGTTAACAAAAAAAAGAAAATGTGACTGAAAATTAATGAGAGAGAGAGAAGAAGCGGAGGCTTTGTAAGACAGACCATGACTGCAATGAGGCTAAAATCAGTGTATCAGAAAACCAATTTGTGGTATTTCTGTGCAAATTAGCTAGGTAGCTGAGTATGAAGACAGAGGATACAGAGGAAATAAGGGAGCATGTTAGAGCTGTCTAAGCCATCCCTGTTAGAATCTATAGTTAGGCTTATAGTGCAATGGGGACAACATTTTCCTTTGTTATTAATAAAATAATGTAGTATGTTCAGAAGTTCTATGTTAAAGAAACTGAGTCACAAGTGTCAGTTGTTGTTAGGGACTTTAGCTGCCATTTAATTCAACCTATATTTGAAAGAAATCCCCACTAAAGAGCATGCTCAGCAAGTTCAAGATCCTACATGAAGACTTCCAAGGAGGGAGAACTCATCGCCCCTCAAGCAAGTGTATTCCACTTTTGTACAGCTCTAGTTGTTAAGAAGCTAGTCCTGACTTCAACCCTAAATTATTCTCTTTGCAAATTCCATCAGAGCTGTTGATTTTGTCCTCTGGCATCAAATAGCAGAAGTCCAATCCCTCCCCTGCTTGACACCCTTTAGACACTTAAAGTCCACCACGATGTTCTCTGGTGTATTCTCTTATCTAGCCTCAATATCCAGTTTTTCAATTTACCTTCGTATGATATGAACTTAAGGCTCTTCACCATCTTTATTGACCTTCTCATGTCACTTCATGGTATCTACATTCTTCTTAAACTGCTACCCTGAAGTAAACATGACACTTTAGATAAGGTCTATAAAGGACAAAATGCAATGGAACTATCACTTCCACTATTCCTGCAAGCAAAGTCATACTTCATCCCCAAATCTCATTAGTTTTTTTGGCTGCCATATCATACTGGTGGTAACATAATGAAAATGAACTAAGCAAAAATCTCAATATCTTTTTTTTTTCAGAATATCGATGACTTAAACATGCCTCCCTGATTTTGTATTTCTGAAGTTTATTTTTTTCTGTCCAAGTGTAAGATTTTACTTTTTTTCCACTGAATTTGCCCAATGCCCTTGCTTGTCCTGATGATTTGGAATATTTCTTTTTCTTACATAGGATGTGTTGGCTGTCAGTCCTACCTTTGTGTAGTCTCAAAATGTGATGTGTGCCATCTAAGTTTTCATCCAAGTCCTTAATAAAAATGTCAGATCGCATAGGGGCAAGGAGAGATCACTAGGATACTCCAGTGGAGTCCCCCTCCTGCTAATATTGAAACATTAAGGACTATTTATTAAATCTGGCCACTTAGCTATTTCTGAATCTACCTAATTATATTAACATCTGATACATATCTTTTGACTTTTCCACAAGAGTTATTTGACATCATCTTATCAAAAGTTTTCTTAAAATCTAGGCTATCACTATATAAAGCCTTCTCCATATCAAGGAAGGAAGGAAGGAATCCCTTGAACCATTGTTCCACAAGTCAGTATTGTAATCAAAGTTGCCATTCCTAGATATTCACCAAATATGTCGTTATTGATATTCACAAAATATGTCTTTATTGATCTATATCTTGCCACTGGACTCAGATGGCTCTGGAGGAAAAAGTGAGGCTGGTAACTTTGCACATCCCTCCCTCACTTAAATCTGATTCACTTGCATGTCATGGCATCACCTACCTGATGCCATGGTCCTTTTCGAGAATGAAAGACAAACAACCTACTGATCCATCATCTAATTTTCCCAGCAATTCATACAGCACTCACTGTTTTAAAATTTCCAGACTCCTCCTTTCCCTTTTTTGAATACTATGAAAACCAAAATTTTAATTAGTATTTCCAGACATACTGTTCCCTTCCTAGCCTATGGATTGGAAATATTTGTGGGTCTAAGTTCTATCCCTTTTCTAAGTAATTTTCTTTGGAATATGTATACTATAGTTTCACTGAAATTTCTTCATGATTCTATATACCATAATCCTCATGATACATAAACCCTTGGCTGGACGTCCAAAGATCTAGGATCTAGTTCTGACTGTAACCTCCACCAAATGTTTGTTTTTGAAGAAATAAAATATAATCTCATTGTGGGTAGGAACTATTGTTTTATTTTCCATTTTTTTCTTTGTATATACACTTGTTAATACCTTTTCTTCCAAATAACAAACACTTAATACATGATTGCTGAATTGAAGTAATTCGATTTTTAGTTCAGAGTGCCTGAATTGCAATACCAATTATGCCACCTACTACGTTTGTGTCCTTGAGAGAGTAACTTCCCTGTCCTTATCCATAGGCTCCTCAACTTTACAATGAGAGGTTTCAATTCTATCACCTTTCACACTGATGATCCTATGATACTGTTTTAAGATATGCTTCCTTGTCCATAATATAGTGATTATAATCCTGTCTCTGCTTCTTCCTCTGTGTTGATATCTCAATTGACATTTAATTACTTCATAAAACTGAATGCACATTTGAGAAATGATTTATCCTAACCATCATCATCATTTTAGCATGTCATTCAATGAGACAATTAAGAAAGGAAAAAGCTTATTAATAATAAATTTTTATGTAATAAGTTTGCAGGTTGAGGAAAATTTTTCCTTAAAGAATAATGAGAGAAATGGAACCGAGGCTTCTTTAAAAACCTAGATAGAACTTTGAGAGAATTTGAGAAGACCAATTTAGAATAAAAATAATGTTCAGATAAAGAGGTGGCCTATTGTTTTAGTAGTGTTTTTCAAGGGGACCTTGAAAGGTCATAGAGTTCTTTCATTAATTTAGGCCAAGGCAGTTAAATTTTCCCAGTGAGATCACCTGATCCTGACAGATAAGCCAAGAAACAAAAATTCTGCAGTGTTTGCTAGTTTGTATGGAGGGTATAGCTGTGGAGTTCACTAACAGTTTGAATTCTCATAAACATAACACCTATGTGATCCTAGAGAAGCTTTTAACTTCTCAGCCTGTTTTCTCAGAAATGGGAATAATAATGGTACCTACCCCATAAGGTTGTCGTGAGGCTCAAATGACATAACACATAAAGTGTTTTGCAAATCTTAAAATGCTGTATAAATACTCATGGACTAACTAAATTTCTTGGCTCAAGCCAAATCCAAAGAGATGACAATTTAATTTTATTCTAACCATACTTCATACTACTGTCTTTCAAGATTCTTGAATATATCCCTGTCCTCCTCTCAGTGTATCCTTCTCTGTTTCAAACAGAGTTGGTAATGTAAGAGATGGGGGGAGGGGTTTTGTTTCCACAGAGTTGAAGGTGTCTTTCTACCCCTCCCCGACCCCAGCTTTAGCAAAATGTAAGTCAGGTGACTGATTGGAACTACTTCCAATCAGATCTCTGATCTAGCAGAAACCAGGCCTCAGGTTGGTTGGGTGAAAGGTCAGAGGCCTGTACATATGATTAAATGAGCCATCTGAGGACAGCATGACATAGGCAGTCACGGGGTTTTATCTGGCCAATGAAGAGCCTGGTGAGAGATTCAAAGGGAAAGTCAATAAAAGGACTAGCATCCATCTGAGTCCTTGATATGCCTATTTATTCAGACCGAATAAATGCAAGACATAATTAAAACACCCCCGCTGGGGGGGGGACCCTTTCCCGTGAGAAAGCAATAAAATTCCTTTCTACTTTCTACCTTGAGAAGCCTCTAACTTTAATTTGGGGAAGTGTCACTGTCCCACACAGTAAGAACACCTGTTATTAATTATCATCCTTGCATTTAATTTCCTTTGATTAGTCGGCAATGAGTAAGCACTTAGGATTATTAAGGCAAATAAGTCAATTGTGGCTTTATGTTCAAGCTCAGCACCCACTGGAATTTAATTCCTCAAATATTTATTAAATATCTACTATGTATGCATTGTGTTTCACCCTAGAAGAGATACAAAGGTTATATAAGTCATGGTCCTTGACCTCATGAAGCCTTACATTCAAAATGGGTATGAGACAAAAACAGATGAATGAATTACAAGTTTTGAATTTTGTATTGGTAACGGGGGGTTTGAGGAGGAGACGGCTTTTAGTCAATAGCTGTGATTTTGGTGGTATTATGAATTCCCACTGTGGAAATTATCTCTCTCAATGCCTTTCAACATTTATTCTGTAACTCAGAGTTGTAGGGAATTCCCTAGGGCACTGCAAATCTAAGTATATTACCCAGGATCATAAAAACAGCATGTGGCAAAGGCAAGGCTTGCACCCAAGGCCTAATCTTTGTAAGGAAGGAATCACTTCCAGCTAAAGGAACTGGGGACAGATTAATTTATGAGATCACCCAGGAAGTGGAATTTTTGAATTGGAAGGAAACAGAGTCAAAAGCCCAATAACAAAACTGAGGCACAGGATAATTTTCAAATGCTTTGTTCAATACCCAACTCTTAAAAAAACAGGCCAATTTTGAAACCATAGCATTCTGATTCCAAATCTGGTGCTCCTAGTCCAGAATCTCTACAGTTTAAGATATCCTGCTGTTGCAAACAATGCAGGGTGGGGATTTGGAGCAGTGAGCACTGGGATTATGGCCATAAACTAGACATGAGAAATTGTATTGCGAATCTACTGTCTTTAATAACGCTCTTTCTTTCATTAAGGGCAAAATGCTAATAATAGATCTTGTAATGAAGTAAAATATTTCCAAAACTGACGTGCCTTGCATAGCATTTCCTGCATGGCCCAGCTCACCTTTACCATCCAAGCTACTTTGGTCCTCATTACTCTTGTTTTGTGCCCAGGGGTATCTAATTGTGTTTGTGTATATGTTTGTGTCCTAGGTGTATACCAGGGTACAACTGCTAAGTTGTACAAATGTAAGTAATGCATGAGGCAACCTCAAAGAGAAAAGAGACATCCAATAAATGAAAAGCACTATGGAAATTTGCCACTAATTGGAAAGACTTGGTCTGTTTTACATTCAGGCTAGCAGAGAGCAATATAGATTTAGGATATGTTCTGAACTTATGAGCCCATTGGTGATAACGGTTCCACCATCTCCCAGTTATGCGGCATATTCTGCTTCTATGCTTTGTGATTATACGTAGTCTTTATTTCTTTATTCCCTCCCTATTTTAGATATTTTGTTACGTTTTGTCCCTATCAGCAATACTACAGCCAGACAAGCTACTTGGGGTCAGGAATAACTTGCTGTCTTTTACTTTGTTTCCCCAGAACTCAGCACAATGTCTGGCACTAAGTCGATGTTTAATAAATGTGAATTTGAACTTGGTTTTATAGGCCGTCAGAGGTTTTGGTGTAAGCTTTCAAGTCTGTGGTCATTCCCTGATGACAGAGAAATCTCCGTATTACAGGGCAAATTGGTTGGATTAATCATACCTGATAGAGAAATCCTTGAAACGACATGTGAATGGTAGATCATACAGGATCTCCAGGACCATTCCAATCCTTTGGTTGTAGAAAAGAGGAAATTGAGGACCAACAAGTTTTTGACTTTTATCAATCAACCAGCAGTCATTTATAAAATGTGTACTACATGCCAAGTATGTTAGGCCAGGTTCCTGGCATAAAAAACAATAAAATGCAATAAACCTTGTTCTCATAGGCCTTTCATTCTATCCTATGATTTCTTGAAAAAAGATTTTTCTCTGGAAAACCAGGCTTTGATAAAGTCCACTGGAATTCAAATGGACTTGACTGTGCCTTTAAACCTAAATCACTCTAGCTCTCACTCATTGGCCCAGAGGTCCCAGCCCAAGCCTTTCTTACTCATTGTTTGGGTTTAAATGGCTCAGAGTGAGTGTAAATCCTCTGAGAGTCTCGCCCTCCCTGATTGATTCTTTTGTGAAGGCTAAGTGCGCCATCTTTTGCCTCAATTCTTACCTAGCCTTTATTACTGAATAGGTGTTGCTTTAGACAAATTGAGATCTGGAAAAGACCTTAGCTTAAAAAGGCTAAGGTCTCCCACTACATCCCCAGCCATCGTCAGGCCAGTCATACTGACCTGTTTTGCCTCTGGACTCTGATGACTTTGGAGGAGAGAGTGGGACTGATGACTTTGCACCGCTCTGCCTCACTTGAATCCAACTCAGTTGCAAGTTAAGACATGGCCCTCTTTGAGAACAAAGGATAAACAACAACAAGAAGACAAAATGTGTATTTATAATTATATTCAGAATAAATATAAGGTATTTGTGATTGGAGAGGATTAGCAATTGATGTGATCAGGAATAACTTTATTTAGAAGGTGGTCTTTGCACCATATCTTGAAGGAAATGAAGGAGGCCTAGTAGAGGAGGGAATGCATTCTAAAAATATGTGAGCCATCAAAGTAAATATACAGGGAAAGAAAATGGAATGTCATTTGTGGAGAACAAAGGCCAGTTTGAACGGACCATAGAGAAAGACAGTTTATAATGTATTACAGAAGACACTGTTATAAAGAAACCATTCATTGCCTCTCTGGAAAGGAAGACAGAAGGTATTCAGAGTCCAGCAATTCAGTATTGGTCACTTGGGGACCTTCATAAAGTAGCAATGCTTTCTGTCACCCCTAAAACTGGTAATAATGCCTGTCTCCCAATCCAACTACTTTAACGTACTTGTGTGTGTGTGTTTAATTTTTTTATATAGCCAAAGTATGTGGGATATTTTAGAATCATCATTGGTCTAGAAGTAGAAGAGGTTACCAAGCTCATATGTTATAAACCCTACATTTCTGAGACAGTCAGTATGGCCCCAATATGTTAAATACCTTACTTATTGTCACTCAGGTAGTAAATGAAGTCAGAGTTCTAATTTATACTAACACTTTTTTTTCCATACTCCAATTTGAGTACTCTTTTCCCTTCCCCACTTGCCTCTCTTAGATACAAGAAAACTAGCTGAATTTCATGGGACCACTGCCTGAGATGAAGTCTGCTTAGATGGTAGGGTTGTAGTTAAGAAAAACTGAGGCTTCTGCAAACATGATTTTGAGTATTTTAAGAGTCTGTATCATTTTGGGATCTCTCAGGAGGTGATTGGTCGATTCTTTTTTTCTTTTGAATTTATTTATTCTTATTTTTGTTACATTTTTTAAAGTCTTCCTTCCAACCCTGCACTAAAGAACTTTGAACAATATTTCTATTACTATAAACCACATTCTCTTGTTTTTCTTCATTTCATTATTTGTTATTTCAAGCAGTCTTTCCTTGTTTTTCTTTTTTTTTTTAAAGCAATTTATTTATTTAACATATTTGGTTTTCAGCATTGATTTTCACAACATTTTGAATTACAAATTTTCTCCCCATTTCTAACCTCCCCCCCCAATCCAAGATGGCTTATATTCTGGTTGCCCTGTTCCCCAGTCAGCCCTCCCCTCTATCACCCCCCTCCCCTCTCATCCCCTTTTCCCTTCCTTTCTTGTAGGGCAAGATAAATTTCTACGCCCCATTGCCTGTGTATCTTATTTTTTAGTTGCATGCAAAAACTTTTTTTTGTTTTTGAACATCTGATTTTAAAACTTTGAGTTCCAAATTCTCTTCCCTCTTCCCTTCCCACCCACCCTCCCTAAGAAGTTGAGCAATTCAACCTAGGCCACACATGTATTATTATGTATAACCCTTCCACAATACTCATGTTGTGAAAGGCTAACTACATTTTGCTCCTTCCCAACCCATCCCGCTTTATTGAATTTTCTCCCTTGACCCTGTCCCCTTTCCAAAGTGTTTGTTTTGATTACCTCCACCCCCATCTGCCCTCCCCTCCATCATCCCCCCCCTTTTATTTATTTTTTTTATGTTCTTCCCTCTTCTTTCCTGTGGGGTAAGATACCCAACTGAGTATGTATGGTATTCCCCCTCAGGCCAAATCTGATGAGAGCAAGGTTCACTCATTCCCCCCTCACCTGCCCTCTCCCCTCCTCCCATAGAACTGCTTCCTCTTGCCACCTTTATTCGAGATAATCCACCCCATTCTATCTCTCCCTATCTCCCTCTCTCAGTATGTTACTCTCTCATCCCTTAATTTCATTTTATTTCTTTTAGCTATCTTCCCTTCATCTTCAACTCACCCTGTGTCTGCTCTCTCTCTTTTACATATATATATATATATATATATATATATATATATATATATAAACACATATATATATACACACACATACATACTCATACATACATATACACATAGATATATACATACATACACATTCACTTATATATACATAAACATATATATATATATATGCATATTCCCTTCAACTACCCTAATACTGAGGTCTCATGAATCATACTCATCATCTTTCCATGTAGGAATGTAAACAAAACAGTTCAACTTTAGTAAGTCCCTTGCAATTTCCATTTCTTGATTACCTTTTCATGCTTCTCTTGATTCTTGTGTTTGAAAGTCAAATTTTCTATTCAGTTCTGGTCTTTTCACTGAGAAGGCTTGAAAGTCCTCTATTTTATTGAAACTCCATATTTTGCCTTGGAACATGATACTCAGTTTTGCTGGGTAGGTGATTCTAGGTTTTAATCCTAGCTCCATTGACCTCCGGAATATCGCATTCCAAGCCCTTCGATCTCTTAATGTAGAAGCTGCCAGATCTTGGGTTATTCTGATTGGGTTTCCACAATACTCAAATTGTTTCTTTCTGGCTGCTTGCAGGATTTTCTCCTTGATCTGGGAGCTCTGGAATTTGGCAACAATATTCCTAGGAGATTTCTTTTTGGGATCTATTTGCGAAGGCGATCGATGGATTCTTTCAATTTCTATTTTGCCCTGTGGCTCTAGAATATCAGGGCAGTTCTCCTTGATAATTTCCTGAAAGATGGTATCTAGGCTCTTTTTTTGATCATGGCTTTCAGGTAGTCCAATAATTTTTAAATTCTCTCTCCTGGATCTATTTTCCAGGTCAGTGGTTTTTCCAAGGAGATATTTCACATTGTCTTCCATTTTTTCATTCCTCTGGTTCTGTTTTATAATATCTTGATTTCTCATAAAGTCACTAGCTTCCACTTGCTCCAATCTAATTTTTAAAGTAGTATTTTCTTCAGTGGTCTTTTGGACCTCCTTTTCCATTTGGCTAATTCTGCCTTTCAAGGCATTCTTCTCCTCATTGGCTTTTTGGAGCTCTTTTGCCATTTGAGTTAGTCTGTTTTTTAAGGTGTTGTTTTCTTCAGTGTATTTTTCAGTATTTTTTTGGGTCTCCTTTAGCAAGTCATTGACTTGTTTTTCATGGTTTTCTTGCATCCTTCTCATTTCTCTTCCCAATTTTTCCTCTACTTCTCTAACTTGCTTTTCCAAATCCTTTTTGAGTTCTTCTATGGCCTGGGGCCAGTTCATGTTTTTCTTGGAGGCTTTGGTTGTAGGCTCTATGACTTTGTTGTCTTCTTTAGGCTGTATGTTTTGGTCTTCTTTGTCACCAAAGAAAGAATGCAAAGTCTGAGACTGAATCTCGGTGTGTTTTCGCTGCCTGGCCATATTCCCAACCAACTAACTTGACCCTTGAGTTTTTCAGTGGGGTATGACTGCTTGTAGACTTACGAGTTCTATGTTCTACATTTGGGGGGGAGGTGCCAGCTCTGTCAGAGCCTCACTCCTCCTTCCCCAAGGACCCCCAGTCCAGACTGGGCTTAGATCTTCAGCAGGCTGTTGCACTCCTGCTCTGATCCGCCACTTAATTCCTCCCACCAGGTGGGCCTGGAGCCGGAAGTAACAACAGCTGTAGCTGCCCCACCTCCGCTGCCCCCGGGGCTGGAAGCCGAACCGTGAACTCCTTCTACTCCCGCAGCTTTTCCCACTAACCTTCTCCGCAGTCTTTGGTGTTTGTGGGTTGAGAAGTCTCGTAGCCGCCGCAGCTCACATATTCAGGGCGCTAGGGCCCCCTCCGCCCGGCCTCTGCTCCGGACGGTCCACGCCGCTCAGGCTGGGCTCTGCTCCACTCGGTTCCCAGCTCCCAGCTCCGTGTGGAATAGACCTCACCCAGAGACCATCCAGGCTGTCCTGGGCTGGGAGCCCTGCTTCCCTCTGCTGTTCTGTGGGTTCTGCCGTTCTAGAATTGGTTCAGAGCCATTTTTATAGGTTTTTGGAGGGACTCGGGTACGGAGCTCACTCTAGACCGTGCTTACCAGCCGCCATCTTGGCTCCGCCCCCCCTCCTTGTTTTTCTAAAATCAACCTTTTGTCATTTCTTATACCACAGTAGTATCCTATCATAAATCCTCCCTGACACACCTCTGATGTGAGGGCTCCAAGACCTTTTCAGGGCTACTTATCCACCTTTGGTGTCCACCTGTCATCCAACTCTCACCTGTGGCTCAGAGAAACTGCATCATGTGCAGCGGTCATATCCTAGTACAACCATTTCAGCAGATAAGATAAACTATGTTGGGGATAACTTACAAGACTCAAACCCTCAGACCCAAAAATGGCCACAAAGAGTTGGACCTGAATGAACAACAAAAGAAAGTGATGGAGAAAGTGTTAATGCAGATTAAACTTAAGTTAAACTTAAAAAAACTCATGTCAGTGAGTTAGGGTATCTACTCCAACCATGGGAAGACTTCCACTAGTAAAATGAACAGATGAGAACCATTTGTTCCAATGGCCATGAAGGTATCTGAAGCAGGTGCTGTGGAGAGTTTGGTCAGATATCAGAAGCCAAGGCATCCACTGCATCCTAGGCCACCACCAATTATTCTTACTTTTGTCCCACCACTGGACTTCAATGATTCTGGAAGAGAGAAGGAGGCTGATGACTTTGTGGAGCTCTGCCTCACTTAAATCTAATTCACAGGCAAGTCTTAACCTCACCTATGATTTCATTGGTCCTCATCAAAACAAAGGACAAACAACAAGAGTCAGATGAGATGATTGCTGGACTTTGAGTCTGTTTCATAGTTTTTATTCTCTTCTTGGCTGTCATTGTGACCCTAGTCATGTTCATTCTCATCTCTAAACCTCAGATACCTTCCCCAAATAATGAAGGATTTGGACTCACCAATATCTAAGAGCCTTCCAAGATCTGACATTATATAATTTTATTATTCTGTTGGCCCTATTACTTAAGCAGAGTCTTAAAGAATGTACAGTAGATTGAGAGTTGTTCTACTTGTGTTCACTGTCTTGTAGGGGGCTGTGTGCACAGTAGCGGTATGCCTTCTTGATTAGAAAATAGACAATCAAATGTCATTCAGAGAAATGTTGAGAAAACCAGTTGAAACTCAACTACCAGTTTTCTTAACCTTGAGAAAAAACTACTTTTTGATTTAGAGAGTTAAAGATTCCCAGACTCTTCATACATAACACAATTTCAAAAATGAAAACTTTGGGAAACAAATGAAAAGAAGCAGAAACCAATAGTATATATAAGAATTACCATAATAAAAACAATATTACCACTAAAAGTTTGCTTTACTTACTTAATTTTAATGACGACTCTGTAGAAAGAAGAATAGAGATGATAAAATATATTTCCCTAGTTATGGTAGAAAGATGGGTGACTAGAGATATGGATCATTCATAGTCTATCAGAGATACTCATTTATTTGGTTGTAGTTAATTATTAAATTACTTAATTTATTATTTTTTTAAAATTCCAGTTTATTTTTTATTTTTAAAATTTATTAAAAAGTAGGGCTCATGGGGGAAGAGAACTTATCATGAAATAACTGGCATGATAAAGCAATTATCAATAGCAAGAAAATTTTACTTTAGAACTTTGTTCTCTCTTGAATTATTAGTGGTATCCACCTCTTAGACATCTCAGAGGAGACCTAGGCTCACTAGAATCTAGCTTGATTTCAGCTATAGGTCCTCCTTCTCTGGTGTTGTCAACGAAATTTTGCCACTGCAAGAAACCATAAAGATTTTCCATCCCAACATTTCTCAAAATTTATCCTTCATAGCATGACTAAGGGATTCAAGAGAAAATTTCACTCCTAGAAAAAAATTTTCTCCTTGAAAATGAAAACTCATGTTGTTCTTTTCAGTTTACAAAGGGTCTACTATATTTTTATTATCCAATGGAAACTTCAAAACAAATGAGCCATTAAATAAAAAGTTTGCCAACAAATAAATTGTAAAATTTAGTAGATTCAATGTAGAAAATGAAATTAACACCAGGAAACAATTTGAGCCACAGGGCAAATAGAGCCACAGGGCAAAATAGAAATTGAAAGAATCCATCGATCGCCTCCTCAAATAGATCCCAAAAAGAAATCTCCTAGGAATATTGTTGCCAAATTCCAGAGCTCCCAGATCAAGGAAAAAATACTGCAAGCAGCCAGAAAGAAACAATTTGAGTATTGTGGAAACCCAATCAGAATAACCCAAGATCTGGCAGCTTCTACATTAAGAGATCGAAGGGCTTGGAATGTGATATTCCGGAGGTCAATGGAGCTAGGATTAAAACCTAGAATCACCTACCCAGCAAAACTGAGTATCTTGTTCCAAGGCAAAATATGGACTTTCAATAAAATAGAGGACTTTCAAGCTTTCTCAGTGAAAAGACCAGAACTGAATAGAAAATTTGACTTTCAAACACAAGAATCAAGAGAAGCATGAAAAGGTAATCAAGAAACGGAAATTGCAAGGGACTTACTAAAGTTGAACTGTTTTGTTTACATTCCTACATGGAAAGATGATGAGTATGATTCATGAGACCTCAGTATTAGGGTAGTTGAAGGGAATATGCATATATATATATATATATATATATATATATATATATATGCATATATATATATGTTTATGTATATATATATAAGTGAATGTGTATGTATGTATGTATCTATGTGTGTATGTATGTGTATGTATGTGCATATATATATATGTAAAAGAGAGAGAGCAGACACAGGGTGAGTTGAGGATGAAGGGAAGATAGCTAAAAGAAATAAAATGAAATTAAGGGATGAGAGAGTAACATACTGAGAGAGGGAGATAGGGAGAGATAGAATGGGGTGGATTATCTCGAATAAAGGTGGCAAGAGGAAGCAGTTCTATGGGAGGAGGGGAGAGGGCAGGTGAGGGGGGAATGAGTGAACCTTGCTCTCATCAGATTTGGCCTGAGGGGGAATACCATACATACTCAGTTGGGTATCTTACCCCACAGGAAAGAAGAGGGAGGAAGATAAAAAAAAAAAAGGCGGGGGGGGGGGGGGGATGATGGAGTGGAGGGCAGATAGGGGTGGAGGCAATCAAAACAAACACTTTGGAAAGGGGACAGGGTCAAGGGAGAAAATTCAATAAAGCGGGATGGGTTGGGAAGGAGCAAAATGTAGTTAGCCTTTCACAACATGAGTATTGTGGAAGGGTTATACATAATAATACATGTGTGGCCTAGGTTGAATTGCTCAACTTCTTAGGGAGGGTGGGTGGGAAGGGAAGAGGGAAGGGAATTTGGAACTCAAAGTTTTAAAATCAGATGTTCAAAAACAAAAAAAAGTTTTTGTATGCAACTAAAAAATAAGATACACAGGCAATGGGGCGTAGAAATTTATCTTGCCCTACAAGAAAGGAAGGGAAAAGGGGATGAGAGGGGAGGGGGGTGATAGAGGGGAGGGCTGACTGGGGAACAGGGCAACCAGAATATAAGCCATCTTGGAGTGGGGGGGGGGGCAGAAATGGGGAGAAAATTTGTAATTCAAACTGTTGTGAAAATCAATGCTGAAAACCAAATATGTTAAATAAATAAATTGCATTTAAAAAAAAAATTAGGAGGAAAACAGGAAACTCGGGGCAGGGGGAGGAGATTACAGCAAGTTACTCTGATAAAGGCCTCATTTCTCAAAAACAGAGAACTGAGTCAAATTTATAAAAATCAAAGCCAACCACCCAATTGATAGTCAAAGGATATAAACAGTCTTCAGAAGAAGAAATCAAAGTTACCAATAATCACATGAAAAAAATTTCCTAAATCAATACTGATTAGAAAAATGCAAATTGAAATAACCCTGAGGTACCACCTCATACCTATCAGATTAGCTAACATGACAGAAAAGGAAAATGATGGATGATGGAAGGAATGTGGAAAAACCTGGACATTAATGCATTGTTGGTATAGTTGAGAACTAGTCCAACCATTCTGGAGAACAATTTGGAACTACACCCAAAGGGCTATAAAACTGTACATACCCTTTGACCTAGCAATACCACTACTAGGTCTGTATCCCAAAGAGATCAAAGAAAAAGAAAAAGGACCTATTTGTACAAAAATGGTTTATAGCAGCTATTTTTTGCAGTGACAAAGAATTGGAAATTGGGATGCCCATGAATTGGGAAATGGCTGAACAAGTTGTGGTATATGATTATGATGGAACACTATTGTGGAGTGAGCAGAACCAGGAGAACATTATACAAAATAACAGCACTATTGGAACGGTGACCAACTGTGAAAGATTTAGCTACTCTAATGAGGACAACAATCCAAGACAATTACAAAGGACCCATCACGAAAAATGTTATCTACCTCCAGAGAGAGAACTGATAAACTCTGAATGCAGACTGAAGTATACTTTTTTTTACTTCAAAAAAAAAAAATTTAGTAGATTCAATGTAGAAAATGAAATTAACACCAGGAAACAATTTGATGGGAAACACAATTAATAAGTATTTTATGAAAACACATGCCATATTCATAAAAATATTTCACATTCATGGTCATGAAACAGTTAAAGATAAATTTAGAGAAGTAGGAATGTTAAACAAGAAATGTATAGCTCACAAGGCAATTAAAATGAAATAAACAAAGAAAATATCATCAAAAGATATTGATAGAAACTAAAATAAAACATCTTATTGAATTATGTCACTCAAAGAAATTACATAAAGAGTACTTTTATATTAAACATAAATATAATAAGAATAGCATGTTAACATATCTGGAATGCACTCAAAGCAGGAGTCAGAGTTGAGTTTGTGTCCCAGAATGTATATAGATAGAACAAAGGCAAAAAGGGAAAAATCAATGAACGTTTGTCATTAATGATATTAGAAATTGAACAAATTAATAGACCATAAGTAAAACTAAAATTAAAGAAGTCAGTAAAATGGAAAATAAAAACCCACATAATTGATAAATAAAGCAAACACCTATTTTTTTAAGACATGAGTCAATAAACCCACTATCAAACTTATTGAAAAAGGCAAGGAAAACCAATAGTCAATATGAGTAATGAATAAGCTAAGCTCAAGATAAACACAAAAGAAAATAAAAGTGTAATGGATTAATCAGGTTTGTCAATCTCAGATTAAATGAGGGGTCACAAAGCCAATTCATCAAGATTTTCTGGCTTTTAATTGACCTAGAAACTCACATATTAATATTATTTATGTTCCATTTTATTTTTATTTATTTTGTTGATCATTTATTAATTGTATTTTAATCTGGTTTGTGCCTCCCACTTTTTGCTAACTATTGAAAATGTTTCATTCTTTTGGAAGGAAATACAATGTAATACACACAAAAAATGGATTCTTAGAACCTGGTTTTATATGCTCATTCTGCTACTTATTTTTTTTAAACTTCTGTGACCTTGCTCATGTAAAATCACTATCTTAGTTTTTATTTCTCTTACTTCTCTCATGAAATATCCCTTTCAATTTTAGAAATAGGAAAGCCAGAAAAAATGGAAATTATCAGAAGTCCCTAAAATAATATTTGGGGGAAAAAACAAAAAAGCCCAATGAAAATGGGAAATGAAAGAAGGCTCTGAATGAACAAACACATATACACACGTGTATAATGACGTGTATGTATACATGTGTGTAATGGACTAAAAGAAGCTGAGTTTAAAATACTCAAAGGTAAATTTTGAAACAACACTGTTTTGTTATGACCATTGCTTTAGTATTTCGGCAACTAGTAAAGGTCCCTAGTACTGAATAAGCATTTGGATGTGTTAGATGGTTGTGGTCAGAGATTAGCATTTTATAACTAAATAACCCAGATAGAATTAGAGGTTTTTCCCTGGCTAATTAGATATTCAATTGCATTGCATGCTACCAAAGAATGGCTTGAGAGTATTTAGAAAGGAATATAGTGATCAAGAAAAGCTGTCCTGGTTTTATGAAAACACAGGTAATGCCATAATAATTTTATTTCCTTATTTGATATGGTTACTATAATGGATGATCCCTTAGTGGAATGCAGTAAAGATAGCATGCCTAGATTTCAAAAAATCATTTTAAAATATCTCATTCTGCCATATTGGAAAGACAGATGTGTAGGGGTTAGAATACAGCACAGTTAGGTGGATTACGAATTAGTTTAATTGATTCAAAGTATAGTCATTAATGAGTTCATGTCAACTTGGCATGAGTACTATAATAAAATGCTTGCAAGATCTGCTATGATCTTTTGCTATTAAACATCATTTGTCCGAGATTTGTATAAAAGTATAGATGGCATAGTTATCAAACTTTCAATTGGCATAAAGCTAGGATGGCTGGGTCAGAATCCAAAAAGATCTTGAGAGAATAATGATCAAATTAGATGAAAGTTAATGACCATAGGTGTAACAATCTATATTTGGTTCAATAAATTAACTTTAGAAAGGAGAAGTCCTAGCAAAGCAATGTGTATAGGAATTATTTGGTTTTATTTAATCAGAAATCAGCATCAGTCAGCAGAGTATAAAATGGCAGAGCAAAATATTATTGCTCTCTTAAGGTTTATAGCAAGAAAAATGTAATGGTAAGAATGATGGAAAGATAGTTCTATTTTACTCTCACTTGCATCAAACCACTTCTAAAGTTCTATGTGTCTCTTTCAGATGCCACACATTAGTAATTACTGGGTACCAGCCAAAGCCCAGTGGGAAGTAACTGAAGGCTACCTGCAGATAAGAGACAACGGTGGGCTAGGCTAGTTTAAGGGTAAGAGATTTGGACATAGGTAATCCCAAGGTAATCAGACAATGGAGGGCTAGGCTTGGTTAACAGATTTGGGCATGAAAAGCCAGAACAAATGGGAAGATTCAGGGAGAATTCAAGGTGGGGGGCTCCCAAGGGCTATGGAAAAGTGGGACTCAAATTCTTTATGGAGTAGAGGAAAAAGTCTTGGCTTGGTCCCGCACTCCATCAGAATGGCCCGCCCTAGGATGCTATGGCCTTCCCCTTCTGGAGTTCTTTAAGCTCTTGCTACTTTTGGGGGATGATTTTATAATTTATTATATTTTTTAATTTTTCTGCCTATGAAGGATGACTACCACACCAAATCCAACCCTCATCTGTTGGTTCAGTTCTAGGCCATTTCTATCACCTGACAGCAAGGCTTTCCAACTTGATGTTCATTACACATTTTAAATTCAACACATCCAAAAGAGAATTCCTTATCACGTTATCTCCTCCTCCACCTCTGCTCCCACTTACAGTCCTTATTTCAGTCAAGGGCCACAACTAGCTTTCCAGTCACCCATGGTCACAATAAATGTGACTCTTCCTTCTTCCTCACTCTTATATTCAATCATATGCCAAAAGTCTTTTTGACTCTATCTCACTAATGTCTCACTCCCATCTTCTTCTTCACAGTTACCATTGTAGATCTGACCCTCATTAACACTCACCTGAACCATTGTAAAAACCTCCCAACTATACTCCCTGCCTCAAGTCTTCCCTTTCCAAACTGTCCTGCAGGTACCTCAAATTTAACATCACTAAAGGACAAACCTGACCTAAAGAGTCCTCAGATCAAAAGGCTACAGTATCTTCCTTTCTCTTATAAGATCAAATCTGAAATCCTCTATTCAGCAGTGGAAGCTCTTAACAACCTGGCTCTGCATCATATTTCTAGGCTTATTATCCCTTATTTCCCTTTCTATTCTATATGATCTCATAAAACTAATATTTTATTTTTCTTCATATGTAACATTCTCTTTCTGATCTTTGTGCTTTTGTCCTATCTGTCCCCTCTGCCTGAAATGCAACCAACTGTGGCCTCTGCTTCCTAAAAAGTTTTCTTTTAAACTTTGAATCAAGTGCTTTCTCTTACATCAGAACCTTCCTTGTTCTTCCCATTTGCCAATAGCGTCAAACTACCTCACTGAATTTATAATTTAGTTGCCCCTTTATATAATTTATTCATATTAATGTGCATGTATCTTATGTCTCCTGACAGAATCTAGGTGGCTTAAGAACAGAAACTGATGGACTTTTGTTTGATTTTAATATCCACCATGCCTAGCGTATTGCCTGCCTCAAAAGGAGATACCTACAAAATGCTTAGTGATTAATCGATGCTGTGAAGTAGATTTTTGTGAGGTCTTTCATTTCTGAGATTTCATGTTTTGTAAAATTCATTTTAATATGACCAAATACAGCACCTTACTGACCCCAAATTATGACAGCAGTCTGTCTTTATAATTACTGTAGATGGAAGTCACTTTTAAATGACAGAATTATGAACTTTAAATTGTATGCCTTAGGGTTTTCTCCAAGGACCCAGTGTTGTTATTCTTCTAGAACAGTAATTCTTTTAGTCTCGTTACTCTGTAATAAAAGTATCAATCATACCATGTAAATGAAGGGTATTGATGTGAACATCGTTTCTGAAAATAAAGGTATTTTGCTAATGGGAAATATTTCATTCAGGAAGATCCGAGAGCTTCTGATTATGGGCTGAGAACTTATCTTCAAAGAGGTTTCTACAGTGTCAGGAGATTGTCTCCTGGTCCCTAATGAGGTGGAGAACTGTTAGAATTAATTGTAATTAAATCATGCTAGAAAATGTATGACATTCTATTTGCTGCTACCTTCCTTCCTAGGCATCCCAAACCAGCATCTAACCCTGATACTTTTCTTCACCTTGAAAGTGATAAAACATCTTCATACATGCCTTCTATAATCAAGTGGTACTATAACTCATGATGGAAAAAGCTATCCACATCCAGGGAAAGAATTATGGAGTTTAAATGCAGACCGAGGCAAACTATTTGCTCTCTTTTTTTCTTCTTTTTTTGGTTTTGTTTCTTCTTTCTCATGGTTCATTCCATTGGTTATAATTCTTCTTTACAACTTGACTATTGTGTAAATAAGCTTAGTGTGAAGAAATACATAGAACCTGTATTGGATTACATGCTGTCTTGGTGGGGGAGGGGGAAGGAGAGGGAGGGGAAAAAATTTGGAACTCAAAAACTTGTGGAACTGAATGTTGTAAACTAAAAATAAAAAATAAATTTTTAAAAAAAGTAGTACTATAGAAGAGTCCTGTCCCCTGACAAAATTACTATTTAGAAAAGATTACTTTCTAAGAAGCAAGAGAAAACCTAACACCTGGAAATTGAGTGGGATAATGAGGACCTCTGATGGAATCTGGGTCTCAGCCTTTCTGTGAATTGAGTGGCATAAATAGAGGTGGGGGCTTTTCGACATGGCTCAGGGCTTCTGATTGACAGCTAGGCCTAAGTTTCGAGTTACTAAAAATCCCCTGAACTGTGTCCTCGACAAATAAGGATAAAAGTGTTCTTAAGAGTTGTTATTGATTGAGTGATATGGATTGAAGGCTTCCCAAAAGGGACACCCTACTAAAGTAGCTCAGACCCTAGGTCCAAGTTTCTATTCATCATTGACACTTGACTTATGGGAACCCTAGGGCTGCCTTTCCCCTTTCGCTAACTGCCACCTTAGCACTAGCTTTGCCAAATAAGGAATAGAATGCTTACATGAGTTTACATTGGCTGGAAATGTATTTCCTTGTTCCTCATATCTGGGGTAGATTTCTGCGCTTAGACCATACGGCCAAACCCTCAGCCAATGAAAGTGAAGGTCAGTGGTGGAAGGGGGATGGAATGCACTGGGGTATATAATCATGCTTTACTTCCTGTGCTGTGCCTCTCCTACTAGCTCGCTGGTGATGGTGATGACGCCCTTTCTTGCGAGATCATAATAAAGAAGTTTTCTGTTTCTACCTTGAGAGACCTCTGACTCTTTTAATTTATTGCTGGCAGGTGGTCACACCCCACACAAAATAAAAGGAAGTTGTTGTTTTCCAATTTGTAAGAGAGTTAGTAATACAGGAGTCATTTAGAAAGTAACTTAATTTTACATAAATTTTCATGCTCCAGTCTTAACAAGTTAAAAATTATCTTCCATGATCCCTGATTTATAGAGTGAGGAGTGCAATACAGAGGAAAGAACTCATGCTTAGAGTCAGGAGATCTAGTTGTAAAGCTCCCTTTGCAGACCTTTGTAAATCTGAACAAGTCCATTTCTTCCCTTGATAGGTCTCATTTTATCACCTGCAAAATGAAGGCCTTTGAATAGAAGGTCCCTGTTCACTCTAAGTCATATGCATTTGGTACCTCAATTTTCTGTGCAAAAGAGATAATGATAGGGGGGAAGACAAGTAGGAGAAGAAGTAAGAAAATGGTGTCATGAAACCCTAATGAGAAGAGTTTATCCAGGAAAGAGAGTGATTGATGTTGTCAGATGCTATAGAGAGTTCAAGAAGGATGAAGACTGAGACAGAGGCATTAGATTTTCTAATTAAGAAGTCACTTATTACTTGGAACAGAGTAATTTCTGTTGAAAGATGTCAGAAAAACCCAAGTTGTAGTAAGTTAAGAATGGAGTGAGAGAAAAGGAATTGGAAGCATTAGTTGTAGGTACCTTGTTTTGTTATTAGTATTCTTGCCACTTGTGATTGGGGCGTGTGTGTGTGTGTGTGTGTGTGTGATACATATATATATATATATATATATATATATATATATATATATATATATACACATTGAGAATATTGGTTTACGAGCTCTGCTTAATTTCTTTTGCAAACTTTACTAACATCCATTTCAAGTCTTCGGCAGCTCCTCTGTATTCATCACATTCCTGATTTTTTATGAGACAATAATACTCCATTATATTCACTTATCCTAAATTGTTTAGCTATTCTGTCTATTGGAACCAAGAGTATCCTTGAAGATAAGATGCATAGAATTATTTTTATAAGGATGGCAAGGCACTGATACTGTCCTTTACCTTGGTTGAAGTCTGCCATCCATGCAATAAAGAGGAACCAAAGAGCACAGTGCTTCTTTCTTTCTCCCAGGAAGAGAATAACAAAGAAATTTAAAATATTATTTTCCTTAGTAATGATGATAATAACAATAGCAATTTATTCACATACAATTATAAAGCAAAAACTTTTATAAACATTGATTTTATCCCAAATGCAATCTTAAATGCAAAGACCTTTATAAGTATTTATTTTATTCTTTAAAAAATCCCCCCAAATTCAGTACTATTATTAGTACATAAGGAAACTGAACAGCAAACAAAAGTTGTGTCTTTCCCAGCATAACACACTTAGTAAGTATTCTGTATCTCAGGTCCAGTCCTCTATCCTGCATCAGCCAGTTACCAAGGCTCTGTTTTGTTCTGCAACCAGGAGGATATGAGTAAAGTGAGAGAAGAGTGAGGAAGACCTACATCTCTAACTTTCACTCACTACTTCTACTCTAGGCTGGCCACATTCTCCTACTCATCTCACTTATTGCTTACTCCTTATCTCCTACCTCTTGTGGATAAGAAATTATATCATGCATTTCAAGCTCTACTAGATTTTGAAGGGTATTGGGAGATCCCCCCCAACCTTTTTTTTTCCAAAAAAATAAGTCATTTTAAAGGAAAAGATTCAGAAAGCTCTCTCTTCACACTGTCATGATGCATTCAAGGCCGTGGCTCTGAAGTAAGAGAATACAACTCTGTTCAAAGACAGCATTCTCCTCGATGTGGTCTCCATGAAGGTTTGAAGATTATTTTTCTTGAAATCTTTTTTTTCTGCCAAGGTTAAATTTAAACCATTATCTATTTTAATTATTATTTTATTATCATTATTTTATTTTTATTTCAAAAAACTTGAATTTATTCACTCAATTTCAGTTCATTATAGTATTTTCAAAAGTGCCTGAAATGACAAGTACCCCATCTATGGTGGTGAGTTGATACCGTTCCAGACATCAATGTGACCCTGGATGGGTTGGTTGGGGGGGGGGGGTTCTATTTGAATATCAATTATCTTTATTCTGAAATCAGAGTAAAAACACTTGTTTTCGTTTCACTCAGATAGTTATTCTAGGAATATATTTTGTAAACGTTTAAATCCTACAGAAAATTCTGCCAGTAAGACTTTTCTTATTGTAATTGAATCAATGAACATTCATTGAATGTTTGACTAAGTAGAGGATGCAAATTATAAGCCTTCAGGGTACTTATAGTTTAATGAGGGAGATAAGATGTATAGAAATGGTTATAATACATGTTAACAATGCCTTGAGCTTAGGGAAAAAAGGGGAGAGAGGAGGGCATGAAAGTAGGGAAAGATCACTTTTGTCTGAGGGGATCAGGAAAAATTTCATGGAGAAGCTCATTGGAGCTGGTCCCTGAAGGACAAATAAAACCAGGAGAGGGGGCTGAGGACTGTGAGGGAAAATAGATTTTCCTCTAAGAAGCAGCAGTACAAGCATCAAGTGATTCAAAAGACAGCAATATATTGATATGTTCTTAGGTTACTTCAGCTTGATTTTGAGCTCACTGAGGACAAGACCTCTTTTTCTTTTGTCTTTGTACTCAGGCACAGCTCCTGACACATAGTAACTACTCAATTAAATCTTTTTTCATTGGTTTATTGATGTGCTTATTTTCTTCCCCCCCCCCCATCACATTCCTATTTACTCATTGTAACTAATCTACTCAATTATTTTTGCAGAAGAAAAAGATTACAGATATTTTGCCTGTTTTCTTATTGTGTGGCAATGAGTATTTCACCTTTCAGTGCATTGGTTGCTTGTTCAAAAATAGTAATAAAAAAAAACTTCCCCGTTTGAAGTATTGCAGTTCTGTTGAGCCAATCACTGAGGTTCCTTCCAGTTCTGAAGCCTGTGGTTTATTATATGTCATCAGCAACATCCATGTTCCTCAGTTTCTTTATAAATTGTCAAAAATTATAACCTTTGTTTTTCTCCAAAACAAATTACAAAGTAGAATGCAATCTTAAAACACTTTTGAGTACTAGAGGGAAGGTATATCTGACAGCACTGATTTGTACAACAGAACTCATCTTTTCTCACTATTATTCCTTACATGAATAGCTCCTGCTTTATGTCTCCTGTAGCATTTTCTTTTTTGTCATCATATTCATAACACGAGGCTTTCATTTTTCAAAGCTATTTTTAATGTCACTCATTGACATATATTGACCTCCAGTCAACCATCTAGCCCTGAGATCCATGATTTTATGTTTCAGTTCTTCTTACATGTCAAGCATCCTTTGGATACACCTCTTTGCCACATGTTAGTATCAGGATCCTTGAAGTCCCAGTGCCCAAGGCCTTGTAGGAGTTAGTAGGGAACTTGGAAAGTCTTTTGTTTTCTGCATGGTCTTTGTACCACTTTTGCTTGTGCTCAGAAGTTTCCTTTCCTTCCTATCCCTTCCCTCCTTTATTTACCGATATAAATTGTTAAAATTAAGTTGAGATCTCAAATTCAATATTAAACTACATAAATTTTGATTTAAATAACTCTTTTATTGTATGTTACTACATATGTTTCTCTGAGTGAGTATATCATAACTGAGACTAGGAAAATATAACAGAAAGATCACTGTACTTGAAAGCAGAGATTTGAATTCTGATGTTGATACTTAATACCTGTGTGACCTTGACAAAATCATTTAACTTCTGTGGCCTTCAGTTTTCTCATATGTAAAATAAGAATTGAGATAGGTATCCTCTGGGGTCTCTTCACATACTACTTTGTATGATGTGAAGATTCAGGAGGCAATAATGGAGAATTAAAAGGAAAAACACTGTGGAATTTGTGGACAGATAGTTTTCTATTATCTGGTCAGCTCAAAGTCTTGGACTGCATTTGACTCCATTTTAAATTGTCTTGGTTTTACTCGTACTATTAGGTTGCCAAGGAGTGAGGAGTTAAATCATCAGTTAGGAGATAGAAGGAAGATGGCATCTGATTGATTAGCCTTGAAATACTCTGTTCATTTAAAATGGCAAACAGAACAAGGCACTTCTCAGCAGCCAAGAACCAGAGATAAAATTCTATTTTATTCCTTTGGTCTCTTTATATTCGCACACGCTAATATAAAATAATTAATCATTGTGCAGCCTTGGCGGGAGGATACAAATCTTCCTGGGATGGTTTGGCTGCATCCAGCTCCAAGAAAAGAGCCTGTGTGCTGTTTGACAAATTGACTGCTGATGGTTTGTTCAGAGTCCTCGTTATTCATCTTGGTTTTCATCTTGGAACGATGAGGATTATTCTGTATGCTAGGCACACTCAAGCAGGTAACGACAAATCAAGAAAGGGCCTAGGATTTATTTTACCCCATTTGAATACAAATGCAATTGAGACGAAATATTTTTTTTTGTTTCAGAAGATGCTGCTACATTACCCCTTTTCATCAACTGGGCAGACCAACAAAGAGTAGAAATAAACAAACCTGTGGCTGAATTGTGCTGGATGGGATTACTTGCTCTCATTCCCTGGATGTAGTGCAAGTTCTTAGCATTATGTAATGCAAAGTCTATCCTTGCATCATTAGGAGCTGGAGGAAATAGTGACCTTTGCAACAATGAAAGGCTGTCTTTTCAATGAAGGCTGTTATGTTGGTCTTTTTCAAGACATAATAGTGTCACCAAGTGGCATGATGTCATTAGCAAGGTAGCCTCCTCTTTTTTGGTTTCATAGGTAGAGTGAGGCATATTGAGTCAGGAAAACATGGATGAAGTTTTTCCTCTGCTAGTTCACCATATGGCCGCTGACAAGTCACTTGAAGTCTTTGAACCTCTGTTGCATCATTTATAAAATAGCCATAACAATTCTTATGATTCCCACTTGACACAATCAATGTGAGCCTCCAATGACAATGTCTGTAAAGTACTTTGTAATCCTCCATGAACTAGAGAATGTTCAGCTCTCATTCTCCCCAAGACAAGTCATTGTCACCAAGAATTACAATATTAGTCATCAATCCCTTGGGCTTAATTCATTTGAGATTTCTTTTTTAACAATGCAAAAACATCCGAGATGAGGTTTTCAGGGAGGATTAGCACTTTTGGTGTGAAGGCTTGCTGAACCCTTTTCAGGGCTATTCATTCACCTCTGGTGTCCATCTTTACCCAGTTCTCACCTATTGGTCCAAAAAGGTATAGCATGCACAGTGGCCACATGCCCATAAATTCATCTTGGCAGATGGGCTAAACCAGGTTGAGGGTAAGTGACAGGTCTCAAGCTCATCATTGAGTTAGAAGGATGTCTACCCCCAAGGACTTATCTCAGGGAAGTTAGGGGAAGTTAGAGTTAGGAGGATGTCTGCCCCCACAACTTATCTCAGGGAAATGGACGGAGGAGAACAGTTTATTCTACCAGTCATGAAAGCAGCTGAAACAGGTACTACGGAGCACTTAGAGCTTGGTCAGACATCAGTGACATCAAGGTCATCCGCTGCATCTTGGGCAACGTCTTTACTCTTGTTTTGCCACTGAACTTTAATGACTTTGGGAGAGAAAGTGAGACTGATGACTTTGTGCAACCCTTCCTCACTTAAATCCAATTCACAAGCAAGTCAAGACATCACCCTGTGATGTCATTGTGTTGAGATTTGGGATTGAGGGGTGCTCAAGACCCCAAAATACTGACGTGCCGGGTCCTGCCAAATGAATCCAACTCAAGTCTTCTCAGCCAAAGAAAAACAAAGTTTATTAAAGATTCACCATATTGGGTAGCCTGTTAGGGAGCCTGAGCATTTGTAAGGCTAATGCCAGCGGGCCAGATTAATCTGACCTGAGCTAGATTGAATCTGAATGCCTTCATGGAGGGAAGATGAGACTTATATACAGAAAAATTGTGGGAGGGATTTAGGGGTGGTCAAGTAGGCTGGGGTGACTAGAGGAAGGGTTTAGGGAGGGTCCTGAAGAGGAGTCTAAGGAGAATCTTGATGGGACTGGGGTGATTAGAAGTCAAGTCTCAAGATTAAGGGTGGGAAAGAGCCAGAAGGCAATCCAGAGGTATCCAAACAAGGGAAGGCTAGGCTAGGCTAGGCTATTTGGGCAGGAAAAGCCACATCAAGTGGGAATATTCAGGGTCAGATTCAAGGGGCTTCCCACAGTCTAAACTCCATCAATTGGTCCTCTTCAAAAATAAAAGATGAACAATGGCTGAGATGAGGCAGAAAGTGGTTATTAATTCCAGTATCAAGTACTTGCTGATCCTTGAATGATCTATAGGAAAGATGGCAAGAATTACAGGAAGGAAATAAATAGTTGTACGTACAATCCTCTTTTTCAATCCTGTGTTGTATATGGTAATGATCTTTTTTTTTAGACTGATTAAATTCAGAACAAAAAAAAAAGTTTTAACAAGGAAGATTTCCAGTTTAAAGGGACTTCTGGGTTATATGACCAACAAGATTGAGTACTATCCAGTGTCTCCAGGATCATTAAATGACAGTAACTCCCTCAATTAGGAATTATTGCAAAAGGTAGAGCAGTGGCAATTATCTCTGCCAGCCCAAACACTAGGAATCATAATGGCAAATAACCCTAATCCCTAAATCTCTAACTCACCAGCACCCAAGTGCAGGCCAGGTGCATACCCCAACTTACCGCTTTGCATGCTCTGTTATCCAATTAGCTGCTGCCATAATTTTTCATTACATACCCTGCCCTTTCACTCACCCCACCATTGTCTGCCAACAAGCAGCAGATCTCTATTCTTCCTTCCCTCTAATTGCATAGGGAAAGCCATAGAAGTTGGAATGTTCTGCCTGGGAAGCAGTAAAAGAACAGATGAAAATGAGACAAGTTTCCACTTGAGGGGACAGCTTCATCAGGAAACAATGAATGAATGCTGGGAGCAGTCTTGTTCCACAGGTGACTGAACTACCCAGATCTGGGAGCTGGGTGAGGCAGCTTTGAATTCCACCTCCTCTTGGACCAGTCATCAAAGGGGATAGAATAAGCTCATGAGCAATAGGGGAATATGAGGGAAACAGACTAAAAGGACCAGATATACGTAGACAACAAAACCCTGTTTAAAATCTGTCACAGATTTTAAAAGTGACGAAATTTAAACAGAATGATAGAGGGACATCAAAGCATCTAAATGACTCAGGTTTTTGAAAATCAAATATCTGCTCACAAATTTGTATTCTGTTTAGTAATCCTTGAAATGCAAATTTATTTTGAAACATCCTTTTTTATCAATGATTAGAATCAGGTTTGTAAGGCATGTTACCTTCATTCGCATCTTGAGTTCATTTACTTTTCAGAACACTTGGTTCCATTCTCTTTTGTAGTTTCTAGTTTTTTTGTGTGCTTTAACTTTCCTTTATGTTTAAAACTCTTTCGCATTGTAACTTGCAGCCTTTATTGTTTGTCATTGCAAATGTTAAACTTAATCACTGTGTCCTGGAGTTTGCATTATAGACTTTTGAAAATTGATTCTATCTGTGACTTCTATTGATTTTGATTTTTGTGTTCAAAAATTCTGGGCATGATTCTTCTATTATTTATTGCATTTTAGTGTTCAGGTTTTTTCCCATCATGTTCCTCTAGAATACCTTTAAGCCATCAGTTGCCTCAACTTCTCTTTCAATATGTTTTGCTCATATATAGATCACATGTTCTTTTAACATCATTAGTTTTGTTTTTCTTTTTCCAAATTGCTATCTACTTCTGTTTATTTGTTTTCCTATTCATTTTTTTGTTTGTTGAAATTTGTCATGGCAGATTCCAGGTTTTTTGTTTTGGTTTGTTTTTGTTTGTTTGTCTTTGTTTTTTGATAATTATGCTTCCAAAATTCTTATTTCTTTCTTCAATTCAGTATTACATTATTATTTCTTTTTATGCTGTCCTGGGAATCTAGTAATCTCTGGCTCATCGAGGTATTGATACATTTTGTGTCAATATTGTATTTTGTAAATATCTTTAGAGATATTTGAGCTTGTTTAGATGTAATGTCCATCTTCCTCTCTGTTTCAATTTCTTTATGCACTTATTCTCATGGTTTTTAAGGAATATTATTTGTTTTGAAATCTTGGATAATTTGCTTTTTATTTCCTTATATTCATCTCTTGTTCAGTTTCTTACTTCTTCTCTTCTGATGGCAGATCCCCTAAGGACTAAGCCTGAAAACTGACTTTCCCCTCACTGGGGAAATCTCCATGTACTAGTCTCAGTCTTTGCCCAAAATATAATTTTTGGTGATGTTAGTTGCTTGCTATGCCTGCTTTTTTATTCAAACTTCTTGAAGAAAGTATTCATTAAATACATGGCTGGGATTTCTGAATAATCATTATGTATTTGGCTCCTTTCATTTCTTTTTGAGCCATATTTCTAGATCCTATTTTTTTGTCATCCTCTTCCATGTTCTCCTTCACATTAAAGTCTCCACCAGCCAAGTTATATGCTTACTTGATTTGGCTTTTCCAGCTATCTTTTAATTTCCCAACCATCTACATTCCTTTGGCCTGCAATCCAACATGCCTCTCTGTTAGATAGCTTTTTTCTCTTCATCCTTTTTAGTTTCCTTTTGGGGGTATTGTGTTCCCACATTATAAGTTCCTAGAGGTCTGGGACTGTCTTTTTTTCTAATTGTGTTTCCTCAGCGTTTAACATAGTGCTTAGCATACAGTTGGCACTCAACTAATTATTATTGCCTGATTCTGACTGGAGGGTCTCCTTATGAATTTTATAGAATTTATTTCTACATTCTCTGTAACATATCTTGGTTTATACATTGCAACCACCTTCAATGTAGTCTCCTTCTCTATAGCCAGCAAGGCCAAGTGTACAATGAAGTATTTTTTCTTCTTGTACTGTAAAGCCTATTCCTCCATTTACCTTTTAGAGACTAATCTGGGAGATGTCCTATTTACCTATATCATCCTTATGGCTTTTTGTTTCATTTCTGCCAAAAATGTTAACATGAAAATAGTTTAATTCCACTATCAATATATTAATTTATTAGTTAACTAATTATCATAGAGTAACAATGATTATGCTAATATTGATATGCAATATAAAACAGTAATTATCTGTTCTCTAAGGCCTTTTCTAACTATAACTCTATCATTCCTGCATAAAAATAAGGGGACCACACCACCGTAAAGACCATTTTATATTTTTAATCTGTTTCCTGAAATACCATGGCTAAAAGATTAATTGTTTATTCGACAATGCCTGCTTGGCTAGGCTGGTACTCAGACAATACACAAGGGATGTTACTAGAACTACCCTTGAAGCCTTTCCAATGGTAGACCTTGCCAGAGTTTACATTATGCTGACAGTATTAAAAAAATGAAAATGACTTACAGACTTCATTGAATCTTTTGATCAATCATGTAGGATCATAACTTATCCAACCTCCTCTTTTTTTAATTATGTAATTTATTTATTTTTAGTTTATTACATTCACTTTTATAACCTTTTGAGTTCTAAATTTTTCCCCATCCATCCTTTCCCCCCTCCCCAAGACGGCATGCAACCTGAGATAGGCTATATATGTAAAATCATATTAAACATATTTCCACATTAGTCATGTTGTGAAAGAAGAATCAGAATAAAAGAGAAAAACCACAAGAAAGAAAAAACAGAAAAAAAGAAAGGGAAGAGTATACTTCAGTGTACATTCGGACTCCATAGTTCTTTCTCTGGGTGTGAATAGCATTTAGAATTGTCTTAGATCATTGCATTGCTGAGTATAGCTAAGTCTATCAAAGTCAGTCATCACACGATGTTGCTGTTACTGTGTACGATGTCTTCCTGGTTCTGCTCACTTCACTGAGCATCAGTTCACGTTACCCTTTCCAGGTTTTTCTGAAATCTTCCTTCTCATCATTTCTTATGGAATAATAGTATTCCATTACATCCATATACATTTGAATGTTCAGCCATTTCCCAATTGATGGGCATCCCCTCAATTTCCAATTCCTGGCCACCACAAAAAGGCTGATACAAATATTTTTTATATATGTGGGTCTTTTCCCCTTTTTTATGATCCCCTTGGGATACAGACCTAGTAGTGGTATTGTTGGATCAAAGACCAACCTCATCTTGACAAGGAAAATCTCAGTATATAATAGATTAAACCAAAAAACTGAAATAATAAAGCCATCTTGCCATATTAGTGGACTGAAAATTCAATATGACTGAAGATTATGACATTAAAGTTCTATCACTTATTTTCACCACTTTATGCCTCCAGTATCTATCCGGATGGTAGTGACATCTCTCTTGCGCTTTTTGTCCCCTTTTCAGACCAATTCTGGACTAGTGTTTTCAGTCCTCCACACCACATTTTAGGAAAGATATTGACAAACTGATGGACAATTAGTATAGTAGTATCCATTCCATGAAAGAATTGGTGGAAGTAACTGCCAACTTTAAGCCAGGATTAGAGAAGACTTATAGGGGATATGATTGTTGTATTCACATGGCTGAAGGAGTGTCATATATGAGTTAGACTTGTTCTCCTTTACGCTACAGGCAAAAATAAAAATAGTAGGCAAAAATTTCTGGGAGGCAAAATTTATCTCTAATGTAAACATATAATTCCTAACAATTAGAGCTATCTATATATGAAATAGTTTTCTTTGGGTGCTAGTTGCTTCCCCATTAACATGAATGTTTTAAGTGGGATCCTCGTACCAGATGATCTCCTAAAATCTTTCCACATCTGTCTGCCCATATCTGAGATATCCTTTGGTCTCAGGGCCCAGCAAGGTAAGTAAAAGCTGAAATATGTTTTGCTTTGTTTATAGGCTCCTTTAGCAGTATGCCATATGTAGTCACTTGTCTGTCCCATTCTAATTAGAAAGGCTTACGGAGATTTTGTATGTGTAGAAGAGAGATAAATATGGACAGTAAGGAGTTTTAGTAAATGCATATGCTCATCTAGTTTCAGGGTTATATGGGAGATTAGAACAATAAGGATTATGATTAGAATAGTTCATACAAAGCCCTCATCTAACAACAATCCTGTATGTTAAATCTGAGCTATTATCACTACCTATAAAATCAACCATAATCCAATTGACCTGCAGACTAAGAGAATTTACTTGCCCATTTCTACATTGACAACATATGGCAGAGCTCAGAGGATACCCCAGCTCTATTTAGCCTTAGTCAAGTTTCCTTTCTGCCCCACCATACTTCTTCCCTTCATATTATATTTGAGAAATTGCTTGGGTCACTCTTCCCAATCCCTCATTGGATTTGGAATCTGGGGAACCTGCATTCAGTTCTTGGCTCTGTCACTTGTCTGTGACTTTGAGAAAGTCACTTAGCTATTCTAACCTTTGATTTCACCATCTGTAGCAAGGAGGCTTTGCATTAGATGGCCTTCAAGGTCACTCTTGGCTGTAAGTCTAGAATCCTATGTGTGGTATGAGCTGAAAACATTGAAATTTCAGCATAGATTCAACCCACCCACTTGAAAGAGGTTAATGACTCCAGGGAGTCCTGGGAAATATCATCATTATGTATGGGAAAGGCAGAGATTTTAAGAAGGTGACCACCACAAGGCTCCTTAGCCTGCCTTGGAGAGGGTTCAGCATTAGGGATTGCATTCTGTCTCTTTGGGAATGTATTTGCCTATAGATGGTACATTACAGCAAGTTAAGGACTGAACTCTTTGATCTACTTGGCCTATGACAGTACATTAAAGTGTAAGAGATATTTTGTGGTGGTGTCATTGGAGGGATCAATTGCTATTATCACTATCATAATGAGGAAAATAGTAAAGGCTTGTCAATTAGGTTAAGGTAACCATTTTCAATTGAATATAAACTCCTTGAAGATTGAGACTATTTTTTTTCATCTATCTCCTGGATGCCTAGAGTAGTGCCTTTCCTACAGCTAGTACTCAATAAATTCCTCCTTAGTCGACTTTAAACAAATTTAGACTCCATCAAAAAAGCATTCCTGATAGAGAAACCAGTTCCATAAACCCTCTTTCAGAAAATATATAATATTAAGGAATGTTAATCCTTCCTCTAAACCTAGACATGCAGGATAAATAGGTTAGAATATTTTTTGGGAAATTGAATTAATTTGAGAAGCTGAATTTTCCTTCAATTTATTTTTCCCCATAAGTAGTTGTAATTTAACTAAGAAAGTGGCTAGCATCATTAAATCACTTGTTCTGAATATGTTGTTTAAAATGATCTGGACAGGTTTTTTTTTAATTTTTTTTCAAGTTTGGAAATACTTTAATGTAACCTTAGGGGGGAATTTCTTTATAAGCCTGGGAATTTTTTTTCACTTTTCTTGTAAGAACCTTGATTTACTAGACTTTCAAACATTTTAAAAGAATATATTTAAAATATATAATATTTTAATTAATAATATAATATTTTAATTTAAATATTTAAAATATATTTAAAAGAATATGATTTATGGGATGGCTTTCTTGGAGGGGTACAGGAAGATATTTCAGCCACTTGCAAAGAAAAAAATCACTAAAAGTTTCATTTAAAAATTATAGCAATCCTAGTTTTCTCCTCTACAAATGTGATATCAGTAAATATTTATTATGTACCTACTAAATGTCAGGTACTTTGCTAACCACTAGGGATAGAAATGAGGCAAAAGACCCTCCCTACCCTCAGTGAACCCATAGTCTAATCAGGGAGATAATTTGCAAACAAATACATATAAAGTAAACTATAGGATAAAAAGGAAGGCAGTAGACTTCAACGTGATTATAGAAGGCTTGCAATAAAAGAAAAAAAATGAATTTCAGTTGGGATTTAAAGGATGCATGGATCATCAGTAGTTGTAGTTGAGGCATAGCCAGTTGTTAGGGATAGCCAGAGACAATGCCAAGATCTGAGAGAGAGTAACTTTTTCATGGAGCAGTCGAGAGGCCAGTGTCATTGGATGTAAAAGTATATGGTGGGGTAGTTAAGGTTTAAGGATCTAGAAAGGTAGGTGAGGTTTATGTGATGAAGGGCTTTGAATGCCAAACTGAGTGTTTTATATTTGATCCTGCAGACAATAAATAGCTGCTGATTTTTGTATATTATAGGTGGGACATGATCACACATTCACTTAAGGAAAATCACTTTAGAAGCTGAACATAAGATGGATTTGAGTGTGGAGAGACTTAAGGCAGACTCATCAACAAGTTACTGCGATAGTCACAGTGAGAGGTAGAGACATCTCACATTCAAGTTGGGCAGTGTCAGTGGAGAAAATGGGGCATATGTGAGAATTTCTGCAAAAGACTGGATATCAGGATTGAGAGAATGTGAACACAGGAGGATAACTCTCTGGTTGTGAGCTTCGGGTCTTGGAGGATAGTTTTGCCCTCTACAGTAATAGAAAAGGCAGAAGTGTGTATGTGTGTGTGAGGGTGGGAGTGTGTGAGAGGGAGGATATAATCCATTCTGTTCTGAACATGTTTAGATCCAGATGTCTACAGGATGTCCTTTTGAGTTGCGTGAATCACAATGGGAAAGGGGAGATTGAATGTCAGCACAGGGTTTGGGGTAGGTTAAGTACATTTGAGAATCATTATCATTGTGATGGTAATTAAATCCATGGGAGCCAATAAGATCACCAAGTGAAATACTCTAGAGTATTGGTGAACTGAGATGGAGCAGTTATCTAGCTTAGGAGGAAGACATTGGTGAATGACAGACATGAAGTGTTTTGTTTATCACTAAGGACTTTCTCTCTAATTATGTGGGCTTGTTGTTAGTCTCTGAGGAAGGCCCCCTCAAAAGGCAGGCAGCATCCTACCTAAAAGTGAGTTTCAAACTGCTTAGTGTAGTACACGATTACTTCCTTACCCACTGTCCTAACTCTAGTCTTTGGTGGAGTTGGTCATATTTGTAACCCAGCCCCTGGACAGTTCTTATAAGATGTATTATCAGTAATTTGTTGCTTATTGTATGTCAGTCTTATTTTGCGGGAGGATTAGTGCATATATCAATGAAGTGTGTTCAGTTATCATACAGAAATTTGAGGGTACGTTTAGGTCTTTGGATATTGATCTCCAGAAAATTAGTAACAGTGAGAAAGTGTATGCTGAAGGTATTCATAATTTGCTGGTGTTTTGTTGTATTCCTAGTGGAGTAATTTCAGCCTTTAGGGGCTATAATTAGTTTATTTAATGATGTGAAGAAAGTAAAGAAAAATTTATTAAGTGCCTACCACGTCTGAACCAGTGTGCTAAATGCGTTATAAATATTATCTCATTTAATCCTTATAACAAACCTATAAATTTGGTTTAATGTAAGGTCGTCATTTCATGTTGGAGGGAACTGAGACAATATTAAGTGACTTGACCAGGATCATACAGCTAGAAATTCTCTGAGGCTGGATTTGAACTCTGGCCTTACTGATGAATGCAAAATTTGTATTAAATCCTACCAGACAAAGGTACTATGCTAGGTGGTAGAGACATCATGAAAAAACCAAACTGTTCCTGACCTCAGGAAACCTACATAAGACCTACATATAAAAGTTTCAAGAAGGGAGTGAATGCTAATAACCAGGTGTATCAAAAGTCATGCTTTGTAAGTATTGGTACTTGAGCTATGCCTTCATGAATCTAGGAATTTTACTTGGCTGTAAGAGATGGTGAACAGAATACTTTCAAAAAACCTGGAAAGACATGAACTGATACAAAGTAAAGTGAGCAGAACCAGGACAACATTGCACACAGTAACCACTATATCATAGGGCAATCAACTGTGAAGGACAGTTATTCTTAGCAATACAATAATCTAAGACAGAAGACTCATGAGGAAAAATGCCATCCACCTTCAGAGAAAGAACTGATGGAGTCTGAATGCAAATCAAAGCATCCTTTTTTTGTACCTTACCTGTCTTGAGGGGTTTTTTTGTCTGTTTTCTTTAACAACACGACTAATTTGGAAATATGTTTTGTGTGATTGCACATGTATAACCTATATCAAATTGCTTGCCTTCTCAGTGGGGGTGGGGGGGGGAGGGAGGGAAGGAATTTGGAACACAAATTTTTTAAAAAATTTACAATTAATTAGAAAAAAAAGCAACTGCTGACTGGCACCATAACTGAAATAATCTTACATAGTTCAAAGTTCTTTTTTATCTGTTGTATCATTGGATTTGATGACATACCCATGAGGGAAGCAGAGGATATTCTTTACTTTCCCCATTAGAAAACTGCAGTATAGAGAGGGAAAATTATTAATTTAAGGCCATACAGCAGTTTACTTTCAGAGCTAATGAGAAGGTCCAAGTCCTCTTGTTGTCGCACAGTTT
This sequence comes from Trichosurus vulpecula, assembly GCF_011100635.1. Lineage (NCBI taxonomy): Eukaryota > Metazoa > Chordata > Mammalia > Diprotodontia > Phalangeridae > Trichosurus > Trichosurus vulpecula. The sequence continues at coordinate 25,685,632 of NC_050575.1, read as the reverse complement.
CCGAACGGTAATGAAAATATTTTCATACTATAATCTCACACGTGCAGGTATTTCTCCCAACTATCTGGCTCAAAAACCTTTCCACACCTTCTCACTGTGTAATACCCTTGAATATCTTCCCCTGTAAATCCATTTTAAAGGGGAGCCTCCTCTAGATATCAGTATATTACCATGAAAATGCATTTGACCTTAATCTGTACATCCCTGCCATTAATATTTATTTTCTCTGTGAATCTGTCCACCCTCCAAAATATTGATCACATTTCAGCAAAGGGGTGGTACCATAAGAAATTCTGATGTTTCGCCTTGTAGATTTAAAAATGTGTTCTCCAGGCACTTTTTTCTATGTGGGACATGAGCCACCCCTAGCCCAGAGATTGTTTTTAAGTGAGAAAGATGAAAAGTTATCTAGAATCAATACTGCTCAAATTAGATTTCCCTTTTATGGGATTAAAAATGTTTTATTTGAGCCCTGGGAGGAATGTGCTCCAAGGACAGAATGGAGATGATTACCGTATCTGATAACTTCCATGCGCTCACAGATTCTGTGAGTCAAATGCAAAATGGCTCAAAAATAATTTCCAATCACAATGTGCTGGACTGCCCTCCTCTGCCTTCTTCACCTGTCAAAATCATTTTCCTTTTTCACCTTTTACTCCACAGTCTTTTGCATCAATGAGTCCACTATACTAACTAGACCAGGGGTGGGGAACCTGCAGCCTTGAGGCAAAGTGTGGCCCTCTAGTTCCTCAAGTGCAGCCGTTGGACTGAATCCAAACTTCACAGAATAAATCCCCTTAATAAAATGAGTTATCCCGTAAAACTCAGTCAAAAGGCCATACACAAGGACCTAGAAGGCCTTATGTGGCCTTGAAGCCACAGGTTCCCCACTCCTGGACTAGATGCTATCTCTTCCCTCTGTAAACCCTCCCAAAACAATTTGTTCGTCCTCAGATTACACAAAGTTACAAATTTGGATCATATTTCTTATGTTCTTCGTGGGGCTATAAATCCAGGGATCGTGTCTTATTCTCCATAGCATACTTGGTTCATAGACATAGACCATCATAGACGTAGAGCTTAAGTGGACGTTAAAGGTTATGTAGTTCTAAAAGTCTATCGTGTCCGTTGCATTCAGTTTTATTTAATCTGCCTTTTATGGAATGCCGTTGACCCACAACCTTTGGGAAAAATTCAATAACAGCGCCATTTAATAGCTACTGTATACACATCTTTCTAACCCAGCCCTCCCATCCTGTCCTGTACTTTGGGATTTTAGTTTCCTAGCCATCAATCAAGTATTGATTAAAAACTGCTGTAAATTTGTTCCTGCCTTAGCAATGAGGGTGAGCCTGAAATATAAATCCAGCTCTAGGCACTGCTCTCAGAGTATTCACAGTGTGATCAGGCAAATGAGTCATCCATGTGACAAAACTATTTGTTAGCAGTAGAAGACGTGGAATCCGAATTAGGATGCACGATTCACAGTGGAAATGCAATAGAAATTCTCATATGATGGTTAGACCCTTATGATCAAGTAAGGCTTTACAGAGGAAGAGTGACTTTACTTGTATCTGGTAGGATACTTTAAAATGATTCCTCTCAGAAAAATAAAAAATGTTGAGAAAAAGAGAAAAATTTTGAAGTTTGTATGTTTTCTCATCAGCATTCATCTATTTATATCATTGGTAGTTATTTTTCGAAGATTCTCTAAAACATATGAGCTGAGTTTATATTAGGACCAAATCAATTCAGAATCTACTCCCTTCTGTCATCAGATGAATCAACATGATCCAGAAACCTAATTTCTAATCCTGGCTCTAGCACTTATTACTAATATGAAAGTAAACAAGTATCTGTATTCTCTCAACTTGATTCCTTCTCTTTTTTTCCTAGATTATTCTTTAGGGATGAAGGGATGGCTTTGACCATGATGTAAGTCACTGTATGTATATGAAGGATGTGTTTATTATTCTGGTATCAAGTCTACAGACAAAAATGTTCCCAACTCTGAGGGCTGGCAGCCCATAGTTTCTCCTGCTCTGTATAAAGCCCCTATGGCTTAGTACTGACTAGCAAGCTCAAGGTCTACAGAACCGTTGTGCTAACCTCATTCTTCTATGCCTGTGAAACCTGGACAATATTCTAGTGCCATGCCAGGAAACTGAATTGCTTCCATTTGAATTGTCTTAGGAAGATTCTAAAGATCACCTGGCAGGATAAAATAACAGACACTGAGGTCCTTTATCGAACTAAAGGGCCAAGCATTCAGACTGTGCTGTAGAGAGTGCAATTCCAATTGGCTGGCCACATTGTTCTAATACAAAACATACTCTTGCCAAAAAGACTATTATATGGAGAACTCAGACAGGGTTAGTGTTCACGTAGTGGTCAGAAGAAGCGATACAAAGACACTCTTGAGGTCTCTCTTACGCACTTAGGAATTGATTGTGTGATATGGGAGACACTGGCACAGGACTACCCAGCATGGTGTGCTCTCATAAGAGAAGGTGCTGTGCTCTATGAGCATAGCAGAATTGAAGTAGCTTAAAAGAAACATAAGAAGTACAAATGTAAAGAATCTATCCCAAATGTTCACATGAACTATTTGTGCCCCACCCATGGTAGACTCTTCCGAGCTCATGTTGGTCCGACACAGTCAGACGTACTATAACTTGAATCTAATGAAGTGATGTCACTTTGGTCTTCTTCAAGAACAAAGGACAACAACCAACCAACTAACTTGGTCCATTAGTAGGGGATGCCTATACAGAAGTAGTAGGCTCCCACTTCCCAGATTCATTGATTTATAGTAGCCATTTTGTACTCTGGGAAAAGGTGCCAATATTGACTCTAATTTAGTATTTTATGAAAATGGAGGGAAGGTAAAAGAGATATCCAATGTACAAGATGAACTGGAATAGCCCAAATCATTTATTCCCACGAAGAAAGCAATGATCCATATATGAGAGTTAGTATGCAGTAACAGAATTATTTATACAACATACAGTAACTTAACTGATTACTATTAATACTGTCTGCTTATACTGAGGAGTTAATATTCAGGCATTTTTGCAACATAAAATAATTTTTTGAAAGACTTCTAATTAGTTATTTTATATCCCCTCCATTGGCATTATTTAGTCAAGTGGCCATGTTTGATATTTCTAGTGTTCTTTGTCCAATATTAATTCTTTGTATCAGATCAGCTGTTGCTTGAGTATTCATCCCCCAGTGCTTGCATGCTCTTAAAAGGGAAGATGTTTGCTGCCAAAACTGCGGACCCTTCAGTATATACAAAGTTGATGCTAAACGAGGAAAACACATGAGATGTTGAAGTGCAAACCAGACTAATTGAGTCTGTGTTCCCCTTGGCAAGTGATAATGCTACCTGCCATTACGTCAGGATAGAGGAAGGACATTCTTCACTTTCCTTCATTGAAATTACATATTATCTCCTGGTGGTCTGTAAACAAGAGGTCCATCAGATTGGAAATTGGCTCTTCTACCAAGTCTCGCACCCCAAGTCATTATCTATTCTAGCTCAGCAGCTTCCTGGCAGACTCTCAGCTGATGCAACATATATGTTGAAATGCTTACAACCCCAAACTCTTACATGTTCCTTTTAATATAAGTAGAAAATATTTGCATATTCTTCAGCATGTGTTTGGGCAGACTGCACATGCCCTCATTATATTAGACTGCATTATGATTAAGGTTAGGAAGTCAAGAAACCTTGGTATTCCAAATAGTGTCTCTGCTTTAGGGAACTCCACTTAATCAGCTGTCCATAAATGTTGTCATGACACTCTTCAAATCTGAAATATCATGCTCATTAACTATTTTTTAATCTTCTTTACCTCCATATTGAATATCTTTATTTTCTCTCTCATCAGCCAAAGTAAATATCTTAAACTTCTCTGTTCTTTTCTTGATTTCAAATTGGCTAAAAATTTTGTGAGTAAACTTTTATCTCCTAGGATGTCATCAACAAGGGCTTTCAACAAATTGGCTGTTGTATGGGATCACTCATGCCCATGCTTCATGTTAAACAATAGCAACTGCACCCCCATGCCAGATTTTTCTGCACACATGATGATGGTGCAAATGAGCATCCCAATAAATGTATAATAATAAAATAATGTTATAATTATTATAATTAATTTAAAAATAAAAAATATAATTATGTTATAAAATAATTCATAAGTTCATTATAAATGTAGGTAATATCTAGTGTTTGCATGGGATTATGGGAGATTGGGAGAAGTGGGAGCAGATCATTACCAATTCTAGAATCAAGGAAGGCATATTAAGGAGGTAGTATTTTAATTGTACCTAAAAGATGAACAAGATTTGACCAGATAAGGAAGAGGTAGAGGTCATCAGTTATAGTTAAAAGTCCAAGCTTTGGAGATTTAAGAACATTGATATGTTGGGGGAACAAAACATCATAGGTCTAGATCTGAAGGCCTCTATTTCAACCCCTACTTTACATAGTTGAGGAAACTGAGATCTATTTTGATAAAGCAACTTCACCAAAGTTACCAGAGGAAATGAGTAGGAAGGTCCAGCTTTGAACCTCAGGTTTTCCCACTCCAGATTGCCATCCTTTCTATTATACCATATTCCTCTTTAGAGAGGCGGTCCAGTTTGGAGAACAGCCCAATTTGGCTCAAGTGTAGAACACATGGAGTGGAATTAGGTGAAATGATGCAGAACAGGTTTTATTTGGCAGATTGCAGTGCGGTTAAACTTGTTCTGCTTGACTCTACTGTCTGAGCTAGGAATGATAGGTCTAAGCTTCAATGGCAGATTCTGATATAAGGCAAGACATGCTAGCTATTTCAACATAAAGTGGGTCATTTTAGAAGATAATGGGTTGCATGACTGGAAGACTTAAGTAGAAGATGGAGATGTAGAAGATATTTGTGTTTAGAGTTCAATTCAATGACTTCTGACGCCCATCTGCAGCTTTGCAATTCTGTGATTCAGTGAACTAAACTGTTGAATACGGTGTCCTGAAAAATATTTATATTTATTGTTTTGGAATACAAGAAAATTAGAGGTAGGGAAAGACTAAAGGTACAATGCAAACCTGTGTAGCAGTGACTAACCCGACCCTGACTGCTTGAGAGTCAGGTCTGTTACCTGACTCCCCTAGAGTTCTCTGCTACCCTAATGGGCATTTCAACGCCATTGGCTCATATCCTTCCCTGATTAAGCTCCCCTAATTTAAGACCCTAAATTAGTTCCCCCTGCATCCTAGTTCAGTTTAAGCTCTTAACAGAATACTTTTTACAAGAGACCACTTCAAAGGTATAGCAAGAATAAGTATACAAGCATCATTCAGTGTTTAATGGTGTCATCATTCCTAGCTCACATGACCTCAGTCACTATGAAAGAGAGTGGGATTAGGTGCATAGTTTACCTCATTTCCTATATTGAATAATATAATCCCACCCAGGTCCATGTTGAAACCTCTAAGTCTTGAATACCAACACACTGACTTCTCTGTCCTTCCCTCTTAGTCTTTTGGCAACATCCAACCTGGAATCTTAACTCCAGTGTCACCATATCTCTGCCTCCCAGGTTCAGGAACTCTGCTGCCTAAGCCTAGACCTATAAATGACAAGTGAACTAAACCCAAACCCCAATTCTCATGGTCATAGTGCTTTCTATTTTAGGAAATGGGTGATAAGACATCCTTTCCCTTGAAATGCGCTCAGTTCGTAGAGCCTATAATGTGGGTGAAAAGGGCCTTCAACCATTTACCATTGCCAGAAAGAAAGCAAGACTACCCCAGTCTTACAGCTTTAAAAACAGTCTGTTTCCACTATGTAACCATAGGAAAGAGAATTTTTATACCCACATGTAGAAACACATAGAATGCCTTCATTCAGAAGCAGTTTGCTGGCACATTTGACATGGTTCCTTCTTCTTCAGTGATCTAAGCATGGATAGCCCCTTTACAAATGAAATTCTAATCCTGTTTCGCTGATTCCAAATTTAGTGATGTCTATATTATGTTATTTACTTTGTTTAGTGATCCTAATATTAACTTGATGTGAACTTGATCACGATGCTCAGAGTAAGCTTGCTAGATTCCGTCCCTTGCTAAACATCTCCCGTGTGGTCAGTCTGGTTCATTTCTGATCATTTTGTAAAATGATGGCTGTTTTTATGTACCTGTTAGGATGCACTATAGAAATGGCACCTCCTTGCTCCATGTTCTCTAGGGACAACCTCCAAACTTTCTAGAATTGGTGTGACTTTTATTTAATAATGTGATTAGGAATTGAATGCCCTTGGTGGGTTGACTCAGAACCCATCAATGTGATTTCCCTTCAGTAGCGTGAAAGTCATAATCAAAAAAGGAGAAAGAAATACATGCTTCTTAAGCATACTATGTGGCAGGTACTATGGTACTGTACTTTGCAATTTGTTATCATTATTTCATTCGATTTTCACAACCTTTGCATTAATGTGCTATTATTAGGCAGCTAGGAGGCACAGTGGATAAAGTGCTAGGCCTTTAGTCAGAAAGACTCATCTTCCTGAGTTCAAATCTGGCCTCAGACATTTACCATCTGCGTTACCCTGGGCAAGTCACTTAACCTTGTTTACCTCAGTTTCCTCATCTGTGAAATGAGCTGGAGAAGGAAATGGCAAACCACATCAGTGTCTCTGCCAAGAAAACCCCAAAAGGGTTCACAAAGAGTCAGATGTGACTGAACTATAATAACATCGCTATTTTACAGCTAAGGAAAATGAGATATTCAGCTAGTATTTGTCTAAGGCCAGATTTGAAATCAAGTCTTCTTCACTTTAACCCCAGCTTTTGACACACTGAACAATTTAACTATTCATTTTCTAATACCAAGGCTTATAACAAAAATAATACAGCCTAGATTGACTGTAAATCTCTCTTCCCCTATTTTTTGTTACTTTTGAATAATAATAGATGGAAATTATATGGGACACTTCTTATTCCCAATTCCAATATAAGCATTTTCCTTAAATGTCTGAGAAATAAAAGGATAGTTTCATTACTATTTCTCCAACTTAAAAAGAAATATAGCCAATTCATTGACAGGGAGGTACTGTCCTCTTTTAACTTGTGGTCTCTGCATGAGTTTATGAGGCACTCAGTGATCATCTGTCACCAAACTATTTCACATAGTCTGATGAGCATCCATTGAAGTCATTTTGAAAAGAGACAAAATGTCAGATGAGTTCCACAGAACTTTGTTCCCTGTTTAGAGAAAATGATCTTCTTTGCACAGGGATTGTTAATTCCTTTTGTTGAACAGATCAACACAAAGTGTTTCAGAGGTAGATGGCCTAACCAGCTTTGTAAACACATAATAAATTCCAACAAACAACACTGATTTAATGAGGGAAAAATGATTAAATGAGTTAGATAAAGTCCTGAGGAATTGGTTCGAACAGAGTGGCAACACAGGACAGAAGGAAGCTACCATGCTAATGATATAGAGAAGTATACACTTATTTTCTGTGTGCTTTAGGGCTTTGTTTTGCTAGATGTACAATTACCTGGAGTGGGGAGGAGGACATTTAGCCTGAGTACCTCTATGGTCACTTCTACATATGACAGTTCTGATTCCAAAATGGAAAAAATGAATGGCTTATGCATATTTTTAGTGAGAGAAGCTGTTTAAAGGTCAGTATTTTGTTCCTCATAGGGAAGTCTAGTTTGGGGGCAGATAGCTAGACAGGTTAACCCCTTTATCTAATGGCTTTTGGAAACTGAGATGCAGATATGGCAGGACACCACTGAATAATTGGAGTTTCATCCAATGTAAATGCGACTGTGGCATAAGACAGTTTTCATTGCCATCCATCAGAATCATTACAGTTCATTTTATAACAGTTTGATGTGTGATTAGCTATAATCAGGAGGAAGAAGTATGAGAAAATGAGATGGCAGGAAAAAGGATGCAGCTTGGCCTCCATGAGGGAAAAAGCTTCATTAGCTTTAAATCACTTAAGCCAATGTAGATCTGGGCCAGAGGAGTGATCAAGAGGACTTCTGGAACTTCTAAAATTACTATGAAGTCCCTGCCCAGTGGAAAGGCTTTTTCTGCTGCCTCCTATGGCCCCCTTTGAGTGCTCTTTCTGCTGTCTTCCCTGCTGGTGCTCCAGGAAGGACACCCCTCCCATCCCCCAAACAAACGCACACTGTATCTTTTGTCCTTGACCAGGACCTTGTTCCCTGTAGATGTTAACTAATATGTTAATAGTAATAATTATAGCTCATATGCAATACTTAGGTTCTGTAAATGACTTTATGTATGTCATCTCATTTGGTCTTCCAAGTAACCATGTGCAGTGTTAATGGAATAGGAAGATCTTCCTCATCCATGAATAGGCCTATGTGACCACATGTGTTCAATCACAACTGAGATATATCCTGTGTCACATAGAGCCAATTGGGAGAGGAACTTGCCAAAGGAGGAGCATGCTTAGGAGGAGGTTTGCTTGCAGGAAGGCTTTCACACCTGTTGATACAAAGCTAATTCACCACTGACTCACAAGGATTGTGATGCCTTCTGGCTCTGAGAAGTGTACATATATTCTAAGGTTGGCATTTTGTTTTGGGGGTTCACTTATGAGAAGGCCCCTTTGATTCCCTAGATGGGACTCTGAGTAGCCATTTGTTCAGAGTCCCCCAACTACTCAGATGTATCTGTGCTCCCCTGATCCAGTGGTATATGTAGGTAGTTGTATTACTTTGATCAGACAGCTAGAGCCCTGTCTGTTGGTCTTTGCACTAATTTCTCTGCTTGTATTTTCTCCACATTCAGGGTGCTGACCTTTCCCCTGAACTAGTGAATGTAATTAAAAGAAGATTGCTAGACTCCTTAAAAACAGATCAAAGAACCTGTGCTAGCAGGCCATCCTAGGTATGCTAGGGTGCTTACTGTCACACCATGTAAGAAAGTTGTCTCCATTATACTCATTTTATAGATTATTTTTCTCAGCCTCAGAATCCTTAATTGATCTTCCAATATTCAAAAAAAGTATTAATCAGTAAATCAAAATTTATTTATCACCTATTATGTGTCAGATACTCTGCTAAGTGCTAGTGATAAAAAGAAGCAAAAAACAATCCCTGCTCTCAAAGTACTTATAATTTAATAGGGTAGACAACATGTAAACAAATATATCCAAACAAGCTATATTCAGCATAAAGAGCGCTTAATTAGCAGAGGGAAGCCACTAGAAATTAAGAGAGGTTGGGGAAGGCTTCATGCAAAAGTTGGTATTTAGGTGACACTTAGGGTAAGCTAACATGATCTGTAGTCTGAGCCGAGGAGGAAGAACATTCCATCCATATGGGATAGCCAAAGAAAATACTGGGAGCTGAGAGATAGAACGTTGGCTCTTAATGGTGGAATAATCCCTAGTCAAAGACTTCATGTCAGGGAGCAAGGTGTAGGAAGATTGTAAATGTAAGTGTTCCCAAGATGCAAATCTTGCTTGAACTTGCTTCTCAAGTCTTAAAAATGACTGTGGTTTTCAACTCAGAGGATGTATTTTCAAATTCTGCCTCCAAAGCTGTGATCTTGGGCAAGTTAATCATGCTAAAATGAAGAGATAGACATGATGGCCCTGCTCTAGTCCTGTGATTTTGCAACAATCCTCCCGTCAGTAATAAATGTTGATAATGACCTAGGCCTTCATGTATTGACTTGTTCCTGATGCCCCTCTTTTTTTTCTTTTTTTTTTGAATTCCATACTTTCTTATTTAATATTTTTAGTTTTCAGCATTGATTTCCACAAGATTTTGAGTTACAAATTTTCTCCCCATTTCTACCCTCCCCCCGCTACCCTTCTTTCTAGATGGTAATGTACTGATCACTATAATCCCTGCCCCAGATCAACACTGAACCTCTGAAATACATTCCAGGTTCATTCAAAAAAATCTTTCCAACAATTTATAGGAAAAAATAAGTGAAAAAAAACGTTTGTTGTCCAAGCAGCTGGATGGACAACCCCTTGTACTGATCCATCAATGCATAGATAATGGACAAACACTGAAGATTGATAGCGAGCTCTGTCCAGAATTGAATATGAGGAAGAAAGCATATTATATTGTATTTAGAGAACTGCATCACACTTTTTTTTAAAAAAAAAAGCCAAGCTTCTTCTTGGCAAAAAATAAAACAGAAAACATTCATTTGACACCCACATACTGTGAATGATGTATATAAGCATAAATCATCAAACACCATAATCCAGAAGAATCAAGATTGAAGGTGACTCGAAGAGCAACGGAGAGACGCATTGTGAGCAAAGACATATTGCAGTAGATTACAAATGAAAAATTGCCCATAACAAGCAGCATAAAAGTTATCATGGCTATGTACATCAAAGTAAGTAATGATGGTTAAATAGCCTTAGATAGCACCAATGTGCTACACTGGGACCCATATCATGGGAGACATCTGGTAGAACCATTGCAGCATGATGTTTGAGCCTGTTCTAAGGAATTGATGGGAGAATGTGAACAAGAACCACACACTATGAGAAGCCTGGGTTACAATCTACAATGTTGGAAAACCCATAGCATTAGAGATTTTGGGCTGGAAAGAATATCAGCACAATCTCAACAAAATTTCATTGTAAAATAAAGGAACTGATAGTAAAAAAGCTCTAATTTTCCCTTCATGATAGGATCTTCATATAGAAGATAGCTGCATACACCAACATCCTGAATGTCTAGGCTAACAATTTCAATCACTTCTCTAAGGCTATTGTTTTCAATGTGGAACTGAATTACTTTTATGTGTCAAGATGCCATGGCTAAGGCCTTCCATGTAATGAAAGAAATTCCCAGTTCTTTCTAATTTCCATTCAGGCAGTGATGCAAACAGTGTAGGAAGTGTTTTGATGCCTGATTAAACTGGCCGCTGCTTTCCCGAGTGACTGGCAACTTAGAATCAGAGTGGCTCTGATAATAATGTAGCCACCTGTCCATGAAACTGTCCATGACTTCCCCTTTTAGTCTCCCCATGTGTGGAAAAGAGTCAAAGGTTTTTTATCAGGTGATGGTGCCATCTGTAGCACAGCCTTACCTAGTTCTAGAAATATAAAATCCCTAAAAGAGAATAGTAGGTTAAATCCAATTTGGAATCCACAGAAAGAAAAGGGAGAGGGGAAAGGTCCCTGCACAGGCCTTTATTTTCTTTTAAATAAAATTCTGTGTGTCATAGCTACATAAAGTTCTGTGACCATGCCTCCTGGTTACTTCTTGCAAGGAACAGCTCTCAGTTAATAGCCTCTATCTTCTCCTTGCCTTTCCTGTCCTCTTTATTGACTCACCAAGGTTTTAAGTCAGCTGAAACAAATGGAATGATTATCAAATGCCCAGTCTATGACATGTACTACGTATTGGGAAAATGCAGAGATGCGTAAAGCATTATCCCTGCTTCAATTCTAGCACACCTCACCCCATACTACCTACCTCTATGCTTTGATATGCCATTTCTTTTCATGTAGTGTGAATTACCTTCTATTTTTCTTCCTCAGAGAATTTAAACTTTAAAATATACTTAATAGAAAGGAATTAAGCTCTACTGGCAGAATTTTACAGTCTTTGAACATGGTGGATTCAAAAATCTGATTAGTAATGTCTTAAAAGAAGGCCCTATGAAGCTGGGGAAACCAGTATTGGTTTTCAAGAAAATCGGCCGGAAGATCATTGATTAGGCAAGAACTGACTTTAGATGTCATCTAGTCCAATTGTCTCATTTTCAAAATTAGGAAGCAAAGCCTCAGAAAAGTTATGTGAGTTGACCCGGCTCTCACAGCTATTATGTGTTGGAGGTATGATTCAAACCTCCTTGTTTCTTTAACCAAGTCCAGACTTCTATCTACTACATCTTGTCTTAGTAACATCCTACTTATGGGTCACTAAAACTCTCTGCTCCTCAGCATCTCTTCATGTGGGAGCTTTATTCATTGAACTCAAATATTACTGCCAATTTTAAATCCTAGGAAATCTTCAGTTCCTGCAAAGTCACACATTATATAGTCCTCTCGCCTCATGTGAGCATGCCCTTGAGTGTCCATATGAGAAATGTCACCTTCTCTTGCAGGCACCTGAGAGGAGACCAAATGTTGTAGCAATGTAGGAGGTTTGTTTTACATTTGAGTTGTTGGTTTGCTGTGAGTGCCTCACTAAACATATCTGCAGTAGCGAAAGATTTGGGTGAGATAATCTTTAATTTCTCTTCAAGTTTTAATAGTCAACGAAAGATGCTGAAATGATTATGCTAGTAGATGTCTGCCAAAATTTATATTTATTTTGTTTAACATTCTTTATTTTGAATTGAGTCCTCACACTAGCCCTTCCATCATCCATTGAGAAGGCACACAGTACAGTACCCATTATTCATATAAACTCATGTAAAATATTTTTATTAGCAATATCTGTTTACTCTAATTTAAAGGAATCAATGTTCCTAAAGTCTGAGTAAAGAGTATCCTGTCTACAGACTCTGCACAAGGCTACTCATCATTTCCTTTATTACTTAAGACCTCAAACTGTGGACAGTTTCTCAGGCCTGAAATCCCATTGTCATAATGGTCTCTTAATCAGGACTCTCATTCTCAGCCCCACGTGGCATTGCTGCCATTTGCTTCTACATTTAGCCACCCGCCATTGTGGTGTGGAACTTTACCTCTGATTCACAGCATTGGGAGCCCTGCATACCCAGCTTTCCCTTTAGGCAGCCAGTGCTTCCACTCACCCCATAGACGAGTAGTAGTTTCACAGCCTATACTTTAACTCACACCTCTGATAAGTACTAGTTTCAGATATTATTGCCATTATGAAAACAGAGTTCTTAACTTCTTATTCTGTGATCCTCTCTCTCTTTCCATTTTAATTATAAAATCCTTCTGAACATCATCGTGACTACAGGGGTATTGCATATGCTGCTTATCTCACAAAAGTGCAATAATTGTGAGGCTGTTATTTTGCCATTAATAGGCTTAAATATTTTCCTTGAAGTTTTCCAATTATATATTTCAATTATTTCATGAATGTTAAATGAAACCGGAATGAGTAAAAAAAAACAAGTTGGCATATCTATAGAAATGGAGGTTGAGCATTTGTATTATTTTATTTAAACATTTGAAATGAATGACAATACTGTTAGTTATTTTCATTTCCTATGAAATGCCATACAGTTTTTACCCTGCTCCTTCACCATCTGTATAAGGTAGGTAGATGGCATGGTGGTGGCATGCTCAGCTTGGAACCAGCAAAGTTTGTGTTCAAATTTGGCCACACTTACTGGCCACGTGATGCAAGATAATTCACTTAACCTCTGCCTGACTCAGGCTCCTCCGTTGTAAAATGGAAACATTAATGGCACCTAACAATCAGAGAGGTTATGAAGATCAAATGACATTGTACTTGTAAAATATATAGCTCATAGCCCGCAACATAGTAGGTTCTTAATAAGTGCTTATTCTCATCCGTGTCCTTAGAGGAGGAGGAGGAGGATAATAATATTAGTAATAATAATATCACGAATAATAGCTAGCATTTGTATGGTGCTTTATGGTTTGCTAGGCACTGTTAAAAATATTACTTCCTTTGGTCCTTACAAGAGCCTCATGCTGTACGTGCTATTATTAGCCTCATTTTGCAGAATAGGAAAGGCAGGCAAATAAATGTTAAGTGACTTGAATTTGTTTACACAACCTGTATGTGTCTGAGGACAGATTTTAACTTAAGCGTCTTTCTAGGCACAATCATCCATCAAAATCCATCTATCTCTCAGGACCTCAGCTTCATCATTCGTAAAATGAGGGTGTTCTCTTAGTTGGTTTCTATGATCCCTTCATGCTCTAAATCTATTATTCTATAATGTATAAAATGTGGTAGCAAAAAAAAAAAGAAGAAAATAAATAAATAAACAAATGAATAAATGAATGAATAAATGAATACATAAATGAATGAATAAGTAAATAAATGAAAATGAATGAATGAATAAATGAATAGATAGATAGGTAAATAAAAAAAAAAAAACAAAAAATGTGGGTAGCAACATTCACATTACCTATCCCCTTGTGCTTATGTATAAGAACGTGCTTTGTAAAGTCTAAAAGACTCAAATTGTGAATAGTAATTGCAATCGATCATTTCCAAATTGCAACAAGCTGTAATATGGACATTTTAAGGCAAGAACCATTTTGTGTAGTTACACATAAGGAAGTTTCTGAGGCCAGATTTGAATTCAGGAAGATGAGTCTTCCTGATTCCACCCTGACCCTATACGCTATGGCGCCACCTAGCTACCCAATTTTTTTGTTATCAAACCTAAATTGGCCTGTTTACATCTTCCCCTCAATAAGCCTGCTTCCTGTTAGAATGTAAAATCATTGTGAGTTCTTTGAAGTTGTTTCATTCCTTATATCTGCATCCCCACTGCCTGGCATATACATAGTTGACATTAAATAAATGCTTGTTGATTGATTCATTCTCACCTATTGAAGCAGGTAGTATACCTAAAATTCCTCTTCTACAAGACATTCCTTCCAATACCTGAAGACATTTATCATACTCTCCCTCCTCACCCCAGTTCTCTTCTCCAAATCACTTTCTGAATTCCTTTAATCTGTCCACATGCTCCATGATGTCAACACCCTTCACACGTCTTGTTGGCCTTCTCTGTGCACTCTCCAACTTCTCGATGTCAATTTTTTATAATGTGGTTTCTCATACTGAATGCAAAAGTCCAGATGTGGTATGAACAGATCAGAATATAGCAGCCTTATAGACACTTCACTTAATAAAGCTTAATGTTGTATTACTTCTCTTCCTGGTTATATCATTTATTAATTAAGTTTGTGCCTAGAATGTATCAAAACCTCTGAATTTTTTCAGAACTATCATCTACCATTTCTTCCCCCTACCATGAACTTGTGAGTTGCTGCATTTTTTAATTATTCAAGTGTTATTGCCAGTTTATTATATCCTGTCTGATGTTCTAAGCTGTTGAAATATTTTGGATCCTCAATCTGTCATACAACATGTTAACTCTTTCCCAGATCTGTGTAATAGTTTGAATATAAATACCATCTATGCCATTTGGAAAAAGGAAAAATCAGTTTGAACCAAGTAGAGTTCCCTGTGGCAGTCCCCCAAATCCAAATAGCTTTCTAAATTTATATTGACCAATTATTAACTATTCTGTGGCTTCAGGATATTCAGAAAATTACATATCTACTCAAGTGAGTATATCTGTAGCCCCCTCCTATTAGTTCATGAGAACCGATTGCTTATGAGCATCATTTGCATCTCAGAAATTGGAAAATGATTCAAACTAGCACTTAATTTATTATTTTGTGGGTTATTTAGACTTAAAAAACTAATAGAGAAAATGTTAGTAATTCATGTTAAACTTATAAGCATGTTGTGTGTACATTTTCCCTCTGAATGACCTGCTTGTTAAATGTTTACTAGGACACTGCTGAATCCAACTCATGTAGATATACTCTGATGTAGGCCACACTTGTCCATCTTTTTACAAAGATAAGTTGAGAAATTTTGGTACAAGTTTTGCTAACAATATAAGTAAAATAGCAATAGAGTTCCTCAGATCTACTCCATCAGTCCAATTACTTTATCAGGCAAGGAAACTATGTTTTCCTGGCATGACTCATTCTTTCTCTTTGTAATCATTCAGTAGACAATCTTGTCCTAGTGCATTCTATCATTTTGACAGAAATCAAAATTAAATTCATCATCCTATGTACTTTAGGCATTGTTTTCTTCCTTTTTTGGAAATGCAGGATGTAGCACTTCTTCACTCTTGTAATACCTTCCCTAGTACCTTAAACTGATAGATGGCACAGAGAGAGACCACTGAGGCTTGGTTCAGGAAGACCTGAGTTCAAAAATGGCCTCCAACACTTACTAAATTTGTGACCATGGGTATGTCACTTAACTAATGTGTGCCACAGATTCCTTATCTATAAAATAATAATAATTATAATTACAGTTATTTTAGAATTAATTAAGAACTGATAAATAGAAGTATATATAGTATGGTTTTACATATATGTGTATACATATGTATTTTACATATGTGTATACGTGTGTGTGCATATATATGCACACATGTATATAAATATTATATATATCTGTGTGTGTCTAATGGTAGCCTTCTCTAGGGTGGGATGAGGAGGGAGAAGAAAAATTAAAAGTGCACAGCAGAACACAAAAGAAAACTTAGAAGGAAGCACAGAAAGCTTAGTAGCTTTGAAAATTATGTGCAGCATTTATTACATAGTTTTTCAAAAAAGGAAACAAATGGAAATTTATGATTTTATATTGAATCCTTTTTCATGTTGTGCTGTATACATGGAAATACTCTTTTTTGTATTTCAGCTCAAAATTAATAAAAACATTTTAAAAAAGTATGATCTGTAAACCATTTAACACATTGCCTGGCGTGTAGCATATGTTCAATAAGTGCTTGTTCCCTTCCTTTCTCCCTTCCTTCCTTCTTTGCTTCCTTCCTTCCTTCATCCCTCCATGCTCTTTCATTTTAATGTGTTTTATTTATTTCATTAAATACTTCCAATGACATGTTTTTAAAAATTGTAACCTTTATTGAAAAAAAAAATTGAGTTCCAAATTCTCTCCCTCCTTCTCATCCCTCCCCTCTTCTTGAGAAGACAAGCATTTTGGTACCCACTGTACATGTGAAGTCAGACAAAATCTATCTCCATATTAGCAATATTGCAGAGAGAGAGAGAGCGAGAGAGAGAGAGAGAGAGAGAGAGAGAGAGAGAAAAGGAAGGAAGGAAGGAAGGAAGGAAGGAAGGAAGGAAGGAAGGAAGGAAGGAAGGAAGGAAGGAAGGAAGGAAGTTTAAAAAATATGCTTCAATCTTCATTCAGGGCTCATCACTTTTCCTTCTGGAAGTCTATAGCATTTTTCAACATGAGTCCTTTGGAACTGTTTTGGATCATTGTCTTGAACAGAGTAGCTAAGTCTTTCACAGTTGATCATCCTTACAATATTTCTGTAGCTGTATACAATGGTCTCCTGGTTTTGCTCACTTCACTTTGCATCAGTTCGTATAAGACTTCCCAGGCTATTGGGTTTTTTTTTTCTTAAACCAACCTACTTGTCATTTCTTATAATACAATAGTAATCCATCACAATCAAATACCACAACTTGTCCAGACATTTCCCAATTGATGGTCATCCCCTCAATTTGAAATTCTTTGCTATTATGAATACTCAAGTACAAATAGGTCTTTTTTCCCCTTCTTTGATCTCTTTGTGATACAAACCTAGTACTGGATCAAAGAATATGCAGAGTTATATAGCCCTTTGGATGTAGTGCAAAATTGTTCTTGAGAATGTTTGGATGAGTTCACAACTCTACCAGCCTTGCATTAATGTCCCAATTTTCCCACATCCCCTCCAGCATTTGTCATTTTCCTTTTCTGTCTTGTTATCTAATCTGATCAGTGTGAGGTGGTATCTCAGAGCTCTTTTTATTTGCATTTCTCTAATCAATAATGATTTAGAGCACTTTTATCATATGATCATAGATAGCTTTGATGTCTGCTTTTGAAAACTACTCATTCATATCCTTCGAGCATTTGTCAACTGGCAAATGGCTGTTATTTTTATGAATTTGGCTCAATTCCCTATATATTTGAGAAATAAAGCCTTTGTCAAAGAAATTTGGTGTAAAATTTTTCTGCTTTCCTTCTAATTTTTTTTGCATTTGTTTCATTTGTGCAAAGCCTTTTTAATTTCATGTAATCAAAATTACACATTTTGCTTCCAAATATCCTATCTCTTGTTTGGCCATAAACTCTTCCTTCATCCATAGGTCTGGCAGGTACATTTTCCCATGCTCACTTAATTTACTGAAGATATCACCATTTATGTCTAAATCATTTATCCATATTTTCCTTATCTTGGCATGGGTGTGAGATGTTCATCTAGGCCTGGTTTCTGCCAAACTACTTTCCATTTTCCCAACAATTTTTGTCAAATGGAGAATTCTTACCCCCATAGCTTCAGTCTTTGGTTGAATCAAACACTAGATTACTGTGGTGATTTAGTGCTGTATACTGTATTCCTAATCTATTCCACTGATCCACCACTCTATTTCTTAGTCAGTACCAGATTATTTTGATGATTATCATTTTGTAATTTTGTTTGAAATCTGGCAATGTTAGCCTACCTTCCTTCACATTTTTTAAATTGATTTCCTTGATATTCTGGATATTTTGTTCTTCCAGATCAATTTTGTTATTACTTTTAATAGCTCTATAAAGCAATTCTGTGGTACTTTGGTTGATAGGGTGCTGAATAAATTAAATTAACTTAGGTAGAATTGTCATTTTATTATACCCATGAGCAATCATTTCTTGAATTGCTTTTTTATTTTTCTTTATTTGTGTGAAATGTGTCTTATAGTTGTGTTCATACAGTCCTTGGGTTTGGCTTGGCAGGTAGAGTCCCAAGGTATTGTCTACAGTTATTTTAAATGGTATTTCTCCTTCTGTCTCTATTTCACTGGTAGTATACATAAATGCTGATGGTTTATTTGGCTTTCTTTTCTATTCTGCAACTTCAGTAGAGTTGTTAATTGCTTCAACATTTTTAAAATTTGATTCTCTAGTGTTCTCTATGTATAACATCATATCATCTGCAAAGAATGAGTTTTATTTCCTCTTTGCCCAATTTTATTCCTTCAATTTCTGCTTCTTGTCCTACTGCTATAACTCGTATTTCTAGTACAATATTCAGTAATATTGGTGATAATGGACATCCTTGCTGATCTTATTGGGAAAGCTTCAAGTTTATCCCTGATACGGATAATGCTTGCTCTTGCTTTTAAATAGATACTACGTATCAATTTAAGAAAGCCTCTATTGATTCCTATGCTTTCTAATCTTTTCAATACAAATAAGTGTGATATCTTGATATAATAATATTATTTTGGTAATTTTTATTGATATAGTCTATTATGCTGGTAGCAATGTAATACTGCTAGTATAAATCCCACCTGTTCATAGTATATGATCTTTATGATATTACTGCTGTAATCTCTTTGTTATTTAAAATTTTTTAAAGCCAAAATTAATAAAGGAAACAGTTCTATGGTTTTCTTTCTCTGTCTTTGCCCTCAACAATTTAGGTATCAAAATTATATTTGTGTCATTTGCAAGACTCCTTCTTTACTTTTTGTAATAATTATCTTGTATAGTTTTGGTGTTAATCACTCCTTAAATGTTTTAAAACATTCACTTGTCAATCCATCTTGTCCTGGATATTTTTTTTTTCTTATGAAGTTCACCAATGGTTTGTTCAGTTCCTTTTTCTAAAATAGGGTTATTTAGATATTCTGTTTCCTCATCTGATAATCTGGGTGATTAATATTTTTGTAAATATTCATTTATTTCACTTAAATTGCTAGCATTATTGGCATTTAACTGAACAGAATAACTCCCAGTAATTGTTCTAATTTCAACTTCATTGGTGGTACATTCACCCTTTTCAAATTTGATACTGATAATTTGGTTTTCTTCTTTCTTTTTTAAAAATCAAACAATCTTTTATTTGTTTTGTTCTAGTTTTTTTTTCATAAAACTAGATCCTAATTTTATTTATTAACTTAATGGTTTTCTTTTTACTTTCAATTTTACTAATATTTCCTTTGATTTTCAGTATTTCCAATGGTGTTTAATTGGGGGTTTTAAATTTATTCTTTTTCTAGTGTTTTTTAAGCTGTGTTCCCAATTCATTGATCTGCTCTTACTGTCTTTTATTAATGTACATGTTTAGATCAATAAATTTTCCCTTAAGTACTTCTTTGGCAGCATCCCACAAATTTTGGAATATTGTCTCATTGTAATTCTCTTTAATGAAATTATTTATTGTTTCTATGATTTGTTCTGTGGCCCAATTATACTTTAGGATTAGATTATTTTGTTTCCAATTCATTTTTTTATCTCTGTATCCATGACCCTTTATTGAAGATGATTTTTATTACATTATGATTTAAAATGTTTCATTTAGTATTTCTACTTTCCTACATTTGTTTGTGGAGTTTTATGTCCTAATAAATGGTAAATTTTTTGTGAAAGTGCCGTGAACAGTAAAGAAAAAGGTATGCTCTTTCTATTCCCATCCAGTTTTTTTTCTAAAGGTCTATCATGTCTAACTTTTCTAAAATTCTATCCATGTACTTAACTTCTTTCCTAATTATTTTATGGTTAGATTTGTCTAGCTCTGAGAGGAGAAGGCTGAGGTGCCCCCATTAGTATAATTTTTTTTTGTTTATTTGCCATTTGGTGTATATATATTTAGTATCGATATTACTTCATTATCTATGGTGCCTTTTAGCACCTACTTATCCTTTTTAATTTTGTTTTTACTTCATCTGAGATCATGATTATTACCACTGACTTTTTTTTTAACTTCAGCTTAAGCGTAACAGATTCTACTCTGTCACCTTATTTTAACTTTTGCTGTGTTTCTCTGTTACAAGTGTGTTTCTGGTAAATAACATATCATTGGATTCTGATTTTTGATCCATCCATTCTACTATCCCCTTCCATTTTATGAGTGAGTTCAGCCCCTTCACATTCACAGTTTTGATTGCTAACTGTACAATTCTTTCCATCCTCTTTTCTTCACTTTATCCTTTTCTCTCTCTTTCTATGCTGCCCCTCCTCTAAATCCCATTTTTCTTCAGACCACTGACTTTTTATCTACCCTCTCTTTTCTTTTAACATCTCCTCCCTTTCTCTTATTCTCTTCCCCTCCTACTTCCCTGTTAGGTGAGAGAGAGAAAGAGAAAAAGAGAGAGAGAGAGAGAGAGAGAGAGAGAGAGAGAGAGAGAGAGAGAGAGAGAGAATTCTCTCTTTGAACAAATTTCAATGTGAGTGAAGTTCAAGCATTGACCATTCTCACCCTCTCCTGTTATTGTAAAAGCTTTTCCTAATACACCTATTTTATGTGAGATAATTTTTCCATTCTTCCTCTTCCTACCTTCTTATCCCAGGCCATCCTTCTTTCTCACCTATCAATTTTTTTTTACATTATCCCAACATAATCAACTCTTTCTGACAGGTAAGACTAAGGAGCATATGCCTTGAGGGCTAGGAGAACCTCATCAATCACTCATGCCCTTCATAGGCTGACTAACCTTTTCAGAAGTTGGACCTTAACATAAATAGGAAGAAAAGGTTAGATCACAAATTAATAAGTAGTTATTAATATAATCATATAATATTAATTTCTCTTAACATTAAAAGAGAAGATGGCAGAGTGAAAGCAGGGATATAAATGAGCTCTCTTACAAATTCTTTCAGATACCAGTAAAAAAGTGAACAATTATATAATAAAAATGACAATTTTGCCTTAATTAATTTACTTATTCCATGCCATACCAATCAAACTACCAAAAACTTATTTGATAGAGCAAGATATAACAATAACAAAATTCATCTGGAGAAACAAAAGGTCCAGAATATCAAGAGAATTAATGAAAAGAAATGCTAGGGAAGGTGGCCTAACCATATCAGATCTTAAACTGTATTATAAAGCAGCAATCATCAAACTGCTTGGTACTGGCTAAGAAATAGAGTGGTGGATCAGTGAAATAGGTTAGGTACACAAGACACAGTAGTCAATGACTGTAGTAATCTACTATTTGATAAACATAAAGAGTCCAGCTTCTGGGATAAGAACACACTTTTTTCACAAAAACTGCTGGGGAAACTGGAAAATAATATGGCAGAAACTGGGCATAGACCAATATCTTACACTGTATACAGAAATAAAGTCAAAATGAGTTCACGATTTAGATATAAAGGCTGATACTATAAACAATTTGAGAAGACAAGGAATAGTGTACCTGTTGATTTATGGAGAAGGGAAGAATTTATGACCAAACAAGATAGAGAGCATTACAAAATGCAAAATGGATAGTTTTCATTGTCTTAAATTGAAAAGTTTTTGTACAAACAAAGCCAGTGCAACCAAGATTAGGAGGGAAGCAGAAAATTGAGAAATAATTTTTATAACCAGTGTCTCTGCTAAAGGCTTCATATCTAAAATATACAGGGAACTGAGTCAAATGTATGAGAATACAAGTCATTCCCCAATTGAGAAATGCTCAAAGGATATGAACAGGAAGCTTTCAGAGGAAGAAATTAAAGATGTCTATAGTCATATGACAAAATATTCTAAATTACTATTGATTAGAGAAATGTAAATCAAATCAACTCTTATGTACTATACCTTTCCTGTCAGATTGGCTAACATGACAAAACAGGAAAATGATAAATGCTGGAGAAGATGTGGGAAAATTGGAACATTGTTGGTGCAGTTGTGAACTGATCTAACCATTGTGGAGAACAATTTGAAATTGTGCCCAATGGGCTATGAAAATGTGCATACCCTTTGACCCAGCAATACCACTTCTAGAGCTGCATCCCAAAGAGATCATAGAAGTGGGAAAAAGACCTGTATGTACAAAAATATTTATAGCAGTTCTTTTTGAGGTGGCAAAGAATTGGAAATGAAGGAGATACCTATCAATTGGAGAATGGCTAAACAAGTTGTTGTATATGAATGTAATGGAATACTATTGTGCTATAAGAAATGAGGACCAGACACACTTCATAATAACCTGGAAAGACTTACATGATCTGGGGGTGGGGGGTGGGCAGAGCCAAGATGGTGTCATAAAAACAGGGACTTGCTTGAGCTCTCTTCCAGATCCCTCCAAATGCCTGTAAAAAAAATGACTCTAAACAGAGCGACAGAACCCACGAAATGACAGAGTGAAACAAGTCTCCAGCCCAAGATGGCCTGGATGGTCACTGGGAAGGGTCTATCACACCATGCTAGGAGCGGAGCACAGCCCAGCATTGGCCATTCTGGAAGAGACCAGGTTGGAGTAGACCTGACAGAGCAAGCCTCAGGGCACTGAATCACTGGCAGCTGTGGCAGTTTCCATACTTCTTAACCCACAAACACCAAAGACAATGGAGCAAGTCAATGGGAGAACTGTTTGGACCTGGATGAAAGAAGTGCATGGTCTGTCCCCAGCCCTGGAGTGGTGGAGGCAGCTGCAGCAGCAGGGGCTGCTTCTGCAGCTCCAGGAACACTGACGGTGGGGGGAATCAAGCAGCTGAGAAGAGCAGGAGTACAGTCATCTCTTTGCGGGTGCTGAGGCAGTGGTCTCTTGCTTTACCCTGCTTGGATCTGGGTCCAAGTCCAGGTTGGCAGTCCTTGGGGGAGGAGGAGCATTGGTGTGGCAGAGCTTGTGATGGCTGTGAAGAGGGAGTCTTCCTGATAGTTACACAGCAGAAAGGAGTGTTTGAGATTACTCACAGACCAGAGCACAGGCCAGGAGAGTAGTATCATACCACCTCAAAATAAAGTAGATCTGAAAACCCCTGAAGCTTGGAACATAGCACTCTCCACTCTGAAAGCAGTCATACCCTGATAAAGAGCCCAAAAGTCAAGTAACTGGCTGGAAAAGGACTCAGACTATAGAATCCTTCTTTGGTAACAAAGATCAAAACATACAGCCAGAAGTCAACAAAATCAAAGTTCCTACATCAAAAGCCTCCACGAAAAATACAAATTGGTCTCAGGCCATGGAAGAGCTCAAAAGGGATTTGGAAAAGCAAGTAAGAGAAGTAAGGGAAAAATTGTGAAGAGAAATGAGAGTGATGCAAGAAAATCATGAAAAGTGAGTCAACAACTTGCTAAAGGAGACCCAAAAAAATACTAAAGAAAATGACACCTTAAAAAATAGACTAACCCAAATGGCAAAAGAGCTCCAGAAAGCCAATGAGGAGAAGAATGCCTTAAAAGGCAGAATTAGCCAAATGGAAAAGGAGGTCCAAAAGACCAATGAAGAAAATACTGCCTTAAAAATTAAATTGGAGCAAGTGGAAGCTAGTGACTTTATGAGAAATCAAGATATTATAAAATAGAACCAAAGGAATGAAAAAATGGAAGACAATGTGAAATATCTCATTGGAAAAACCACTGACCTGGAGAATAGATCCAGGAGAGATCATTTAAAAATTATTGGACTACCTGAAAGCCTAGACATCATCTTCCAAGAAATTATCAAGGAAAGCTGCCCTGATATTCTAGACAGGGTAAAATAGAAATTGAAAGAACCCAACGATCGCCTCTTGAAAAAGATCTCAAAAAGAAAACTCCTAGGAATATCTTTGCCAAATTCCAGAGTTCCCAGGTCAAGGAGAAAATATTGCCAGCAGCCAGAAAGAAACAATTTGAGTGTTGTGGAAACACAATCAGCATAAAACAAGATCTAGCAGCTTCTACGTTAAGGGATCAGAGGGCTTGGAATATGATATTCCAGCAGTCAAAGGAGCTAGGATTAAAACCAAGAATTACTTACCCAGCAAAACTGAGTATAATACTTCAGGGCAAAATATGGATTTTCAATGAAATAGAGGACTTTCAAGAATTCTTAATGAAAATACCAGAGCTGAATAGAAAATTTGACTTTCAAGTACAAGAATCAAGAGAAGCCTGAAAAGATAAACAGGAAAGAGAAGTCATAAGGGACTTACTACCATTGAACTATTTTGTTTACATTCCTACGTGGAAAAATTATATTTGTAACTTATGAGACCTTTCTCAGTATTAGGATAGGTGAAGGGAATATACATATATACATATATATGTAGAGACAGAGACAGAGAGAGACAGAAAGAGAGCACAGGGTGAACTGAATATGAAAGGATGATATCTGAAAAATAAAATTAAGGAGTGAGAGAGGAACATATTGGAAGAAGGAGAAAGGGAGAGATAGAATGGGGTAAATTATCTCACATTAAAGTGGCAAGAAAAAGCTGTTGTAATGGAAGGGAAGAGGGATTAGGTGAAAGGGAATTAGTGAATCTTGCTCTCATCAGATTTGGCTTAAGGAGGGAATAACATACCGACTCAACTGAGTATGGAAAGCTATCTTACCCTACAGGAAAGCAGGGGGGAAAGGGATGGGGGGTTAATAGAAGGGAGGGTAGATTGGGGGAGGAGGTAGTCAAAAGCAAATACTTTTGAAAATGGATAGGGTCAAGGGAGAAAATTGAATAAAGGATGGCAGGATAGGATTGAGAAAAATATAGTTAGTCTTTTACAACATGACTATTATGGAAGTGTTTTGCATAATGATACGTGTATAACCTATATTGAATTGCTTTCCTTCTCAAGGAGGGTGGGTGGGGAGGAAAGAAGGGAGAGAATTTGGAACTCAAAGTTCTAAAAACAAATGTTTAAAAAGGTTGTTTTTACATGCAACTGGGAAATAAGATAGGCAATGAGGTATAGAAATCTATCTTGCCCTACAAGAAAGTAAGGGGAAAGGGGATGGGGGGGAGGGTAAGGGGGGTGATAGAAGAGAGGACAGACTGGGGAAAAGGGCAATCAAAATACATGCCACCTGGGGGGCAGGTAGAGATAGGGAGAAAATTTGTAACTCAAAACCTTGTGGAAATGAACGTTGAAAACTAAAAATAAATTTTAAAAAAGACTTACATGATCTGATGTTGAGTGAGGGGAGCAGAACCAGGAGAACATTATACATGATTATACACACAGTATCTGTGATGACCAACTTTGATAGACTTGGCTCTTCTCAGCAATGCAAGGTTCTAAGACAGCTCATGATGGAAAAAAGCTATACATATCCAGAGAAAGGATTATGGAGTCTGAATGCAGATTAAAGCAAACTATTTGCTCTCTCTTTTTTTTCTTCCATTTATTTTTTCTTTTCTGGTTTTGTTTCTTCTTTCTCACGGTTCATTCCATTGGTTGTAATTCTTCTCTACAACTTGGCTATTGGGAAAATAAGTTTAATGTGAAGCTATATGTAGAACCTATATCAGATTACATGCGACCTTGGAGGAGAGGAGGGAGGAAGGAGAGAAGGGGGAGGAGAGGGAGAGGGAGAGAATTTGGAGCTCAAAAACCTGTGGAACTTAGTTGCAAACTAAAAATTAAAAATAAATTCTTTCCCCTGCCATCTTTCTATGCAAAAAATCTACTAGGTACCCCAATAATGATAACATTTTTAGAAGTTACATGAATCATCTTCTCATATAGAAAGGTAAACAGTTTAACCTTACTGAGTCCTTTATGATTTCTCTGTCATGTTTACCTTTTTATGTTTCTCTTGAGTTTTGAAAGTTAAATTTTCTATTCAGCTGTGATCTTTTCATTAGGAATGCTTGAAAGTCCTCTTCATTAAATATCCATTTTTTCCTTGAAGGATTATACTCAGTTTTGTGGAGAACATTATTCTTCGGCTTAATCCCTGCTCTATTGCCTTCTCAAATAACATATTTCAAGCCCTCTGCTCTTTTAACATGGAATCTGCTAAGTCTTGTGAGCCTGACTATTGTTCTATGATATTTGAATGATTTCTTTCTGACTGCTTGAAGTATTTTCTCTTTGACTTGGGAGTTCTGGAATTTTACTACAACATTCCTGGGACTTTTAATTTCAGGATATCTTTCAGATGGTGATAAGTGAATTCTTTCAATTCCCTTTTTACCCTTGTTCTCAAGTATTGGGACAGCTGAGTGGTACAATGGATAGACTTTTAAGCACAGAGGCAGGAAGACCTGAGTTCAAATTCAACCTCAGACACTTACAAGGCTGTTCGACCAAGTCACACATTAAGTACAGGTCACTTAGTCCTATTTGCCTCAGTTTTCTCATCGGTAAGATGAGGTAGAGAAGGGAAATGGTAAATTACTTCAATATCTTTATCAAGAAAATCCCAAATGGGGTCACAAAGAGTCAGACATGAGTGAAATGACTGAACAAAAACAAGCAGAAGAACAAAGGATATCACCACAGTTTTTCTTGATGATTTCCTGAAATACAATGTCTAGGTTCTTTTTGTATCATGGCTTCCAGGAAGTCCAGTAATTCTTAAATTATCTCTCCTCAATCTGTTTTCCAGGTCTGTTGTTCATCTGATGAGATTTCACATTTTGCTCTATTTTTTTTTCCAGACTTTATTTTATTTTTTCTTGATGTCTTATGTAGTCTTTAGCTTCCATTTGCCCAATTCTTTAAGGAATTATGAGCTTTTGTCTCTCTTTTTCCATTTGGCAAATTCTGATTTTTTTTAAGGCGCAAGTTATTTTAATTGGTGAATGTTTGTACCTCATTTTCCATTTGGTCAATTCTGTTTTTTAAGGTTTTGTTTTCTTCATCATTTTTTGTGCCTCTTTTTACCAATTTTTAACTGTCTTTTTATAATTTTCTTCTTTTGCTCTCATTTCTTTACCTATTTTTTCCTTTACTACTCTTTTTTATTTTGAATATAATTTTTCAGGTCTTCAAGGAATTCTTGTTGGGCTTGTATCCAGTTCATTTTTTTCTCCCTTATAGTCTTTTCTTGTAACGTTTTTTTACTTTACTATCTTTTTCTGAGTTTTTGCCATGGTCTTCCCTGTCATCACTGTAGATTTTTCTGGTCAGGTTATTCTTATTGCTATTTGCTCACTTTTCCATACTATTTCTTGATTTTCATTTTTGTGTTAAAATTGCACTTTGTTCCCAGCATGGCAGGAGGGAGAGGAAGAAGTAGGAGGAGAAACACACTTTCTCAAGCTTCAGGCTTTTTTACACTGCTGTTTTCAGAGCTTGTTCAGGTGGGGGGGGGGGTGTAAATTTTCAGTGCTTCCAAGGTGGTGTAATCTAGAAAGAAGTGTAGTCACTGCTCCCCTGTTCTTCACTCTGATCCTTGTGCAGGAAGAGCCCCTGATCTCTTAGGATTTCAAGCAGTACTGCTCCTCAGGGTCCCTATTCCCTTGAGGCTCAAAACAATACTGTTCCTCAGGGTCCCTGATCCCTAGTGACCAAAATCGCTAATGCTACTCAGGGTTCCCACTGCCTCTTGACCAAAAGTGTTCCTTTCTGCTCTTGAACTATGGTGCAGAAATAGGTATAGGCAATGCATTTGCCAAATAGCATCTGGTCCTGCCTCCAGTGCCAGTACAGAGGTCCCCTGTAATCTCTTTCTGATCAAGTGCTAGGACCCCTTATTGTCTCTGGTTTGAGAACCCTCAAAACTGCTGTTGCTTCTGTTGCTACCACCTAGGCCCACCACCTGGAGTTCATCCACATGGGCTCTAGGCCAGCCTCTGCCCCATGTCACCGATCCCTCTTTCTGACCTCCTAAGTTGGCTTGGGGTGGAAGAATGACCTATTATTGAATGACCTATTATGGAATCTGCCACTCTAGAATTTGATTTGAGACGTTATTTTAAAGGTGTTTGGAGGGAAGTGTTGGGAAGAGCTGGCCTGAGTGCTTTCTCTATACCACCTTCTTGTCTCTGCATCTGTAAGTCCCTCCATTCCCTTTCAAAGACTGATTACAAGAGCTTTAGAGCTGACCAGCCTTCCTTCAAATCTCTCTGTATCCAAGATGGACATTGACCCTATATACTGTTATAAAAACCATCTTTCTAAAGCATAGTTCTGACCATGCCACTTTTTATTCCATAAACTCCTGTTGTTTTCTGAAGCCTTCTCAATCAAATAATAATTCGTCTCTTTGCCTTTTTAAACCCTTCATCACCTTGCACCCTCTGACCTTTCTTGTTTTCTTGACACTATACCCCCCTCCCTGTAGTCTGTGACCTAGTATCACTCCATCTCCTGACTCCAGGCATTTTCCTAGACTGTGCCCCCCCCCTGCCTAAAATACTCCCTCTTCACTACCTCCTACCTTCCCTGACTTCCTCTAAGTCAGCTGTTTTACGTAATAACCCTTTCCCAAGCCTTCTTAATGCCAGGGCCTTCCCTCAGCAATCACTTCCAGTCTACATCGAATCTATCTTATATGTTCACAATTGTTTACCTTTTGTCCCCTATATTAAAATGTGAGCTCCTTGAGATCAAAGACGTTTCTTTTTTCTTTTTTCCTTTTCCCTTTTACTTTGTCACAGTCCAAGACACTTAACGTAACATAACAACAACATTGGTGCTTTAAGGTTTGTTAACTGTTTTGCCTAGGTTCCTTAATGACTTGCTGACTTGGTTATCTAGTATCTGCTTGAAGATAACTAAGCAAGGCATATCACCACCTCTTTAGGAATTCCTGTCACTTTCTGAACCTAATTACTAGAACATTTTCTTGTTTTCTGACATCAACTCCAAATTTGTCACTTCGTAACCATTGTGCTGTTATTTACTTTGGACCTTTATGTGAATAAGACTCACCTCTCCTCCACATTTATGTCTCCTGTGAGTCTTCTCTTCTCTGAACTATGTAGTGCTGGTTCCTTTTTGGGGGGGAGGGGGGAGAAGGGAAGGCAGGGCAATTGGGGTTAAGTTTCTTGCTGAAGATCACATAGCTAGTAAGTGTCTCAAGTGTCTGAGGCCAGATTTGGACTCAGGTCCTCCTGACTCCAAGGCCAGTGCTCTACTCACTGCGCCACCTATGTGCCCCATGATGGTTCCTTTTAACCAGTCTTCATCTCTTACAGACTCAGAGCCTCCAATTGCTCATGTGATGAGGTTGCCCTCACCTGCACACTCTCTGACTCATCGAGGTCACTCTGCAATACCTTCTACTAAACAATTCAAAAGACATTTGATGAGGTCGGGCTGTAGCGTTCATTGTTGTTTAGTTGTGTCCAACACTTCATGACCCCATGTGAGCTTTTCTTGGCAAAGATACTGTAGTGGTTTGCCATTTCCTTCACCAGCTTATTTTATAGATGAGGAAACTGAGGCAAATAGGGTTAAGTGACTTGCCCAGGGTCACAAAGCTAGTATGTGTCTGGGGCCAGATTTGAACTCAGGAAGAGGAGTCTTCTTGACTCCAGGCCCAGCACTCTATCCACTGTGCCATACTAGGGTGTAATGGGACCTCCTTATTCCAGGAAATTATGCTTCATTTAATGCAATCCAAGAGCATCTTAGCTTTTTTGGCCGTCGTATCACAGTGGTAATTCATAGTGAGCGTAGTTGTTGTAAAAATCACAGCTCAATTTCTTCTTCAGAATAACTGCTTTTTAACTGGGCTTCTCTCATGTTATATTTATAAAGTCAATTTTCTTATAACTCACATGTTACATATTTATCTCTATTGAATTTAATTTTATTAAATTCACTACAGTGCTCTAGCTCTGAGTTGTCAGCTGCATGGCTCCTGCCCCTCATGGGTCCCACAAGATTCTCAAGTGGCAGAACTACTTTAAAATGTCATTAAAATACTTAACAAAACAAATAAAAATAAAATAACACATTGACAATATTAATATATGGTTTTTTAAGTCAACATGTGGCCTACAAGCATACTTATGTACAGTTTAGGAGCTTCTGTTTCTACTTGAGTTTGACTCCACTGCTCTCCCCTTTGTCAGAATCTTTCAGGATCTTTATTATAGTACATTGCATTAGCTTTCCTCTCACTTTTATTTCATCTGCAAATTTGATGAATATATTTCCATATGAGAATTTTTTTTCTTTTTATGACTTAAGAATTTCATTCTTAGTAGCTTCCTGTCTTTCCTGGACTAATTTTTCCCGTAGAATTTTAATCCATTGGATCTTACCTACCATTTTTGTTCTCCTGAATGTAATAATTTCACTTCCTTATTAGGTGGGGCCCAAGGGTGTAGAATATTGTATCTACATTCAGACTCAGTTAAGGTTTTGATTACTTTTTGCACAGCTGCTTTTTTCTTTTCCTTTTTAATTTTTTGTTACAATCAATTGTCCACTGTGTAGTTGAGAGGGAAGGCTCTCTATGGAAATTAAGGTGATGTTAACAACATAAGATACTAATGAGAAACTGAAAATTTAGAAATCCTCTTCTGTTCAGACCTATAGGGCATATCCAATTATTTCTATCTGTACTCTCCTCTTATATTACACATTCTATGGCAGGTTAGGCACTTTGGTCCAAGATTTCTGTCATTTTTCCAACCAGAATTAGTTCCCTTTTCTTAATGAGAATCGAAGCCAAATAATAAAATATCTCACCTTTTGAAGAATGAAAATATCATTAAGGAAAGACAAAAGTAATTATTATCTTTAATTCTTTTGTTAGAGTGCTCCAGCTATTGCCTTCTAGCTCTAGTTATATGAATCTACAATCTTAGGTCCAAATAATTTAAGTACTCAGTCATTACTATATTGTGCCTCTGTGTCAGATGAGATCTCTTTCATGCACACCTCATCTATTTCCTCTGCCTGTCCCGGTGGTATGTTACCTGCAACTATTTTTTCTCTTTCGATTTATATCTAAATGCTCTCTATATTGCTTCCTCTGAGTCCTGGCTTTATGCACACAAATATAATGGAATTCTGTTCTCTACCATCTTTTTTGACTATCTTTTACACACACACATACACACACACACCTCATCACCATCACCACCACCATTAGCAGTAGCAACAGCATATTGCCAGTATTTCCCTGCTAAGCTTCAGTGTTGGATTCTTCCCATATCTATTGCCCTTACTCCTACTGAAATTCTTCTGAATCTAGTTGGAGAAAATCATGAAAATAAGTTGACTGAGTCCAGTATATAACTATTTTGCATAATCTCAATGCAGCCCTGACTACAGCCAGGCAATAGTTTTAGACCTTACTATTAAATTTTCTATTCCAGTTACCATAGTGTCTTTTCCAAAACTTTTCATCCTTCTTCAAATGTCCTATTGTTCTCTCACTCCCATATACCCAGCTGAGAACCTCATATATCACTGAAAAAATTGAGGCTACTCAAAGAGACCTCCCTCTTATCCATTCCTTTTCATTTTAATTTGACCTAGATTCCTTTTTGCCCTTGCACACTTCTCTACAGGCACAAGTGATCCCTTTCCATTCCATCTTTCTAGTAGATGGTCCCATCTATCATCCCCATTGTCTCACTTATCTTCAGTCTCTGCCTGTATAGTGTCTGCTTCCCTACTGCATCCAAACACTGCATTCTCAAAAACTCCTCAATGATCAATCCTCCCCCCCAGTTATCGTCATATCTCTTTTCTCTTTTTTGCCTAAATTCCTAGTGTTGCCCATTTCTATTAGATGCTTCCATTTCCTTTCCTATCACTCTGTTCTACAGTCTGGCTTCCAGCTCCATCATTTAACCTGAATCAGCTCTTCCCACAGTTTCTAACATCTCTTACTTTCCAAATTTTATGGTCTTTCTTCAATCATCACCTTTCTTGATTTTTCTGCAGTGTTTGATACACTTCTCCCTCAGATCCACACAGCCAGGTCTTGTATGAATACATTCCAGCCTTTTCAGTCCTTCATCTCCAAAATACATGAATCAAAACTTGTTGGCTTCCATGTTTCTCTTAGAACAATAGTCACAGAAAAGGAGTAGTATAAAGAAGCATAAAGATAATTTAAACCGTATCCACTCTGTTTTAGATGAGGGCACTCATGTCTTTGGAGTAAAAGGATTTTCACCACATTTAAGCTTTTGTATTTTAAACACAAAGTGTTTAAAGTGCCACTAATACTTTTTTATCCTTGTGGAGACTGTTAGTCCCCAGGTCAAAGCGGAGATGTGATCCTTCGGGCTTTCCGTCAAGGGAACTGGACTAATGAGGATTAAACTTCCCTTTTTTACCTTCTAATTTCTCTTCTCCATGCCAATAATTAATAGTAATAATAATAGTATTAATTAATTAATCATATACACATACACTACTCATTCAATTCCCTCCCATCCCTCAGACCCTAATGGGAAATAAAAGCAACTTTTAGAATACTTTTGATTTGAATCTCAGAATGTTTGAATTGGATCACATCTTGTCTTTGGAGGTCTGTAAATAACACTAAAACAAGCCATTTTGATGTTTTAATTTCATACTATTTCTCAACAAAGAAAGTTTAATTATATGGCAGAACAGAATTACAGAGTTTAGGTGAAAGTTCACATAAAAGGATTTGTATATCAGGAATCATATAATGTTCAGCGACAGCTTCTCCTTGTTATGGATAACACTGAGAAATGTCACCAAGTGAAGTCATTTTGCCTCAGGCTGCCAATGACTCTTTTTCTGCCAGCATAGTTTGGCACAGACTTGACTCCAGGTTGGAGTGATAACCAACAGACCATATGGAGATGTTCAGTCAGAAGCCGCCAGCAGCATCCCAGGGGTTACATTGCCATCCCTGACAGAATGCACAGCTTTTATTCTGAGTTTCTACCATCTTTGCAGATGATTATCATTTTGTCTGTTTTAATTAAATGCTATCTGGATTTTGTTCCACAAATCCAGTTTTAAAGTAAAGTAAATTGGATTAGAGGCAGTGTAGAAGAGGCCCACATGTTATAAATAATAATTTTCTTTTTTGCATGTGGGTAGCATGAATTGTGTAAGCATTACCCCTCAGCATAGTGGGATATTAGAGAGACTGGCACACAGCCCTGAAATATTACTCCAGTCAAAAAATAACAACAGTAACTGTCCTCTGGGTTTGGGTCACAAAATAGTCAGAAACAACTTCATTAATTGAGCCATTCTTTTGAAAACGTTCTGGTTAATGAGAGAAGAAGCCAAAACTGACCCAAATCTTCTGTCATTTTGAAAATTGCTCTCAAACAAGCCATTTTGTTGTTATTATTTATAGTATTTCTTAACAAAGAAAGTATCTCTACATGATAGATCATAGTTATGAAGTTTTGATTAAAGTTCACTTAAAAGTATTCATTCAGCAAATTGGACAAATATCACTTGAAAAGATGGCTTGTCTTAGAAAATCATCATAAGCCATTCAATCCAATCAAAGATAGAGATAGTCAATTATCTTAAATAGGTTAAGATATTCCTTTCCCATCTTTTAAACACCTTTAATCCATTTCATGTAGACATTTTTGTTAATTTATTTATTTTTAGTTTTCAACATTCTGTTCCATAAGTTTTAAATTTTCTCTCCTTCCCTACCCAAAACAGCCTTCAATCTTACATTCCTATTAAACATTTTCATATTAGTTATGTTGTAGAGAAGAATTATAACAAATGGGAGAAGCCATAAGAAAGAAAAAAAAGCAAAAAAAGAAAATAGTCTGCTTCTCTCTGCATTCAGACTCCATAGTTCTTCTCTGGATGGCATTTTCCATCATTAGTCCTTTGGAATTGTTTTAGGTCCTTGCATTGCTTAGAATGATTATGCTGTCAAAATCAATCATCACACACTGTGACTGTTACTGTGTACCATGATCTCTTGGTTCTGCTCACTTCACTCAGGATCAGTTCAGATAAGTCTTTCCAGGTTTTTCTGAAGTCTGTTCATCATGTCTTGTAGCACAATAGTATTCCATTACATTCACACACCACAATTTGTTTAGCCATTCCCCAATTGATGGGCATCCTCATGATTTCCAATTCTTCTCCACCTCAAAAAGAGCCACTATAAAAATTTTTGTACATGGGATCCTTTTCCCATTTTTATGATCTCTTTGGGATACAGCCCTAAAAACAGTATTGCTGGGTCAAATGGTATGCACATTTTTATAGCCCTTTGGACATAGTTCCAGATTGCTTTCCGGAATGGTTGGATCGGCTCACAGCTCCACCAACAATGAATTAGTGTTCCAACTTTCCCACATCTTCTCCAACATTTATCATTTTCCTGTTTTGTCATGTTAACCAATCTTATAGGTATGATGTGGTACTTCAGAGTTGTTTTGGTTTGCATTTCTTTAATCAATGGTGATTTAGAGCTTTTAAATACCTTTAATCCATTTCATATAGACTTTTTATTTTTAAATATTATGTATGTCTTTTTTTTTTACATCCATACTTTCTACTAGTATTCCTTCATTCCCCACACAAAGAGACATTCCTTATAACAATCAAGTTTTTAAAAATCATAAGGGGAAGAAAATTCCAGTTTCCAGGGAATCCTTTTGAAAAGGAGGAAAAGGGGTTTAGTGGTGAGTGTTGTTTTCCTATAAGTTTGACTAGATGCTGATATGGCATGCTTCTTACAAATATATCTATAAGGCACTTTTTCTTGGAGAAATATTTATTTCTTAACTGGGGACCTTAAAAAGAAGACCTTAACATGCTTCCACAGTACCTCTATGATCTTAGACAAGTCACCTATCCTCTTTAAGCATCAGTTAATTTATAAAATGTAGTCTTTTAATTAGATGATATCTTAATGCCCCTTTGAATTTGCAGTCCTATTATGGCAAATGTCCCTTTTACCTTCTCTGTAATTACCCTCAACTCCCAAATAAAAATGTTGAATTTGCATAGTGGTTCTCACTTTTTCAAATATAAAGACTTTTAAAACATTTTATGTTAACAAACATTTATTTTTCCGCATCCTGTCTGTTGGAAATTAGAAAATTGAAAAAGAAGTACTCATAGTCATGGAAAACAAATTCCCACACTGACCACTACAAAATTTATGCCACATTCTGCGTCTTGAGTTTATTACTTCTTTATGAGGCCATGCATAGTAGCATTGTCCATCACTCAGTTTCTGAAATCATGGTTGTGGAGTTCTTTAATCTTTCAAAGTTGTTGTCTTTACAATATTATTATTATGATATCAATTGTTCTCTAGGTTCATCCACTTTATTCTGTATTACTTCATATAGTTCTTCTCAGATTTTTCTGTAATTATCCCTTTTTTTCATTTTTCATGGTATAATGATGTTCCATTATATTTATATACCATAATTTGTTCAGCCATTGATCAGTACCTCATTAGTTTCTAATTCAACTCAACAACAACGTTATTTTCCTCTTTATTTGAGATATTTGTTGTACCACCCTAGTACCACAGATATCGTAGTGTCAAAAGAAATGTACAGTTTTACAACTCTTTGAACATAGTTCCAAATTGCTCTCAAGGATGACTGAACCAATTGATAGCTTATTAACAATTCATTCATGTGCCTGGTTTTCCCCAGCCCCTCCAACATCGATCATTTTCCTTTTTTTGCCAACTTTGAAAATATGTGAGATATAAAGTAGAACCTCAGATTTACCTAAATTTGCACTTTCTTAATTATTAGTTATTTGAATCATTTCTTATTGCTGTGGATAGTTCGGATTTCCTCCTGCGAGACCTGTGTGTTCGTATCATTTGAACCTTTATCAACTGGGTAATTACTCATATTCTTATACATTTGAATCAGCCTCTAATGCAATGAAATGAGATCTTTATTTTTCTAAAAAAAACTTGATTCAAAGTTTTTTCAGTTCTTTTTCTTTTGTAAACAGTTGCACTCATTTATGTCCTTTTTTATTTAACTTAAAATTGTTTTGTTCGATAATGATAATTCACCTTCTCTACTTCCCTTTTACACACCCCCTTGAAAAATGAATAAAAATATAACCCTTGTAAGATACATAGTTAAGCAAAAATAGGAATAATAATAGTGACTTCTACTAGCCATATCCATTTATACAAATATACACATATGTGTGTATGGGTATATAGATAGATATATCAATCTGCACTCTGAGTCAATCAACACTCTGTAAGAGCTGAATGATAAGCTTTATGATAAGAGCTCTGTAATCATGGTTGTCTGTTGTGTTGATCAATGTTCCTGACTTCCCTCTCTTTAAAGAAGATGGTAATGAGAGTGGATTCTGTTGATAAGTAATGCTCTAGGTTGATTCAGTGTGCTTCTGCTTCCCTGACCCACTCATTTTTCTCTCTCCTAGGGCCCAATAACAGGTTTTTATCCTTGCTTTCTTTCCATTTAAGTCATTCTTTGTGATCTTTTCTCTTCAGTTAAAATTTGTTTTATTTAGGATGAATCCTCCCTCCCTCTTATTTGCCCCCTTTCCTTTCTATTTCCTTGAGTGGAATGTATTTCTACCCCTAATAGTGTGTTTATATATTGTTCATCCCTTTGATTTGTTGCAATGAAAGTCAGATTCTAATGTTACCTGCTCCATCTACCTCTTTATCTTATACTTGTTTACCTCAGTTATTTGAGATAATTTTCCCTACTCTTCCTTTTCCTGTTTCCTCCCTTCCCCCAGTATATTCCTTGTCCCTTCCATTTCTTTTCTTCCTTTAAGATCATCAAAACATTACAAGTATTCCCAAGCAATCATCAGTGTTGGAGGGATTGTAGAATAATAGGCACCTTAATACATGATTGGTCCAGCTGTGAATTTGCACAACTAGTTTGAAAAACAATTTGGAATTATGCAAGTAAAGTGAATAAAATTTCTATGCCCTTGGAATCAGACTCCATTTCTCATAACACAAGGAACCCATCAATAAGAAGAAAATCCTCAAAGACCCCAACATATTCATAATTTCACTTTCTGTGATAGCAATGAATTGGAAATATAGTAGATGCTTATTAATTGGGACATGGATAAACAGATAATGTTATTGGAATGTAATGTAATATTACTGTCCTATAAGATGTATGTAATAATTACAGAGAATCGTGGAAATATTTGCATAGTAAAATGAGCAAAGCTGTGGGGGGGGGGGGGTGAATACTAACTGCAACAATATAAATAGAACTACACTCCAAAAAAATCAAAAGTTAATGTCATAAAATTATAAAGAACACTCATGATTTGAACCAAGAGATAGGAGAAGACAGACCATTCCAACCCTTTGTGTAGGTGAAAGTTTTACAGGTATTTAACATTGCACAGAGTTTCTAGAGGGGTAGGGGTAGAAACTAGTAGTTTTGTAGTTATGGCTTAGCCAATTAATCTCTCAATGCCTCAGTTTCCTCACATGTAAATTTAGAATGACAAGACTTGAATTACAGATAAGACCCAATTAGTACAAAAAGAAGTCAATCCCATGAAGTTGTTACATGTATTTGAATTAGAACCATCATCACTATTGCTAAGGACTCCATTGCACATTAACCAAAAGGCAATGGAAAGTAATACATTTAGCGTAAATAGACAGTACCACATGACCAAAAATGAATTGCATGGCAAAATATTATAAAAAGTATCATCAAGGAGATAAAGTAGATTGGCAGTGCCTATGGAGATGAAAATCCTGGATTCAAATCCCTCCCCTGACTGCTTATGATCCACATAACCATTAGCAAGTCACATATCCTGCTTGTACCTGTTTCCTCTTCAGAACAGTGAGGGAGTTGGACCACTCATGTCCCATCTAGCTCCAGATCTATTAGCCCATATTTGATGATAAAACAAGGTGAGCTAGCCTTAGAGAGCATGTGGACAGCATTTGTGCTGATTGGTTCCAATGCATTGTTTAAATCCAAAGAAAGTCAACCATAATATTGGATGGATCCAAATTATAGGAGGACAGGAACAAAAATAATGCAGGATAATAAGACTTGAATGAACAGTTGGAGAATTGTAGTATCCACACCGGTGTTCTTCAAAGTATTCAGTGACCAAAAAATCATGGAAAAGTGCTTTCCAAGCATTTTTTTGGGTTCTGAGATCTTCAATATTAGATGCCCCAGTTCTCCTCCCCTACGCTATTGCCCTACCATAACTAGTATGTCACTGATTAATAGTCACTACTCAGTGATGTAATAGAATCTATATAGCAATAAATTCATTTTCCTGATAGAAGAAATGTTTTCATATTTATATAAATCAAAACAGCGACAAAAATTGTTCAGAGTTTTGCCCACAAAATATGTTCTATTTACCCATGGACTGGACCATGCTCAAATGGCAAGATATGTCTTTAATCTCCTCATTTCTTTAAATAATCCTTTACAAGGTCAGCTTTCTGAAACCATTTCAAAATGCAGCTTTGGGGTATAGATTTGAATTTCTAATATTACTTTAACATCTTACAGTAATTATACATATTTCTCCCCAAAGATCATTCAACATCCCCAGAAGAATATTTTCCACTGGAGAAGAAGATTTAA
Source organism: Trichosurus vulpecula (assembly GCF_011100635.1). NCBI lineage: Eukaryota > Metazoa > Chordata > Mammalia > Diprotodontia > Phalangeridae > Trichosurus > Trichosurus vulpecula. Next base: position 25,646,703 of record NC_050575.1, on the reverse strand, counting down.
TGGGGGTAGGTGTGGTAGATAGGAAGCACAGCTAAATGTGCTGCCTGCAGGACAAAAGGGTGGAAAACTTTAATGTAAGTTGTCTCCAAAATATCTTTCTCTTCCTAATCTGTATACACTTCACACTTAGAACTGGGCACTTAGAAACTATATACTTTATAAGCACAGTTTGGAAAACCCTTATGAAATGAATTTCCTGTTTCCTCCCCACAAAATCTACTTTCTGGAGCACACATCTTTCCCACTTTTTACTGAAACTGAAAGTGCTTTTTCTATTACTCTGCTTCCATGAGTATTCAGATAAGTATCCTCACACCCAAAATGTAAACAACTCATGTTCTTCGAATCTGAATTTTCAAAAGAGATGTTCATTTATAGCACTTACCTCCCTGTTTCCTGACATTGTGTTCAAGGAGCAATAATAAGTAGTCAGCGGATAAACATTTGTTAAGCACCTACTATATACCCTGCCCTGTATACCCTAAGTGCTAGGGATGCAGAAATAGAATAAGTCACTCCCCACTTTCATTTTCACAGTATAAAAGGGAAGACAATATGCAAATAACTATATGAAAACAGCTATATCCAAGATTAATTGAAAATAACCATGGAGGGAAGGCACTAGTATTAAGGGGCATTGGGAAAAGATTCAGTAATAGATAGGATTCTAGCTGTTTCTTGAAGGAAACCAGAGAGACTGTGAGGTCGAGATGAGGAGAAAGAGGATTTCAAGCATGGCAGACTGGCCAGTAAAAAACAGCCAAAGGGAGGATACGGGGAGGTTCCTATAAGAAACAGAATGGAAGCCAGCATCACTGGATTACAGAATACATGGAGGGGAATAAAATGTGCAAAGCCTAGGATAGTACTTAGGGCACAGGCTCTAAGAGTCAATCTGTGCATATAAAATTTGATCCAGGAGGTGGTAGAGTCCCACTAGTGCTTGTTGAATTCTGAGGAGGGTAGAGAGTGATATGGTCAGACCCAATGGTGGGATTCAAATGAATTAACAACCAGTTCTCCACAGAATTGAGCCGAGATGCCACCCCTGCTGCTGATGTGGTGAGTGCAGGCCCCACCTCCCCTAACAACCCTTTTACAGAACTAAACCTAAAATTAGGTGTGGGTTCTGCTGAACCAGTGCGAACCGGCTAAATCCTACCACTGGCCAGACCTATGCTTTAGTAAGATTATTTTGTCAGCTAAGTAGACAATAGACTGCAGTGTATCTGGTAGAGGAGATGGGTTGGACCTGACTTTTGGAATATCTGAGTTCAAATCGTCTCTTGGTCACTTAACTAGCTGTGTGATTGAACAAAGCACTAAAACTCTGTATCATTTTTCTCATTTGCAAATTAGGGATAATATTAACAACTTCTTTGAAAGGTTGCTGTGAAGATCAAATAAAACAATATTTGTAAATCCCTTGGCACATAGTAGATGCTATATAAATGCTATGCTCCTGATGTTGGCGGTGATGGTGGTGATGGTGATGATGAGGGACATTTGTCAGGGAGATGGGCCAGAATGTTATTGCTATAGTTCTTGTGTGTAGTGATGAACTCCTGTGCCAGGATCGTGTCACTGTTAGAGTGGAGAACAGATATATATGAGAGATCTTACAAAGGTAAAATGAGCGGCCCTTGGCAACAGATTGTATATAGGTTGGAGTAAAGAATGTAAGAAGAAGATAACTGCTAGGTTGTGAGCCTAGTTGACTGGACAGGGAAGTAAATGGAATGTTTTCCAACGGAAAGATTCTAAGTTTGTTTTGGACGTGTTGAGTTCATGGTGTCCAAGAGACATCCAGTTCAAGATGTTCAATAGGCAGGTAGAGATAGGAGACTTCAGGTCAGCGTAGAAATTAGGGCTAGTTAAGTAGGTTCGATAATCATCATCATAAAGATTATAATTGGATTTATGGGACCTCGTGAGGTTACTGAGTGAAATAGACTAGACAGAGAAGAGAAGAGTGCCCAAAGCAGAGGCCTGGGATACACTCATGATCAACAGGCATGAGCTCCATGAAGAGCCAACAAAAAAGGACTAATTAGGAATGGTCATGCATGTATGAGGAAATTCAACAGCAAATAATGTCATGAAAATCTAAAGAGACAAAGGAGAACCAAAGAAACAAGGTTGATCAACTGTTTCAAAGGCTTTGGAGAGGTCATTAAGGATTAGGATTGAGAAAATGTCATTCATTTGATTTAGCAAAAAGATCATGAGATTTCACAATTAAGACTGCTAGTACCTTTTGGGACAGGTTGTGTGGAAACCAGAGAATTAAGAAAATAGTGAGAGGAAAGAAAACGGAGTTACCTGTTATGTAGACAGATTGTTGTACAGAGTTAGGAATAAAAGAGAGGAGAAATATAGGGTGGTAGCTAATGGGGACTGGTGGATCAAGTGAGTTTTTATGGATTTTGTGAACATGAACATTTTTTTTTTATGCAGTAGGGAAGCAATCAGTGTTTAGGAAGAGATTTAAGGTAAGTGTGAGGATTGGGATGATAGTGTGACTGCTGAAATCTGAAATAATTGAGGAAACAAATGTTTGTGCTTCTGAGCATATCAATATATTAAGCAATGCATGCCAATTGCACAACAAATTGGGATCAGGCACCCTCAGCTTGGCACTAGCCTCTTAATATGGGGGAGGGGGAGCAGATTTTTAGGCATTAAATAAAAACAATTAAGAGGATATAAACCAGGATACAAGATTAGGTAATCTAATTTCCAATTGCAGGAAAGATAAAGGTCTTTCCAGGTTGGGAGAAGGAAAGAAAACAGATATAATTACCTGAAATCAGAAAAAGAGGTATCCCACTCCCCTGCCCCGAGTGACTGTATTCAATCAAAGCAACGAGGAAACAGTAACTGATTGACCAGTACGAAGCCAGTGTTCAGATAAGACAAGGGTTGCTTGAGATACATAATTGGGAGAAAACTCCTTGAATCAGTCTTTAGATTTGACTGTGTTTCTGGTCAGCATAACATAGGTCCTTAGTTAAGGGTCTTTAAGCAACAGGTAGAGATGGTGCAGCTTCCCTGCCCAAAGGACTAGGTTCAAACAGTGCAATAAAGTTTTCTCACAATTCTTACAATAGAAAAAAAAAAGTTTTCTCACAAGATAGAAATTGGACTAGACCTATAATTGAACAGAAAAGGAACTAATTGAGTTACAAGATGGCATCAGTATGGTTCACTCAATTGAAAAGGCAATCCACAATGAAAACCAGGTGAAAAGGGATGGCATCATCATTTATGCAGCACTTTAAGATTTCCAAAGTACTTTACCAATATTTTCTCATTTAATCTCTGTATCAGTACTGTGAGCTAGGTCTTATTATCTGCATTTGACCAATGAGGAAAGAGCTTCAATAGTTACAAATCTAATGTGAAAGACAAGGGTGAATCCAATGCTCCCATTCTCCAAGTCTAATATCTGTTAGCTATGCCATTATGATGACTTCCTACATGTGGAGCTCAAGAGATAGTGATGGGGTTTGGACTGTGGGAACCCCTTTGAATCCCACTCTGAATCTTCCCACTTGATCTGCCTTTTCATGCCCAAATAGCCTAGCCTAGTCTTCCATTGTCTGACTACCTCTGGATTGCCTTCTGGCTGTTTCCCACTCTTGATCCTGATCAAAATATCTATACCCTACCTCTGTTACCCCAGGTCTCTTATTGTCTGTCATCTCCAGGTAGCCTTCAGTTACTTCCCACCCTTAATCCCATTCTCTTGGTTCCTGGAGTCTGACCTCATCCCACTCCCATCAAGCTCCTCCTTAGACTCCTCCTCAAGACCTTCCCTAAGCCCCTCCTCCCATCACCCAGGACCACCCTAGATCCCTCCTACAATCTTTGTCTATATAAGTCTTATCTTGCCTCCATGAAAGTGCTCAGATTCAATCTAGCTCAGTAGATTGGATCTTGCCCACTTGTGAAAACAAGCATCACAAAGGGTGAGTTTTCTTAAGACAACCCATTATGGCAAATCCTTAATAAACTTTGTCTTTTTCCTTGGCTGAGAAGGCTTGGGTCAAATTCTTTCGGCAGGACCTGGAATGTCGGTATTTTGGGGTCTCAAGCACCCCTCAACCCCAAACCTCATCAATAGAACAATTCTTTGCCTAAAAAAAAATCCTTTCTTGTTTTCTGGCCAACACTTGAAATTCATCCACTAAAATGTTTTCCCTTCATCATCATTCTAACTAGACAAGCACAGACAGAGCTGGATGAAACCTTAGACCTCATATAGTTCAAATCATTCCTCCTCCCCATTGTCCTTAACTTGAGTCATCAAACTCCCCTAAACTGCATATTAATAACATCTGTCAGGGAGAAGAGAGAATAGTTGTAGAAGGAAAGAGATTACATAATTTTATGTCTAAGGATTCCTTCAAGTATCATTATCGATGCAATTTTGGTGCTCAGTATGACTATTAATTTTTTAAAGCTATATTAATTTGGGGGTGGTCAGAAATCCCATGGGTATAGTCTTGGTCCCAGTGCATCTTTCTATTCAATCAAATTGCGGTTTTTTTTTTTCTGACCTGTTGCTAATCTCAGTTGTTTCAACCTAATTTAAAAAAAATTAAAGTTCAATATTTAAATTTCAGCACCTTTAGGCAAAGTTGTCTTCCCTATTTTTATCTATGCCTTCAAAATCTGATTGTCTAAAAATCCATGACCCCTTCAGGGGATGAAGATCACTACCCAGAGAACTCCTTGTTATATCATTTCTCAATCAGTAAATCATTGCTGAAGAAGTTTTGGTAAAAGTTTATGGTAAAAGCAATGCTAATAATAACCAATTACATTTCTTTTGTGTTTTACAGTTCACAAAATTCTTTGGTCATAAAAGACACCCTGTGAGGTAGTAGTAGGGATGGGTACTAGACTTGTGATTTCATTGGTATAAGGAACTCTCAGGTGATGAAACTCTGTCAATGTAAGATAGCAACTTAGAGTTGAAGAGTATTCCCTTGAACACTGAGAGTTCATATGACTTTCCCATCGTCTTGAATGAAGTAATTTTGGATATCCAGAGTGGAAAAACATAATGAATTCACAATAACCCATAAACAGTTGCTAAAATTGTTCCCTCCCTATTGAGTTCCACCTTCACCTCTACCCCCCTTCCATCCCCAGATTCAGTCCCCATCACTCATAGTACAACCCTAAGGGATGAAACTCACCAAATAGGGAATAAAGCATTGAGGTTCAATTCAAAGTCAACATCTCACCCTTTGAATCTGCAAGATAAAAGTCAGGGTAGCAGTGGAGACCATGTAGTTTCACCTCTTCTCAGTAAATGCTATCAAGAAATTGATGCTGAAACTTAAACAAATGGGGCACGTGCACACACACAATACACATATGCAAACACATAAATGTATGTATGCATGCAAGCATGCATGTACATATGTATGTACTCCATGTATGGACATCATATGTTATCTATACACAGACCTATGTGTGAAAATAAGTTAATGTAAAGCAATATTGACTTAGAGCTTTTCTGGGATTGATATAAATATACTACAAAAAATATATAAATGCCTAACCTTTAGGAATCCACAAATACAAATGCACTTCTTCACTTTATAGTTATATTAGCAATGAATGAAAAGAAGAGGGACGACTTACATGACTTTTTAAAGTAATTTCTTTAGAATATATTACATATAACCTTCAGATTATATTATAGAAGTCCATATATACATATGTACACATATTAACACATGCACAAATATACAATACATGTTGTTAAGTGACTTGACCAGGATCACACAGCCAGCACGTGTCAGAAGTGGGAATAGAATCTAGGTAGGTCTCCATGCCTCTGCCATGCTGCCGCCTATGTACATATATGCAAAATCCATATATTCACATATACTTTAATTCATACATATATTGCGTATATGATTGTATAATGTATATGTGCCCTCAAAGTTCCCAAATTAATACTGCTTTACATTGCTATATTCTCCCAGCCATTATATATTAATATGTCAATTATTTATCTTCCCCTACCATTTTGGCCAACATAAGATATCACCACAAAGTACTTTAACATAAAATCTGTAAAAGAGTCCCTCAGAGTAATTCACTACCATAGGTGCGTTTATGTGTAAATGTGCTTAATATAAAGAACACACATTTTCAGCAAAAAGAAAGAAAGGGAGGAAGGGAAGAAGGGAGGGAGGTAGGAAAGAGAGAGAGAGAAAGGAAGGAAGGAAGGAAGGAGAGAGAAAGAGAGAGAGAAAGAGAGAGAGAGAGAGAGAGAGGAAGGAAGGAAGGGAGGAAGGGAGGGAAGGGAGGGAAGAAGGAAGGAAGGAAGGGAGGGAGGGAGGAAGAGAAAGGAAGAAAGAAAAAGAAATTGGTGCTGTCCAAAATTCACTACTCGAAGTCCTTGTAGGCTGCTTTCAAAATCCACTTCTTCCTGTGCCATATATTTTCCTCTCTGGTTCCTGGTATCCATCAAGTCTCAACTGAAATACTACATGCTTTAAGGACCTTTCTGTTACTGTGGACCTTCCCTTCCTCTCTGCCCTTCCCCAAAAGAACACTATCACTTTGTATTTATTTTGTATATAACCTTTCCTTGCTCTTGGCCCTTTTCAAATACTAAATTGCAAAGACAGTGTTGACCTATTTTGGAAGAGGGTATATTCTCATCTAGGAGTTCTTTATATCAATGACATTATTGGTCTAGTTCTTGTATCTTTGGACAGTATTGATGTTGTTAGTCTGAATGCTCCCATGGAATCTGGAACCCTTTTACGTACATTGTAAAAGCCCTTAGCAGAAGTTGTATATTTTGTGATGTCTAGTAGAACTACTATGTAAAGATGTGATCCAAAAAAAGAATAGGGCAATCCCTCCAATTTTCAACCTAACTTTTTAAAACCTAGAGCTCAAAGTTCTTATCAATGACTTTTAGAAGGAAGATCTTCTATGTAATCTTCCCTATAGTGACCTGACATTAATTACCTATTTCATATTTGTTAAGTCTTTTCCCCTCCCTAGTATACATTGGTCTCATCTATAAAATAAGGAAATTGATGTAGATGGTGTTATAAGACCTTTTCTACCTTAAAAACATATAAGGAAGAAAAAATGCATCTTACCAACATCTGCTTTCCTGTAGCTGCCCCTCCCAGAATACCCAGTGAAACCTCAACACCTTGGGTATGAGCTGTCTGTTGATTTGATTGAATTAGTCAATCAAACAAAAACAGTAAGTAGTGAAAACTTGAGGTTGTTCAGCATTCAGCTGGGCCTTTTTGGAATGTGATAACTGCTCTCAATGTAAAACCTTGGTGCTCAGAGATTTATTGTTTTCTCAGCTTCAGAGTAAAAAGGAGAATTAAAATTCTTTGTTGGCAGCCAGAGTATAAAAATGGGAACACTGTAAAAATTCATCGAGATGTTTGGTTAGGTTTTTTTTTCCCCCTGAACTCATGAAAAGAATGGGAAGGAGGGGAAATGCTTTCTATATAGAATAATAATGTTCAGTTAAATCAGTCACCAAGGATGTAATGAATGATTACTGTGTTCTAAATCTATATAAGTATGTGAGGGATGTCAGATTTTCCAATTTAGCTGTCATATTGAGTACATAGACTGGGAAGCCAGAGGAAATCTGGGTTGAAAGGTTGGGTAGCATCAGATTGTCAAGAATCTTAATGTTAGGCAAGGGGGTTTGGTCTTTATCCTTTTGGAATTGGAAATCATTGAAAGTTTTTTAAATAAATAAATGAAGGAATTAAATTCTTAATATATGCCAAGTTATGTGCTGTATTTTGGGAATATAAATATAATAGCAAACCAATCACTGCCTTCTGTATTCTAATGAGCACACCTATAGGGGTGTTGCCAAATACGGGGCTTTATGGGTATGGTGAAATGGAGTCATATAGAAAGTTTTTGATACACACCTTTCTAGAATAAATGACAGGGTTGATCCATACATAGTTCCTTAAGTCAATAAGGAATTGGGAGTGTATGGCTAGGATCGTCTTATCTCATCTGCTTAACGAGATAGTCATCAAGTTGGATAGGGAGGGAGGTCTTGTGCTTTATGAAAATTAATCTGGTTGCTTATATTTTATACAATAGAGAGGGGAGAATTTAGAGTCAAGGATTCGAGGAGACTATTGCAATATTCTTGTACTGAAGGCCTGACCCAGCATGGTAGGTCGTACTAATTCAAAGACAGGGAAGAAAAATACATGGGAATGACACTGGAGAAATTGAATCAACAGATATGCTATGTACCTTAGCATTTGTGGGCTCCAGCATTGTGTGAATAAATATGTATTGCCAATTCCCTCAAACTGGAAGTAATGAAATTGCTACTTGGGAACCCATATTTAATAGAACACACTATCTATTCCAAATCACATCTCTGAAGTAATTGATATCCTTATGTGCCTGTCAGTGAAATTACACCCGCACTCTCTAAATAAAACTCAACACTTTCCGAGCAATCTCAGCCCAGGACTTGGTAGGACTTCTACTTTATCAGTAAGGAATGAATGTAATGTTTCCACAGAATCTGGAGAGGCATTCTCTGTTTCCCTCACGTATAACCCTGAGTCCTCAAAAGCCCACCCAGCCCTGGATGAAGCCCTTTCTCCATTCAAACATAGCAAGACATTTATCATCTACCGAGTGACTATCCTTCCTTTGCCCTGTGTTGTCCTCCAATTATTTCGCAGAAACAGATCCTTACCCCCAGGGAGACTGATCATTAAAAACTGAGAGCCGGCCAGGATCGTGTCTTCTATGCCTTCTCTGCTCTTTTGCCATGGCATCGCCTAGCATTTCTTCAGAAAAACCATCTTAGAATACTTGGCTGCCTTCAAGTCTCAACCTAAGTGTCACTCCTGACTGGGGACCTTTCCTGATTCACTTAATTTTTAGTGTTCTCTTTCTCAACAAATTGTATTGTTTTTTTAACAGTTTGTGCATTATAGCTTCCTTCCCCACCAAGAGAAATCTGTAGCTCCCAGTAGACTGTAAGCACCTTGAGAAGAAGGACTATCTTTTTGTGTTTTTATCCCCAAGGGCTTATGCATGGCAAACATTTCTATCCTTGTCAAATGTCTGAAGCCAAGAAGGGTTAAGCTTAATTTTTTTTTCTTGAGAGCTTTCGTAGATTTTCTAGATTAAGCAACAAAAGGAAGATGCTAGGACTTCAGGGCACTACTTGATATTCTTCTGAACTATGTATAAAAGCTTAAAAAAAGAAAAGAAACCCCTGAAAGTAAGATGGCCCTTAGTCACTGCCTCCATTCGCCTCCATCATTTGCTTTGTAACTATTCCTTTCTCTACTCTCAGCAGGCATATTCTCCCAACCCTGAAAGACCCTAGAAGGTGAAAGCAGACTTCCTAATAAAAGGCCTGCCGATACTGTGGTTTGTGCTGTGAAAATCAGATATGAAAACCATAGGCCAGAGCAACCTGTCAATTTTTTACATTAAGTTCCCAAGAACAACATTCTCAACATTCAGCCTTACAAAAGGAAACTATTTTAAGGTTTGGGGTTTTATGAATGAATCATGAAGGAATTTTTCGATGTGGAGTCCAGAAAACTTGAGTTCAAATGTAGCCTCTGGCACTTATTAGATAAGTGACCAAGGCCGAGTGACAACCTCTGTCTATCTCAGTTTCCTCATCTGTAAAATGAAGCTGATAATAATAGCATGTAGGTAGATCAGTGGATAGAGCACTGGACTTGGAGTCAGGGAGATCTATCTTCATGAGTTCAAATCCAGCCTCCGACACTTAGTAGTTGTAGGACCCTGGGCAACTCACTGAGCTCCTCATCTGTAAAACGATTGGGAGAAGGAAATCACTCCAGTCAGTATCTTTACCAAAAAAACCCCCAGATGGAGTCATGAAGAGTTGGATGGAATAATAACGGTGTCACATATCCCTCAGGGTTTTTAGTGAGGATAAAATGAGACAATGTTTGTTAAATCCTTTATAAAGCTTAGAATGCTAGAAATGCCAGGAAATACTTTTTGTTGTTTTTTTATTATTATGTGTTGAATAAATTCTCAACCTTGTTTCCTCAAGAGCCCACAGAGAATCTAGCATGCCAATAGGTACTTAAGACTTCAGGTCAAATTAAGTGAGTAGCCAAACCCCCCCAAATAGAAATGTATTAGCACACAAAGGGAACCACCCTGCTCCTGCTGTATACTCTTGTTTATATGGCTTTTTAAGCCTCACTTCAAATGCTCCAACAACCAGTAACACTCTTTGCCCCAAAACTGATCCTATGAGGTATGTTCTGCCATACAAGACAGTCTGATTCCTGGATCTGATCAGATTGTCTATAGTTTGTTGTATCACTGTTTACTCTCCTTATTCACTATTTGTTTGAGCCAAACAGACCTACTGCCTACTCTCCATTTCTTTGCTGTTTCTCTATTCTTAACTTTTAAACAAGCTTTCCTCCATGCCTGGAATAAAATCCCTTCCTATCTCTATTTCTCAGAATTCCTAGCACCCTGCAGCCCAAGTGCCTCCTCCTGCAGAAATCCTATCTTGATTCCTCCCGTCCTGGTCCTTCAGTTGCTAGTGCTTTGCCTCTCCCCCCCTCGCCTCCCCAAAAACTGTTCTACATTCTCTTTGTACGTATTTGCTATTTCATGTTGTGCATGCATGTTATGCCCCTGTACCCTTAGAATATAACTTCCATGAGGGTAGTCACTATTTCATTGTCGTCTGGGGGTATTCCTAGCCTACTTCCTAGGCAGTAGCACTAGGCAGCACTGAGCCCGCTGTCTGAAATTTTTGTTGAATGAGTGAAATATTTCAATGTCCCATTTTGCATAAAAGGAAGTGGACCTGATGAGGTTAAAGAAAAATGATGATGGCAGGGAACCATGTGTTTCTAGGGGTGCTCGAGACCCCAAAACACCAACACACCGGGTCCTGCTGAATGAATTCAACTCAAGACTTCTCAGCCAAGGAAAAAGACAAAGGTTATTAAAGATTTGCTATAATGGGTTGTCTTAAGAAATCTCACCTTTCGTGACACTTGTTTTCACAAGTGGGCCAGATTCAATCTACTGAGCTAGATTGAATCTGAGCGCCTTCATGGAGGCAAGATGGCAAAAGATTGTGGGAGGGATTGAGGTGTGGTCAAGTAGTCTGGGGTGACTAGAGGAGGGGTTTAGGGAGGGGTTTGAGGAGGAGTCTAAGGAGAATCTTGATGGGACTGGGGTGACTAGAGGTCAAGACTCCAGAAAACAAGAGAATGGGATTTTGATAGGACTAAGGGTGGGAAGCAGCTGGGGTAGGCCAGGTAGAGATTTAGGCCTAGTGATAAGGAAAGGCTTAGGGCCTCAGGCAAGGCCAGATCTAGTGGGAAGACTCAAGGAGAGTTCAAGGGGGTTCCCAGAGACTTGCACCCTCATCAGACCCATATCATTTATGAGACTTGTCTGATTCACTCAAATACTGACAAAATCAGAAGTGGAATCCCCTTTTCTTCACCCTCTGTCATGTCTGCCAACATGTAAGTACCCAGTCTTTAACCATTTTCCCCAATCGATGAAGTCCCCAGAATGCCACATTTTCTTGACTACTCCTATCTCCCTCTTCTACCATAAAGCCTCCTCATCTGCTCCTCAGCCCTGCCAGCCTCTCCTCTTTGATATACTATTCCCTACCAATATGTTGAATGGGAGACTGATTGTTTTAGTAAGATCCTTCTAGAGATGATGTTTAGTCAAGAGGTGTCATTGAAAACTATTAAATGTAACTGAGCCTTTTAGCTAATAACATATGCCAACCTCAACCTAGTAAATACTGATATGGGCAGAAATCAATTGAGTCAGACATCAATCAACTCAGATATAGGATACAATTTGAACCTTTGTCTTTTGACTCCTTGTCCAAAGCTTCCCCTCTGTTAGAAATATACTTACATTGTCTAGGAATAAACAATACTCATTGGGAAGCCAGGAACATTTTAATTATATTTTACATTTATTCAGTCTGAATAAATGGGTACACACCCTGAACAGAGTACTGGAGAAAGTACAAAGGACTCAGATGGACCTCAGTCCTTTTATAGACCCTCCTTTCAGATTTCCCTCCAGGCTCTACATTGGCCAGATACAACCCCCTGACTGCCTATGTCATGCCCTCCTCAAATGACTTGTTTAAGCATACCTTACCAGAGGCTGCAGCCTCTGACCTTTTACCCAACCCACATGAGGCCAGATCAGAGTTCTGATTGGAAGTAGTTCCAATCAATCACCTGACTTACATTCAGCTAACGCTGGGGGGAAGGTGGAGGAAGAATGTTTTTAACCCTGTAGAAACAAAATGGCTCCCCCATCTCTTACACCCTCCATGTCATGTCAACTTACAGAAAAGGAAAGGTTTAGAAGAAAATTGTGTGTGAAGTGTGAGGAGAAAGGTCATTCAGTAATTCCAAGGCTTCAGGCTTTAAATTCTTGAAGGAAGTAATTTTTTAACTGAGTACAACTTATACAGTGCAATTTATGAGTCAAACACAGGAAGATAGGGCATTCCCAGTGGGTTTTGTTCATACCCACCCGCCCAATCCAAAAGTAGAATATTATTTCCTTGAAAGAAAAGTCTTTTTCATTTCTGTCTTCCAATCCCTACTACATAGCAGAGGGCCTAGGACATAGCCAGTGATTAGCAAATGCACATGAACATGGCCAGTGATTAACAAATGCACACCAAATTGTGCTGAATTCCAGATTTAGGCAGAAAAATTCAGGGTGTATTTAGGAGACAGAATATATTAGTCCAGTTTGAGAAGAATAGAGAGTATATATGCCAGGGAGGATTATAAAATAACTCAATTTAGGAGCATCATGGGGAAAGCATTGGCCTAGTAGTTAGAAAAGCTAAATTCACTACTGATATTCCAGGTGATTTTAGCCAAATAACTCAAGTTCTCTTTGTGGCAGAGAAACATTTGCCAATCTGAATTGAATGAATACATGAATGTGAATGAATGTCTCAGTTTTCCCCACTTTTAATGGGCATATGAATTTGTGCCCTGAATACTACTCCTATTGTTAGGAATGGTTTCATAAGATTAGTAAAAGTGGAAGTTTTTGGCAAGTCTAAAGCCCAGTAGGAATGCAGGGTAATATTCTTCTCAGTCTTCCCCAGCCATCAAGAGTAATGTCTCCCTCTGTTCCTTAATCTGAGCAAGTCTCTTTTTGCAAATAAAAGGAGACAGATGGTTCAATGTCCTTTGTTTTATAAGGACTTTGCTGTCCTCAGTCACACTCCTATAAAATTCCCACTCCTATTTCAACATTTCCCTCTTTCATCTTGTTAGTCATAGTCAGGTATCAAAATTCCACCTCTGGGAATGTCCTTTGTTTTCTAAAAATGTGGCAATGACTTCCTACCAATATCAATAGTGAGCAAGAGAGTTCTAGTTCTTAGTTAGGTCTCAGTCACGGTGACATTATCAACCAGGGAGTATTCAGCAAAAGTGGCTCACTGAGGCCCAAGTAGGGGGTTGCCCCTGCATGACTAATCAATCTGACTTGCAGAGTGGAATCAATTCAGTGCTGAAAGGGCCAGACAGTCTCTCACTTGGGGGAGTTATACTGTCTGGCTTGAGGTCTGTGTGGAGGAAAAAGTTAACTATCCAAAGTCTTCATCATATTTATTCTATCTTACTTTTTGCCTTCTTCATGTTTTGGGGTAATAGGGCAGATCCAATAGCACTAGGAGTCTATTAACCTTCCCTCTGAAAAAGTCATATGTATGTCAAGGAAGGCCCTTCCAAAACTCTTGCCAGTGTATAGGGATGAGAAAAGAGCCTCACTTACCATCTGGCTACAGTCTAGTGTGGGGAACCAATAGTTCAATCATCAGTTCAAGAGAGCATTCTGAAGTTGTAGTCAAATTCCAGACTTTGAATTTGAAGGTCAAGGTGCGGGAGGGAATTGTCCCCAACAGCTTGTGAGCTTGCCAACACTGCAGAGGAAAAGAGTAGCAGGAAGCAAGTTTGCTATATCAAAGTCAACAAATCCAGAGAGCCTTTTCTGGGGCAGGAGACAAAGAGATACAGTTTGTTTCAGCATAAAATTGTACAGGCTACCAGATCTTGGGAAAAGAGGAGAGGGTTCTTCTGACCTTGGTTCACAGATTTCCCTTGCTTTTATGCCTTTGTTGATGAGAGTTTTAAAAATATGTTTGTATTCAGATGATCAGAAGATGCTGGGAAATTGTCCCACTATCATAAAAGAAACACAAATGAAAAGTTTGATAAATATCAAACTGTAGTAGCTCCCTGCGAAGTGAGATTCATCAAAGGAGGCTTCAGGAGAAAGAGGTTCATATTCTTTTCCTCTAGGAGCAAAGTCTCTGGTCTTCCTTAGAAAGAGATTTCAACCATCAGTGAGTAAAAAGCTAAGGAAACTTCCTGTGGGTTCTGAAATTTTACAATTAGACCCTGGTAAAGAGCAACAAGAACTGAGTGTTCTACACATACTCAGAAACGCGTTGTTTCCTTCTGGAATTCCCATCCCAAGGGGGATATCTCTACTTGCTTTCAATTGTCTCTAAGAGGCTAAAATGAGATTTTGAAATAGAGACAAGCTGTTGTAAATGGAGGGAAAGTGTGAAGAGGAAGGAACACCGGACTTTCTTGTTATGTCCCACCTCCGACATTTATCAGCTATGCCAATATGAGAGAAAGTAATGTAAATTTGGGGTGCTTTTACTTCTGTTACTTCACAGATTTCTTTTAAAGAGGGGGCTTTGTAAACCTTTCAGCATTACACAAATTGGAAATATTATTGTTATTTTAAGAAAACATTTGCCAAGATTCGTATGAAATAGAAGCCATTTGATTTTTGTGCTACCCATGGCTTCTTCCCCCAAAGATAGGGAGAGAGCATCAGACCAGGTTGGGCTGTCCTGTCAGGGACAGAATCTCCTCACAAATTTTCTATGTCTTTAAATTACTCTTATGATAGTAATGATTTTGTGCACTCCTTATTACAGATGGCATTACTTAGTGCAGCTCCAAGTGCTACCGATTTCACACGGGGATTCCGTACAACTAACCATGAAATGGTGTTTTTATTATCCTTGAGAGAATAAGCAAATAAGCCTTGCAAAAGACTGGACTAGAAAGGTCACCCCCATTAATGGCAGAATGGTTGCTCCGTTGAAGGGAAAGAAAGGGAGACACCTGCTGTGTAAAGAGAACAAAAGCCCTCTTCCCTGCCAACGATGTTCTGATCAAAGTCAGAAATGGTCATTAATAAATGTGCTTCCTTAGAGAGTCCTTCCCATGTTCCTGCCATGCTACTGCTACTGGATCCACTATAGCAGCCAACCAAAGCCAGTTACTTGATTCATTCACACAAATCTCATAGTAAAGGTGTAAATAACTTTTAAGTTAACCCGTTGGTACGATGGGTATTTACATTCCAAAAAAAATTTCAACACTGTCAAAGTAAAATTATGTTATATTTCTATTTCTGGAAATAGTTTTCAGTAGTCTTCTTGGAGACATTAAAGTTGTAACAGTAGTTAGGAATACCAAGTCATCAAATTCTCCTTCTGAATGTCTCGTTTTCTTCCAGTTCTGTAAATTGGTCCTCATATAGCACATTTTGTTGATTTTCTGGATTCTGTGTCCCGTCTTCTCAATATTTTCCAGGCAAAGAGGTTGTCTTCTAGTGCAGCTATCCATCTGCATCCTGATACCTCCTAGGCTGGCCTTGCAAGGGATTCCTAACTATAACTAATAATACCTTATTCAAAGCAATTCAAGAAATATTTTCCTAAGTGGCTACTAACTGCTAAACATTGTGCAAAGCGATAGAGTTAAAGAGATAAAAAATGAAATAATTCCTTATTTCAAGGAGCTCACATTTTCATGAAGGTGTGACAAAAGTAAGCAGTCAATCATTTAATCACTATTTATTAATCCCTTACTATGTGCCAGATACTTTGCTAAGTACTGCAAATATAAAAGGAGGCAAATGATAGTCTTTGCCCTCAAGGAGCTTACATTCTAATCAGAGACAATATTCAAACAAATAAATACAAAGCAAGCTATATAGTAGATAAATATAGTAGAAGAAAGACACTAGATTTAAGAAGAGCTGGACAGAACTTCCTATAAATGATGGGGGTTTTGTTAAGATTTAAAGGGATCCCGGAATATCAGTATTCAAATCGGAGGAGATAGCACATTTCAGACAATAGGGGATAGCCAGAAAAAAAATGCTCAATGCCAAAAGATGCAATACTTTACTTCGTGTAACAGCTAGCAGACTGCTGTTACTGAATCAAACAGCAAGTTACAGGTAGTAAGGTATAAGCAGACAAAAGGTAATAGGAGGCTAGGTTATAAAGGTTTTTGAATGCCAAACATAGTATTTTGTATTTGATCCTTTGAGTTGATTGAGTATGGGGATGACATGATCTGATCTTTGCATGAGGAAAATCTCTTTGGTGGCTGAATGGAAGATGAATTGGAGTGGAGGGAGGCTTGAAGCAAGCAGAGCCACAAGTAATTCCAATAATCCAGATATGACTTGAAGAGAGCCTACAGAGGCAAAAAGGAGGCATATTAGAGAAATATGGCAAATTTGAAATTGAGAGTCCATGGCAACAGCTTCAATATTGGGGAGGGGTGTTGGTGGGATAAGAGATGGTGAACAATCCAGGATGACTCCTAGGTTGCAATCCTGAGGGACTAAGCCACATCCTGAGAGGATGCTGTTCCCCTTTATAGTAATTTGGAGGGTAGAGAGATGGGGATTGGACAGAAATATAATGGTTTCAGTTTTGAATGTGCTGAATTTAAGATGTCTACTGGATATCCCAATAAAGACATCATTTGAAAAGCAGTTGGAGACTTAAGATTGGAGAGCAGTAGAGAGTTTGGCTCCTTTTTTTATTAATATTTGTTACCTTGATGGGTGTGTAATCCATCTATTGAGCTGACTTCTCTCACACAGGAATTTGTATCTTTCAGATTATATTAATCTTAATTTCAAACCCGACTCATTGATACAATATCTGCACCCTAGATCATAAGGGATCTTGGGAGAGGGTTGTGTTGAGGGGTGAAGGGGGGGATAAGGGCAATGTGTTCTGATTTGGACCCGATGACTTTAAAACGTCTCCTGGTAACCCAGTTCAAGACGACAAAAATGCAGCGAGAAATGGAAACCTCAGACTCTCCTGGGAGTTAAGGGCCGTATATGTAGATAGGAGAATCATCAGTATATGCATGGTAATTGAATTAATGGTAGCTAATGGGATCACCTAGTGACGTAGTATAGAGAGTCAGGAAGGGGGCCCAACAGAGTGCCTGAGGGACACCTATGGTCGGACAGTGAGACTTTCAAAGGGAATGAGACAGAGCTGTCTTCTAAGTAGGAAGAGAGTGGTATCCTGAAAATCTAGAGAGAAGAGGTTCTCAAAGAGAAAGAGGGTAAGCAACAATATTAAAGAGTGCAGCAAGACCAAGCAGAATGTGGATTTGGAAATTAATAGTCATTCTTAACTTTGGAGAAGTTTCTGTGAAATAAGAATTCCAGATTGTAAAGGGTCATGAAGAAAGAGAAGGGAGAGAAAGAGGAACACCTATCTTTCATATGGACTTATCATGAAATATAAGTATGTAAGTGTGGGAAGCGAGCCTGCCTTTGGGGGCTAGTTCTTGAAGAATGGTTAGATGTTCCCTGCCTGCTTTCAGTCCCAAGAACAACATGGAATTTTGGGGTAAGCATGCTTTTCCTGTTGCTGGACCTCCATTTGGATTGAAATACTGGCTCTGCTTCTCACTTTCTGATCATAAACACTATACCCCTGCCAGATTTTCTTCCCTTACTACCTGTGGCGTCCTCACCTTGTAACATCCATCAACTCCTGCAGCCTTCTAACCCTCATATATCCCTCTTTCATTCCAGCCTCTTCTCCCAAGGAGGCATTCTTCCCCGGGCCTCCCTTTTGGGGTAGGTATAGCCTCCCACCACACATTTCCTTTCTGGCTCTACTTTTGGTTTTCTGGACTTCAACACCATGTCTCCACTGATACCTCTTGTGAAAATTCCCTCATTTTCTTGGGGCCTATCCCTGAAATATTCCTCTGCCATAGCAGACCCATTTTTCCATTCATATTTTCCTATTAGGGTCTCCATTTTGGGAAAGGGCCTAGACTGGCCAAGCTTCTTTTCCCTCACAGTCTCTGCATGTGACTCTCTGGACATCAAACTCATACCCCAGAGTAAGTACCTTTTACACTCTGGAGTATTTTTCAGTTCTCTTTTGAGTGTTATATTCTCTCCTACCAATACCAACAGTCCCTTGATGTCAAAGACTATCTTTTTACTTGTATTTGTACCTCTACCACTTAGCAGTGTCTGACTCATTGTAATTGCTTAACAAAAGTTTTTTGGCATTGCCTTACCTTTCTTGTCCATCAGTAGGAAATATTTGCGTATACTTCAAGGACTGGTCCACAGAGGACCAGTTACATGTATTATAGTGTCAACCTGTAAGTTTGGTTAAAAGAGGCAAATAGGCTAAGTGATATATAAATGTATATTGTTTACTCCCTTAAAGCTAGCAGATACTTGTAAATGAAGTTAAAGCTTAAATTCTCACTGTCTGATAAAAAGAATACATTTTAGAACAATCTCAACTCAGGATGTCCGTGTAACTCAAATTTATGATCTCCATATATGTTAACCATAGTATGAGAAAAGAATTTTCTTAATTGAATAGGTTGTAAATATAATAAGATATGAGAGTTGACAAAGTGCCAATTAAAATTACAACCCAGGATATCTGTGTTTCCTTTACCATTAACATGACATAGCATATAGGTTCATAAAATATTAAGATAAGAAAAGTCTGATTATTCAGGATAGTATATTGGGTTAAGGAGCTGTGTTGGCAAACAAAATGGGCTCTTAGCACTTAATTCAACCAAGTGTCCTTGAAGAGTTTGGCCTTTATTTCCTTGATTAAATTAAGAGTCCTTGGTGAACTCCTTATCTCAAGGGAAAGCCTAGTTTACATGGGTTTGAGTGACATGTTTGTGACCTCAGAGGCTTTTAGACCATGTGGGTTTAAGTCACAACTTCGTGACAATTTTACGTCACGTGGGTGAGCCGCATGTGTAACTCACCCTTGACCCTGAAAAAGATATAAAACCAGGGGTTGGCTTTCTCTTTTTCAGAGCTCTGACCCACAGCTATGGTGGTGTGCATAACTCTGGGCCAGGCCTTGTTATGAGCTCCCGGGCTGAACTTAGATGTTAGTAACTATGAATTGTATTTGGCCTGTCAATGTTTATAGTTTGTTTGTATTTGCTCTGAAGTTCAGGGTGCTGGCTTTTCCCCCTGAACTAAGTGAATGGTATTTGTGTGCTGAATTAAAGTTGGCTTGTTAACACCTTAATGTTGCTTTCCTTAGTAAAGCAGATCAAAAGAACCTAGGCTTTTGCAGCATTCTGTCAGGTGGTTGTTGTTGATTTTACACCCACCACAGCAGCTGCTAGCCAGATTGTTGAAACAGGAGCCACATCCTTAATGGCCACAAACATAGGAATGCTCTTAGTTTCATCTGGCCTTGTAGTTGTTGACAGAGGCAGAGGCACCCTCTGGGTTTACTCAGAGAACAAAAAAGGGCATGTCTCTTAGGTTGAGATTTTTCTTCCGGTTGATTAGTTCAAGCTTTGGCCATTTTGGCCATGATCTTAAATTATTATCAATAGCTAGATTTGTATCTCATCTGCCTTAAGGTGTGAATTCCCTGAGGGCAGGGGCCATGTCTTACCTAACTTTTGAATCTTCTCTGGTGCATGGCCTTATCTGTACAAAAAATGACTCAACAAATATTTGTTGTAATAGTATTTGTATTAAGGGCCCATAACTGTGTTGGTGGCTTGGAGGAAGACAGGAGGATGAAATTTTATCGTTGATCTCAAGGAGGTTACAATCTAGTCAAGAAGTCCATCAGTAAGAATATATTCAGTGAGTACTATATGTCAAGCATTATCTTAAGCTGAGGGTACATAAAGAAAGGCAAAAATCCTATTTTTCCTAACAAGGAAAAATATACAAATAACTATGTGCAAGCAAGATATAGGTAGTATATTTGGAGATGACCAACCCAGGGGGGTTATTACTATGAAAGTGGATGAAGACAGGATTCCTATAGGTGAGATTTTTTTACCCGGGACTGGAAAGAAATCAGGGAGACCAATACAGATAGAGATAAGAGGCCAACAGAAATAGAGATAAGAAGGGAAAACTTCCAGGCATGGGGGTCATTCAGTGAAATTGCTTTAAGTACAGATATCTAGTTTCCTGCTAAGGAAGAGCAAGGAAGATAACATCACTAACTTAAAGAAGATATAAGGGGAAAGAATGTAGAGGGGGGAGGGAGGGTAAAATGGAAAAGTGGGAGGGATCAAAAATAAGAAGGGCTTTGAACTCCAAACAGAAGATTTCACATTCAATTCTGTTTTTGTCCTTCATTCTCGAAGAGGACCATGACACCAGAGAAATGATGACATGACTTTCAGTTGACTTTGATTTGAGTAAGGGAGGGCTGTGCAAGGTCACCAGCCTCACTTTCTCCTCCAGAGCCATCTGGGTCCAGTGGCCTGATATTCATCATGATGACTGGAAATGCAATGGGAGACCCTGGCCCTTTTAGGTTGAGGTCTTTTCAGGTTCTCACTTTGAGTGAGGTAATGCCCATTCAGTGAATAGGCCTCTTTAAGAAGTAGATCAAGGGATGGCCCAGGTTGACCCTCTCCTCTCCTCTCCTTTCCTCCCCTCTCCTCCCTGCTCATAGTAAATATAAATAGCAATTGTTTCTGTTTTGACCAGAAACCCTGAGGGTCTTCTCTCAATTTTTTTTAAACTAGGTGAAAGAGGCCATTCTTTGCTTCATTTCTTACCTAACCTTAATCACTGAATGGGTGTTGCCTCAGTCAAACCAAGACCTGGGATAGACCTTAACATAAAAAGGCCAAAGTCCCCCACTGCATCTGGGGCCATCTCCAGTCTTCCTGATCCATATCTTGTCACTGGATTGGGATGGCTCTAGAGGAGAAAGTGAGGCCGGTGACTTTATACAGCCCTCCCTCACTTAAATTCAATTTATTTGCAAGTCATGGCATCACCTGGTGTCCTGGTATCATGGTTCTCTTCAAGAATGAAAGACAACAACAGGTACCAGTTGGTAAGGAATGGAGGAATGAAATTTTAAACATAATGACCAGTAGTTCAGAATTACTGGGATAAAAATCTCATGATGGAAAATTCTATCCATATCCAGAGAAAGAACTATGGAGTCTGAATGCAAATCGAAGCATACTATTTTCTCTCTCTCTCTCTCTTTCTTTTTCTTTTGGTTTCTTTTTCCTCGTGGTTTGTCCCTTTGCTTCTAATTCTTCTTTACAACATGGCTAATGTGGAAATATATTTAATATGATTATACATGTATAGCCTATACCAGATTGCATGCCATCTTGGGGAAGGGGGAGCAGAGGGAAGGGGAGAAAATTTAGAACTCAAAATCTTATAGAAATGAATATTGAAAACTAAAAAACAAACAAATTTATAAAAAATTTTAAAAAGAATTAATGATATAAAGAATGTATGATGGGGTCAGTGTTTGTCAATCATTAAGAAATGAGTTCAGGTAGGATTCCTGCCTCATGGTAGAGACTTCGGGTCATTAGATAGCAGTGTCTAGCATGATAGAGTGGCATATCCCTCTTTGCCCTGAGGATTACTATGATAATGATGATAAATGTTGAATGCTAAGAGCCCTTAACAGTTTAAAAATTGCCTTCATACCCTTCTCTTCCCAGTACCCCCAATGATTTAATGATCTCTCCCTCCCTCCTTCTCCTTCTCCTTCTCTCTCTCTCTCTCTCTCTCCCTCCCTCCCCCTCTCTCTCTCTCTCTCTCTCTCTCTCTCTCTCTCTCTCTCTCTCTCTCTCTCTCTCTCTCTCTCTCTCTCTCTCTCTCTCTCCTCTCTCTCTCTCTCTCTCTCTCTCTCTCCCTCCCTCCCTCCCTCTCTCTCATCAGATCCTGCTTATATTGTAACTATCTATGTATTTGTCTCATGCTCTTTTCAGGTCTGTGGCAGGAGCCGCTCCTCACTATTCTCTATGTCATGCTTAGGCTAAAAGCGCGCGCTCCAACACGTAACAGACATCCAAGAAGTACTCATTGAATTGAATGGAATTGAATTTATACACATTTTCTTGTATTGCCTTCTCAAAAAACCTTCCTTATCAACAGACTGGGCGGCACTGTCTCATACATTCCCAAAGAGGTAAACTATCTTTATCTACATCATACAGAGAACGCTGGAGAGGATTCAGAATGAAATCTGTGTCTCTATAGTCCCAGTCTATTACAATTTCCATAACATACAACACACCCTGTTGTATTAATTGGGTAGGTTTTCACGGCTCTTTACAAGTTCCTTTATTAGCGCCCTGAGAACTTTCAAGGTGTGCGAAGCTTCTGGATTCCGCGTACTTTCTGGAAAATTCAATTTTGAAAGGTAGATGTGTTTTTAAAATTGAGAATGGCCTCATTTAGAGCTTGAATCCAGTTTTGTGAAGTCTTTCAATGGGAAGTTGGAACACGTTATCCATCACCTGGACCCGCATCTGTACTGAAGAGAATCACTTTTCTCAGGGAACTCACCATGAAAGGCAGTACCAAGGTCTTCCAGATTGCTCTGAGAGACAGTTTTCTATTGACATTTTTAAATGGATGTGGGTTTGTCTTTCCATTATTTAATTGGAAGCTTAGTAACCTAATTTCAGTGAGTAAATATATTTGAATAATACTAGGAGTTGAAGATGTAAAGTCTCACTGAGTATTTACAGAAGAAGAAAGTGTCTCCAGTCATCTATGGCAGGCTATGTACACAGTCTTTCAAGACCTCTCACATTAGTTCCTTATGAATGCCAGCCCTGGTTGCTGACCTCTAATGTTATTTATTAGAGCTTTTATAAAATGGAGCCAGATGTGATTTTTTTTATTGTTGTGAAACTACTTTGATGAAAAAAGGTTCAGTTTGGTATCCAAAGACACTTTTGTATATCACTTGCTCATAGAGATTTGCTAATTTAATTCCTTTTTTTAATTACAACTCTCTTAAAACAGCACGCATAGCCTTTTCCATGAAGGGTGACATTAATAATAATAAAACCACAGTGAGCAAGGAAATTAACATTAAGATTTTATGTGGTCTCCCTATAACTCCCTGGCTAGGCACTTTCAAGGATCCACAGCTGCCCCAAATGGATGGCATGGACACAGGAAATTGATTGCTTAAAGTTCTATGAAACCAGAATTGCACTTCACATGGTTGTAAAACCATAGCCGACATCTTCCCATCTTCCCAGAGCTCACACACTTCCTGCATAAAGGAATCTATCAGCCTGTAGTTGATTTGGATAATTGCCAGTGAAAAATGAACACCTGTACCTTCGAGTGCTTATAATTTCATTGGCTCATAGGATCACAGATTTTAAATTAAAAGAGACTACAGAGGCCATCTAACCCAACCTCTTAATTTTACAGAAGTTGAAACTGAGTCTCAGCATTTGCACAATATGGCAGTGGGTCTAGATCTCATCTGATGAAGACTGAATGTGTTGGGAAAGAGCAGCAGGATAATGAAACTTCCTTAGTCTTCTAAGCCCAATTCATCTAATATTATGGGGGACAAAATAGGGTGTTAAGCCAGCATAATGATGCTTACCCAGAGCCCACTGTGTGCCCAGCGGTCAGACTGCTACATAGTAGTAGAATCCGAAGTCCTTGGCTACCTCTAAGTAGCTGATAATGTTTATAGTCTGTGGATTTTTTAAGTTACTTGCCCAGGGTGCCATAGCTAGTACAGTTCATCTGAGGTAGCATTTGAACTTGGGGCTTCCAGATTGCAGGAATCATGCTCTATCCACTGAGCTATCTAGCTGCTTCCTAGGCAGAAGTATGTAGCTACTAGGTGTCTAAGGTCATCTTAGCTCCATCTTACCCAGAAATCTGGAAAGAGTTTATCTTGACCCACCAACAGGAGAAGGAGAAGGACGAGTGAGCCAGTCAGAATCTCCCTCCATACTCAGCACTCACACTATGCAGGTTATCTTACTTCTTCTCAGTTTACTGCGCACACACCTGTATTCTCCTACACAAAAAGCTGCTCTGGGATGCAAAGGAGAGCCAAATATTGTATTGGGAGTGGTAGAGTCTCATTCAGGCATGTTTGATTGGTTTTCACTCCTCAAATTATTCTGAGCCAATTAGCGGGGATATTTGAAATTTCCCATGTGGAAAAGGAATATGAAAGATGATATAAATGGAAAGTGCAGGAATGAGCTCAACATTTTATATAGACTCAGTGCAGCCTGTTGCAGAAATAGCTAAGAACTCAAATCTTCCAATTTGTTCAGACTTCCACACAGGCTAAGGAGTTTATATTTTATCCCAAAGAAATGAGTGGTTCATAAGATGCCATCCAAGCCTAGTTCCCCCACGCAGCACTCTAGCAATGTTATAAAAAGGACTCAGAGGAGAGGAGGTTTAGAGGGGAATATAAACAATCAGGTCAGCTTTGGAAATAATGTATTGAATTTAGGGTATAGCATATGTTTGTGTATTTTATGTACATATTCATATATGTATATATACTATATTTGGTATTCATTATAAAGCAAGCTTTTCCTATTGGAGATTTCTGTTTTTATCTACAATCCTTTTTCTGTTCTTCTTTGTGAAAACAGGAACATTTGATCATGTTTGTGAAGTTCAGAATAACAAAATATTTAAAAGTTTGGAAACTTAGACCTTGAGCAGCAATGGAAGGTGTTTTGTTTGGACAGGAGAGTGATATGATACGAACTATGTCTTAGTCAGATTTAGATTTATCTAGGAATTTATCCACAAAAGGGACAAGAGATATAAGAAAGGAGATTACTACAGAGATGGAAAGGATAAGCTTTGTTCTTTTAAAAGGATTTAGTAGATCCAAGCATATTTGTAGGTATCAGACAAGAACTAGTATATAAAAAGAGATTTGCAGGTAAAAGGGACAAGGTCAATCTTGGGCATATCTGCCTTGTGCTCTCTGTGGCTTTATGCCAGGAGGCATTATTATTCTATTATTATTATCATTATTATTATTATTATTAGTCCATGATGCAAATCAAAGAAGATCAGAGTGGGGTGGGTTACTCTGAATCATCTAGTCTTTTTGCAAATAACATTTGTTTTGAGAATTTACAAAGGGACATGAGCCCATGGTTTTAACATTTTTTGCATATAAGTTGATGCCCAATGATCATAACAGGTTTATCAAATCTTAAGATTAGAAGTGACTTCAAAGTTTATCTAGTCAAACTTCCTTTCAGTGGGTGCCTCCTCCCCTATCTCCCAACTTTCCTCTGTGCCATTTTGGAGATTGTCATCCATCACCACCTATGAGCATGGTCTATGGAAAAGGGTCCCAGACTTCATCAGAAGGCCTAGACTTGACCTTTACTGACTTCCCCTATGAACCTGGATTTCCTCTTTCATAGAATCAAAATGGTGGCAGAACTAATTATTTCACAAAGTTGTTTAACAGGAAGCAGTTTTCAAACATTAAAACACTATCAAACGTTTCACTATTTATAAAATGTAATTAGGATTATTTTTAATTGTTTAGGATTTTCAATCTTATGTTAATCCCCAAATATGTCCCCCTGTAACTACCACCCATTCATTCTATTTCTGTTTTCCCTGACAAACCAGAAGAAACTTTCCACATGGCAGCCTTTTATATATGGGATCATGATGTCATAATCAAAGAGCTAAAAGGAGCTTTAGAAAGAATTTATTACCATTTATTCTCATTTTACAGTTAGGGCAAATAAGGCAGAGGTAGTTGATGTGACTCGCTGAAGGTTTTATAGGTCATAAGTATCAGAATGAGGTCTTTTATTTCGAATCTAGAATTCTTATTACTCCACACTGTCCTTGTGAAGACAGTTATCATATCCCACTAAAATCATTTCTCCAGGTTAAACATTCCCAGGTCTTTCTATTCATCTATATACATCATGGTTTCATGTTCTCCCTACTATACTGGTTGACCAGTTGTTTACCCTTTTCTGGACATGTGCAAATTTGTTAATATTGATTTTTGCCTTTATCATCATCATTTTCATAGCTAACATATAATTTTATGTTTTTTGAATCACTGTGTGTTCATTATCTCACTTGATCCTTACCATAACCCTGACATTAAGGTGGTATTATTATCCCCCTTTTTCTTCTGATTGGAAAATTGAGGCTTACAAAGTTTAAATGATTTGCCGAGCATCCATTGCTACTGATTTTCTGAGGCAGAATGTGAAATCAGGTTTTTCAGACTCCGTTTGCAATCTTAGCCTCTTTTCATTGTAACATGCTACCTACTGAATGATGTCATTATTGTGCCACTGGAGACAGCTCAGTGATGCAGTCGATAAAGTAACGGACATGGAGTTGGAAAGACTTGAGTTGAAATCTAACTACCTCTATCTGCCTCAGTTTACTTAGTGTAAAATGAGGATGATATTAAAAGCATCTAACTACCAGGGTGGTTATGAAGATCAGGTGGGTTAAATTTTTTAAGTTCTTAGCATATTGCTTGACACGTAATAACTACTTAGGAAATGCAAGCATTTCCTTTCTTCTTTCTTTTTCTGTTGGTTAGCTTTGAAAGACCTTGGACAACAAGAGAAGTGTCATCCTAAGAAAAGAAAAGTTCAATTATTGTCCTGATATTTTTTTTAAATCAGAAGCGAATGCAGTCTGCAAACTATAGGCCCACGAATTTGATTTGTGTTCCTGACAAACTTGTAAAAGACATTACTGAAGGGATGATTTATAAGCATTTAGAAATTGAAGCAGTTCTTAGTTACAGATAATATGGGCTCATCAAAAAAAGATCATGGCAGACAGACTTCATTTCCCTTTTTGACAGAGTAACTAGGTCAAGGGAAGCTCATAGATCTACTATAATTAATTTTCCTGAAAGTTTTTTTTAATATTATGGTATGCTATGTGTAATGCTAGACATTATGGAGAGATGTGGACTACATCACAGTGTGTTAGGCAAATTTAGAGTCCACTTAATACTTAAATATGCATCTATGTCAACTTTACATAGGGATTTGTTTCAACAATTCAGCTAGCAGCTACTGTGGCTGTGTAAAACCAACAACAACCAGCACGCAGAATGCTGCAAGCCTAGGTTCTTTTGACCTGCTTTAGTAAGGAAAGCAACATTAAGGGGTTAAAATCTTACTTTAATCCAACATATCATTCAGTTAGCTCAGGGGGAAAAGCCAGCACCCTGAACTTCAGAGCAAATGCAAACAAATTACAAACATACATTTATGAACAGACTAAATACAATTCATAGTTACCAAGGAACCATCAACATCTGAGTTCAGCCAGGAACTCGACAAGGCTGGCTCAGAGTCATGCGCCACTCCTGCTGTGGCTGAGAGCTCTTGTTCAGGGTCAAAGGGAGTCACACATGTGACTCACTCACATGACCTAAAATCATCACAAAAATGCGACTTAAATCTATGTGGTCTAACAGCCTCTGATGTCACAAACATGTCACTCAAACCCATGTAAACTAGGCTTTCCCTTGAGGCAAGGAGGTCATCAAAGACTCCTCATTTAATCAAGGAAACAAAGGCTAAACTCTTTAAGGGCACTTAGTTGAATAAGTGCTAAGAGCCCATCTTGATTCTCAATACCAGATTCTAGTTGCCTATGCCTTAATACATTTATCACCAATGCTGAAGACATAGAACACATGATTATTAATAGCACAAATTTGGGAGGGACAGCTTGCAAAATGGTTGGCAGTCAGGGTTCAACCGGATAGAACAAGGGGTTACTTCTAACTGTAGATTAAATTTGTAAAGATAAGTATAAAGTTCTATACTTGGGTTCAACTTAATGAGTAAAAGATGAGACATTATATATGGATAGAGTGATATAGATACAAATTTAGATAAATATGTTTGTGTTTATTTCTAAGTTTAATATGTCAATTCACCCCTGCTACTCTCTACGCTTAGAATTTATTTTCAGATATAGTTGTTTAAAGAAAAAAAAACTAACAGTGAACAACTGCCTGAGCCATAAGTTAAGGTGGACCTCTTCTTTTTCTCCATTCTTTGCTATGGCCGGGTAACTGACTGGCCTTCACAAATCCTTAAGTATTTTTCCCAGAAAAGTCATAATGTTAAACAAATGTGTTGAAATCTTATTGCCTGTGGGCAAGGTGATGTTTTTTTTTTTTTCCCTCAGTTTTTGTTGTGTTACCTAAACTTATATTTGTTGGGTTGTTTTTTTTTAAGACCAGACCCGTGATTTCACTGGTATTGGGAAAGCACAGTAAGGAAACTCCTCCTATGTAGATCACCAATGTAGATCCCCATCATTGTTTCTGGTCTTAGAGAGTTGCCTGGGGACACTGAGAAAGTAATTAATTTAGCTGCTATTGAACCAATATGAGCTAAGGAAGGTTGGACTTGAACCCAGGTTTTCCTGAAGTCTGCATTCTATCCTCCTTGCCATACTGCCTCTCTTTACCTATATAGCGCCTATTCAGTGTAGTAGTTCCTGAAAAAAAGACCTGATAAAGCTACAAGTTGATTTTTATTTTGTATTTATATATATATACATATATGTATAATATAGATATATACAGATAGATATTAAAAAGTGAACTTTAGAAAACAGAACCCTAGCTTTTCACATAAAGCCTTTTTTTCTTATATTTACAGGGAATTGCCCATTCTATTTGCCGGTTACATTCAGAATAAATATAAAAATTCATTTTAAAAGTAAATGTAGTTGTTTTTATTTGTACTTCTTTGGCTAGCAAATAAGATTTAGAGCAAAGTTATATCAATTTCCATATTACTGCTAATGCACAGGAAATGTGTTTTGAATTCCTTATTTTATAATGAAGTTTTTAAGAGAGAATCTTTTACTGTAGAACTATTTAATGTTCATGTTCAAGGTTCATGTACAGATCATAATAGAAAAAGCATAGGGCAATTTTTGCCTTCTTTAACCTCAACATTTAATGAAGCTGTTTATTTTGAGAGAAAGGTGGGGAGAAAGCAAGACTTCCAATGGAATGCATCTAAAGTCAGAATCAAAGTACCTGAGTTCTGGGCTTCCCTTGGCACTCATGAATGTCTCTCTCTGGGTCTCTTTCCTGTTCCTTCCAAATCAGCAGCTTGGAAGAGATGCCCTTTATGTTTCTTTTCAGTTTTAGGACTCTGATTTCTCAGATAGTTCATACCCTCTAAATAAAAAGGAATTGCAGCTCAGATTTTTGTGTAATTATTTGATATTATTTGAATAAAACCAAAGGTTGAGGAAAAGGATTTTGCCCACAATTCCATCCTCTTAATTATTTATTGTAGCTCCTTAGATCATATTTCTTGTTTAAGCTTTAACTCATAAAATCTCAAAGTTGGATGTACTATCTAATATTAACTTGTTTATTTTAAAAAGAATTCAACGTAGGCCCAGATTGGTCAAAGGGGTTTTCTCAGATCACAGATATATTAAATTGTGAAGGCAGGAGTCTTGATTCCATTCTCAGGGCTATTTCCTCGTGAAAATGGAACCATCTCCATTCCCAAAATCTAGGTCAGGTTGAATCCATGGATTTGAGCACATTGAACAGCAACCATGATTCGTGTAATATTTTTATGGCACTATGGGTAGTCAATTGTGTGTGGTGGCAGAAGCCTATTATCCCAGAGGCTGGAGAAACTGGGCCTGGTGAATCTCTTGAGCTCTGTAATTATGAGTGGGTTATACCAATCAAATGTCTATACTGTTTGGAATTAATATTATGGTGAGCCCATGAGGGCAACTAGGTGGCGCAGTGAGTAGAGCACCGGCCCTGGAGTCAGGAGGACCTGAGTTCAAATCCGGCCTCAGACACTTGACACTTGTACTAGCTGTGTGACCTTGGGCAAGTCACTTAACCCCAATTGCCCTGCCAAAAAGCAAAAAAAAAAACTATTATGGTAAGCCCAGAGTAAGGGAGACAGGGAGGCAACAAGTACCCTAAGGAATGGTGAACTGACCTCAATCACAGATGGACTAGGTCAGAGCTTTCATGATGATCTTAATAGGATTGGCCCCCACAGTTCTAGCCTTGATGAGATAGGAATGTTTAAGAAAAAAAAAGAGAAAGCAGAAGAGCTAACCAAGCTTAGAACATCAACATATGTCCAGTGAAGATCCAGTGGAGAGATTTTAATGTAAAGATATTAAGAATATGTCCTGCACAAAAATCCTAAGCTAGGTATTTTGCGACTATGGGCCATCCTAAGTTTTCCTTCTTTCCAGAAGATGTCATTGCTCATCGAGATATTTCCTTCAGTATTTTGGCCATTCTTTCACTAGTCCAATTGGAAGAGTTATTGTTATCCTAAAATGCAGACCTTTCTGTACTATCCGCTTAATGCTGCTCATGGAATAAATTACTTCCAGATGACACTTTTTAATTGAATTGAACTAACAGCTCAGTAATATGTTGTAATAAGAAGAATATTAGAATGATTAAAAGATCTGAAGACTCTTGCAAAATTAAATGATTAAACATAACACTGGGTAAATGAACAAGCTCTGTGTATATTAATCAGTTGTGGGTTTTAGCAAATGGCCTTGGAACTAAATGTATGTCTACATGATAACCCTAAACACCCAGGAGTTGCCACCATTTGGGTTCCTGCAGTCAATCAGTACCTCCTTACTGGCATGAGCCATCAACTCCATTTTATCGTTAAACAATGCTCTCGTGATTTATTAAGTACAAGCAACAAAAGCAATTGCTTCTTGGCAAACATTCATTCTATTTGTCGAGGGTTTCTAGCTAAGACTATGTAGTTTCCGTTTTCTTCGTTTCCCACCCCCCCCATTTTCAGCTTCTGGTAACAGCAGTGGATAGGACTGTATAGGATGCTGTTATTGAAAGTACACAGTGAGGAGAAATATCAAGCCAAATGGAAGTATACCTACTTAGAGTGTATCTGTGTTTTTGATGGTTTTTAGTTTTTTCTGTGGTTATTATGACCATGAAAGCAGAGAAATAGAAGCATTCAATCCAATCAGTAAGCATGCATTAAAGACCTTTGTGCCAGATGCTATACTAGGGGCCATCTATGCATGAAGGGAAAATAATTAATTCTTGCCCTCCCAGAGCTTACATTCTAATAGTGAAGGTAAATATATACATGTATATAGCAAAATGAATATGGAGTAGTTTGGGCAGGGAGGCCATGAGCCACCTAAACAGATCAGGAGATAGTGAACTTGGTGCTTACTCTGACTAAGGAAGAAGCAAGTCCTGAATGCAGTCTGAATCCTGAGTCTTCCCTGAAACAAATAGATAGCATTGCTGGGCCAGTCTCCTATACATCTTTGACTTGACCTCGAGAATTGATTAGCAGTCTTAGCAGCCTCCTTTCCTGCCCATAGATAACAGAGGTAATTTCTCATTGGACTATATAAATCGTTCATGCCCATGTTAGAGTAGTAACTAGTTGCATAAAAATTCAGGCTGGCAATTTATGACTCAAGCCATTCTTATGAAAATAATGAAACTCAGGGAAAGTTCTGTTTAAAGCTTTCCCATCAGTTGCATGAAACATGAGGAACTTAAAGTCTTATTTTGAGAATCCGCTTTTCCTGACCTGACTTCAGAGTATTCTTACCAGGAATCGCTATAGAATTCAGTTCTAGAAGATACCAGACAATGGGGTTTCTGTAACTGAAAGCTCATTCCCAAACCTAAATATTACTAAATGTTCTTTACTAGCAACAAACCACCAGAAATTCAATATAGTTAAATGTAATTTGGTGTCTCATAAAGATGGGAAAAGATGGCATAGTAAGTAAGAGATCTTTCCTTAGAACCAAGAGGTCCTGGGCCAGTCACCCTATCTCTCAGTGTAATAGCTTTCAGGAAATTCTCTTCTCTTATTAGTTGCAAAGAGGCCAACCTGCTTGTGTGGAGGAAGTTTTCTCTCTTGAGCAGTAAAATAGATTCTGTCCCTATCCACATTCCCAGTCCTCTGATGAACATTTCAGCTTTCTTTGAAGTTCAAGATAAGGTATAGCTGAAATTTAAACAGCTTAGTTTAATAATCCATTAGGATATGTTAGATTCCTCTACCACAACTTAGCAAATTCCAACCCATAGAAACAAATCATTGTTCAAATAATTAACAAGGAAATGTAGTAGACACTTCAAAGCCAGTATTTCTAGTGGGTTTCCCAATTACTATAACTGGTTTCCAGTCAGTCTGATCCAGCAAGCTGCCTTTATAAGTAGTCATTGCCAGGATTCCAAATTAAAACATAATGTCAGTGGATCAGAACCTTCAAGTTTATGGAATCATACTCAAGTTATTCACTCTCCCAGAAACCCCCCTTTGACCTTTCACCTACCTCTCCCCCCAGGAAATTATGAATAACCATTTAACTTCCTGAATGAACAAAGCCTTACATCTGCTGTGAAGCCTGGACTCATAAAAAATGGTTATTTTCATTCCTACTAGTGATTTTATGAGATTTACCATCATGCCAAGTTCTCATTCTATTCCCTTCGATGTGAGAGCAATGGGCGATGGTTGGAGGTACTTCCCTAGTAGTAGAAAATTATCAGCATGTACTACACAAAATCCTACTGTGTGCATGGTTACAATCAGGTGCTTTGACTCAATGTGTTTCTCAAGGGAAAAGAATTCTCAAAACATTAATTTTCAAAAAGCCCAAGAGCTATGTTACCTTTTGTTATCTCTCCCCTACTCTGCCCCCCCCAAAAGGAGAGGCAATCATTCCCCTGTCCCCCAAGGAGGAGAAGACTGGCTCTTGTGTCTTCTCACATTTTGGCCTAAATGTATTTTACCATCGCAGTAACTACACCCTTCAGCTGCAGCCTCTGCTCCTGAGCTGGTGAGCTAATTCATTCTGCAGGGCTGATTCTGGGAAAGTGAGAGCTGAGCCTGGCCGCCCCTTGACAGAGATAGAATAAGTTGAATACAGTAGAACATTTTTGAAATCCTAATGCATGCTGCTCGCAACTTAATTTTATTTTTTTTCTTATTGGCTTTTTTTAATATGACATTTCACAGTCATATAGCCTCAATAGCTAGATCTGTATCATAAAAATGACACCGGCATATGATTGAAGGAGGAAAGTCAGTCAGAGCAAAATGAATGGCACGCTTTTAAAGTGGCAGTTTAGCACCCATTACATGAGGTCAGTGTGTGTTCTCACCCCATCATTAAAGCCTCCTGTGAAATTGCGCTTGCTCCTCGCACTCATGGTTCCCTTTCTGGGCCCCAGCATTAGATTATGAAGATAATGGAGTAGAACTTTTGATCCATCACACGGGCATGGTATGCTGTTTCGTGGGCCCTGTCGGAGTCGAGCCTTAATTCCAAACATGGTGCATGTGCATGAAAATGAAGGAGAGGAAAAGCTATGGGATGATTCTGTTGGTGATAATTCCTCTATGTAAATTTTCAGTGAACTGCCAACTCCATCAAATCCACTATCCACTCAAGTTACTTCCCCACTCTATCAATTTTATAATATGCACTGTTCACTAAACTAATATCAATAAAAATCCAAAACCAGGCAGTGTGGTAGCTAGTTTCTAAATTATATTAGAGATGATGATGCCTTGTTCTTCATATATCTCTAGAAGCCAGTTATTTTGGTACATGCATTTTCTCAAGGTTGACTCAAGTTCAAAGCAGTATTGGCCAGTCCCATTGTTATTAACCCAGCAAAGCCTCAGAAGAGCTTTACCCTTTATTGAGTACCAAGTAGTACTATTCTCAATGAAGTGAGACCAGAGAGTTCATGTCAGATATATCCAAAAGAAACGTTCGTGGAGTAAACAGCCCAGTTCCAAATTAAAACTTCAGCTCATTATAACTCAATTCAGCAAAAAGTTTATTAAGTGCCTACTATGCCCAAGGAAGAGACTTAGAATGCAATAGCAGATGTAGAAGAGGCCTCCAAATCAGGAAAAGTCCCACCTCTGACATATACAAGGTCTTTTAGTGCTTCCCAGGAACTGTACTTTTCATTGCCCCACAACTTTAAAAGACTATTTTATATTTCACCTACTAATCTGCACAAGTCCAGTGATTTTCTTCACTCATGGTTTCCTACTAAAATGAAATTTTGGCCCAGAGGTCCCAAGCATAAGCTTTAGCTCTCCAATAGATTGTTCTTAGATTACAATGCTGTCAGTGAGTAGTAATTCCTTCAAAGGTTATGGGATCATGACCCTACATATTCTCTTCTCAAGGTAGAATGGAACATCCGTGGAGGTCCCCTTTCATGGGCCTGGAGCAGTTGGGTGATGGAGATGTGTTCTGAGTCAGCCTTCTCCTCTTGTTGAATTCCTCTGGTTCCTGTCAAGTATTCAATGGTTTAGGTTCTTCCAAATCAGTTTAGCTGCTTAAGCCAGAAGGATACCAGGAAATGCCTCATAAAATGTCTTTGTTTAGCCATTAGTGGAAATAGAACAGTAAGTTGTTCAGTTTCTTCTTGGATTGTCAACATCTTTCCTATTTTAGAGCCCCATGTAGGTGGCCCAGTGGATAGAGTGCCAGGCCTGGAATCAGGAAGACTCAACTTTCTGAGTTCAAATCTGGCCTCAATCACTTAATAGTTGTGTGACCCTAGATAAGTCATTTAATCCTATCTCTGTTTCTTCATCTGTAAAACGAGCTAGAGAAAGAAATGGCAAACCACTCCTGTATCTTGCCAAATGTGGTCATGAAGAGTTGGACATGACTGAAACAACTGAACAAGTAACAACAAAAATGTTATGGTGTAGGTGCCCATGATAGTTCCAAAGAAACACTACCTTTCTTTGCCTTTTTATCAAATCTCTCTGAACTTCATATTGACATCCGTGGACATAGTGATGTGTCAGGGCTATGTATTTCATGTAGATTTAGGTTTTCAGAAAAGCTGTTGAAAATGTTCCCATGCTTCAGCTCTGGTTAACAGCAATGATTCTAGTGAATGAGCACTCCGTAGTGCTGTGATGAGCTGCTTCAATAAATACATCACGTCTTTCAAGGTTTCTCTTCATTGATTACCCATCATGAACAGAACTCTGTCACTATGATTTCTGCATTTTTTTCCAAGGGGAACTCCTTTTTAAGCTCTAAAATTTCACAAATGGGGAATGTCAAGGACTATTTCACCATCTTTTTAAAACTTTTACTTAACTCAGCTGCCTCCCATTTCCTTCTTTCCTTCTGTGATGCAAAATAGCTCTTTCCAATAGACTGACAATTAATCTATAGCTAAGCCTATAGGAGGCTTAAAAACCTGGATGAAAACTAAAATCATTACAGCTAACATCTAATATTTCAGTCTATATCCCAGCCACACGATAATACTTAGATAATGATAAACACAGTTTTAGTTTTCATTTAGATGTTTCATGGTGCATTAGAAATAACTCTGGTCTTAGTGTCAGAAGTATGTTGTGATACAAGGATCATTGATCATGGTATCACTAGACCAGAGTCTGAATGATGGCCACACCATTTACTCCCTTGGTGAGTTTGGCCAAGTAATTTCATTTCCCTAGACCTCAGTTTGGATATCTCTATAATGACAGTGTTGGACTAGATGACTTCTAAGGTCTATTTCAGCTCTAGATCTATGATTCTAAAACCTCTGTTCAAGTTTCAGCTTTGTCACTTGCTGGTCTTGTGACCTGGTCCAAGCCACTTCCTCCTATATGGCATTCTTGTTATTAAAAAACAGATGGGGGAATGGGGAAAGAAAAAGTAAGTTTTCTAGTCACCATTCTCTCAGTTGACACTCTTCCCCAGCAGATTTTGCTATTCTAGGATATTTTTACCAATTAAGAAAAACATAGTACTCTTCTTTGCATTCTGTTCCCCTCCCTCCAAACTTTCTCCTCATCTCTAACTCCCAAGATCAGTGCATCCAGTAAACACTGTCCTGAGTCTGCAAGGGGTGGAGACATTTTATACATATGCAAACAACATCACATATATATAGGAGAATTTGAATACTGAACCATAGAATAGTTTAGGTTAGAAAATCCTGGTCTCCGTGTGCTCTTCCAGCTCTAAAAACCCTTGATCCTATTGAGAATTGTATATTTCCTATTGTTGTCTTTTAGTCTTGGAAGATTTAGAGCATGGAATCTGAACCTCCTGTAAGCTGGACTCTCAAGCTGAACTGGTGACTGAATGTTAATTAGAATGCCTGCCCAAAAGTTGCCCTTGTTTCATGGGCCATAAATTCACAGCTCTTTAGACTTCTTAGCAAGTATCGTTCCACATCAGTTTGCACAGTGGCATCTTGGGGTAAGTTCGCTCCTAGTGAGAAAGAATTGGCAGGGCAGTGAATTAGAAAGTACAGACTAACATGACCTTTAAAAATGGTCATTAAACTAGAGAACTTCTCAGACAAATGCAACTGAAGAGTCTAAGTGTTACCTTGAGGATTACTCTACCATTTTATATAATTTTTCTGGCATTTCAATCAGTTGGTTTGCTGACAATTTGCAGACCGAAGTGTTTTTCTCAAAGTGAAGGTACACTTCCAAGACGCTCTGCCTGATTCCAAAATTTGATTGGCTCATAATCTTTATATCACCCTTGTGGCACCAACTCTTTTATGACAGTATAGAAGTAGGAAATTTGGGGGGAATAATTTTTACCTTGAAGATCCCCACACAAAAGGTTCAGGATAATCAAGTATGCATGATACCCTCAGTACACGGGGACTGATTTCCCCCTTACAGGCACATATTTGAAATACAATTTCATTAAAATAAATCCTGTAATGAACTACCATATTGCAAGTAAAAAAGTTTCTTTAAATCCCCAGTCACTATCTCTGAAATGCAGGCTCCTCTGGTGGAAACCCCCTAATAAACTATGTCTCAACTCCCTACTATTCATCAGGGTTAGTGTACTGCTTTCTCCTTTAACTTATACTTTCTTTCTTCTACCTTTTTTTTTCCATTTTCTTCCTCTACCCTCAACCATTTTGCTCCATCCCTCCCTTCTCCTTCCTTATCCTCTCCCACGCTATGACTCTTTAGTATCTTAGGCTGCTGCCTTCCTCTCGGCTATATTTTTATCAAAAGCCATTCTCACAGTTAGAATGGAGTTTGTATACTAGTTTTCACTGATGTGCTAACTAGTATTTTTGGCAGTCTTTGCTGGAGAAAGCATTGAATTTGGAGTCAAAAACCTTGAATTCGAGTCCAATCTCTGATTATTTCTAACTGTGTAATCTTGTGCAAGTCATCCAATCTTTCTGGGCCTCTATTTTCCTATTTTTCTCTATTTCCCTGTAGTCTTCTGTTTCCTTATTTTTATAAAATGGAATTAGACTCAGATATTCTCTGGATCTGTAATCCTATGAGTAGGGGGTTGTTGATGGAATTTTTTGATCAGTTTGATAAGGTTAGAGGTAAATTAGTCTTTTTGGTCAGGAGTTTCATTATGTCTGGCTTTAGGAAATGTCTTTTGGTATTTTATTAATGGAGTGTAATACATGCCCCCAGGAAACATTCCCATTTCATTAAGAATTAGAGATGGAGTCTCAACATTTGGTTTTCTTTTGTTTTGTTTTGATATGTTTATCTCAGACAATTGTGTCTGGTACCTAACTTCCATGAAGCTGGGATTATAAAAGTTAGCTCAGAGACCTTTGGCAGATCTTTACAAACATATCTTGACTGAAAGGAATACAAATCAGAGACCAGAAACATGCAAGCCTACTTAGGCCCTAGGAGATGCCTCAAGGTAGCATATCACTGGGGACTACTACCCTCTCCCTCCCCTCCAGCCCAAGAGATAGTGACTGTGTTGACTCAACCGAGATAGCAGTCACCAGGGGCAGGGATGGAATACAAAGAGTTTCTGTATGTCAGATTTCCTGAACAGCTATGGAGATGTAGCAACTGAAACAAACTGCAATTCTATATGTTCGCAAGCACATGTTCCCAAGAGCGAACTGTGTGACCAAGAGACAAGTGTTGGTCAGGGGTATGCTGGTAAATATTTAACAACCAGCTTCCCCACCATAAAAAGGATACATGGCACTTTTGAATTTAGTGGGCATTATTAATTATTAATTAAAGTCGTTCAGGGGGATGATCTTATCTATTGACATTCCTTGGAGGAGTCACGGGGCCCCAGGGACATTTGCTAAATGCCAAAGAGGTCTGAGTCCATTCTTTCTGGGGGTGTTGTCAGAGGCTAGGGGTTTTCTCAGGGTCTCCTTAGCAGTAACTGGTTTTCCAGTACCACAGTAGAAGGGGCAGAAGTTTCCTGCACTGCACTAGACTCTTAGGGAGAAGAGGATCACATGAAAGTCCTAAGTCTGACTTACAAGAGGCCAAACCATAATATATGAAAGAGCAAAACCTCTGCATTTTCTGCTCCATAACTATAGTGAGTTACTTTAATAAGGTAGCTCTAACAGGAAAGTGTGTTGCC
This sequence comes from Trichosurus vulpecula, assembly GCF_011100635.1. Taxonomy (NCBI): domain Eukaryota; kingdom Metazoa; phylum Chordata; class Mammalia; order Diprotodontia; family Phalangeridae; genus Trichosurus; species Trichosurus vulpecula. Next base: position 25,608,048 of record NC_050575.1, on the reverse strand, counting down.
ACTGTAGCCACCCCGAGTGTATTTCCTTCCAGGAGGATCCACAGGACCACCAATTTAGAGATATAAATGAATTTTAAAATTATCTGATTCGAACTATTCATTTTACAGATAAAAGAATGTTGAAGCCCAAATAATTTAAAATAACCTGCCTAAAGTCAACGAGTAACACCTGAGCCTAGATTCATTCCTTTTTTCATTTGTACTATAATAGTTCTTTAGGAAGGATCATGAGGCCAGAGGCTCTTATGTGTCCCTGGAGTGATGAAGTAGTTCTTGACAAGGTCTGGATGCTTCCTTCCCTCAGGGTAGTTAGAGCCCTTAGTACCTCAGGACCGTAAGACAAGACTACATGCTTGTAGGTCCTAGAGGTACAGATGATGCTCACTTATATATCAGAGGGTCGCCTTCCTAGTCCCTCTCTGTTCCAAGAAGAGTCTCAAGTTTAGAGTCACTCTAAACCACAGAGAGGAACTATAAGTCTGGAAGCATGTCAACATCCCCAGGGGAAGTTTGATTCACTGGAAAGGGAAGAAAATTATATCAACACTTTATGTGTTACTGTGAGCCTTTTGCATTTTCAGTATTCTGTATGGAGTATAAAACAAAAACTGGTTCTTAATATGTTTTTAACTTACAGGCTTGGACAGAAATTGAGGATACTTTTATTCAGATCTACAGAGACCTTGACATGAACCATATTATGAGCTTCCTAAAGGAAAATGTATGAGGGCATAAGGAGTCAAATACTTTCCATTTGAATTAAAGCCTTCTTGATTAAACCAAACCACCATAATCCCAGACTTTAGGGTGCTAAGCCTCAATTTACATCAGTAATGGCTTAATCTATTGATCCTTCCTCACCTCCCCCTCAAAAAATAGACTTTAATGGTGGCATTTCAGTAATAGTCAACAGGCTGCCAGAAGGAGATATTTTGCTACAGTGGGTACCAATCAATCACACTAAAAGCCCACAACCTCCCCCTTCAAGTAGTTTTGACTCATAAGGCAGAGGGTAATGTGAAATAAAGAATATGTGGGTGCAACTACAGAGACTTGGTGCAAGGATGGGGAACCTGTGGCTTTGAGGCTGCATGTGGCCCCAAAAGGATTTGTTCACTGAAGTTTGGGTTCTAGCAAAGGGCCACACTTGAAGAATTAGAGGACCACATATGGTCTTCTAGGTCCTCTGGTGCAACCTTTTAACTGAGTCCAAGTTTTACAGAACAAATTCTCTTATTAAGGGGATTTCTTCTGTGAAGTTTGCATTCAGTCAAAGGGCCACACTTGAGAACCTAGAGGACCATATGTGGCCTCAAGCCTGCAGGCTCCTCACCCTTGGTGGGTTTGAGTCCCAGCTCCCCCCATAACCAACCACATAACTTCCAGGAAGTTATTTCCCTCCTGACCTCCTATTTTCCCTGAGTGGAATATGGGGAGTAATCATGTTTTCCCATCCTGATCCACATGAGTTTTCTGAGAATCAGATGTGACAATTAATATGAAAACACTTTAAAAGTGTTTACATGCCATACAAATATGAAGTAGGACTATATTCATGAAGATAGTCCATTTTAGAAACTGCTAGGTGGCACTGTGCAGAAAACACCAGGAAGATTTCATTCAAAATTAGCCTCAGACACTTAATACCTATGTGACATCACTTAATCTCTGTCTGCCTCAGTTTCTTCAACTCTATAATGAGGATAGCACACTATCTCCCAGGATTGTTGTAAGGATCCAGTGCAATGATATTTATAAAGCATTTAGTCCAATGTCTGCCACATAGAACCTATTCAGTAAATGTTTGTTTCCTCCTATAAACCCTTCAGTCAGATTGCTCTAAGTGGTCCAGTCATTGTAGAATTCTTTCTTCAGGATATATGGTGAGTGCATTTGAATGTGCATCTTGGTGTCCTTCTGGTTGGCATTGCTTCAACACCAGGCTCAGGTGTTAAGAATACCCCCCACATACTCTTGATTTCCCAAAGTGACCTATTATGTGTCTGTGGTCTGTGATTTTTTTTCTGGTCCATATTTTTGAGGAAGCTGTTTTATATTGTCAGCCTGTAAAAATAGTTCCCATTTGAATAGCGTTTTGTGGCTGACAAAGTGTTTTTCTCACCGTACTCCTGTGTAGGTGGTAGGGCAAGTCTATTTCTAAGTGAAAAAAGAGAATCTCAGGGAAAGAAAGTGATCCAAGAAAGTGATCCAAGGTCACACTGTTTGCGAAGGTCACAACCCTCAAAGCTTATGTTGATGAAATTTCACTCAAAGGTATTTTCTCCTTTAACCTCCAAATATCTATAGTCCCTGCAAAACTAAGCTCTTCTTCCTCTGCTAGAAATGAGCTGGATCTATTGAAATCTAATCTTTCACGGCACATCTTCCTCCTTTTTCCTGTTATTCTCCTGAAGAATGATCCTTAGAAATAAATCCCCCACTGACTAATGGTAATAGTAAAAAAGTTATGATCTAAGCATACACAATAGCGCCTGTGGAGATGTACCATTTGTCTCAATGACTTATTGATGACCACATCGCTCAAGGGCAGTGCCCTGAAGCTGATACAACAGCTGTAAAAGAGCTTGGATAAAAAGAAGCAAGAAAAGCTGGTCCCTGGCAACATCCATTCTCTTTTCAGCCTCTCTCGGAGCTGTTTTCAGTAGATGGCAGAGAAAAGATCTTGAATTGATGAATTGCTTGCATAGAGACTCTAACCTGCCTGGTGTCAGAGAGAAGCAATATCCCTCAGCAAAGTGACTGGTGGGAGGGAAGAGGATAGTAGGGAGAGGAAAGGAGGGGAGAGAGGGCAGTCTTTTAGCTGTGTCTTTTCTGCTCTTAGGACACTACTGCTTTGTCTTTCTTAGAGCTGCCACAGCACAAGTCTACTAGACCCAGAATCCAAGCTTTGCCACTGCCATATTGTGGACCTTCACAACCACATGGCCAAACTTGGGAAGTGGTCACCTAAGTGGTCTTCCAACTTCCACCCTCTTTCCGCAGTAATCCTTCCTTCATACTAATGCCAGAGGAGTCTTTCCTCTGTATAGTTTTGGACATGTCATATTTGTGCTCAAAATATCTAGGATCCTATATCTCGAGATGTAAAGGATCTCAGAGACCTTCTTGTACCATGGTTCTTTACCTAGGGTCTGTGAACATTTTTAAAAAAATATTTTGATAACAATTTCAAAATAATTGTTTTACTGTATTATTCTATGTATTTTATTTTATACACTTAAAACTGTTATTCTGGGAAATGGTCCATTTTTCTGAGAGAAGGATCACCAGACAGATAGCCAAAAGGTAATCTAACCTTACTCATGTTAAAGATGATGAAACTAAGAAGACCCAGGGAGACCATGACTTACTCAAGATTAAACAGGATGTAAACATCAGGAGCAAGATTTGAACTCATGTCCTTTGACTCCAGAGAAACATTTTGTACTTTACCTATAATACCTCCATTGTTCTCTTTTACCTACCATATAAGGTTCAGTCCCCTTAGTCTGTCATTCAAGGCCCTCTACAATTTGATTCTACTTTATCTTTACAGTCTTGTCTCATAGAACTGCTTTCCAAGTATTATATATCCCATTTATATGGAAATTGTGAATTCCCTGTGCAATCCCTGTGCTTCACTATTCTGTGTCTTTACTCACACCATTTGCTAGGCCTGGATTATCCACCATCTCATTTCTTCATACCTCCAATGTTCCCAATAATCAGTTCATCCACTACCTCCTAGAAGTCTTTCTTGGTATCCCCACTCAGTAATGATCTTTCCTTAAACTTCATAACACTTTCTATGTACTTCTCCTTTTCTTAAATCTTAAATGGCTATCGATCATCTTTGCCAAGTTCAAACTCCTTTACCTAACATTTAAAAATCTTCATCATCTGTCACAAACCTGAGTTTCAGGGGCAGAGCCAAGATGGTGGAGTAAAAGCAATGACTCGCTTGAGCTTTCCCCACAAATCCATCCAAATACCTGTAAAAAATGACTCAGAGCAGCAGAACCCACAAAAAGACAGTGAAATAAATTTCCAGCCCAAGACAACCTGGATGGTTGATGAGAAAGGTCTGTTGCACTCAGCTAGGAGAGGAGCACAGTCAAGCATGGGCTACATGGGCATGGAACAGGTCCCAACAAACCTGGAGCAGGCCTCAGGGCACTGAATCACTGGCAGCTGAGGTGGTTTCCAGAATTCTCAACCCACAAACCCCAGAGACAGCTTAGAAGGTCTGTAAGAGAGGTCTGTCAGACCTGGGTGAAAGACGAATGCAGGCCAGCCCTGGTCCCAGCACAACTCTAAGGTGGTAGCAGCAGCAAGGATGGTGGCAGTGGCTGTTTCCAGAGCTCTCAGCCCACAGACAATAAGGGGATCAAACAACTGATCTGAAGGAGATTACAGGGATCTCTTTGCTAGCACTGAGGCAGGATTCTGTTGGTTTGCCCATACTTGGATCTGAGCTGCAGCCCTGGGTGGCAGTTCTGGGGCAAGGAGGAGCACTGGCATAGTGGAGCTTGTGGCAACAGGGGAGATGGTACCCTCCTCACAGTTCCAGGGCAGAAAAGAGTGCTTGTGGTCACTCACAGATCAGACCACAGGCCAGGAGAGGAGTAAATACCTCCCCTTTGATCACACAACCTTAAAACAACTGAAAACTTACAAGTCCCTAGAAGTGTCTCTGATGACAATTGCACAGAACCCCTGAAGCTTACAACAGTACATCCTCCACACTGGAAGCAGAGCTCTACCTTAACAAAGCGTTAAAAAGTCAAGTGATTGGCTGGGAAAATGACCCAACAGCAGAAATAAACTCAAACTATGGAATCTTATTTTGGTGACAAAGAAGATCAAAACATACACTCAGAAGAAAACAACAAAATCAAAGCCTCCAAGAAAAATATGAATTGGTCTCAGGCCATGAAAGAGCTTAAAAAGCATTTTTAAAATCAAGAGAAGTAGAGGAAAATAGATCCAAGAGAGATAATTTTAAAATTATTGGAGTACCTGAAAGCCATGATATAAAAAAAAAGAGCCTAGACATTATCTTTCAAGAAATTCCAGAGTTCCCAGGTCAAGGAGGAAAATATTGCAAGCAACCAGAAACAATTCAAATAGTGTGGAAATACAATCAGGATAACACAAGATTTAGCAGCTTCTACATTAAGGGATTAGAATATGATATTCTGGAGGTCAAAAGAGCTAGAATTAAGACCAAGAATCACCTCCCCAGCAAAAAATTGATATTCAATGATGTAGAGGAATTTAGTGCATTCTTAATAAGCCAGAACTAAATAGAAAAATTGACTTTCAAAAACAAAACTCAAGAGAAGCATAAAATGGTAAACAGGAAAGAGAAATCATAAGGGACTTATTAAAGTTGAACTGTTTACATTCCTACATGGAAGGATGATATTTGTAACTCATGAGGCCTTTGTCATTTTCAGGGTAGTTGCAGGGAATATGTGTGTGTGTGTGTGTGTGTGTGTGTGTGTGTGTGTGCATATATATATATATATATATTAGAGGGCACAGGGTGAATTGAATATAAAGGGATGATATCTAAAAAATAAAATTAAGAGGTGAGAGAGGAATATAGTGGGAGAAAGAGAAAGGAAGAGGTAGAATGGGGTAAATTATCTCCAATAAAAGAGGCAAGAAAAAACTTTTACAGTGGAGGGGAAGAGGGGGTAGGTGAGAGAAAACGAGTGAAGATTCTCATCAGAATTGGCTTAAGGAAGGAATAACATACACACGCAATTGGGTATGGAAATCTATCTTACCCTATAGTAAAGTGGGGGGAAGGGGATAAGAGAGGGGAGGCAACAAAAGGGAGGGCAGATTGGGGGAGGGTTAATCAGAAGCAAATACTTTTGAGGAGGGACAGGGTCAAAGGAGAGAAAAGAATGGAGGGGGCAGGAGGAATGGAGGGAAATATAGTTAGTCTTTCACAACATGACTACTGTGGAAGTGTTTTGCATGACTATACATGTATAATTTATATTGAATTGCTTGCCCTCTTAGTAAATGTGGGTGGGAAGGGAGGAAGGGAGAGAATTTGGAACTCAAAGTTTTAAAAATGAATGTTAAAAACTTTTTACAAGCAACTTGGAAATAAGATACACAGGCAATGAGGTATAGAAATCTATCTTACCCTATAGGAAAATAGAAGGGGAAGAGGATAATAGAAGGGAGGGCAGATTGCGGGAAGGAATAACCAGAATGTACCCATCTTGGAGTGGGAGAGATGAGGAGAAACTTTGGAACTCAAAATCTTGTGGAAGCGAATGTTGAAAACTAAACTAAATAAATAAATAAAAGGAAAAAATAAACATTTTAAAAACCTACATTTCTAGCCTCATCTTATGTCATTCTCTAGAACATTCTTCATTCAATCAAACTGTATTGATCACCTTTCCCGAAACAATGTTCTATATTTTTCTGTTTCTACATTTCTCTCCCTTGATGCTTTTGTCCACACCATTTATTATGCCCCAAGTATCTTTCCCTCCTCCCCTTTCTATCCTCCACTTTTTGAATTTCTTCTCAGCTTTCAAGGGCCAACTCAAATGTTTCTTCCTCCACGAAGCCTCCTTTGATCTCTATCTCCTATCTCACACAACACTTCGTTTTGCAGCTTGTGTTGGATCCATCATACAGTACTCTGAATTCTTATTATTGATTTTGTTTCACATTCCATGAGTTCCTTCAGGGCTCATAGCTTATTTAACCTTCTGTCTCCCAATAGGCTTTGAACATAGTAGATAATAAATGTTCTTTGAATTAAAAAGTGAGTGCGAAAGCAGAGGCTGCTCCTACTCCTGGCTGATGGTAATTGAAGTAGGCAATACCAAGGGAGAAAAAAGGGAATTTAGGAGACTTTCAAATGCAGGAGGTGAAGTTGAATACCTCAAAATCTCATCATTCATTAAGTAGGTACTGTATCCAGGCCTTCACGTATAGATGTGGGTTGTACTTAGACTGTGGAAAACATCTTCTCTATTTTATTTGTATAAACTCTGCCCAGGTCAGATTTATTGCCTGAACTTAATAATGCCTGTGTAAGTATGAATGAGAACTATTCTCAGTATTGGAGAAGAAAGACTTTGGGCCAGGAAAAACAGGGCTGAAAATGCCCAGTTAGACAAAATTTTCTTCTAAGTGTCTAGTTTTCTATTCCTAGAAATGGTTGTTACATAATAGTTATATAGTTATATATAGATATGTGTAACACAGATATATATCTGTGTATCATATACAGTATGTGATTATATATGATATATAGTTAGATAACATCACTAAAAATAGCTGACATTTCCGTAGCACTTTAATGTATTCAAAGGAACTTAGAAGCATTGACTCTTTTGATAGCTCGATCAGGCCAATGCCATAAGGACCATGGCCCAAGATATAGATGGTTCTCAATTCCTATCATCCTCTTCCTGTTCCTCCTCTTTCTCATCCTTCTCTGTTCTTCTCTTCCGCTCTTTCTCTTCCTCCTCTCTTCTCTTCTGATTCTGCCTTTCATTCTTCCCCCTCTTCATTTTCTTACCCCCTGTCCCTTCAGCACCCGTATGTTATGGTAACTTCAAGTGGTTTGGAATGAAGCAACCCAAGAATCATTCTACAGCTAGTTACTTTTAATGACACATGAAACTTAGAAGGAAACTTCTGGTGAGATGAGCTCATTTAGTCAGACTGAGGTTTCTAAGTAACGTTAATTCATGTTCTCTGCATCTTTCTTGTTCTGTTTGTTTAAATTATGGGGAAAAAGAAAATTCATTTTCTAATCTTCCATTTCCTTTGGTTATGATTTGCCAAAGGCTTTCTATGAGTGTTTGACCGGGGATAGTGTTCAAATATGAGGCTACAGATCAAAAGGGACATTCCCAGAACTCTGGGACCCCCTACTTTCATGATTAAGATTTTCTTGACAGCTTTAATATGAATATCATTAGATATCCAACCTACTATAAAAGCTATCATCTGGGGCCTTCCCCATTGAAAACTGTCTGAACAAGCTACTTTTTGGATGCCTTATCCCTGCTTTGCGTGGTTCTTCTTCAAGTTCCTAATGACTTCATGCTATGCCCTCAAGTGTCTACAGGCCCACTCCTACCTGTCCCCCTCCCTATTATTGGGAAGTCATGGTCCTCTGCAGGTCAACCTATTTTTAGGCATTGAAGACTTTCTTGTACCCAAATCCTAAGCTTTCCTTCTATCCCATATATCCCCTACTTTCTTATCATAGTGCATTTTATTCTACCATTAGAGCCTCATTCTTTTGGCTTGGGCAGCTCCTATTTTAAAAGCTTTGGGTTGGGAAGGGAATTCTTCAACCACAATTAAATTATTAGTACCCTACTGTGATGTGGTATATTGAAAGCTTTTCTTCAGAGTTTCAGAGTTCTTAGGGAATATGAGATTTTCCTGTGGGTATTGAGTGTAATAAACCTTTATTAAGCACCTACTACATACCAGCCACTGTGCTAAGTATTTAATATATTATCTCATTTGATCTTCACAACAACCCTAGAATATGATTGCTGTTACTTTCCCCATTTTACGTTTGAGGCAACTGAGGCAGTCAGGTTAACTCACTTACCCAGGATAATAATAATGATAGTCATAACAGCTACCATTTATGTAGCACTTACTGTATGCCAAGAATTGTGCTAAGTACTTTGAGATTGTTATTTCAATGGATCCTCGCAACAGCCCTGCAAGATAAGTGCTATTAATTTTACAACTGAGGAAACTGAAGCAGAGATTAAGTGACTTTTCCAAGGTCGCACAGCTAATAAGTATCTGAGGCTGGATTTGAACTAATACCTCTCTGACTCCAGCCCTTGTGTTCTATCCACTGTACCTCTTAGATGCCCCTAAGGAAAGACTGAGTGTCCTTCTGAATCCAGGGGAAGTTATGCCTGAATGTTGCTGCAATGTGTAGCTCTCTACAACCTGGGCAGGGTCTGAGGTGCCTGGGTGCAAGCAGGATAGAGAGGTATCTGGTTGAAAGCTGGTCTTGCTGATAAATGATATCAGAAAACATTGATTTTTTTTTTGCCCTGTCACTATTTGGCAGAGTCCCCTATGACTAGCACAGTACATGTATAAACACTAAGGGGTATTTAGAAATTAACTACAGTCTCCTAGCTCTGAATAGAGATGTTTATTTCAATCGAAATATTCCTGCCACATTTTAATATAAGGAAATCAAATTTTATGACATAGATGAAATAAAAATAAATTCTGCCCCCATCTACAGCTGGCCCTGGAAGTATACATTAGTTTGCTCAGTGGCAACCAGGCGTTGAGCCATAAATGCCTTGTTGCAGAAAGCAGCAGATTCCTTCATGTCGTTATCATTTTTATCCATCATTTCTTGTTTATTTGGGTTTCATATGTAACTGACATCTATCCTACAGAAACACACAACCAACTATTATCCCACCTTTTTACAATATAATTCTAAATTTAAAAAATAAAGATATTATCTAAACACTTATTGAAGTATGAATGTACCCTAAATAAAGTAGTCCTCTTGAGTAATCAGAAACAAATGTGTTATGTGTGTGTATATATACAGCACTCCTCTAGCTTGGACTAGCATTTATACCACAAGCCCCTACTTGTACTTCCCAGTATCAGTCTGCCAGTAGACATAACTGGTTCTTAACAATTGCATTTTATAAGGTGGCATAATTAAAAATAGTAGCTATCCCTATACTAAGATGATGTCAAAATGGGTACATGATTTAGACATAAGGGATGATGCCATAAGCAAATTAGGAGAGCAAGGAATAGTTTACCTATGGTGAAGGGAAGAATTTATGACCAAACAACAGATAGAGAACATTATGAAATGCAAAATGATAATTTTCATCCCTTTAAATTTAAGTTTTTGCACAAACAAAGCCAATGCAACCAAGATTAGAAGGAAAGTAGAAAGGTGGGAAATAATTCTTGCAGCCAGTGTCTCTGATAAAGGCCTCATTTCCCAAATATATGGAAAACTGAGTCAAATTTATAAGAATACAAATCGTTCCCCAATTGATAAATGGTCAAGTGTTATGAACGGTAATTTTCAGATGAAGAAATTAAAGCTATCTATAATCATTTGGAAAAATGCTCTAACTCACTGCTGATTAGAGAAATTCAAAATAAAACAACTCTAAGGTACCACCTCATACCTATCAGGTTGGCTAAAATAACAAAACAGGAAAATGATAAATGTTGGATAAGATGTGGGAATATTAAAACTCTAATGAATTGTTGGTAGAGTTTTAAACTGATCCAACCATTCTGGAGAGCAATTTAGAACTATGCCCAAAGGGCTATAAAAATGTGCATATCCTTTGATTCAGCAATTCCACTACTAGTCCTATATCACAAAGAGATCATTGAAAAATGGAAAAGGACCCACATGTACAAAAATATTTATAGCAGCTCTTTTTGTGGTAGCCAAGAATTAGAAATTGAGGGGATACCCATCAATTGGGGAATGGCTGAACAAGTTATGGTATATGAATGCAATGGAATGCTACTGTTCTATAAGAATTGATGAGCAAGCAGATTTCAGAAAAACCTGGAAAGACTTAGATGAATTGATACTGAGTGAAGTGACCAGAACCAGGAGAACATTGTATACGGCAACAGCAACATTGTATGATTATTAACTATGATAGACTTAGCTCTTCTCATCAATATAATGATCCAAGACAATTCCAAAAGACACATCCAAAGAAAAGGCTATGGAGTCTGAATGCAGATCAAAGCATATTATTTTAACTTTTTTTCTTTTTTGTTTTTTCTTCTCATGTTTTTTTTTCTTTTTGTTCTGATTCTTCTTTCACAACCTCACTAACGTGGAGATATGTTTAACATGATTGTACATGTATAGCCTATATCAGATTGTTTGCTGTCTTGGGGAGGAAGGAGAGAAATTTGGAACTCAAAATTTTTCAAAATGAATGTTGAAAACTACCTTTACATGTAATTGGAAAAAAATAAAATACTACTAAGGAAAAAATAATAGCCTTAAAACATTTTACATACACATATACCTGTGGTGCATAGTATCCAAGGGTGTTCTCTAATTTAAAGTGTAATGTTGTTTAGGCATCTGTATACGATGTACTGTGTTTCCCCATGTATAAGATGCACCTTAATTTTGGGGCCTGAAATTTGAAAAAAAAGTATTATGCAAACTTATTGAACTCAAGTTTTATTCACTTGCTCATAGCTTTCAGGCATCTTTTGGGCAAGTCTAGTGCATGTACGCATGCTTAGTCCATTGCATTTCATGAACCTGAAGCACCAATTGTGTCCTCCTTTGAAATCAGTAACTTCTTTTCCATCAACAATTCTTCTTGCCTCATGCTGAACCATCTTTGCAGACCCAGGAATTCCAATCGCCCTTTGTTCTTCAATCCATATCTTCAATTCCCTCTCTAAATCAGGCCATTTTGCTGACTTGCCTCTCATGGCCTTCTTCTGCCTTGGCATTTTCAGTAGGGTTTCTTCTTCCTGTAGCCAGTCTCGGATTGTTTTCTCAGTTGGAGGAGGACCAAACTTACATTCAGCAGCACGACTTCCATTCACTTTTGCAAACTGGATCACTTTTAACTTGAATTCAGCACTGTATGAAAATCTTTTCTGAGCCATTTCTGGGCAGAATGTGGCAAAACGTAACCTAACACACTGGTAACAAATGCAAAACATTGAGCACAAAGACAACAAGCACGAAAAAGTGGGAAATGCAAGTAAAAAAATCTACAACCACTGTATAAGACGCACCTAGTTTTTAGACCTCAAATTTTTCGAAAAAGGTATGTCTTATACATGGGGAAATATGTTAAGTCTTGCAAAGGTAATTCACAGCTCCAGCTTCTGCAGGGACTGAAAGTTCTCTCTGTAGAATCTTCTCAAAGCTCTCCTTCTCTTCAGGTTCTCTGCTAGGCTTGTTTTTCAGGTCAGTTCCCAGATTCTTGTTCCTTTCTGTTAGAAACATACTCACATTGTCTGGGAATAAGCAAGACTCATTGGGAAGTCAGGAACATTTTAATTATAATTTACACTTATTCCCCCTGAATAAATGGGTACCTCCCCTGAACAGAGTACAGGAGAAAGTACAAAGGACTCAGATGGGATGCCAGGCCTTTAATAGACCCTCACCTTGAATCTCCCGCCAGGCTCTTCATTGGCCAGATACAACCCCATGACTGCCTACGTCATGCTCTCCTCAAATGGCTCATTTAAGCATGCGTACAAGCCTCTGACCTTTCACCTGACTGACTTGAGGCCTGGTTTCTGCTAAAGCTGGGGTGGGGGGGGGGAAGTACACCTTCAGTTCTGTGGAAACAAAACTCCTCCTCCCATTTCTTACACTTTCTATAGCTTGATTCTCAGTTGTCAGAGGCAGCTGTCTCCAGAGCCCACTCTTGTCTACTGTCAGCTATATTCTCTGCATTGTTTCTCAGAACTGCTGCCTCCTGCCTTTAACTACATTTGTCTGCATTGTGTGATTCTGCTCCCTCCATTGTGCCTCTTGAACTCATTAACACTTGGACTGCTACACTGGCAGTCTCCCTCCAGGCAAGTCACTAACAGATAGCATGGCCAATGGGGAGAGGTGAGAGAGAGAGATTCTCTTTTTTGCCCATGCAAGAGTCTCCTTCACAAAGTACTCGTGAGCCTGCTTTTCCATCTTGGAACTCCCTCTAGGACTTAACTGTTTAATACCTGGCAATGACAATATTTGATCCAATGAAGCATCTTATTTTGTTTCTAAATGATGGAGGGGTAGTACCTGGACCCCAAAAAGCAAAGACATGCTTCTGGAAGCAACCCAGGATCCCATCAAGCCCCACGCCCTCCTGTGAGAAAATCTTTCCCTGTTACAGACACACATTCCGACCTAACCCTGTAATTCCTTTGATAAAAGGCTATCAGTGCAGGCACGGTGGTGCCTGGCCCAAGGACTCTTTCCTTGGCACCAGATACTTAAGGACCATACTGTGGCAACCCTTCTATCTTGTCCCCTCAACAAAGTTGTCTGTTGACTTCCTGAGTTTTCCTAAACATTCCAGCAGCTCAGCACCCAGACTACTTCCATTTGTTGACTACTCCCTAATCCTTCCACCACCCACACCCCCGCATCACCTAATTGTCATACTTGGCATCTTTTCAGTGTCCCTTTTCCACATGAGCATTAACATCACCCTCATTAAGTTTCAAGTTCCGTAAGCAACTTCACTGGCTTCTCTTGGCATCACAACTAACTTTTCCACTTGACTGAAATACGGTTTGAGTGCATGAATTCATTCTAGGTAACTTTACCTTATACCCTGACATTTTGGGATCCCAGTACCCCTAAACCATATCAGCATCCCTAAACCACATCATATTGGTGGCCCATACAGGGACCTGTCTGAAACCCTCAAACCATCCTTCAGTGAAGAAGGGTGAGATTAGGAAGTGGTTAGCATATGCAAATAGTCTGGGTGCTGGGTTGCTGGAATGTATGGGAAAACTTAGGGAGTCAACAGAGATAATAACTTTAATAATAATTAATAATTAACTTTGTTGAGGAGACAAGAGAGAAAGGTTGCTAGAGCATGGTTCTTGGGGATCTGGGCCAGCCACCATTGTGCCTGGACTGATAGCCTTTTGTCAAAGGAATTACAGGGTTAGATCTGCAACAGGGAAAGATTTTCTCATGGGGACAGAGCAGGGGAAGCTTGCTGGGATTCTGGGTTGCTTCCAGAGGCATGGTCTTTACCTTTTAGGGTCCAGGTCCCACCACCCCATCAATGGGATCATTGGTTGCAGCTGAAATTTTCAGTTATTTAATTCTTATCTATGGCTATTCCCTTTGACTAGGTCAAAGGAGTTGGGGAGAGGGGAAAATCACATCTTCTATCCTTTACATGTACATTGCAGAAATAATCTATATCAAATATCAAGCTACTTGCCCAACAGGCTCAGGTATTTCTGTTTAGAGAGTCAAATATAGCTCATGATACTGGTAGCAGTATTTGTAATATTTTCAGGGCAGTTACCAGGGCTGAAGGTGACTTTGGTGTGGTGTCTTTACTTATAGATAGGAAGCAGAGACTTAGGTCTCTTTCCCAGACTCCTCTACCCAACCATCCCAGGTAGCAACCAACATACTGGGTTTTTCCCGTTTTATCTTTCTCTTGTCTTACCCTGTCAGAAATTGGCAATCCAAAGAAACATTATTAAGCACCTATTAGATACAAGTTGCTGTGTTAGGTACTGGGGATATAAAGGTAAAATTAAATATAGTAGCTCCCCATAAGGAAGTACAATCTACTGGGGGATACGTATGTATACTTATAATAAAATGCTTTTCTATTTTAGGCATAGCCCTGTGTTATATTGGGAGACCATAGAGTGAGGATGAGTGTATTTGAGCCTTTGAGAGGATGAATGTAAAAAGATCTGGTCATAATAATATGGATGAGAACAAATAGGAATAAATGTAACCTCTGAGTAAAGATTGAAGCATATTTTTTCTCTTTATTTTTCTTGGGTTTTTTTTCCAATATTGCTAATGTGGGAAAATGTTTTGCATGACTTCATATTGTAATGACTATTGTGTTTCTTTGCCTTCTCAGTGGTTGTGGGGAGGGTGAGGGAGAGAATTTGAAACTGAAAATAAAAGTAAAATTAACTCCAAAAAAGAGGCCTCCCGCATCATAAATAAATAAGCCAACAATAGTTAATAGGAATATGTTCTGGATTCATCTATCCCTATCATTGAACACTGATTCAACCAGTGTGGGGGATCAACATCGGCCCAACAAGGCAAGTAGATCTTACCAGAAGCAATTTCTCCACTGTCAAGATCTGAAGATTTCTGAGCTAAGTAAGGGTATCTAAGGATGCAGAGAAAAAAATCCATCGACATTTTTCCTACAATGATCTATTAAGAATCTCACCATCATAAAGAGAGCAAGAAATATCCAGATTCACGAGAAGAGACTTTTCGTATGATAGGACCTGAAAACTGTTCTCTATTTGGCAAGATTGTCTGACTGCAGAAAGTCATCAAGGATAAAGTGCTTGGTTTCTATGTAGAAACGATAATGAAGGTGCTGTGTTATAAACCATATAACAACATTGCCATGAGTTGATTGTCTCTCATTTATCTCTCTCCCCTCTTCGTTGGTAGCATCTTCTTTACTACCTCCAGGGAGATCCCTATTTGTGCTTGAATCTATCAGATCTTTGTTGGTACCTGTGATCAACCCTGGTGCCGCCAAATCCTTGGATATTTGCATTTGAATGATGGTGCTCAGAGATAATGACACCGTAGCCACCACTTGATCACAGAAATATGATTCTGCTCTATCTTGGTTATCCTTCTTACTTGTCTGATTGGTCTTTTTTTTCTAGTTTTTCATCCCTAGGATGCCTTTCAATTGTGGTTATTTCTCAAAACTGTCTTTGGTTCTATTCTCTATTCTGCCCTCTTAGTGATACTAAGAGCTCCCAAAGGTCTATTCATTTCCTTCTCTTTCTTACTTATCTAGACACTGCTAAGTAGTTGACACTCCAAATCAATTTATTCACCCTCAGATCTCTATTGAGCTCCAATTTTCTACTTGATACTCTCCCTGGTGTCCTTTTGGTATCTCAAACTTAACATGACTAGGACAGAACTCATTTTTTTAGCCTAAACCACCCCCTGTTCTTGAACTTCCTCATCAAACATGTGAGTGGGAGTAATCTGTAATGAGACTTCAAAAATAGACTGGCAATAGAATGTAAATGTATTTTGTCCTAAAGGCAATAAGGAGCCCCAGAGCAGGGGAGTGTTATGGTCAAATTTGTCCCTTAGTTATATTAATTTTGTAGCTGTATGGAAGGTAGATTAGAGACTAAAGTGATTGGCGGCCGAGGATACAAATTACAAAGACATTGCAGTCATCTGGGGTAGCATGATGACAGCCCAAAATAGGCTAGTGATTGTGAGTGTAAGTAGATGTGATTGATATTCTGGAAGACCGATCTGTAGACTTAGAATCTGATTGGATGTCTCTGGAAGAGCAAAAGTAAAAGGTCGGGAATGACTGAGATTGCAAACCTGGATATCTAGCAGGATGCCAGTTCCCTTGACAGAAATAAGGAGGCTAAGAAAACTGATGGGTTTAGAGAGAAAAGCAAATGTTGAGTTTGAGATAGACAAGGGAAATAAACCTGGAAATATCCAATAGATAATTGATGATGCAGGACTAATGCTCAATAGGATTAAGCCTAGGGATGGACATATACATCTGTTAAGTCATCTGCATAAATATGACCATTGAACCAATGAAACCAGATGAAAACACATTGCAAAAGGACTCAGACAATTGCCTTTGAGTATACCTACATCATCTACACTATATGGCTGATGATCAGCAAAGCAGACTGGGAAAGAATAATGGGTAGGAGAAGAAACAAAAAAGTCACTGTCATGAAAAATTAGAATGCAGCAGGGCATCGACACCATCAAATGCTAGACTGTTCAAGAAGGTTAAGGACTGAAAATAGTCTATGGGATTTGGTAACTAAGAGATCACTAAGATCTTTGGAGGGAGCATTTTCAATTGAATAATGAGGTCAGAGGCCCAATTTCTTGAGGTTGAGAATCAAGTACATGGAGAAGAAATGTAGGCAATAAGTGGAGATAATTTTTCCTAAGATTTTTGCTGTGAAAAGGAAGATACATATAGAACAACAAAGCTTGAGATGGTTACAGGGTCAAGTGAAGGGTTTTTATTGCTGTTGTTAGTGTTGTAATGATGGGGGAAACCTATGCAAGTTTGTAGGCAATAGGGAAGGAGCCAGAAGGTGGAAAAGATTGAAAATGTAAAAAGCGATGCTCGTTGGGCAGTGGGTAGGAGTTAGGGTATATATGAGGAAAGATTGGCATTTTCATGAAGAAGATAGGAGGTAGAATGAGGTGAAGATTTATGTTAAGGGCATTGTAAAGGGAAAACTCTTCGTTATATATTCCAGTAAATGGGGAGGTTAATGGGTTGTGATGTCAAGGGGTTTTGAGATAAAGCTGAAGCAGAAAAGGGGCTCACTTTATTTCCTCAGTAAAGTAGTGAATGATGTTCTTAGCAGAGGGAGAGGGCAGAGAGGGTAGTTTTGAGGATTTGAAGAGAGAATAGAAAATATGAAACAGTCATTGCAAGGAATGTAGTAGGGAATGAATTATAGAAAAATTAACAGATTTGCCTTGTGGTACTGAGGATCCAATTGAGAGTAGGCAACATCATTTTCTAGTGAACCCAGTCAGTAAACTTTTTTGACTTCCTCCAGTGTGGTTCAGCTGTTTGTGAGTAGGAGTGGAGGAGGTAAATACTAAAGTTATTCCAGGGTTGGGATTTGGCAAGTTATAAGTCATTATAGGACAAGGCAACAAGGAATTTGAGAGTAGAAAAGAATGCAAATTGGACTATTTCCTGTAGTACCCTTTCTGTCATTCATGCTGTAGAATAAGAAACTAAACATTCACTCTGAAGAGATTTCTCTTTCTCTTTGCCTCGTGGGTTGCTATAACTCTGCTGCTAACTCAGGAGATAACTCCCAAGTTCTCATAGAATCAAATAAAGAATTTGCATCAGTCTTATCACCTATACAATTCCTGGAAGAAAAATCATTTCATGGGACACTTGGCCTTCCTTGGAGTATTCATGAAAAGCAAAAGACCTACCAATGAAAATGACTTCAGCTTGTGCATCAATATCTTTCAAAGAGTGACGAAATAACATGTCACAGACAAAAGAGCAAAGGATTGAAAGTCATAGGACCTGAGTTCAAATCCCACCTCTGATACTTTCTATTTATGTGAACAAGTTCCTCATCCTCATCCCCATACACTCTCCTCAAGTGTAAAATGAGGATATTGGCCTTGATAGCCTCTCAGATCTCTTATCATTCAAAATCCATGTCCCTATGGTCCTGACCCAATAAATCTCCAACAATTCAAAAAGATCTTCTTCTCCAAGTCCACATATGCCCTGATACATTGTGTCTTCATGTGAAAGTGGTAATAGTGGAAGAACATTAAAAACATGCTGGAAAACATGGGTGGGCATCAAAATGTGAAATATTTCAGGCCTTATCCATTCCTCAGAAGCTTTGGGCCAGTAACAGTGTTTCCCAAAAGACAATAAACATCAGATTATGCAGTAAAGGACACGCAACCTGTAGCAGGTCAGAGGTATGAGTTCAACCAGGGCCAGAGCAGTTCGGTGTATCAGCATAAAGTAGTTGAGACTCGGTTTTCCTGCACACGTGGAAGGTACATGTGGTGATATTAATTATTCCCCAGCCAGACTGTGAGTCAAGTGCCCCTGTGGCACATTGGGGGAGAAGTAATTAGAAAGAGCTGTTGCTCCCTTACTAAGCTCATCTCATCAATGAATAACTTAACCAGAAAAGCATGTGCTCCTTGTTACACATGCAGGGCACTGTTGGCACAACCAGGGAGCTCCTCATCAGGAATTAATCAGAATAACAGCACTCTGAGAACGAGAAGGCGATTGGAATTGAAAATAAAAGCAAATAGATTTCTGGAAGCAGTTCTCCCAAACAGTCTACTTACGCTTGTTTACATAATGAATCCATCACTTAACACCCTCAAGAGATTGGATAATTAAGCAGGAAACAAGTTATACTTATTAATGTACTTTCAAGATCCATTAAATTATCCCCTCTGCAGACACTAAACCTGGGATTGCAGATTACGGGCTGCGGTTTGACATGGAAAAATTACTCGGCACTCTCATACCATGTAGGTAAGGGAATAAAAAGGGCTGGCATGTTTATCCCTGATGACTTAATTCCTTGATGTCTTTCTTGATGAAATTTGAACACCAGTGTCTCGATGAGTCATTGCTTCTGGGGGTGAGATGATGTATAACCAAAATAAACAGAGTGCTCCTGTGCCTGGAATCTATAAGGCCCAAGTTCATACCTAACCTAAGACACTTCTTAGTTGCGTGTTCCTGGCCAAGGCATTTATCCCATTCAGTCTATATTTCCTCACAGGTAAAATAGGAATAACTATGGCATCTACCAAGAAAAACACATGTAACAAAATAATTTAGCCTGTTATCTAGAGCTTATTAAAAGGGATAGGTGAGGGCAGGGGAAGAACTAGAAAGAAAAGAAAATCTGTATAAGTTAAATTATCGATTTTCAAGTAAGTAAACAACACAGGAATAATTAGAGATTTCTTTCTAAAAATAGAGGGCAGATTAAAATGAAAATAAACTTAATGAAATCAGAGAAGTGTCACTGTTTATATTCTCAACCCTTCTCTATAGGAGAACCAAGCTATTTTGTGTGACTGACATACAGAATGGGAAGATATATAAAAAGGTAGGGGGAAGTAGAAGATCATGTGTGATAATAAAAAACAACTAAATGACTGAACAACTAAAGAAGACAGCGCACAGAGCCAAGTCAAGGAGACCTGAGTTCAAATTCAGCCCCAGACATTTACTACATGTGGTACACTAGGCAAGTCACTTAATCACTGTCTCCCTCAGTTTTCTCGACAATAGTACGGGGATAATAATAGCACCTGTCTCCTAGAGTTGTTTGTGATGGTCCAAAGAAATGATTGCCTGACTCTTTGCAAATTTTAAAATGCTACATTAATTCTAAACATTATTGTGATTATTATGTGATATATATATGTTTTTTCATCTTCACGTTCTTAAGAACATGAACATAATTTCTCAGAGCTCTCTAAATCAGAGTGACTGATAGGATCCAGAAAGTGGTTCTATTGGAATGTCCACATGATCCAGCAGGCTAGCATTTCTTCATCAATGATGCCCAGGGACATTCTGTCCAGATGATAGATGAGGAATGGGGGGGTACAGTTCTAGAAAAACAGAACTGGGTGCGCCATGTGAAGAGAGAGATTGACACGTAGGAACTTGTCCAATGGAAGGTGACACATCTAGAGGCAATTCAATAGCAAACATGTCCCAGCACTTAAAACAAGCAGGTTCTGACGCCCATCTTGATTCACAAAGAAACGAAGGTGAATAAGATGACCAATCACATTTATTAAATACCTCCTTGTGTCAGATGCCATGTTGGGCAGTATAGATACAAAGAAAGAGATAAATAGTGCTTGCCCTCAGTGAGCTTATGTTGAAGTCTCTTTCCTGCACTGCTGCCTCCTGTGGGAAGAGCGAAATGCCATTCTATGGTTCACCAGTCATGGGCTTTTGGGGTAAGGGTACACCATTCCATCCCACCAGGTTTTCTCTTATTCTCCTACTTCCCACTGGAAGCAAAGAAAAACCATCACCTCCCAACATTTGGTCCTTCGCCTAAATTGCCTAGACCAGACTCCTGTGGAAAATGAAAACCTACCTGAACTCCTTCCTCAATTCCTTCATACCCTCTTCATCCCAGTGATTTTTAACCCCCAGCTATCATCATTGAAATCATCTTGTCTATCACCCATTGCCTATTTCCCCTACTTCCGCTCTTCCTCATCTCACATCACCAAACACCCTTATTTCCTTCCTGACCCTTGTCCCATATGAAGAGGTGGCTCTTCTTGACAAAGTAAATCCCTCTACATGTAAAAGCAATCCCACTTTCTCTATTATATTGTCCCTTCTATCATCCCCATTTTCTTAATTATCTTCAGTCTCTTTCTACCTAGCTGCTTCCCTCCTGCCTACAAACGTAACTATGTCCTCTCCATCCTCAAAAAAACAAACAAACCCAAACCTCTTTTGATCTATCAGTCTCATAGCTCTTCTTTCTCTCTCTGTCACTGCGTCTCTGCTCTCTCTCTCTCTCTCTCTCTCTCTCTCTCTCTCTCTCTCTCTCTCCGCTAAACTAGAGAAGGCCTTCTACGATAGGTACCTGTACTTCTTTTCCTCTTTTTTTTAAACTTTCTACAATCCTTTTTTTATCCTTTGACTGAAACCGCTCTTTCCAAAGTTACCACTGACCTCTTAATTACCAAGTCTAAGAGACTTTTTAAAAATTTTTATCCTTGCCCTCTTAGCTGCCTTTGACTTGTTGATCACACTCTTCCTCTTCATATTCTCTTCTCTCTAGGTTTCCATGACACTGCTATATCCTGGGTCTCATATCTGTCTGACTTCCTTCTTAGACTCCTTTGCTGGACCTTTGTCCAGATAAATCCTGCTAATCATCGGTGTTCCCCAGCTCCCTATCCTGTCCTTTCTCTTCACTCTATGTACTATTTTACTTGGTTAGCCCTTCAGCTCCCATGGATTCAATTATTATCTCTATCCTGATGATTCTCACAGCTTCTTATCTAGTCCTTACCTCTCTCCTAACCATCAGACTTGAAACTCCGAGCACCAAAGAGATGTCTTAAACTAGATGTAATACGCAGGCATCTTAAACTCGTTATGTCTAAAACCAAACTCATTATTTTTCAGTCCAAATTCTCTCCCCAATCACTATCAAAGGCACCACTATCATCTCAAGCCAGTCACTCATACTCACAATTCAGGTATCATCCTCAACTCTACTCTCTCACACACCCCCTCCATATCCACCTCTTGTCAATACCTGCTGATTTTACCTTCATAAAACTTTCCATGATGCCCTTCTGTACTGACTCTGCTATAACCCTGTTATATCCCTCATCACCTCACACCTGTACTAATTGTTGCTCCAGACAACTTTTCATCTACCTGCTTCAAGTTTCTCTCCATACCAGTTCATCCTTCACTCACTTGCCAAAGTAATTTTCCTAAAGTTTAGGTCTGACCATGTTACCCTCCTACTCAATAAACTCCGGTGAAGTCTTTTGTTTGGCATTCAAAGCCTTCCTCCCCTACCTTTCCAATCTTCTTATTCATTACTCCTTTTTCCCGGACTCTTTGATCCAGTGACACCCATTTCCTTCCTATTCCTCAAATAAAACACTCCATCTTCTTACTCTGTGTATTTTCTCTGACTGTTCCCCACGCCTAAAATGTTCCCTCCTCATTTCTACCTCCTGGCTTCCTTCCAATCTCAGCTAAAATCCCACCTTCCACAGGAAACCTTTCACAATTCCTTTTAATCATACTAGTTTTCCTCTATTGAATATCTGGCATGATCTGGTACATTACAGATGATTAATAAATGCTTATTAGCTAATCGACTAGATATTTCCTGAGGCCCTTTCAAACTTTGACACTGTGATTTTAGCACTCACTTTCTGGGACATTTATTTCATAATTTGATTATACCCTATGTATAATATAGCATATATATCCTATATGTGATTATGTCCCATTTTCTAATTGTTTCACACATACATGGCTCATTTATCCAGCCAAACTGAGCTCCCCAGGCACAGAAACAATGTATACTTTCTCCTCAACACTACAGCCCAACACTGTACTAGGTACTCAGTAGATAATCAGTCAATGCTCCTTTTTTTGAAATTCCTTCTATGTCTCTCCTTAGGAACACATTTTCTCATTTTCATGGAGTATTTTGATATCAATCTGCTAAAATTGTTCACAGGCTAATGTCACACAAAAAGAGAAGAGAAGATATGCCTTTGATTGTCCGTTCCACGTATCTCTCTGACTTCTACAGGCTCATATAGAGAGCCAAAGACTAAACTCTTTCACTTACTATTTGAAGCAGAAATGCAAAAGGAAATATCAGTGGTCTTTTCACTCCTGGTTACACTTGGGCCCACTTTACCTGACAGCACCTCATCTAGATAGGTGATCTATGCCAAGACGAGCCTGAGGAGACCCCCTTATTTAAAAAAAATGCTCCCATTTCTCCTCCTAGCCTGCCAACATGTCAACACTATACTTTTATTCTAATGAAGGTACCTCTGTAGGCTTATCTTTTAAGAGGCATACAGTCTTTTGAAGATTCAAACCTTTGTGTGGATTTTCAGTCTTTTACTCCTGAGTCTGAATGGGAGGGTGGTTAGGAAGTCGTGTGGGCCCTGAGGCTCTAGAAGAGAAAAGAGCTGAAAGTGGGGAGAGTGGTGTACAAAAAGAAATTGTCGAGAGGAAGCATGAAAATCTGATTTTACCCACTTCACAATTTGGCCAGCATCACATCCTAGGTAAGGAACCGAGTCCGAAACAAGTGTCATTTAGAGAGTTGGGGTAGATAAACCCTTAAGATAGCCTGTCCTGAGTGCCCCAAATCCTGGGTTTTGTTAGTATTAACCGCTGCATTCATGATGTATTCAGCGCCTACCATTAGATCGTGAACAGCCCTTCCTTTCTTTGTGGATTCCCTAGGGATCCAGCAATCTTTAAGGTATTAAATTGCTTCCCAGAGTTAAACACAGCCCTTTCTCTCACTTAGAAAGCATTGCTGCTGACTTATTAGGGGATTTACAGAGAAAGGTTTCTTGAAGTTCCCAGCACGTAATGCTGAGGATTTACAAATTGCATTAATATTAAAGTCAAAGCATAAATTTTTATGTGGCCTCAGAAATCACTTTCCTGTGCAGCCTGTGCAGTGTCATTGCTGATCCAGGCCAAAGGCAAACCCAATGAAGTTGTGTTGGAAAACACCCACCCCACCCGCAGGTGAGAGTTCACTCCCCAGTGCAAGGGGCTGCCTCAATGTCTTCCCTGCAGTGGATGATAAATAGTCTGATTTTCTGAAATATTGAAGGCAATAGTGGCCAATTAAAAGGAAATAACTGTTATTGAATTCCTCTTGGAGTTTAGCCGGTAATTAGTTGTGAAGCTACTTGGTGCAAGGAAAATTGAACTGAATCTGTAGCTGCAGGATCTGGGTTTGAAACCCAACTCTGTCACTTGCTCCCTATTTCAATGAGGTCAGACGAGTCACGTAAACTCCCTGTGCCTCAGTTTCCTCACCTATAAATGAGAGAGGTGGAATTATCCTCTAAATTCTCTTCTAATCTTTAAATCTACAGTCCTATGATTTTTAAAAAATTTTAAAGATATTCTCAGAGATCATATATATATTTGGGGAATTAAATATTAAGTATCCGTCCTATAGCAACCAGTAGATTACTTTGATAATATGTTCCAAGTGGTATGTTCTAGTGAATAGTGTTGGATTTCAAGTCAAGAGGCCTGGGTCTGAATCCTGTCTCAGAAGTTTTCTAACTTTATACCTGTGGGTAAGCCACTTAAATTTTGCACACCTTAGTCTCCCCATCTTCAAAATGGGATTAATAAAAACCTGGACTCCCCACTTCACAAGATTGTTTTGAAGAATGTTTGTTACCGGTGTTTATAAGGTCTACCATGTTGAGTTGTTCTTTGTCTAGTGCCCTCATGACCTCTGTCATCCCTCTCTCCTTCCCTCCATCTGTGAGTCCGGGGCCACTTGAGCTTCAGCCTGGGAAGGGAAAGAGGAATGGTAGTGAATGGGATGGATAATTGTGAAGACTTCACAGGGTATGTCTAAAGGAG
The DNA here is from genome assembly GCF_011100635.1 of Trichosurus vulpecula. NCBI lineage: Eukaryota > Metazoa > Chordata > Mammalia > Diprotodontia > Phalangeridae > Trichosurus > Trichosurus vulpecula. The sequence goes on along the minus strand of NC_050575.1, from coordinate 25,583,584 downwards.
TAGGAGAGGTTTGGGATTTGGCCTTGTGATTCTGGAAGGTCAGGGCCTGGAGCTGTGGGCATGCCCTTCCCCCTCTCTCTTAGATGTTAGAAGATAATGAACTTCCTGTGAGCTATTTGTTCTCTGCTCCAGGAAGGTCTCTTCTCCCCCCTACCCCATTTCTTCTCCTAGACTTTCAGACACCACCTCAGCAGTTGAGTTCTGATAGGGAAAACCTGAATGGACCAGATCAACCTTGGTCCTGTCTAGTTTTCGCGCCTAGACTGTAAGCCCACCTCCCAGCCAATGGTGAGAAAGGATAGAGGTGGGTGGGAATCTTTTCATTAAAGAGTATAAATTAAGGCAGGTTCCCTTTTACCTCACCTCCTCCATTATGGAGGTGTGCCCAAATCTTGCAAGGTTCGTAAAATAAATTTACTTTGTTTCTCCTAAAGATGTCTCTCCTATTACTTAAAAATCCTGTCCCACACAGTAGTCAGTTCTATGGAGGCACCATCACATTGGGGTATCACTGAGGACAAAGAGACAGAAAGAAGGGGTACTTGCCTCTGGAACTCAGAACTGCTAGAAGAACTCACAGGGGAAAGAAAAGGTTAAATGATTAGCAACGTTTCTCTCTGGTCCTGGTCTGGCCTTACCTATACCTTTACTCTGCAAGAATGAAACAGCTACTATAGGAAGCAGCTGAACATAGCTGCCAGGGAAAAGACACTGAATGACAAAGTATTGGCTTCTTGTTGTTCAGTCACGTCCAACTCTTTGCAAACCCATTTGAGGTTTTCTTGGCAAAGATACTGGAGTGGTTCGCTATTTCCTTTGTCAGCTCATTTTACAGATGAAGAAACTGAGGCAAATAAGGTTAAGTGGCCCACCCTAGATCACACAGCTAATAAGTATCTAAGGTTTGATTTGAACTCAAATCCTCAACTAGGTGCTGTAGTGGTTAAAGCATCATGCCTGGCATCAGAAAGACCTGATTTCAGTGGCCTCAAGACACTTGCTAGCTCTGTGACCCGGGGCAAGTCACTTAAACCTGTTTGCCTCAGTTTCATCATCAATAAAAGGAACTGGAGAAGGAAATGGCAAATCATTTCAGTATCTTTGCCAAAAAAAAAACCCCAAAACCCAAAGAGGTCACCAATAGTCAGATACTACTAAAAATGGCCAAACAACAGTAACCTCCAGATCCCAGGTCAGGCTCTCTATCCACTGGGCTACTTACTGCCCTAAAGTACTGGCTGTCCAGCCCATACCAGATTCCAAGTCTATGCTCTCTGGTCCAGTCCCTGGAGAAATGTTTTTATGCCTACCAAAGTTGTCCAGTACTCTTCTGGAGTACCTCTCTAAATACAAACCTACTGAATTTAGGCCCAGGGGATTTTGCATTTTACCATTTTTTCTCCCTCAATCACATTCATTGCAGTTAGACCTCACTTTACCCAAGGTAAGAAAAAAGATGACCGCTTTGAACAGGAATGTGTCCTTCATCTAGAAGTCACTTTATATTATGTAAGAGTCTGCAAAATTAATGGGATCTTCGATTTAGAGCTGAATGGCTCCTTGGAGTCTTATTCCCTTATTTTATAGATGAGTAAGTTGAAGACCAAGGAGATTAGATAATAAGCCCAAGGAGTAGAGGTAGTAAAGTTGAGAAGTTCCATTTGAATCTACATCTTTTAACACCAGAAACAGTGCTCTCTTCACTTGACCACACGGGCTCCAATTGTTTCTCCTAAATGTTACTAAAAGTTGAATATTTAATTCAACTTGAGGTCATAGATTTTACGAAAGGGACATCACAGCCCATCTTGGTTTGTTTACTTGGATTTAAAAGGGACACCTCCATGACCATCTGGCCCAATTACCTCATTCAATAGATGAGGAATCTGAGTGGTCAGGGAAGGTGTGACTTGCCCAAGATTAAATAGACACTGTTCTTAAAGACTGGATTTTAACTTAAGCCATTTGACACCAGAGACACTGAGCTATCCACTGGACCTATTGAGTGTCTGAGTCATTGGGCTGTAATCTCTTCACTGGTTCATATTGTGTTCCAATTTTGCTCCACTACTCACTACCTGTTCATATCCCCTCTCTTGGTTTTGGTGTCTTCATGTTATGGGCTAGTGTTAGGCCAGTTGACTTTTAAGGTCTTTTCCATTAAAATCCATGGTTTTATGATCCAACATCCATCACTGAACCAGAGTTCAGTTGGAAAGGACCTCAAGGAGTATCTAAGAGGACTTAGATAGGACTCCTTGTTACAACATGCCCTCCCCTCCCCCTCCCCCCCCTCCTCCTTGATGTCCTGATGAACCTGTGATTTCACTGGTGGATAGAGATCTCAGGGAAGAACTTCCTTGATCAGAGCAGGTCAGAATCTTTTCTGCAAATTCTAGTCTTAGAGCCTAGCAATCTAGAGCACTGAGGTTAGATCACTTGTCCAGTTTCACAGAGGTATTAAATTATCAAAAGTGGGGACTTCCACATGTGTCTTTGGGGGGGGGGGGTCCCAAGGCCAAAGTTCTACCTATTGTACTATGCTGCCTCCTGTAAATTTCCTCTTTAAAACATGACAACTGACTGGCATTGAACATGATATTTCAGATGTGTTATCAGCTGTATAGACTATAATTTCCTTTGGGTCATTTGTTCGGTTGTTTTCAGTTACGTGTTGGCTAAGCTTTCCTTCCAAGTTAGCAACAAACTCTTCAGGCGGGGAGAAGTGCTCTACTCTGTTAAAATTAAGTCTTCTGGTAGTCATCTTGCCTTGAGGCCATCTCTTTTGTTGAATATGGACATTTAGCTTGGAGAGAATAAGTCTATGATTGGTCCAGCACTCAGTGCTATAGATCATCCTCATCATTCTCACATCCTGCCTGTCTCTCATCCTTACAATGATATCGTCTATTAAATGCCAATGTTTGCTGTGAGGGTGCATCCACAAAGTGCACCCAATCTCTTAGAAGCATTTCAAATGCCATATACCCCAGCCCCCTTCTTCTCACAACTCATGTTGCACCAAGCACTGGATCTGGCATCAAAAGACATCACTTCAAATCACATCTGTCTCTTATGTGCTGCTTGTTTGACCTTACTCCAATCACCTAACTTCTTTGGGCCTCAGTTTCTTTTTCTGAAAAATGAAATTACACTAGATGATCTTTTAGGTTCCTCCCACCTCAGAACCTTTGATCCTATTATACTAATGCATCATATAATATTGGTTATCATTAACCTTGTTTACCTTAACCCCTTACTAGCCTATAAACTATAAAGGTGGTGGTGGGGCTGTGCCAAGATAGCTGCTGGAAAGCAGGAACTTACTTAAGCTCTCCCCCAAATCCCTCCAAACACCTGTAAAAATGGCTCTGAACAAATTCTAGAGCTCCAGAACCCACAAAATAGCAGAGGGAAGCAGGTCTCCAGCCTAGGACAGCCTGGATGGTCACTGCTGTAATGGGTGAAAGTGGTCTGGCCCCAGCCCTGGGGGTGGCAGAGGTGGCATGGAAGTGGCGGCAGCAGCAGCAGTAGGAAGCTTCTGTGACTGCTTCCAGAGCTCCAGCATCAGCTGCTTCCTGAGTCCCTGGCTCACAAGGAGGTAGGAATGAAGAGGCAGATCAGAGTGGGAGTCCAAGGAGCACTTTGCTGGTGCAGAGGCAGGTTCTCTTGCTTTGCCCTACTTGGATCTGGATCACAGTCCTGGTTGGCTGGTTCTTGGGAGAAGAGGAGAGTTGCTGTGGCAGAGCTTCCTGTGTAGAAGTAGCTCTTAAGACATCGGCACAGCCCCTAAAGTTTGGGATAACGTGGTCTCTACTCTACAAGCAGTCATACCCTGACAAAAAGCTCAAGGGCCAAGTAGTTGGCTGGGAACATGAACAGGCAGCAAAAACAGACTCAGACTTCAGAATCTTCTTCTGATGACAAAGAAGATCAAAACATACAGCCAGAAGAAGTCAACAAGTCAAAGAGCCTACATCAAAAGCCTCCAAGAAAATTATGCATTGGTCTCAGGCCATGGAAGAGCTCAAAAAGGATTTGGAAAAGCAAGTAAGACAAATAGACAAATTGGGAAGAGAAATGAGAGTGATGCAAGAAAGTCATGAAAAATAAGTCAATGACTTGCTAAAGGAGACCCCAAAAATACTGATGAAAATAACACTTTAAAAAACAGATTAACCCAAATGTCAAAAGAGCTCCAAGAAAGCAAATGAGGAGAAGAATGCCTTAAAAGGCAGAATTAGCCAAATGGAAAAGGAGGTCCAAAAGACCACTGAAGAAAATACTACCTTAAAAATTAGATTGGAGCAAGTGGAAGCTAATGACTTTATGAGAAATCAAGATATTATAAAACAGAACCAAAGGAATGAAAAAGTGGAAGACAATGGGAAATATCTCATTGGAAAAACCACTGACCTGGAAAATAGATCCAGGAGAGAGAATTTAAAAATTATTGGACTACCTGAAAGCCATGATCAGAAAAAGAGCCTAGATATCATCTTTGAAGAAATTATCAAGGAGAACTGCCTTGATATTCTAGAGCCACGGGGCAAAATAGAAATTGAAAGAATCCATCCATCGCCTCCTCAAATAGATCCCAAAAAGAAATCTCCTAGGAATATTGTCGCCAAATTCCAGAGCTCCCAGATCAAGGAGAAAATACTGCAAGCAGCCAGAAAGAAACAATTTGAGTATTGTGGAAACATAATCAGAATAATCCAAGATCTGGCAGCTTCTACATTAAGAGATAGAAGGGCTTGGAATATGATATTCCGGAGGTCAATGGAGCTAGGATTAAAACCAAGAATCACCTACCCAGCATGCTCCAAGTATCATGCTCCAAGGCAAAATATGGATTTTCAATAAAATAGAGGACTTTCAAGCTTTCTCAGTGAAAAGACCTGAATAGAAATTTGACTTTCAAACACAAGAATCAAGAGAAGCATGGAAAGGTAACCAAGAAAGAGAAATCGTTAAGGGACTTACTAAAGTTGAACTGTTTTGTTTACATTCCTACATGGAAAGATGATGTGTGTAATTCATGAGACCTTTCTCAGTATTAGGGTAGTTGTAGGGAATATATATATATAGATATATATATATATATAATATATAGATATAGACAGAGGGCACAGGGTGAGTTGAATATGAAGGGATGATATCTAAAAAAATAAAATAAAATTAAGAGGGGAGAGAGGAATATATTGAGAGAGGGAAAAAGGGAGAGGTAGAATGGGGTAAATTATCTTACATAAAAGTGGCAAGAAAAGGCAGTTCTGTTGGAAGGGAAGAGGGGGCAGGTGAGGGGGAATAAGTGAATCTTGCTCTGATCAGATTTGACTTGAGAAGGGAGTAACAAAAACACTCAATTGGGTATCTTATACCACAGGAAAGTAGGGAAAGGGGACAAAAAGGGGGGATGATAGAAAGGAGGTCAGATGGGGAGAGGAGATAATCAAAAGCAAATACTTTTGAAAAAGGACAGGGTCAAGGGAGAAAATTGAATAAAGGGGGACAGGATAGGATGGAAGGAGTTATGGTTAGTCTTTCACAACATGATTGTTGTGGAAGTGTTTTGCATAGTGATACATGTGGCCTGTGTTGAGTTGCTTGCCTTCTTAGGGAGGGTAGGTGGGGAGGGAAGAGGGGAGAGAATTTGGAACTCAAAATTTTAAAAGCAGATGCTCCAACAAAAAGTTGTTTTTGCATGCAACTGGGAAATAAGATATATAGGGAATGGGGCATAGAAATCTATCCTGCCCTACAAGAAAGTAAGGGGAAAGGGGATAGGGGGGAGTGGGGTGACAGAAAGGAAGGCTGAGTGCAGAATGGGGCAATCAGAATATATGCCATCTTGGAGTGGGGGGGAGGGTAGAAATGGGGAGAAAATTTGTAACTCAAAATCTTGTTGAAATCAATGTTGAAAAATAAAATATTGAATAATAAAATATGAAAAGTTAAAAAAATTATGAAGGCATGAAGTAAGGATAGGACGTAAACCATATCATATCTAAATTTGTGATATCCTCCTCCTCTGCACACAGTTGGCATTTAGTAAATGTTTCCTTCATTGAATCCTGTATGAACACTCACTATATATTTTGGGACAGGGGTAATGAGAGAGGTTGAGTTTGGAGTATGTCACTTATTTACCAGTTTTACATCCCACATTTTGTTAGAGCCTTGCAATGGCAATCAGGAGACTTGAGTTCTCTTTCCAATGATTGCATTAAATCACCATATACCCTACAATAAAGTCCTTTCCTCTTTTTCTGGGCCTCAATTTCTTCCTCTCTCTGATGAATGAGATTCCTATCAGCGTTGATGATCCATGACAATTATGATGTTGTCTCTTTCTGCTCCTAAAAGGGGACATCAGAGATTCCTACCATAAACTTATTTCAAGGCTTAGAGATGAAGAATGGGGAGTAAGATGCTTATATACACAAAGCTTTCCAAGAGAGAAACTATGTTCTTTTTCATTTTGATGTTACAACTGCATTTGTTGAGTATAAAGAGGACTTTATAGAGAACTTGCCTTTTATCAGGATGGTAAATTCTACCCTGCACAGTTTCACTTCTTATTATTTCTCTGGTTGTTATTAAGTCAAAATAAGTTTTAAAAATACATGGTCCATACTATGACTTTATTTCTCTATTCATTAGCTGTCCTGATAACTATTGCCTCGCTAGACACTATTCCCAGAAAAGGAAGAACCATGGTGGCATTGTGTAAAGAATGCTAGATTTGAAGTTAGAGGATGTAGGTTTGAATCCTGCTTCTGCTACTTACTGACTGTGTAACCTTGAGCAATTCACTTCTTGTTGACCTAGAGTTTCCTTTTCTCTAACACCCCTTCCATCTCTAAATTCTATGGCTAAAATATGGGAGGCAACTTGTTAAGTGACTGCTTCATCCCCTTCGGAACCAAGGTGGATACTAGCCAAGGCAATTTACTGTTGCTCTCATCACCCATCCGAATTCTAGGTCTTGTGCCCCTTCCCCCACCCCCTTGTGGGAGTAGCAATGATGGCAGCAGATTGTTAAGATACCCCGGTGTGTCATGTACAAACATTTTCTGAGCCTCCCTTAAAGCTTTCTTCGTGCTCTCAAACAGCTAAAACACTTAATTTTATAATCCTTCTACAATTGCCTCCCCAAAAGTGATGTGTTTGTGGGGAAGCAGTTGGAATTTGAATCAAATTCCCTTCCCAACCACTCTCATCATCGAATGGCAAGCCAACTCCTAGTATTTTTATTCCTGTTTTTTAGTCTTAGAATGTCAAGCCTTTGAGAGAGAGATGGGTTTTGGGCCAGAGGGTGGCAAGCAAAATTGGTGCCCAATTCTGTTTTTCTTCTTCTGCTTTTCTTTCTATTATAAGAAGATTTATGTATTTAAATGAAAGGTACTATGCCCTAGAAAGGCAAGAACTCTATATCCCTAGACTGTAGGCCTTAGTGGATATAAAGCACTTAGAAACTTACACAGGGGCAGAGACCGTATTCTAACCAGTCTAGCAATGAATTGTCTGAGCATATGGGGGAGGGGGTTTGGAGGAAGTGGGAATTGTTGTCATAGACAGTATAAAACCCCTACCTGGAATTAGAGGGAAGATATGAAGAAGGGAAGATAAGATTACACAAGCACAATAGGGATATATTGTAGTGCACCTTAAATGGCAAGCAGAGAAATAATACATTATCCAATAGACATATGAGTGAATAGGTAATGGGGAACTGCTGGGTGTTTTTGAGCAGACATGTGACATGTTCATTATAATACTTTAGAAAATTTGATTTGAGGGTGCTGAATAGTTTAATTTTGACAAACTATTTGGCAGAGGCGGAGGGTAAGGAATGTAAGGTCAGGATTCTGTGAATTCTGAGTTTTGGTTCCAGTTTAATATCCTCATAAAGGTGTTTGGCAGGTGATTAAAGGTACCATCTACCTTGCACATAGCAAACAGGTGTTAAGTTTCAGACTAAGACAGGAAATGGTGTAATATTAATTAAGTTGGGACTTTTTTACTGTTTTAGAATGCTAAATTAGTTGTGTCTTTGATTGAGCCTTACTAGGTGCAAAGCCCCAGGCCCAAACCCCTAATTAATAGGTGATAAGCCCATGTTGGCATGAAGCCCTCAGGGCCCTAAGGGGAGTGGCTAAGACCAGAGCCAATAGTATACACTTAAGTTCTGGTCGCTCAGATGGCGTTTGATGACATCCAAAGACTATATAAAAAGAGAGAACAGAGCTATTTGCTTGAGGCTTTCACTCCTGGAGGAGTGTTGGTGTGGGACTCTGGGCAGCTGCTCTAAGGGCCTCCCGGCTTGTCAACCCAGATATTGATGGTTTCTTGGTTACTAGGAATTGTGATCTGGTCTGTTTATATTGTGTATGTTTGTAACTTGTTTGTATTTGCTCTGAAGTTCAGGTTGCTGGCTTTTCCTCCTGAACTAAGTGATTTTATATGTGTATGTTGGATTAAAGTAAGATTGTTAACCCCTTAATGTTGCTTTCCTTAGTAAAGCAGATCAAAAGAGCCTGTGCTGGCAGCGTTCTTGTTGTTGGGCTTGTGTTGGTCTTTCACCACCTCAACAGCTACTAGTCAAATTGTTGCAACAAAAGGTCATGGGAAAGAATTTGACAAAGAAGCAGGAGGGAGTGACTATAAAGGGCTGATGGTGAGAGGAGCATGAGGGTAAAATTATAATGCTACTTCTGACAGAAGTCCTTCTCCCTGATTGTTGTTGTTGTTATTCAGTTGTTTTCAGTTGTGCCCAACTCTCCATGATCTTATTTGGCATTTTCTTGGCAAAGATACTGGAGTAGTTTGCCATTCCTTCTCCAACTCCTTTTACATATGACGAAACTGAGACAAACTGGTTAAGTGACTCACTCAGGATCACACGGCTAATAAGTGTCTGAGGTCACATTTGAACTCAAGACGATGAATTTTCCTGACTCCAGACCGACCTGGATCTCTATCTACTGTGCCACCTAGCTGCCCTCCTCCATAATGGACTACTCATATTGAGAATCTGTTTGCATCCCCTGCTATCAAACGGACAGCTAAGACTGGGAAAAGCACTGACCTTCATGAGCTCTTGGGTCCTCAATTTCATTCTCCATGCCTAAGTCTTAGCTCCAAATTTAGTCCATCTTCACTTGATAACTAGCCCTGAGTCACTCAGATCAGTTTTGAAGTGTGGTATTGAACTGTTTTTCCATCCAACTGGGACTCACCATACATTTCCTAAATGTCTTTCATTCAAAGCAGATTATTTGCTTTCTAATTCTTGAAAGAACCTGCGCCCTACATCCTCTACTTTCCCCCTCAGCAGTAGATTTCTTTATTCCTTGTTTCATTACTATTATGTATTATTCATTCCTTTCACTGACTGTATGCCAAGAATAAATACTTAGTGCAGCTAAGCATGATTTGTTCATTGCAATGATTGTTGACTTCATTACTCCAATGTCATGTCATTAGGACTTAGGAAACATAGCAGTTGAGGGAGGAGGAAGACTTTGTAGAGGTGCTGGCTCCAGTACTGTTTTCTGACTGGGAAAATCCAAAATAATTCACAAACCCTTAATAACAAGTTGTCACCATCCACTAAAACTTCAGAGACAGAATTTGGAAGACAGATGATCATCGGTTCTCTGAGAACCATAGACAGTGGCACTTCTTGGCACTTCTGCTTGTCAGGGATCATGCCCACACCTGCCCTACTGTGAAATTTCCCACTACCAGATTCTTTCTACTTTAAATAAGATCATGATGGAAGATAGCAGTAACACTTGGGGGTTAAACAGTATTGACCCTTTGGAAAGAGGTGGAATCTGGAAATAGGAGATTTAGAAACAATCTTTGTACATAGATGGATTAATGGAAAACAAAATAATGATTTGTTGCTGCTATGAAGAGACCATAGAAAGGGAAGAACAAAGGAAAAAGTTTAAGAATGAGAAAGTTTATATGAGCAAGTGAAATATGAACATTCAGAGAAGGACGGATTGGAGAGTATAGTGTCTTGGAAGCAAAAATAGTATTTCAAGAAGAGGGTGACCAACAGTATAGAATGCTGAAGATAAAAATAGGAACCAGAGATTTTAGAGCTGAAATGAACCATATAGATAATCTAGTCCTTATTTTCCAGTTGAGGGAACTGGAGCTCTCTCTGGGTTCTGAGGCCCAGAAAGATTAGATGAGATGACACACTAAGGTCATAAATGCAATGGGGGAAGAAGTTAGTGAAGTTAACAAGAGGAAGAATAAAGTTTGCATAGAATGATGGGGAACAAAAGCCTGCTCTTACCAACCCTGTTTCTATTTATCCTCCTTTCTCTAAATCTATTGTCTAAGCCACCACTTTTATCATTTAATAATAATGGGTCATATTCAATTCCTCTCTCATAGTTTACTTTGTGAGAAAATCTTATCTCCTCCCAACAATAAGGGCTTCTTTCCCTGGATGAGAACAGAGTGGCTAAGCACAGGTCCAGACACTAGGTAGGTCAGTAGTACTTAATTGTAGAATTGAATTGATCTGAATAAATTAAAGTGGGTATTCAGGATTTCCCTGATGAATCTAAGTTCTCAGAGGCAAGGAATGTTTAGGTCCTCGAAAGAGAGAGAAATAAACATAATGCTATTCAGTCAACCAAGTATTTACTAAGTACCTGCTATTAATATATTTTGAATAAAGCTGAAATCAGATTAGGTTAAAAGAAGGGGAAATGTCCTTCATCTATTCAGTACAGCATCAGAAGTATTAATAATAATACTAAAATAATTAATAATATCTTACTCTTCTGTGACATTTTACATTCATAAAGGATTAGGATCTTGGATGATCCCACCTGAATGGGACCTTTGAGGTCATCCAGGCCCACACGGTGTCTCCCACCACAAATTCCCCCAGGGATTTGGGGAGGATAGAGTAATACCTGATATTCCAGCTTCCTTTAAACAAGAACAATCCCAAAACCTTACTATCTAATATGCTTTACTAGTTCCTCACTGGCACAACCTCCCTTCCATTTCCTGATTTAATAAATACCTAATTAATGACATGTTTCTTTCTTTGCTCTTTCACTCATCTTCCTTAATTCCCTAAGTAGTTTACTCCTCTTGCCCTATAATAAAAAGTTTTAGGGGCAGGCCTAACTTAGGTCTAACCAATTTTGGTTCAAATCGAGGTTCTCTTAGGTCATTCAACAGTTAACAACAAGAGGTTTACTTATTCATAGCAAAGAAAGGCTACTTAATGGATATTCATTTTTCCTTTTTGTTCTGATTCTTCTTTTACAACATGACTAATGTGGAAATATGGTAATATAATTTTACACGTATAGCCTATATCAGATTGCAGGCCATCTTTGGGGAGAGGGAAAATTTAGAACCCAAAATCTTATAAAAATGAATGTTAAAAGTAAAACTAAATAAATAAATAAATTTAAAACAAAAAACACATGAACGTTTATAAAATATTTTACATACATTTTCATTTGAGACCGTATATATAAATAAATGCATATTTGCATACATATTTCTACATATAAACATTTATTTGTAATTTGCTTCTTTAGAAACAAAACTGTATTGTGCCCCCCCCAAAAAAAATTAAGGAATTTCAAGCACTTAGCTGATTTAGATTCTCCTCCTCACCCTTATTTACATAGGATAGAAAGGGGTCAGGTCAGCCAAGCAAGGTGGGATGATTTTAACATATCTACTATGACTTAAAGCCCTGAGTCATGGTGTATGCCTTTTAATGCTCTTCAGTGACCATAAAGCTACATCAGTATGGTCAGAGGCTGTCAGAAAACTTCAATGCACTTTGAGCCTTGGCCAATCAACTTTCAGCATAATTTTGTCATCTTTTAAGGAAAAACTAGCCTCACCCATGTTAAGGTTGTTGGGGAACCCTGCCAAAAAGAGATTTACTGTAAATGAGTACTGACAGAAGCTGGTGTGGCGGGGAGATACTAACATAAAAACCACAAAGTTTACGTATTACAATGGTTTTTCTGGTTCAGTCTTCCCTAACAGTAAACTACAAGGAACTTGGCCTTGATCTTTCTCAGTTACCTATTCCTTTCTGAATGACCCACTTCTGGCAGGTCTCATTCATATTATAGCCAAGTTTTATCACTGAACTGGAAACTCAACAAATCAGCCTCACCAAATCTGTTTCTCTCCCCATTTGGTTAAGCCACCAAACCTGGAGTCATAACTAGGGCAGGGCATTTCTTCCCCAGGCTTATGAGGAAGTATCTAGGCTTATGGTCCTCCACTCACCTGAGATAGGTAACACCCTGCTTCCTTGCTTACTCCCAGGTGGCTACTCTTGGTGTCCCCTCTGTGTCACCCCTCCTTCAAGGGCCTCCTTCAATCCCAGCCCTAATGGGGTCATCAGCTGTCCTGGCCACCTCCATCTACATCAGTCCCCATCTCTCAAATGGTTTTGCTCCAGTTGAATGAATTCCAGGTAAAGACTCCTCCTAACAGACCTAGGAAACATCAGTTGGTAGTTCAGAACAATGTCAATCTCAAATGATTCAACCATTTTTATCTGTAACTTGGATAATCACATCGAGATTTGACCTTTTATATCTCCTCCTCTTCGTGTTTCTAGTTTCTCTTTCTCATCATTAATGTTAGCACTTTATCGCTGGGGCTAGAAAGGCCCCTGTGGCTGACGGGCAAGAGATATAATGCACTGACTACTATGGTCTCCAGAGGTAGTTTCCAATTACACATTCTCACTAGAGATTAAGCATCTCAATGTGGTTTCATTCCCCATCTTAGTGTAATCTTCCTAGCCAGTCAGTAAGCCTATATCTTCCCACTGTTTTGAGGTACAGAGCTCAATTATTGAAGATTATTTAATGGTAAATATTTAGGGATAAGGAGGAGAAGGAGATAGTTCTGTTAACACAAATCCCTTTAGAATTTTAAAAGGTCCTTGGGAATATTGATAGGAATGCATTTGATAAAATATTCATTTAATTAAACTTTAAGTGATTCTGTTGTTTACTTTTTGGCTAATATTTATAGAGCTAGCAGGAACAGAATTCTGATCATTCTTTCAGTATTCATGCCTTTATATTTGGCATCTTTTCCTACATCAAATAAAACTCCTTATATACAGATTATCAGAAATATATTCAAAAGTTTTAAATGTGAATAATGATTACAAAAAAAGAAAAAATACAGTCCTCCCACTTCCTAGGAGGAACCCATTGAGGTCAGAGTCCTTATTTAATGTCTTTCTATGAGGCTGGTTTTATAAGTTCCTAGAGAGAGTACTCCCAATACTGTCCTTGAAAGGTTCTCCTATCACCTCCTACCTCAAATGATTGTCCTAATTTATTAGCTTTTCATTCATAGTCACCTTGGTATGACCTCATTACAACGCTCTAAGCTTTTCTATTCCTATCCATTACACTCCCTGTCCTTCATTCAAGCTGATCTATTGAGAGTCCCCTGAACGATCCTGGACTTTAGCAAGAAGAGCCCTTAGACATCTGGTCCAATCCCTGCATGTTACAAATTAGGATCACAGGAGTAGAAATCAAAGCTAAAGTGACCTCTGATATCATCTATCCAACTGTGACATTTAACAAAGCAGGCAACTAAAGATAAGAAGCTTTAGACTGTTGGCTTCTAATCACATAGGAAATAAAGCAGACCTGAGATTCAGACACAGTTCCCTCTTTATATTTACTTGTGATTTTCTAGCCTCATTGAAGGGGAAGATGCCTTCCTTTCACCTCTTTGCCTCCCTAGACTACAGTTTAAGAGGAAGTAGATGCTTCCTTTAATGCTCATATCTTCCGTGAGACTTTCCTTGGCAATTCCAAATCACAAAGATCTCTCCTTTTTCTAGAATTCCAACATAAGAATTATAGACTTTATATCATAAAGCCTACAAATATAAGAATTATAGGCATCAACTCTTTGGGTACTCACTGTAGAATATGATGTATCTTATATTGTTATCTTTTTCTTAACTTTGTGTGTTAAATTTAAATACATTACATGATTGCACATATATAACCTATATCTGACTGCACCTTCTCAGGGAGGAGGGAGGGGAGGAAAGGATAGAATTTAGAATTCAGATTTTTTTAATGTTTTAAAATTGTGTTAACATGTAATTGGGGAAAAATAAAATAGTATATATTAAAAACACACACACATATGTTTCATCTCAACTGATTTATAATAGATGCTTAATTAGTGTTCACCAAATGAAAAAATGATTGAATGAATCCTATCCTGGGAGAAATCCCACTGAGTCAGTGACTCTTTGGGAAGACCCAGTAATGTTGAAATACTCTCAGGAAATGTGGGACCCTTGTTGATCCACTTCTGTCAGTGTTTCCTTAAGGGAAGAAAAGGAGAGAGAATTTTCAAAGCTAACACAGAAGCTATTTTTTCCCATTCATTCATTTTATCTACAAAATTATTCAGCTGGCTATCTGATTGTGCCACATCCTGGATTATGATCCTACAAACTCTATTTAATTCCTCATTTGCCTGTTAAATATATGCTGAGACCAGAATATTGTGCTAGGTACCAGCAGAGAAATGAACTCTAAATAAAGCAGGTTTCCTCTGTTACAGAAATAAGACACAAACACAAATAACCATAAAAAATAATATATAAATATATTGAAGAGGCAAAAACAAAATGTGCTTTCATTTATTCAGACAGATTTTTCCGTCAATGAGGTTGACTGAATCACAGACAGTAATAGAGTACTCCCTTTTGTGTAATGACAAGCAGGTTAGGACTTTTTTGTTATCTTTTTTTGGAGTGCTTCTCAGCACTAAGGCAATCAAGTGCCTTTGAGTCTTGCCTTTGTTTCAATCAAGAGTCTTTGATTAGATCAAGAGTCTTTGATCTGCTTAAGTCACAAGAAAGCATAAATCACATGAGTTTGAGTCACATGGTTGTGACACCCTCTGACCCTGAAGAAGGGGGTGTGTGTGTGTGTGTATGTATATATATATATTTGGAGGTTAGCATTTTGCTTTGGGGCTCACTCATTGGAAGAGCGTTCCTGTGATTTCACCAGATGAGACTCTAGGTAGCCATTAAGGAGCTCCCCAGCTTTGAAAACCCGGATGTTGGTGCTTTCTCTCTCTGGTAACCATGTATGTATGTATTCTCATGGACAGACAGTTAGAAACCCTTTCTGCTGATTAATGTTATTTTGCTCTGTTTATATAATTTCCGCTTGTAATTTCTGTTTGTGTTTTCTCTGAAGCTCGGGTTGCTGACTTTTTTCCCTGAATTAAGTGCATGATATATGTATGTTTAGTTAAAGTGAAATTGTAAACCCCTTAAAGTTGCCTTTCTTAGAAAAGCAGATCAAAGAATCTGTGCTCGCAGCCCTCCTGTGTGCTGGTGTTATTGGCCTTACACAGCCACAGCAGCTGCAAGTAACGTTGTTTCACTCAGGTGGCAGGGAACTGGGCTTTATGTGTCCCTACGGACTGTAGTTCCTGCAGCTCTCCAGAGCTGACTCATAATCTCCAATGCCAAACATTAAGGCTTATTGATCCACAAGCCCTATTTCTATAAACTTCTATCATTTTATACTTACTTGAATGCCTAGGAAAATTCAAAAAGGTATATTTCCAGATGATTCCAAAAGTGAAGCTTTCTCATTGTGTTTGATGAGGCGAGAGATTTCATAACCCAGGATTTAGGCAGGAGGATCTCTTAATTGGCTTATGGATTGGTAAATGGATTAGAGCTCTATCAGCTTTATGTAGCAAAGTGAGATTTCTCCTTGCCCATCAAGATTAGACCATAACTTGGATAATGCCAGCATCCAAATTTTTTATCTGACCTGTTTATAGCCCTTGGTCCTTTAGCACAGTGCTCTGTTTGCAAGAATCACTTAATAAATGTTGAAAATTACTATTTCAATCAATAATGACTAAATATATGAATGAAACAAACTTGTTTAGAATCTGTGCCTAAGGCATAAACATGAGCATAGATTTGAAGTTCATATACTTACCTGTCCCCTAGGGTTAGAAGGAAGAGGTGTCTAAACAGATTCCTTGACCTCATCCTTTCCTGTTCTTCATTCTTAGGCAGCATCACCACTTACTTCAGTTGCACTCCAGACAACCACAGTGGCGGTTCAGATCTTAAGTCCAAATGCACTGTTTATAAAAAACTTGACCCTGACCTTGACTTTCTTTTCTGTTTCTCCCATAGAAGTAGTTCATCTGAGTCTTCCTGAGGAGCAAAGGATCATCGTCACTACAGTGACCGTCGGGCTCAGCACAGTATTAACTTGTGGCATCCAAGGGGCCCTCAGGCCACCCATCATATGGGAGCGCAATGGAATCACCCTAAACTTCTTGGATTTGGAAGATATCAATGTAAGTCTTCATCTTTTTTTCTTAAAAATTAATAAATAAACCTCTACCTCTAATATCTTTTTCCAGTGTGCTGTGCCTCCTGGCAAATATATTGGATTTAGTTGGCATTACCTAATTACATACTTTCCAGACAGAAGCAGAGACTTCGTGTGTTCAGGATAAATGGGACTATAGGTTGGGCTTGAATGCTAGATTGCAGAGAGCCCTGAATGATGAGCTACTAAGACATTTGAATTGGGTGTGGTAAATAGCAGAAGGAATCATTGGTGGTTTCTGAGCACAGGAGTGATGTTACGCAGCTTAAAAAAATGATACGATCTTTTTTTTTTTTACCAGCCTTGTACTTTATTCTAATAAGAAATTCCTGTTGAAGAAATTTATTCTACCAAAGCAAAGCAGCACATTTTCTGCAGTTTATTGTCTGGGAGAGCTGCATGGTACACTGAGAGGTTAAATGTCCTGCCCAGGGTCACGAAAGCAATATGTGTTAAGTTCAGCATTTGATTTCAGGACTCCCAGGTCACCTCTCTGTTCAGTATGCCATGTTCCCTCTCTAAGTCATCAGTAGACTGAATTAATAGTTGTCTAATGACCTAAACAAGCAGCTAGATGGCACAGTGGATAGTGTCAGGCCTGGAGTTAGAAAGACTCATTTTCCCTGAGTTCCAATCTAGCCTCAAACAGTTACTAGGTATGTGACCCTGGGCAAGTCACTTAACCCTGCTTGCCTTAGTTTCCAAATCTGTACAATGAACTAGAGAAGGAAATGCCAAATCATTACAGTATCTTTGCCAAGAAAACCCCAAACTGGGTCATGAAGAGTCAGACATGACTGAAAATGACTGAACAAATGACCCAAACAAAGGAAATAATAGTCTATACAGTTGATAACACATCTGAAATACCATGTTCAGTGCCAGTCAGTTGCCATGTTTTAAAGAGGAAATTTATAAGAGGCAGCATAGTATAATAGGTAGAATGTTGGCCTTGGGACCACCCCCCCCCCCAAGACACATGTTGAAGTCCCCAGCTTTGATTATTTAATACCTCTGTGAAACTGGACAAGTCATCTAACCTCAGTGCTCCAGATTGCTAGTCTCTAAGACTAGAAATTGCAGAAAAGATTCTGACCTGCTCTGATCAAGGAAGTTCTTCCTTGAGATTTCCATCTACCAGTGAAATCACAGGTTCATCAGGACATCAAGGGGGAGGAGGAGGAGGGGGTGGGGAAGGGGTAGGGGAGGGCATGTTGTAACAAGGAGTCCTATCTAAGTCCTCTTAGATACTCTGAAGTCCCTTCCAATCATCATAACTCTGGTTCAGTGATGGATGTTGGATCATAAAACCATGGATTTTAATGGAAAAGACCTTAAAAGTCAACTGGCCTAACACTAGCCCATAACAGATGAAGAAACTAAAACCAAGAGAGGGGATATGAACGGGTAGTGAGTGGTAGAGCAAAATTGGAACACAAGATTACAGACCTCCCAAATCCATTGCTTTTTTTGAGGCATTTAGGGTTGAGTGACTTGCACAGGGTCACACAGTCAGTAAATATCTGAGGCTGCATTTGAATTCTAGTCTTCTTGACTCCAGGGCCAGTGTCCTCTATCCACTGCACCACCTAGCTACCCCCAAATCCATTGCTTTTAAAAAGAGCAGCAGTTAATGGTTTTGTGCTCATTTTTTTGTTTTAATTTTCTTAAACAAAGACTGAGAGGCAGTATGGTGTAGTGGATAGTTACTAGTCCTAGAGTCAGAAAGTACTGAGTTCAAGTCCTGCCTAAGTAAATCACTTAATCTCTTAAGACTATAAATTGCAGGAGAACTACCTTTCTCCTTTGGTAGTGTTTCCTCACTAGGAGTTCCCACAAATCCACAGATAGGCATGAAATCTATGAGTTTAACTCATGTTCAACACTAGAATTATTCTTGCATGAATGCTGGTTCAATTAGAAGGCACTGCTGGTTTGAAATGTTATTGCTGTTGTTTCTAAAGTCAAGTGTAACTATAATTATTGTTGTTATGATTATCACTGCAATAAGAACAGGAAAATAACTCCAATTTCTATAGAGCTTTAAATTTTACAAAGCTTTCCTCAATGTGGCTTTGTGAGGTATGCAGTGAAAGTGTTTCTATGCCTATTTTCTGATGAGGAAACTGAGGTTTAATGAAGTCAAGTGACTTGCCCAGGGTCAAACTTGAATAATGGATCTAAGAACCAAAGTCTAACTCTAAAACCAGAACTATATAAGACCAATATTGGAAGCCTAGGGTAGAGGAGGTGTACCCACTCTGTATTTGACCATGTTTGGAAGGAATGTCCCCTTCCTTGGAATACCTCAGAGCCAGGTAGTAATTTCTCAACAGGATGCCTATATTTTATGTAATCTCTGATACCTTCTTCCTTTCTTTACTGTGGCAGTAATCTTCAAAGCAAGAGGTATGGGGGATTCACTCAACAACTATAATGAATTTTCATTATTCATAAGCAGCATTTACCAGAATGTACCCAGTACCGCACGTCCTTACTCTGAAGGTGCCTTTCAAAGTGTCACTCAGTGTATCACATAATGTCATTTGGTATTCCATATAAGGCTTCTGTGAAGGAAAAGCTTGAACTGGGCACATGGAGGTGTGGATGCCAGGGGTGTTCTGAGGTGAGGGTCTCCTTCAACTGAGAGGGAAATATAAATTGTAAGCGAAGTGGAGGAAAAAATCCAGGAATTGAAATCACAGGTGGAGAGCAGGAAGAGCTTGAGCTAGTCACAGAACTTTGAGAAACAGGAGAAGGAAGTAACAGAAGTCTAGAATCATCATAGTCCTCATGAATTCCATGTGGCCACATGCTTAGTCTTGCATAAGCATATTACAGGACAGCCCTACTGATGAGAATTCATTACAAAGAGGCACATAAATTCAGTTTCATTCCACAAACTTATATTAAGTGCCTACTTCATGCAAGACAACCGAGGAATTCATGATTCAGTCAGTATCTGTTAAGCACCAATTAAACTTCATTGGCTCACATTGACTTGTATTAGATGGGCAGCTACCATAGTGTATCAGTAAGGCAAGTGTCACAATATCCATGGTGACCATGAGTATGCCTGTATAGTTCTGTATCGCAGAATATAAGAGACTCTCCATATAGAAGACAGAAGAAGTAAAATATTTATTCAGAAATGAGAGGATCAAATCCCAAAACCAATATCTCAAATTCAACATAGCAGCAATTATATCCCAAAACCAGTAAGCCCAATTTATCATAACAGCAAGGAACTTAAAACATAATATCACAGCAGAGAGTCAAGCCATCCCATAACCTTCCCAACTGCTGGGGCATTCCCATAAACACTCACAAATCCTAGCTATTGGCTTGCCTTCATCCTCTACTTCTGCAGTGCTGAGAGAGAGCTTCAGGGCTACCCTCAGAGTATATATACCCTTTGTAGAGCCCAAGGGCTTCACAGCCCTAGTGACCTAATTAGCAAAAGGGTGTGGGCCTTCCTATGAACAAGCCTCTCCTAATCAAGCTTCCCTCAATTAGCTCCATCTGAGACCTATTAATGGGATTAATGGGCAGAGAAGAACTTTAATTACATTAACACCACATATAGGTAAGCCAATGGAATAATATATGGTCCCAGTATTCAGTTTACATGGCAATGTTGAGGAAATTACAAGAACACAGTGAGATCATTTGTTGTTATTATTATTATCAGATAGCAAAGGGCAGCAAAGGATGACACAAGCAATGCGGCATAATGGTTACAGAGCTGGCCTTGAATTCAAGAAGATCTATTTTCAAGTACCAGCTCTGTCATGTAATGATGAAGTAACCATGGGAAAATCAGTGCTTTACACCTTAAGTTTCAAAGAACCTTCCTACCTGCATTGGTCAAGAGAATTTACTCATCCTAGAGTTCTCTATGTCAACCAAAACATAAACCCAGTCTCTATCTTCATGGTCTGGACAGACAGTAAGTGCTATAAAAGTTCTGAGAAGTGTGCCAAGTTCATTCTCCAGAGGTTCATGGAGAAACTGTGACCTCAGTTTAACCTTGATGATTGAGTTAGATTTAGATGGGTCAAGAAGAAAAGAAGAGTCATTCAGGGGAGTGCTAAGAGGAACACAGAGACCCATGTCCTATTTTAGGGTTGGCAATGACAGGGACTTGATTGGAACAGGTGTTTTTTTGATGGCAGAATCAGGTAGCTAAGTAGATCCAGTTCAAATTGAGGAAGGCCCTTAAGATGCCATACTGAAGAGTTTGTACTTTATCCAGAGAGTTATTCAAAGTTCTTGAGTAGGGTTATGAAACTGTCTGAGTTGGGCTGTACAAAAATGCCTCTCACTTTAAGAAGGAACAGATAGGCCAAGCTTGACCCCATCTAAGGAAGAGTCTAATGCCACTGACAAAAAGTATTCAAAGTCAGGGGCGGAGCCAAGATGGCAGCTGGAAAGCAGGGACTTGCTTAAGCTCTCTCCCAGGTCCCTCCAAACACCTGTAAAAAATGGCTCTGAACAAATTCTAGAGCTGCAGAACCCATGAAATAGCAGAGGGAAGCAGGGCTCTAACCCAGGACAGCCTGGATGGTCACTGAAAAGGGCCTATCACACAGAGTTGGGAGCAGAGCAGAGCACAGCCCAGAGTGGGCCACACCAGAACCAACCACACTGGGAGCCAGACAGAACAATCCGTAAGACCCTGAATCATTGAGCTGTGGCAGTTACTAGACTTCTCAACCCACAAATGCTAAAGACAGCAGAGCAGGTTAGTAGAAAAACTGCTGGATCTGAGTGAGAGGAGTGCGTGGTCAGCCCCAGCCCCATGGGAGGCAGAGATGGTGCAGCTCTGCAGCTGCTTCCAGAGCTCCAGCTGTGGTTGCTTCTGGCCCCAGGCCCACCCAATAGGAGGAATTAAGAGGTACATCAGATCACGAGTGCAGTGATTTGCCCTGCTTGGATCTGGGTCAAGGTCCTGGTCAGTGGTTGGTCCTTGCGAGAGGAGGGGAGCTTGCTGTGTAGAAGTAGCTCTGAAAACAGCTGTGCAAGACCCCTGAAGCTTGGGACAAAGAATGCACCACTTTGAAGGCACTCATGCCCAGAAAAAAGCTCAAGGGTCAAGTAGTTGGCTGGGAACATGAACAGGCAGCAAAAACAAACTCAGACTCAGACTTTAGAATCTTCTCTTGGTGACAAAGAAGATCTAAACATACAGCCAGAAGAAGTCAACAAAGTCAAAGAGCCTACATCAAAAGCCTCCAAGAAAAATATGAATTGGTCTCAGGCCATGGAAGAGCTCAAAAAGGATTTGGAAAAGCAAGTAAGAGAAGTAGAGGAAAAATTGGGAAGAGAAATGAGAGTAACGCAAGAAAATCATGAAAAACAAGTCAACGACTTGCTAAAGGAGACCCAAAAAATACCGAAGATAATAACACCTTAAAAAATAGACTAACTCAAATGGCAAAAGAGCTCCAAGAAAGCAAATGAGGAGAAGAATGCCTTAAAAGGCAGAATTAGCCCAATGGAAAAAGAGGTCCAAAAGACCACTGGAGAAAATACCACCTTAAAAATTAGATTGGAGCAAGTGGAAGCTGGTGACTTTATGAGAAATCAAGATATTATAAAACAGAACCAAAGGAATGAAAAAATAGAAGACAATGTGAAATAGATCATTGGAAAAACCACTGACCTGGAGAATAGATCTAGGAGAGATAATTTTAAAATTATTGGACTACCTGAAAGCCATGATCAAAAAAAAAAAGAGCCTAGATATCATCTTTCAAGAAATTATCAAGGAAAACTGCCCTAATATTCTAGAATCAGAAGGTAAAACAGAAATTGAAAGAATCCACCAATCGCCTCCTGATAAAGATCCCAAAAAGAAAACTCCTAGGAATATTGTTGCCAAATTCCAGAGTTCCCAGAACAAGGAGAAAATACTGCAAGCAGCCAGAAAGAAACAATTTGAGTATTGTGCAAACACAATCAGGATAACACAAGATCTAGCAGCTTCTACATTAAGAGATCAAAGGGCTTTGAATATGATATTCTGAAGGTCAAAGGAGCCAGGATTAAAATCAAGAATCAGCTACCCAGCAAAGTTGAGTATAATGCTCCAAGGCAAAATATGGATTTTCAATAAAATAGAGGACTTTCAAGCTTCCTCAATGAAAAGACTGGAGCTGAAGGGGTAGCTAGGTGGTGCAGTGAGTAGAGCACCAGCCCTGGAGTCAGGAGGACCTGAGTTCAAATCCGGCCTCAGACACTTGACACATGTACTAGCTGTGTGACCTTGGGCAAGACACTTAACCCCAACTGCCCTGCCAAAAGAAACAAAAAAAAAAAGAAAGAAAAGACTGGAGCTGAATAGAAAATTTGACTTTCAAATACAAGAATCAAGAGAAGCATGAAGAGGTAAACAAGAAAGAGAAATCATAAGGGCCTTACTAAAGTTGAACTTACTAAAGTTGAAGGGAATATACATATATATATATATATATATATATATATATATATATATATATAGATAGATAGATAGATATATACACACATACATGCATACATATATACATATATATGTACACATATCGACAGAGGGCACAGGGTGACTTGAACATGAAGGGATAATATCTAAAAAATTAAATTAAATTAAGGGATGGGAGAGGAATATATTGAGAGAGGGAGAAAGGGAGAAAATGGGGTAAAGTATCTCACATAAAAGTGGCAAGAAAAAGCAGTTCTGTTGGTAGGGAAGAAGGAGCAGGGCAGGGGGAATTAGTGACTCTTGCTGTCATCTGATTTGACTTGAGGAGGGAATAACATACACACTCAATTGGGTATCTTATCCCACAGGAAAGTAGGGGGAAGGGGATCAAAAAGGGGAGATGACAGAAGGGAGGGCAGATGGGGGAGGAGGTAATCAAAAGCAAACACTTTTGAAAAGAGACAGGGTCAGGGGAGAAAATTGAATAAAGGGGGGCAGGATAGGATGGAGGGAAATATAGTTAGTCTTTTACAACATGACTATTATGGAAGTGTTTTGCATAATGATATATGTGTGTCCTATGTTGAAATGCTTGCCTTCTTAGGGAGGGTGGATGGGGAGGGAAGAGGGCAGAGAATTTGGAACTCAAAGTTTTAAAAGCAGATGCTCCAACAAAAAGTTGTTTTTGCATGCATCTGGGAAACAAGATATACAGGCAATGGGGCATAGAAATCGATCTTGCCCTACAAGAAAGTAAAGGGAAAGGGGATGGGGGGGTGTGGGGTGACAGAAGGTGGGGCTTACTGGGGAATGACGCAATCAGAATACATGCTATCTTGGAGTCAGGGGGAGGGTAGAAATGGGGAGAAAATTTGTAACTCAAAATCTCATAGAAAATCAATGTTGAAAACTAAAAAATATTAAATAATAAAATATGGAATTAAAAAAAATAGCATTCAAAGTGCTGAGGACCCTGTAGTTCCTGTGCTAGGAATTAGGTAGGAAATCAGGGGAAGAGAAGCCTGGGGCAGCCCTGTGTTATCCAAGTGAAATAAACTCAGCAAACCCTGGTCGCCCCTCATACAGTACCAAGGAGCACAGAACTATGGACTTAGAGCTTGGATTGAACTTAAAAATAGTCTAGACCGGCCTCCTCAATTTGCTGATGAAGTGACTTAGGCCCAGAGACATCAAATGACTACGTCATATATTAGTAAGTAGAGGACTTTAAACTTGATCCCATGTCCTCTCAGTCAAAATTCATGACTTTTCCCCGTCTGTTGCAGAGACTTGTCCATACCTCTGCTTTACTGTCATGTTCTATCTCAACTTCAGATAAACACATTCATCTAAAAAAGTTCAAAATTGGACATGAAAGATCCTCTACATTCTCATTTGAAGCTGAAAACTGGCAGGGGCGGCGGGGGGAGGTAGCGACAGAATTTATTACAAAAACCAAGGTAGAAAAATGAAGATGGCGGTTTGACTTATCCACCTCCTTTCTTTATCATTTTTATGAGACATCTTGATTGGCAACAAAATATTAATCACTTTTCACTGCTCCTTTAATGAGAAGCTTTCACGAACAACACAATAGTAATTTGTCTTGTCTGATATGTTAAGAATCCCATTAATGAATTCAGTTACACAGCCATTACAGAACGCCATTTTAATGACACATGTAATTAAACTTTTCTGATTTTCAAACATCAAGGATGCTGTGAGCACCAGAACAGTATTTGATCAGAAAGCAATGAAACACACATACCCCCCCCCCCAGCCTGAAACCAAATTGAAAGGTTCCGCATGAACTTCGTAGAAGGAAGACATTACTGTCAGAAAGCATTTATTGTTTCCCTCCTTGAGTGAAGTGCCATGCCAAGGGCCTGGCCAAGAAACCTGAGCCAGACTGTCAAGGGGCCTCTCCTTGAAGATTTCTTTAGAGACTCAACAAAATTACATAGATTCCCGTGAAAAGGATAAAATATCTTGCATGTGCCAATGTTGGGAGAGACTTCAGAGCTGTAGGCAACCCAGATGTGAGCTGGACGTTTAACTAGATCCTCAGAGTCTCTTTCTTATGGAAACCTCAGCTCCTCGGTGAAGCACATGCTTAGACCTTGGCTCGCTTTCTCTACTGCACTCCATGGCGCACTCCGTGAGTTCTTGGCACTATTAACAATACTAATGACAATTATAGCAATTAGCACTTATATAGCTGGCTCTCTTGCGAATATTATCCTTATAACAACTCTAGGAGGCAAATTCTCCTATTATCTCCACTTTACAGATGAGGAAACTGAGTCAGAGAGAGGTTAGGTTACTTGCCCAGAGTCACACAGCTAGTATCTGAGGCAGGATTTGAATCTGGGTCTTGTCTCGTGGTCCAACACTGTAACTGCTGTGCCATTGGCTGCCTCTCTCACATATCATGCCAAATATCTGGCTGGTTTTCATAAAATTAGGGAATGTTAGATCTACAAAAGACAGTAATGATCTCAGAATCTAACCCGTTCGTTTTGTAAATGAGGAAACTGAAGCCAAAGTAAGGTGAGGCTAGTGATATAGGTAGTGTTTCAATAGGACGTTAAAGCCTGAAAGGCACTTATATATTTTATATAATTACTTCTAAGTGTTCTTATTATTAGCATATTTTACAGTTTTGGAAACTGATGACTGGAACAGATAAGTGACTCGTCCAAGGTCGCACAGCTAGTAAGTGTCCAAAATGGGATACAAGCCTAGGATTTCCTGACTCCAAGGCTAACTCACAGCTCTGCCACACAAGTTAGTAGCAGAGCTAGGACGAACCAAGAGTCAGAACCAAACTGGGCTTCTTCCTACCATCATTCTTCTTAATTTCACTCCATTGCTAGAGAACTGATAGCCCTGTGTTTAAAAACACAGAGACTAAGCATAAATCCCCAAGGAGACCAATCATTATCCCTGCTTATACTTGCAGACTCCCTGATGCTGACATAGGATCATCATAAACTTAGCACTGAACAGGATTTTAGCAGTCACCTGGTTCAAATCCATTATTTTACAAATGAAACAAACTGAGGTCCAGATTGGTTTAATGGTTTTTCATTTGTTGCAAGAGGCTAGTAAGTCGAAGAACCTTGACCTGATTCACTTACTCACTAGACCTACGTAATCCAACCAGGCCTTGCCAAACTGCTGGGACTATATTTGTTTGAATCTGAATCAGGTACTCTGGACCAATATATCATGTTTCCAGAGGGGTGCGAATGAGAGGTAGCTGTTCCCCAGAAGGTGCAGGCAGCCTAGAATTCTGAGGACCCATCTGAGAGAATCAGCACGTAACCACACGGCTGATTTTTGGTCAGTACATGTTTGGAAACTGGCTTTAAGATAGTGTGAAGAGTGAGAGTATGACTCAGTCAGGGAATTCCAGGGTAACCCTGACTGAGTATCAACAAGCATTTATTGAATACCCACCACATGCCAGGCTTTGTGCTGGGTGCAAGATGTACAAATACAGTAAGTGAAACCATCTCAACTTGTAAGGAGTTTACACTCTAATAGGTTCAATAAGTAGAATTTATGTTACTATCTAATAAGACAAATATGTAGAAGCTAAGTACAAATAAATACGGGGTAGATTGAGAGAGGGGCAGCTAGGTGGCGCAGTGAATAGATTGTCCGGCCTTGAGTCAGGAAGACTCATCTTCCGTGAGTTCAAATCTGGCCTCAGACACTTATTAGCTATGTGACCCTGGGCAAGTCATCTAACCCTGTTTGCCTCAGTTTCCTTGTCTGTAAAATGATCTAGAGAAAGAAATGGCAAACTACTCCATTGTCTCTGCCAAGAAATCCCCAAATGGGGTCTCATGATATGAGGTGCCCATGATACGAGTGCATCAGGAAACATTTCACATAGAAAGTGGTATTTGAGTCAACTCTTGAACAAAGAAGAGGGATTGCTTTAGGTGGAGTAGAAGAAGATGTGTATCCCATCCATGGGGGTGGCCAGAATAAAGTAACAGAGATAGAAGATGGAGTTTTGTGTATTAGGACAGAGACAAGGCCAGCTTAGCTGAATCAGAGAGCATGAAAAGGGGAGTAATGTTCATCATGACTAGAGCTGGATAGAGAGATTGGAGCTAGGTTGTAAAGTGATTAAATAGAGGAATTTATAAGTTTAATTTCAAAAATTTTCAGTTAGCAAGTATTTTCTCTCTGTCTCTCCTACCTTCTCCTGCCGATGTGGGGGGTGGGGGGTGGGGATAAAGACTAAGAAAAGTCTTATAACTAATATGCACAATCAAGCCAAGCAAATTCCCACATTCTATATAATTAGTCCATCACCTCTCTGTCAGAGGGTACGTGCTATTCCTCATCTCCAGTCCTCCGTAATCATGGTTGGTCATTGAATTAATTAGTCACATCATAAATTAGAGAATCAAGGAAGAAATTACCCTTCATATCAATGGAAAGGGCTTAGAGGTACAGAAAATCACAGGTGGAAAAGGGACAATTTTGTTTAAACAAAATTCAAAAAGTTTTGTGCAAATAAAACCAAAGCAACTAAGCATAGAAGATAAAGATTTAATTTGAAATAAAATCTTTATAGCATATTTTTCCCTCATTTTTGAGATACATAAGAACTAATTAAAATTTATAAAAATATGAGCCATTACATAGTGGTCAAAGCAGATGAACAAGCAGTTCTCAAGAGAAGATATCCAAACCATTAGTAGCCATATGGGAAAAAAATTGTTATAAATTACTGATAATTAGAGAAATGCCAATTTAAATCAACTCTGAAGTTCTACCTCACAACTACCAGATTTTAAAAATTGATTAAAATGGAAATATGACAAATGCTGGAGGGGCTACAGGAAAACACTCGCATTGATAATGCTTTTGGTGGAGCTATGAATTGGTCCATCCATTCTGAAAAGCAATTTGAACCTTTGCCCCAAAAGTTATTAAACTACTCATTCACTTTAAACAGAACATACCACTAATAGCCCCCTACCTTCAAAGAATCCATATAAAGTAGGCTACTACCTTTATGTGAAGAAATATTTGTTGTAGCTCCTTCTCTGGTGGCGATTGCCTAAACAAATTATGGGATCTGGATGTAATGTAATGCTCTTGTTTTAGAACAAACGTAAAGGGATCAGTTTCAGAAAAACCTGGGAAGACTTGTATTAGCAGATAAAGGCCAAAGAGAGCAGAACCAGGAAAGCGATTTATAGTATGACAATAGTATAAAAGCAACCAATTTTTTTTAAAAAACTATGACTTTTTAAAGTTTTTGTGCCTATTTTATTTTTTTAGTTAGTTAATTTATTTTTAGTTTTCAAAAAGTAACCAATTCTTAAAGGAGTTTATATTTTGCTGTCAAGTTAATAGGAAGCCACAAGGATTTATTGAGTGTTTGTGGAGAGAACTGGCAAGGTGAGGACAAGGGCAGATCTATGCTTACGAAAATCACAAAGATAAGAGAGGTCCTGAGCACCTCTATGGGATACAATATGTGAGCACATAATGCTGTGATGAAAAACTTCCAATATCAGGTTCCATCTTAATGATCATGTAACTTTGTCCATAGGCAAGTCACTTAACCCTGTTTGCCTCAGTTTCCTCATCTGTACAATGAACTGGAGAAGGTAATGGTAAACAACTCCAGTATCTTTGCCAAGAAAACTCAAAATGGGATCACAGAGTCAAACACAACTGAAAACCCAGCAGCAGCTTTGGGAGCTCCTTCTACGTCTGTTTTGGGAGCAGATTGCTCAGTAGGCCCCCTAGGGCAAGAGATTTGCATTCCAGTAGCATGATCCTTGCATGGTGACCCAATGTTCATTGTGCATCATTACCTAGGAGGGATTTTCTTGCTCATCAATGTTGGATGAAATAAAAACATTGCAGCTATGCTATGCTGTAATTTATGAAAGAATTCAAACCTCTCCCCAAAGTCAATTCCTGACATATAAAAGATACCTGAAGGAATTAGTTGGTGGGGTAGGGGGGTGAATATTTTCCTAGTAGTTTATACTTCATCTTTTTTTTTAATGAAAAATCAATAGTATCCACACAAGAGCATACTCCCAGGACCTACCAAGGGACTGCTTGTCATTTGTTTATACCTTGCCTGGGGGTGCGCCTGTTTTATTTGCTGTAGCCTGATAAATGTGAGAGCAGAAGTAATTGTCATACAATATTGTCCAGCACGCTCCCAAGCCTTGTTTTGACTTCTGATGTTAGGCTCGGGAGGCTATGGCCCTGCCCCTGGAAAGACCCCCAGTTTTTCTTGGGATCCAACTGTCATCCCCAAATATTGTCATGGAAGCTGGTTCTGAGATCTGCAAGGGTTCAGGGACATTCATTCAAGTGTTTATATTTAATGGAACCCATAAAACTCATAGGTTAGGTGGATGAGAGAGAACAAAAGTCACACACAGGTCTCTTGGTTCCAGTTACGAGAGCTAGTAGTAATGAATGCAAGTTACTGAGAGGAAGATATAGGCTTGATGTAAGGAAAAACTTCCCAACAATTTTTTTGTTGCTGTCCAGTCATCTCAGTCATGTCTGACCCTTCATGACCCTGTTTGGGATTTTCTTGGCAAAGATACTAGAGAGGTTTGCTGTTTCCTTCTCCAGCTCATTTTATAGATAAGGAAATGGAGGCAAACAGCGTTAAGTGACTTGCCCAGGGTCTCACAGCTAGCAAGTGTCTGAGGCTGGATTTGAACTCAGGTCTTCCTGACTCTAGGCCTGGCACTCTATCTACTGTGCCACCTAGTTGCCCCTTCCAGCCAATCAACATCTCAAAGAGGAATGAACTGCCTCCGGAGATTCTCATATCCCCCTCCCTACAGGTATTTACACACAATTTGGATGAGTACTTATCAGAAGGATTGTCAAGGAGATTCTAGGTCAGGGACTAGTCAGACTAGATGGTCTCTGAGGCCCCTTCCAATCCACAGATTCTGTGAACCTATGATTAGGCGTCTCCACTTGTACCACAAGCAAGGTTTGCCCAAGTGATAGAAATGGACACAAAAATTGCCCATAGAAAGAGCATACTCTTCTAGTACTTTGAGATAACTGTCTCACTGGTTTAGGCCCCCAGTGCTCCATTTCTCACCTTTTGCATTGGTATTGACTGTCTTCAATTACTGGAATGCAGTACCTCTTATTCTCTGCCTCTTAGAATGACTTGTTTCCTCCCAAACTCATCTGAAGGATCACTCAGTACATGAAGCCCTTCCTGACCACTCCTCCCAGGCCATGATTGTATCTTCCTCCCCCATCCCCCCAAATCATCTTGTACTTATTTTTGTATATGCTTATTCACGTATGTGTTGACTCCTTTAAGAGAATATTGGCATGGACTATTTCATTTGTCTTTTTTATCCACAGTACCTGAATATATAAGTAGGTGCTCAAAGCATGCTTGTTGACATTTTGAAGCACCAAGTAAGCCTTTCTTTGAAAAGGTTAGTAGATATAATTTCATGATTCACTGTAATGAGTGTGGGAAGGATTTGTCCCTGTTGAAGCTAATGAAAGTTCTAAGCTAGAGAAGGTCCTGAAATAGATGAAGTTTATTGCTATAAATACTATGAAATAGTCAATATCCTCCAGTGGAATCTGGGTCCTCCTCAAATGTGGGTATTTTCTCCCATTGCAACCCATCTGTGCCTGCCCAATCCTCTGTAACTCTTGTTCATGTCTTCCCATAAGCTCACCTCAGGTGACTTACCCCCAATGCAGAGGACATTTCCCAAGTTTTGGTGACATCCCAAGGCTATCAGTGGAACATGAACCATACAAGGTTGAGAAGCTTTGAATATGAACTGACTGTATTTTATGTCTGTCATCTAAGGAAACTAGCCCAGTTGTGTTCATCTGTGAGGTTCCTCATCCAGTTGCCAACAGAGTAATGAACTTTTTCAGACATTGCCACTCTCAAAGTCCATCTACCAATGTGTAAAGAGATAGAGTAGTAATTGCCTGATAAACACTTCATGTTGACTAACTGGTGAACAAAGTTAGGAATCCTTGACATATTGATATAAATGCATTTTTTATTTCTAAATATTAATAGGCATGTTTGATTAAGCTTCATTAATGCCTGTACTGGGGAAATTGAGTTCACTACAACAAACAAAGCTTTCTCTTCTTAAGGTTATTGTATTCATAAGGCAATATGGATTGATTATAGTTTCTCTTCCTCCCACCCACTCCAAAAGGGGAGGGCTCTTAGAGCAAATGAGTAGATGAATAAGTTAATAAGTGAACAAAAAACATTTTATTAAGCACTTACTATCTGTCAGGCACTGAGGATACAAGTACAAAATTAAGATTATCCCTATCCTCTAGAAATTTACATTTTAATCAGGGAAAGAAACACAGAGAAGGGAGCAGTGATAAGGGAAGGGTGTTTTGATTTGGGAAGTCATAAGGGATCATGAGTAGAATCTGAAAGGACAAGTTGATAAATACTTTCCAGAATCAATTTTGGTGTTGATTTTATTGTAGTTCCTAAGAATAAAAGAAGTAGCATAAATGGTGGAGGGAGAATTATGTGTTAGAAAGCAAGTAATTGAGTAGAAAGATGGCTGACATGGATAACTGAATGGCATGTGAAGCATAGATTGGCACCATCTAGGCACAGTGAGCTGCGTGAACATATGTACTCACTCAAAATCAATTCATTTCACCTTGAGCACAAGAGTTCCAAAGCCAAATAGATTAAGTCCCCTATGGCATGGTCTGTTTAGGTTCAGTGACCTAGAAGATACAGTCACAGGTAGAATTTAATCAGATGGCCAGGCTGAATGTTGGAAGATTTGTGAATGGGAGGCTTTGACATCTGGGCTCTCGAAAGAACTATCAGCATGACCTTCCTTGTGTGATTCACTCTGGCATCTCAGTTTCCCCATGTATAAAAGAGGGATGGTAATAGCAGACTCATCTACCATACATAGTTAGAAGGATCAGTTGAGATCATTCATGGTTAAAGTCTTCTTCATGGTCACATAAGCTCTTAACCTCAGGGTAAGATTAGACTTTTCTCTTATTCATTTATATTTAATTACCCAGCCTTTTTTAGTCTGTCTCTACATCATCTCTTTAGTCTTTCCTTTTCTCTCAAGGCCACCAGTCTAATTTCAGTCCTTTATTACCTCTTGTCTGGGCTATTGCCATAGGCTCTTAATTTTGCTCCGTGCTTCTAGGATCCCTCCTCTCCATTCCTTCCTCCCCCCCCCCATAGCCATAAGAATAATCTTAATAAGTCACTGGTCTGTCTAATGCTCAAAAGCATTCTGACTTTGAAAAGTAACTGAATAAGCAAAATTAGGAGAGAATGCAATAAGGTCTGTTTCACAGCTATCCCCGGGAGAAGTATCCAAACAAGGAGTAGAGATAATCACAAAATATAAACTAAATCATGAAAGTGAAAAGTCTTTACATGAACA
The DNA here is from genome assembly GCF_011100635.1 of Trichosurus vulpecula. Classification (NCBI taxonomy): domain Eukaryota; kingdom Metazoa; phylum Chordata; class Mammalia; order Diprotodontia; family Phalangeridae; genus Trichosurus; species Trichosurus vulpecula. The sequence goes on along the minus strand of NC_050575.1, from coordinate 25,551,212 downwards.
TAATTAACAAGAAGGGGTCATGTCAATTGGGATGAGATCTTTAGGTGAAACATCTCTGATTAAATTCTATTTCCAAGAGATGCAATTTATTTACACAATTATAGTAGATCAAGAGCCATTTTGTAATGGGTAAATTGTCAAAGGAAAAGAAACAGTTTTTAAAGAATTGTAAACAATTAATAATGACATAAAATATTGTTCTCAGTCACTAATAATAAAACATATTATATATAAATAAAATAGAAGTCAAAATTAATGAGCTTTCACCTTATTCCCAATAAACAGGTAAAACTGAAAAAGATGGAACAGTCAATGTTTTGAGGCAGACTGTGGAAAGAGACACTAATATATCATTGGTGGAGAACTCAATTAGTCCAACCAGTCTAGAAGACAATTTGGAATTATATAAAGAAAATACCTAAAATGTTGATCACCTTTGATCCAGGGATCCCTCTATCAGGTTTATATGACAGGTTAGTCAAAGACAGAATGAAAGATCCCATAACATCAGTTTTGTTGTTAGTAATGAACTGGAAACAATGTAGATTGCCAGGGATTTTGGAATGATTGAAGAAACTGGCAAGTGAAAATATTTTTATTTTATTTATTAAATATTTATTAAAATATTTATTATTAAAATATTATTTATTAAAATATTTATTAAAATATTTTTATGCCATAAGAAATTATCGATATGAAAAATTCAGAGAATTGTATAAAGATGTAAAAACTGATACCCAACTAAGCAGAACCAGAAAAAGATATATACACAATAGGTACTGAAATGTCAGGAGAAAGAATTCAAAACAATGACAAAAATCCAAATGTACTTTAATTATGAAGAACAAATTTTTCTCCAGAGAGGAGCTGAAAGAATACATATCCCTATCTCTTCTTTCAGAGGTGGTGGACTACATGTTTGGAATATTACATATATTGTCAGATTTTTGTTGATTTATTGGTTAAATTTTCCAATCTGCTTTTTTCTCCTTCTTTGTCTTTTTTTATTCTTTTGCTACAAGGAATGGCTCAGTTGATAAATGTAGAGGGGAGAGACATATTTGAAAATTAAGGTGATATAAAAACAAGATAAAAAAGTTTAATAAAAAATTAAAGAGAAATGAGTGAAGTAAGGAATTGGAAAACTACCAGTTAGATTCCAGAAGATGGACTAAAATATATAGTCTCCTTTGCCAATGACTTTAGTATATATTCACTGACAGATTCTCTCTAGAATTAAATGGGACAGTGATAAGGTCCCATGTTACCATGAGTACGACTGTCATAGAGTTTGAGAATATAAAGCTGATGAATAAGCCTTTTGACTCTTCAGTCTCACTGGAGTTAGTCATTCTTTTATTTACTCTGAATCTTTCAATTGGACACTTAATGTCTAATTAATGTAAGCACATGTACAGGGATAATAAACTATAGGCCATGGAAACCTACATTATCAGGCTCTCCAGAGGGAGAAAAAAACTCAATATAATGAAAACTGTGTTGGTAATTTTAAAAGCTATTGTAAATTCCGGGGTCTAGCTGGCTGCTTTGTTGCTGAGTAAGCTTTTTGCTCAGGTCCTCATAATATTCTGTTATTAAATACTCAACTCAATTTCAAAAAGACAGCGTGTCATACCGGAAAGAGTGCTGTACCAGAAGTTCAAATCTCATTTCAGACAATTCCTCGCTGTGTGAAATAAGGTGATATGATCACAGACTTAGGATTGGAAGATCACTTAATCCTACTTCCTCATTTTATAGATAAGGGAACTGAGACCCAGAGGCTAAAGTCATACCAGTTACAAATAGCATATGTGAATTTTGCACCAAATCCTTTCACTTCAGTTTTCCCGACTTTCTGATGTCCTTTAAACTCTCTAATTCCTAATTCTTTTATTTCTAAAATGGGGTTGATTTCTGTAGGCCTTGCCTAGGCGGATTGTTATAAGACTCAAATAAGTAAAAGCATAAAGCACTTTTCAAATTTTAAAGTGCTTTATAAAGATCACTTCTTATCATTAGTCTTTATTTCCCAAGTTGCCATGCTTTGTCTGTGATTGGCTGGGATTGCTACCTCTCTGTGAGTGATATCCATGATGCCCTGAATGATACACTTGTCATGAGTGAGGATTGCTGGACAATTTTGATTGATGTTACCTTGGGGCAACAAGCTAAAATATCCAATCAGACCTTATGGTTCCCCTTTTACTTTGAATGCTTATCTTCCAAGGGCCAAAAAATGTGCCACATCCCAGGTGCTGGCTTCTTTTTTTTCTGAACCTGACCTAGACTCCTAATAGCAAACAGAACACAACCTAGACATAGAAAAAGGGTGTAATGTTTAGCGATGAAATGCTTCTTATCGAACCTCAATCATTTACAAATGTAGCGTGATACCCTAAAGCCTAAGGACTACATACATCCTCTGTTTCTGTGTATTCTTGGCAATATGATGCACTCTTATTTTTATTGAAAATACCACAGTGACATAAAAAAAAATTCTGACTAGAGGCACAACAAACGCTTTCTCACTCCAGCCTGTTTCCATTCCTTTGAAAGAGATCTAGTTGCATATTTGCCCAGGTCTCCATATTTGGTACTTTCTGAGCTTGGCAGTGCAAGTGCAGTGATAAAAGCTGCAAAACAAAACCCAACACAAGTATTTGTGGAAGCATTTTGAAGGATTTGTTAAGAGCATCACATTCCTCTCAATGCTTAAACAGTATAAAACCAAGAGCAAATAGTTTTAATGAAGCGTATGTTCTCAGCCAACTTGTCTTTGGAAGTGAGTCATTAAAGGGGCTTAGAAGAAAGTGATTTAGGAGCTCATGACTCATTTAACTTTTATTGTCTTTCTGCGAATCAGTCATGAATCCATTGTAAAAGGAAGAGAGGCATTTGATTAGTGTAGAGAAACCTTTTTCAAAATGATCTCCCTGTTGTTGGGTCTGCATTATAATAATCTCATTAAATGCTTCAATACATTTTGTTTTAAAATCTTAGAAAACACTATACTTGAAGGACTCCATAGCTATGGGTCTTCCCTTCCATGGACTAGTTTCAAAATTCATATTCACATTGAAATAACTATATTTTGAAACTGGGCAGAATTCAAAGCACTATTTTCAAAGTACGGTTTATGAACACAAGAGTTGACATCATGGAAACTCAGTGAACATTTCCTAATTAAGATCCCAGAATTTACCCCAGAGACTAACTGACAACAACACCAACTACCATTATTATTACTAATATCTGACATATAGCACCTTTTAAGAGTTGTGAAGTACTTTATACATACCATCTTGTCTGAGCCTCTTGGCAGCCTAGTGAGGTACATGCTATTTTCCCCATGAGGAAACTGGCTGATAGAGCTTAAATGTCTGAGGCAAGATTCAAATTCACATCTTCCTTTTTCTACATTTCATACTTTACTGAGCCAACTCTCCTCCCAACCAAACCATATTAGTGTCATCCACAGATAGCCCCCACTTTGTTCTTTTGCCTAGTTTGGTCCCCACACCTGAAGTACTCTTTCCACCATCAAACCATTTCCATTATCTCTGAGGTCAACATAGCTCAAAATTCACCTTTCCTAGGAACCCACCTTCCTTTTTTGCTACCATATGGCTCCTTTCTGTTTTCTAACCACTTATCTTTATTGCTGAGTTTGGACTAAAATATTTTGCACACGGTCATATATTACTTTTGAAATCACCTCCCTTGTGTTACTGTTTAACTAGCCTTTGAGCTCTGTGAGGTCAGGACACAAGAATCTCTTTCTGTCTCTTTGGTGTGTAACAACAATGTCGCTAGCAGCTACTGTGGCTGCGTAAGACCAACAACAAAGGCACACAGAAGGGTTGCCAACACAGGCTCTTTGATCTGCTTTTCTAAGGAAAGCAACTTTAAGGGGTTAACAACCTCAGTTTAATTAAACATACATATATCATTCACTTAGTTCAGGAGGAAAAGATCAGCCCCCTGAAGTTCAGGGCAAATACAAACAGAAATTACAAGCATACATTATAAACAGAGCAAATAACACAAACCGGTCTATCCATAGCAATACATAGTTACCAGAGAAGCACCAACATCTGGGTTATCAAAGCCAAGGTGGGCTGCTTCAACAGCTTGCCCAGAGTCTCATCACATTTTCAATGAGTGTACCCCCAAAAGTCAAACACTAACCTTTCAGTACACATACCTGTTCAGGGCCCTGAAGGCTGGGGCCAACTTAGCATTTAGGGTGTGGGAAACCAGGGTATGGGAAAGTTCCTCAACCACCAACACCACATCATATACAAATCAACGACTTCCTATTGCCTTAATGCTGAGAAACACTCCAAGACAAAAAAAAGTCCCACTTTACCTGCCCCATTCAAACAAAGGCCAGACTCATTAAAGGCACTTGATAGCCTTAGTATCCCAAAAGAGAACAGCAAAAAATCCCGCCCTGATTATTACTACATGGTGTCAGAGAAAGCATGCTGATGTTCTGAAGTTGAGCAGAACACAAGGTCCTAGCTGTAGTATGTGCATGGTAAGGAAAGAGAGGGAGATCTCCAAGATATTTCTGTCCCTCTTGGATTGCAGAAAATTCATGGGTCAAATTGGAAACTGATTGTGTCAGTACTTTGATTAAGAGCTCCATTTAACTATGGCATTTAAAGGAGGGAGAAAGGAATAGAGGCCATTTATCACTTTTCAGACTGACTTGTACATACTGGTGGGTGGAGAGAATATCTTGAGAATATAAGCAAACATGCCAGGTAAGGTTGGGAAGCAGCTTCTGTGTTCTGTATTTTTGCATTTTATGAAAAGCATAATGTGCTCCTGGGTGCCTATTAGCATTCAAATTAATTGTTTATCTGCTCCAGAGCATAAATATGCCCCAGAATAGAGGGAATAATGAAGGTAGGAGTGACAATTAAGTGTGATGCAGGAGTGAAGGGTGAAATCCACTGGATTTGAAGTCAAAGATCCATATTCCTGACTGTCACACGTTATGTAATCTTGGACAAATATAAAATAGAAGTTTCTGACTACATCACTTCAGAAGTTTCTTTCAACTCTAAAATCTTTGATCTGAAATCTATAACCGGTCTAAGGTCCATGGATATACTCCAGGGCATCCATGAACTTGGATGGAAAATAAATTATATCTTTAGTGATTTTTAAATGGAATTTACCATTTCCCTCAGTTATTTAAAAACATTATTTGAAGAAGGGGTCTATAGGTTTCTCCAGACTGCCAAAGGGGCCTATGGCACACAAAAAGGTTAACAACCCTTGTTCTATGGCAGTGGAAAAAGCACCAGGTCTGGGGTTAGGAAGACCTGAATTCAAATCTGGCCTCAGACACTTATAATCCAAGTGACCCTGTACAAGTAACTTAACCCTGTTTGCCTCGGTTTCTTCATCTATAAAAGAAACTGGAGAATGAAAAGGCAAACCACTCCAGTATCTTTGCCATGAAAACCCCGAATGGGGTCATGAAAAGTTGAATATAACCAAAACGACTGAACAACAACAACAAGGACCCTTCTTTGACCTCATGATCTCAAGGAAGACTTGATGGACATTGCATCCTGACCACAGGGCACAGAGTATCCGAGCAGAGTTCAGCATGTGGTTTACGCAAATGATCTCTGCCACTCACCCGCTCACCCTTGGAGTTTATTCTTATCATTGAGGATGGAATAGTAGGAGAAAGTCTTAAATACCACTAGGTACATTCTGAATATGATGTGCTATAGAAAGGTATCTTGGTCTCTGACATGGAGGCATAAAAACTAAGACCCCAGAGTAAATTATCTTCTTTTTTTAACAACTTAATTTATTTATTTTTAGTTTGCAACATTCACTTCCATAAATTTTAAGTTTTCTCCACCTCCCTCCCCTCTCCTCTCCCCAAGATGGCATTCAGTCCAATATAGGCTCTATGTATACATTCTTATTAAACATATTTTCACAGTAGTCATGTTGTATAGAAGAATTAGAACATATAGGAGGAACCATGAGAAAGAAAAAACAAAACAAAACAAAAAAAAGAGAGCAAATAGTATGCTTCAATCTGCATTCAAACACCATATTTCTTTGTCTGGTTGTGGATAACATTTTCTATCATGAGTCTTTTGGAGTTGTTTTAGGTCCTTACATTGCTGAAAAGAGCTAAGTCTATCAAAGTCAGTCATTGTACAATGCGGCTGTTACTGTGTACGGTGTTCTCCTGGTTCTGTTCACTTCACTCAGCATCAGTTCATATAAGTCTTTCCAGGTTTTTTTGAAGTCTGCTTGCTCATCATTTCTTTTTTTAAATTAATTTATTTATTTTTAGTTTACAACATTCAGTTCCACAAGCTTTTGAGTTCCAAATTTTCTCCACCTCCCTCCCTTTCCTCCTCTCCACCCCCTCCCCAAGACAGCATGCAATCTGATATAGGCTCCATGTATACATTTACATTAAACATATTTTCACATTAGTCATGTTGCAAAGAAGAATTAGAACCAATGGAATGAACTACAAGAAAGAATAAACAAAACAAAAAAGAGAGAGAGCAAATCACGTGCTTCGATCTGCATTCAGACTCTGCAATTCTTTCTTGGGATGTGGGTAGCATCTTCCATCATGAGCCTTTTGGAGTTGTCTTAGAACCTTGCATTGCTGCGAAGAACCAAGTCTATCAAAGTTAGTCATCACACAATGTGGCTGTAACTATGTACAATGTTCTCCCAGTCCTGCTCCCCTCAATCAGCCTCAGTTCATATAAGTATTTCCAAGTTTTTCTGAAGTCCGCTATCTCATCATTTCTTATAGCACAATAGTATTCCATTACATCAATATACCATAACTTATTCAGCCACTCCCCAATTAATGGGCATTCAGTTTAAATTATCTTCTTTAAATGCAAAAGAGAAAGCTATGTCATTGGTTTAGGAGACTAAAGGACCTCACTGACATCCTATTTGAACCAGTTTCTTCTTATTCAATGTCTCAGGCAGACTTTTCACTTCTGATGAGGATAATACGGATTAGGCTGTTTCTGAGAGAGCTTGAATATTGCTTGTGTTCTCTTTGGAGTGAAAAGGTGATTGATTGCAGAATGCAAAGATGTGTAACGCTTAACATCCTTATTCCTAGCAGGCATGAGGTGACTGATTAAAGTAAAAAGTAGAATAGATTCTGAGGGTCTTCTCTTAGGGTCACTTTTGTCTCCTATAGCTGCCAAGAACCACATAGAACAGTAAACATCTGTGATTTTTTGGGTAGCAAGCTGCAGTCCCTCCCTCCTCAGATGTTAGTTAAGAGTTGTTTGGCTGTCTTGGCACTGAGTAGCAGCAGCATTGTGCCCCAGTTTGAGGGCAAGAGTGATTCATTAGAAGAGAAACAAGAGTATTCCCCAAGAAAGGAGTTGGAGACTTTGGCCATCAACATGTTCTCCTTGTCCCTTCTCCTCATTTCTTAACCTCTTTACACCAGTCCCCACTATCTCTTTCCTACAGTCCCTAATAAAGAGGTACCTTCTCCTTTTATAAGCTTTATATATGCCTTGTACATACTCTCTGCATATACTCTTGTACAGGCCGGTGTTGTCTCCTCATTTAGAATATAAGCTCCTTCAGGTCAGCTATTTCAGTTTTTATTTGTATCCCCAGTACAGAAGATAGTATATGGCACATAGTAAATGCTTGTGTATTGATTGATTGATCAACTAATAAGTCAGTTTATTGACAGACTAAACATAGAAAATGAGGCCCAAAGAGGTCACATGAATTGTCCAAGATCGCAAAGTGAGTTAATGATACTTCCCAGACTATAACTCACTTGTCTCACCTTCTAAGCTTAGGAAGGTAAGGTTTTCCTTCTCATCACTTTTTCATAACAAATGTCTGTTCTCCAAACACCTTCCTCCCAGGTTTCCTGGTGCAAGACTATCACATTCCCCCAGGGGAGGGTATGTTAGCCCTCATCTAACCAATCTAACCAATCCAAACCAATCACTTTGGAGACAGGCAACCCAATATGCCTAGTTATGCCATGGACATGTTAGCTTTGGTCTATAGGAAGATCTGTGAACCAAAGGCTCATCCCTTGATTGTAATATTTTTGGAGAGCCTGTATGGTAAAGAGGCAGTATTCATATCCCTAGAACAGATACAGATATCTGGAGATGGCATTAATGGATAAGTAAAGTCAACCAAAATACCAGACTGTTAGTTAAACTATGAATCACCTTAAACTGCTCCCTTGCTGAAGGACCATTCTGGATAAATCTAAAGCTATTTAATTTGTAACAGTATAGTGATTTAAAACTCTATGAGGTCAGAATGTAATCTTTGGAAAATGTCCACTTTAGGCCCTCACTGAAGTTCTAAATCCATTTCTCAATGAATTAATCTGTCCTCTATTGCCAGGGGGAATGCAAACTGTGAGGGTTTGAGCTCTGTGAGGCAGAGCTTAAAGTCTTATAGGAGGCTGAAAATGCAAGAGAGCTGTCAGAACCACTTGACAATTAATAGGGCATAGATGAGATCAGAGAAGAAGGCAAGCTAACTGAACAAAATTGTCATGGGAGCCTCTACCTTTCCTGAGGTGTGGATTAAAGTTATGGGCTTTAATGTGGGCTAGCATTTGGGAAGAGCAGCCCCCTCATACATAGTAGATGTCAGTGTATGTGAACCCCTTCAACCTCACAAATATAGGTGGTCTTGAAACGCATGTGACTAACAGTGGTACTTGGGTAAGGGCAAACAAACATCTTATGTATTGTAGAAATTGCTCTATATATTTTTCTTTTAAGTATACTATACATCCTCTGACTCAGTGACCCTTGCCAAGTACGTTAGTTGAAATACTTGGCCTGAAGAATTTTTTGCTTCGATATGGGGTGAGGTGGGGAGGATCTTTGCTGACAAATGCTACTGACTTAAATATTTCAAGCAACTGGACTTCAAATACACATGTTTTCATTGGCACCTGAAATGTTTTTTTTATTTTTATTTGTTAATTGCAATTGTAAATTATAATTGAGCATTGCTATAATGGACTTTGTATCAATCAGTATCTTATTAAGTTTGATCCAGCTCTGGCCCTAATGAATACAGTTGCCGTTATTTGACTCTGTCTTCCACTCTTTGAACAAGTCTTAGGGACACTACCCTTTTCCCCTCACAACTTTCAATACTTTCTAAATCTTTTCCTCATTATCTACCCCATTTCTTCTTCTTCTCCTCTCATACATTTCTACATTTAAAAAATATTTATTAGGTATCTATTGTGCACAGAATATTGTGTTAGGTGCTAGGGATTCATAACATCTCAGTGCTTCATTGGAAGGTCTTTCTTCACAAGTTGCTCTAGCCCCAAATAATTCATTTCTTGGCGTCCAGACCTCCAATGATGAGCCTCCCTATAATTGGCTAGGCTATTTCTGTTAGCCAGACACATTGGGCCTGACCTTGAAAACTTTCCACACCTTGAACTCTTTTGACATTGCCTTTGGGGACATGTGGTAATTATGAATGGGTGACAAGAAACTAAAGACATGGGTTGGCAGTATTCTTTTGAAGTTAGAGGCTGCACTGATGGATGTTCACCAGTCACTCCAGTTATTGCTATCTACATGTCCTCCCTCCTCTTCCCAGGAGAAGGCGACAGGTTTTAACCAGCCTGCATCAAAATGGATGGCCCCTTGTCACATATGTTATAGAAAAAATCCTTGTTCATGTGAAGCTTGGAGAAGATAGAAACCAAGGTTCTTCTTAGGCCCCCAAGTTACATGATTTTTGTTCTTAAATAATATGTCAGCTCCTTTTTTCACCAAGGCATCAGAGAAGCATTTTAGAGGCAACCACCAATAGGCTAGATGTGCTGATATAATAGCATATATTAGAAATATCTATGGATGCCATATACGATTTTAGAGTTGGAAGGAATGTTAGAAATAAGACAATCATCATCATAGCTAGCGTTTTTATAGTACTTTAAGATTTGCAAAGTGCTTTACAAATATTATCTAATAGCTGACAACAATCCTAGGAGATAAATACTACTATTATTCCATTTTCCAGATGAAGAAACCGAGGCAGATAATGATTAAGTGACTTGCCACTAGTGTCTATGGGCAGACTGAACTCAAGTTTTCCTGACTCTAGGTCCAGCACTCTAACCACCACACCACTTAAAGGGGTAAGGGGAATTGTCAGTGTTGACAAAAAGCCCAAGTATCTCTCACTGATTCTCAGTAGAAAGAGCTTTAAACAAGGAGTCAAGAGAGTTGGGCTCTAGCTTGATCTCTGCCCCCTAACAAGTTATGTGATCTGGAACAAATCATCTCCTCTCTGGTCCTCAGCCTTCTCATCCATAAAATGAGAGAGTTGGAATAAATGGTCTCTAAGTTCCTTTATAGCACTAACATTCTTTGACTGGGTTTGAGGTATTTGTGGTTCAGTGGAAAGAATGCAAGATTTGGACTCAGAAAAAATTGAATTTGAATCTTATCTCTGCCACTTATGGCATAAACCTCCCTCAGCTTAAGTTCCCTTTACTCTAAACTGAAAGGTCTGGCCTAGGTTACATCAAAGCTCCCTTCTAGCTTCACATATGTGCTACTCTTGTCTATGGTCAAATTTTTATGTATGGCATTGTGTTGTTTGTATCTATGGGTGTTCCTCCATGTTTAGAGCTTGACTCTAAACTCAAAGTGTGACATAGAATTTTCTATAATGGTTTATGCAAACAGGCTATTTTAGTTTATTAGATACTGAACATCTGGGTAGTGATTAAGAAAGAGAAAGCATTAATGCTGGCACAGTGCCTTCCCTGCACATAATAGCTACCTAATAAATGTTTGCTGGATTGACTTGAAATCTATTTAGTCAGAACTGGCTTCATGGAAGAGGCAAGGTTTTAGGAGGTCTGCACAGAAAGGACAGACAGATGAACATTTCTGAACCCAGTTTTAACTTTCAACATTAACTGTGCTATTAGCCTATACTAGGCCCATAAATCATTCTGAATGCCTTCTACTAGCTTGAATTTGATCATGTGACCATGTGCCCATTTTCATATAACATACCTAGCTGTGTATTATTTCATATGACCTGCCTTGCTATGCTTCAACAGCACCTAGACTTTCCTTTATTTAAATATCTGTTATTACTTACATCCCATGTAATTACTTTGTTTATTAGGGCTATTGCTTAGAAAATAGATTTTTGGGAAAGGTATAAGCCATATCTTTAAGCAAATTTTCTTCTTTCTACAAAATGAATGTGCCTAACTATGAAAATGGCCTAATCTGGCATCTGTTTATTTCTGAAAGGAACCTTGCTTTTCCTAATACATTTCTATGCATCAGAGAAAAAAGCCATCCATAAAAAGACAATTACAGAGAGGCAATCAAGCATTGATGGAATTATTCAGACACATTTCAGAGAACATTCAGGAGAGAAAAGATTTCACGTTTCATTTTTATGTAGCTTCTTATGAATCAATTTTTAAAGTAATTTTCTCACATCCACTGAAGTGGATTTGATTTCTGTAGCTAGCGTTCATGTCTCAATAAATAATATGCATTTTGTTCTTTAATTATAAAGTGCCTATTGTTTTAGCCCAAAGACATTTCACCTTATTATTTTATTTATGGCAAAGGGAGCTCATCCCCAGGGCTGAAGTTACTGCCTGAAATTACTTAGTGCTTTAAGCAGTTCAGCAATGCACTGAACAGCCCCCATGTGTCCTTGAAGAGCTAATTCAGGTCTAAGAGCAGGTTTCTAGTTATCGGCAGTGTTGCCCCCTGACTCACCTCCCCTTCACTCCTGACAACAACCTTTGGAATGAAGAAGCTACTTCTCTTGTCAAAATGTAGAAACTGAAGAATGGGTTCAAAGTCTTTTCAGAGTTTGAACCAAAGGTCATCAATAGTGTCAGGAGTGAAATGCCTGAATTTTGCACTCTTTGTCTCTGAATTATATTATGCCTCCTGTAGAATCCATCCTTTGGTTTTAGAGCATAGCCACTAAAAAAAGTTCTCAGATTTCCTTCGTGATACGGTAAGATGAAAGTCCCCGAGACAAAAAACAAAGCACTGGGAAACAAGAGACCCCAGGAAGTTTTGTGGAAAAAGTTATGATTTGGCATACTTGCTTAAGTCTATTTCAGTGACCAGATTTTTGAAAACACACTTGTTCATGTGAAAGACTCTGGCACATTTATAGGAAGGTTATCACTTCTCTTGGCTCATTACCTCAACCTAGGAAAAGTGTAAGTGGATGCCCCAAGATGCTGAGGCTACATGACATGAAAATCAATACCTACAACCAATTCATACATGCAAACTTCCAAGCAACATTACCAAATAAAGTTTCATTGAAAGATAGAAAATAAAAATGGAGGCTCAGAGACCTTTAAGTGAGTGATCAACCATTATCACCAAAGGGAAATATAAATTTGCACTTCTCCAACAGAGCAACTATACTGCCCCTGCAAATCCTATCCTCACTACCACATTGAGAGACAGACAGACAGAGACAGACAGAGACACTGGGGTGCTGTAGGGCTCAAATGAGACAATTGTTATAAAGCACCTTGCAAACCTGAAAGTCTTATATAAATTGCAATTACTATTATTTTTCTGTTCTCGAATCATCAAGCTTCCATACTGGTGATGAGTTCAAACCCTGAGCCTTCTACTACATTCCTACTAAACTCAAGCAATGTTTACAAAACAATATAAGTTTGTCCTGGTACATTTTTAAATTCTAACAATAACTCTGGTTCTATTTTTTAAAAATATATGCATATCTACTTTTAATCTTCATTATTAGCCTTTTTAAGTCTAAACAACAAACAAAACAATAAATCAACCCCTGATTTATAATGTTTTCATATTTCTGAAGTGTAGATGGCTCATGCACAACCCTGGATAGATAGCGACATAAAAACAGACAGACATGAAGGCAGGCACATGTACATATGTACATACACGTGTGTGTTACATTCTAGAGCAGTTGATCAAGAACATTAATAAATACTGACCTATACGTCTACTTTTTTCATCTATACAAAATCTCTATGAGAATGGCCTACACACATACTGGTTAGATTCTTGAAGAAAAGATGAGAAGGAACTGGCAGGCTTTCATAAACTCTTTTCAATTGTAGATATTTTCTTCACCATCACAAAGTGGTTTAATGTATGATTAGTGGGGAGATGAGCCAATCATGTAGGAAGAGTAAGGAATCACAGCAGGATGGCCTGAGTTTTTCCCTGGTGCCTACAGAATAATAAAAAGAACCAGCAGACAGACTTGATTGCTTTCAGTAAACCCTTCATGTCAGATTTATAGGAGAATATTGACAATAATCACACATGATAGGGCACAAATAGTTTGCAACGTGCACCCGTGCAGGCAGGCATTGATAAGATCATAGATTCAATGAAATATTGAAGAAGTATTTTCTTACCTCCAGTATTAACCAATGAACCTTTTCTGTGACTCTATAACCCTTCTTTTCTTTTGAATTTATATTCAAAAGGTAAACTGACAAGAAATGATTAAATATTTAAATGCATACTGTGTAACACAGGGATTGTTTCATTTCTTTTCCTTTGTGTGTCCAGTGCCTGGCAGGTAGAGGGTACTTAAACGCTCGGTGATTGATTGATTAATATTTAACAATACTAATTGTAATATTTACTTGTCATGCTCACTGGGGCACTTTTGAGGACTTTGAAACCCTCAGGTCTTCCGGTCAGTAACCCAAGTAATGAGACTTGATTAATAGATCGTAAATGTATTTTACTACTTAAGTGGGCAGTTAGGTGGTTCAGCGGATAGAACCCCAGGCCTAGAGTCAGGAAGACCTGAGATGAAATCTGGCCTTAGACACTCACTAGCTATGTAACCCTGGGCAAGTCACTTAACCCTATTTGCCCCAGTTTCCTAATCTGTAAAATGAGCTGGAGAAAGAAATGGGAAACCATTCCTATATGTTTGCCAAGAAAACCTCAAATGGGGTCACAAAGAGTTAGACAGGGCTGAACTGACCAACAGCAACAAAATTTAAGAGCTGGGAAGAAAAAATGTCCAACACATCTGGATGATAGAGAAAGCCACTGGAAGAAGCAATCAGGATGAATAAATATGTTTTCATTGCTTCCTTTGTGTCTTTGCATCCCTTGTACTTAATATAGTCCCTGAAATTTAGGGTATTCCTAAGAAATGCTTGTATTCAGCATTCCTTTATTAAGCCGCTGGCTTACAGAAGGCAAAGGGTCATTGAGGGCTAGGCCTGGGAATATAGGCTCATTGACATCTTTCTGATGACTCCACGATACCTCCTCTTTATTCCTGTGAGGGATAGTGCTCTCACCAGGGAACTGGCCAGAGAGTTTGAGGCAGGAAGGCCGCCTGAGTCATGCTGTGTAGAATCTCCTACTTGGTAGCAGTTGACTAGATGAAGTTCTAGTACCCTTGTTGCCCTATAGGAAAATCTGTTTTCCTCATAACTTAGATTTTGACACAGGAAATAGCTTGGACCAGAAATATGTTAAGTTCAAGAATTGGCTCGACATTAACTTTTCATAAGCAGCTCTAGTCTCTACTCAGGTATATACGGATCTTTCATCATTCAGGACAAATTGAGCTGCCTGCAGGTTTATTTTTATTACTGGGGCTTAATACCCATTTTTAGTATCAGCTGCCTTTCAGCATTTCAGTGCAAATACTGCAAGCCCTTGCATTTAGCACAGATACTTTATTCAGTTAGACAAGTTTTTCTATATATATATGACCCCAAAAGCAATTTGCATTCTCTGTTGTTCATTATTCATCTATCTAAAAAAAAAACAAAAAAGACTCCCCTACCGTGAAGAGTGTCCATAGCCCAAGGAAAATCCCTTTTGGTGATATATCAGAACACTTCAGATTCTGAGCTAATTAAACTTCCCCCCCAATCCTTTAAGCAGCAAGAGTTCTTAACCTGGGGGTGGTAAACTTGAATTTTTAATGCTTTTATTACTATGTTGTTGTCGTTCATTTGTTTCAATAGTTTTCAACTCTTCATGACCCCATTTAGAGTTTTTTTTTTTGACAAAGATGCTGAAGTGGCTTGCCATTTCCTTTTCCAGTTCATGTTACAGATGAGGGAACAGAGTTAAACAGGGTTAAGTGACTTGCCCAGAGTCACACAGCAAGTGTCTGAGGTCAAATTCGAACTCAGGTCCTCCTGACTCCAGGCCTGGCCCTCCATGTCCTGTGTCACCTAGCTGCCTTTTGTACCATTATATTTCAATGTAATTGATTTCCTTTCTCATCCTGTTGTATTTTGTGATATATATTTGTAAACTTCGTTCTTAGAAAGGATCCACAAGCTGCTAAATGGAGTCCATGATATGAAACACCTGCTTTAAGGTATTTCGCTATGGTTTTGGATGTGTTCTTTCAGGCCCTGAACAGAAGCCTAATCTGTCCAGCTCACAGGAGACAGAAAGGACCTGATCTTCAGCCCCCCAGTTGCTAATGTAATGCCTCCTTCCTGTCCTCCCTCTCCAAGGAAATAGCATTTGTGTGTTGAGGATGAGCCAGAACATGTGAATAAATAGATTGCAGACAGCCCTATGCAGACAGTGGGCTTGAGGGAGGAAGTTTTGTGGATGACAAGGAAGCTCCTTTAGATGTCAATTAATAATCATTTCTTATGGGCCTACTGTGTTCCAGTCACTGGGGTTGCAAATACAAAGAATGAAATAATCCCTAGCAACAATCTGTTCTCATTCCAATGGGAAGACAAGGATATATATGTTCCTTCCCTAATCCTTCAATTGTTAACAGTCTCCTTCTCTAACCCCTCATTCTGCATTATATATACATAAATGTGTATATATAGATACATATATGCATACATATATACACCCATGTGTGTATATATGTATGTATTTTATATATGCCCACTATATATATAAATACATATATACATATATAATGAGCAGTGATTTCTCTCCATAACCAGAGACCCAAAGGGAGGCTCTGGATCACCTTAAATCCCTTCTGAAGGGCAACTCTCCTGACAAGTGAAAGTTAACCCTGATTGGTGGACATGTAATTAGGAGGTGAGCTAAACATCTTCAGCTCTTCCTGCTAAGAACATGGCTTGATCATGAGACTCAGTAGACTCAAAGCATCTGGGCAGGGGAAACCATCTCCATCCAGATCTCTCTAGCTAGGTTTCTCCTTTACTCCAAAACTTTAATGGAGGGGATCCTCCTCCAGGCAAAGGCTTGCTGAGACTTGATTCTGTTTATACTCTAAGCAGAAGTTAGGTCTCCCTGTTCTGTGGGGTTCTACCCAATCTAGTTAACAGCATGTGCCTTGGGAGCTAGAAGCAATCTCATCACTCAGCCATGCCCTTCAGAGACTGACTGACCTTTTCAGGAGCTGGGCTTTAACACAAAAGAAAAAGGATGGATCACAAATTAATAATTGGTTATTAATAGAATAGTAAAATAGTTTCTCTCAAGGTCAAGGTACAGTGTGTCTGACTGTGGTTGATCAGGCCAACATGAGCTCAGAAGGCTCTAGTATAGTTTGAGCACAAATAGTCCATATGACCATTTGGGGTGGAGCTGTCTCTAAATTCGTACATTTCACGTTTCTTTTGAGCTACTGACATAAATGTGTAGCACAGTGGATAGAGTATCAGGCCTAGAGTCAGAAGGACCTGAGTTTAAATCTGACCTTAAACACTTGCTAAGTGACCATGGGCAAGTCACTCAACCCTGTTGGCCTCAGTTTACTCATCTGTAAAATAAGTTACCCATCTTTGCAGGGCAAAGGATGTGTTTAATGGTGTTTGTTATGTTCTGTACTACTTAGAACAGTATCCAAATGGTAGGTGCTTAATAAATGGTGCTCAATTTGCAATCAAGGTTTAGCTATAGAACTACCTCATGTGAGCACTGGAGTCTTTTTTGATTACCCACCCTGACCTGTCCATCTTTGGAGCTCTTCCAATATTCATGATCAGTGCCACACATTTTGGCACTTTGTTCTGGCCAAGCTAGCACTTTATTATAAACTCTCTCTTATTTGCCTATTATTTAATGTTTGAAAGTTCAGAGATCATTCAGGCAAGGAAGCAGGAAGAGGTATCTAAAATATCTTTGGAAGGCAAAGAAAATAGGATAAAAGTAGGTAATTAGATAAAATCTTGCAAGTAATTAAATTTCTGTTTAAAACTTTCATACCTAGGACAGCTGAGGGCAGCTTCTGTTTGCATTAGCTCTTGGCAAGAATCTACTAATTGCCAATCAAAGGCAGCTTAGCGAGCAAATTATCAGAAAAGACAGGAAACTTCCCATAAATAACACCCTGACTTAGGAGCCATCCCAGGCTGAACAGGTAAGACAAAAAAGCAATTGGCCTCAGTGGCTGGCCTTAGGAGTTAGCAACAGGAATACAGAAGTATCCAGCACATTGCTTCCATCAAGCCCAGAGGAATTCTGGAATTCTGCCCCTTGTAGGATTTTGTGGCAAAGAGAATATGACTAGGAAAGCACTCACTAATTTGATTTTCCAACAATGCCACATGACAGCCATGTTTCTACAAAGTGTCTTTTGGTTTTGCTCCTCAAGGACTAGGTGAAATAAAGGGCTGGTCTAATAATGCCTCTCACTTTGCCAGCTAAGCGTTCCTTGAAATATTGGATGTAAAAGGTATGCTGTAAGTAGCTCAAACCAGCTTGAGAACTGTTAAATTTTCAGTGTGAGCATTTACAACTCTGAAATCTACAATGCTACAAATCAAGGATTGATTTATTGTTTTGTTGATTGTCTAGACTTAAAGTGTTAATAAGACAGATTAAACTTAAAAAGTTTGTGTGCATTCCCGTGCCCCTCAACTCCTTCTCATTTTGTTAATTGTTTACCAGCACATGCTAGCATTGCTCTATTAACCTTGCTTGAACTCACCAGGAGAGTAGTAGAAGGTTGAAGAAATGAAGTTATCATCAGTCAGGAAGTTCAGAAACTATAGACTAATAGTAATGACCACAACAATAAAAATAACTGGCATTTATATAACACTAAGGATGGCAAAGATCTTATCTGAGCCTTAACACACTTGGTTACAGTGGTTCAAGATGGAAACAAAAAAAAGGAAAAAAATGCAAAGGGGTAAAGAAAAATAATAACCAAGGTGAGCACATTAAATGGAAGAATGAGGAGAAGGGCCATTGAACGGTAATTGAAGGGTAATAGCTCTTTCTTTAGAGGGGGTAATAGGGCTGGAATTTCTCAGAAGAAAACAGTTTATTGTGCTCCAAGGAATCATGATGTGGATCCACAGATGCCATCATGATACAGGGCAAAGAAGGGCAAAGGAGAAAGAAGAGATGGGTCATTGTGGGTTGTGATTCTCTCATGGAGGCTTCCAAGGCAGGCACAACCAAAAGAGTGTTCTATCATCTTCCCTGGGGTATCTGTCTAGTGATATATAACATGCAGAAAATTTCCAAATGTGATCATTATTACTCACTCATGATAATCCAAATGGTACTTTAAAAGGAACCTCAAAAGAGGTAGTAAGAATTATGAAATTCTGAGCTAGAAATTGAACCCCTTAGGGTCAAAAGCATTATTTTCATCACTTTTTCCAGCTGAAGATAGTAGATTCACCAACAAAAAATGGATTGGAGGGGAGACTAGTAGGCTAAGATGATGTTATTTGAGAATTGAATTTGGATTCCTGGGTGACAGCTTGAAATGTCCATCAATTAATCAACAAGTATTTATTACTTGATTCTCTAGGATTCTCTAAGTAAATCATCCTATCATCTGCAAAGAGTGATAACTTAGTTTTTTCTTTGCCTATTCTAATTCCTTCAATTTCTTTTTCTTCTCTTAGTGCTAAAGCTAACATTTCTAGTACTACATTGAATAATAGTGGTGATAATGGACCTCCTTGTTTCACCTCCATTCCTATTGGAAATGGGTCTAGCTTATTCCCATTACATATAATGCTTGCTGATGGTTTTAGGTAGATGCTACTTATCATTTTAAGGAAGACTCCATTTATACTGTGCTTTCCAGTGTTTTTAATAGGAATGGGTGTTGTGTTTTGTCAATTTCTGCATCTATGGAGATAATCATATGGTTTCTGCTAGTTTTGTTGTTAATATGATCAATTATGCTGATAGATTTCCTAATATCGAACCATCCTTGCATTCCTGGAATAAATCCTACCTGTTCATAGTATATTATTCTTATTATCATACTGTAATCTTTTGGCTAATATTTTATTTAAAATTTTTGCATCTATATTCATTAGGGAAATTGGTCTATCATTTTCTTTCTGTTTTGACTCTTCCTGGTTTAGGTATTAGTACCATATTTGTATCATAAAAAGAATTTGGTAGGACTCCTTCTTTGCCTATTTTCCCAAATAGTATGGGAATTAATTGTTCTTTAAATATTTGATAGAATTCACTTGCAAATACATCTGGCTCTGGAGATTTTTTCCTAGGGAGTACATTGATGGCTTGTTCATTTTCTTTTTCTGAGATAGGGTTATTTATGTATTTTACTTCCTCTTCTGTTAATCTGGGCAATTTATATTTTTGTAAATATTCATCTATTTCCCTAAGATTATCAAATTTATGGGCACGCAATTGGGCAAAATAATTCCTAATTATTGTTTTAATTTCTTCTTCATTGGAGGTGACTTCATCCTTTCATTTTTTGATACTGGTAATTTGGTTTTCTTCTTTTTTTAATCAAATTGACCAAAGGTTTATCCATTTTATTGTTTTTTTTTTTCATAAAACCAGCTCTTAGTTTTATTTATTAGTTCAATAGTTGTCCTGATTTCAATTTTATTAATCTCTCCTTTAGTTTTCAGTATTTCTAATGTGGTATTTAATTGGGGATTTTCAATTTGTTCTTTTTCTAGCTTTTTCAGTTGCATGCCCAATTGATTGATCTCCTTTTTCTCTATTTTATTCATGTAAGCATTTAGAGATATAAAACTCCCCCTAAGAACTGCTTTTGCTGCATCCCATAAGTTTTGGTATGTTGTCTCATTATTGTCATTCTCTTGAATGAAGTTATTGATTGTTTCTATGGTTTAACAAGTACTTATTAAATAATACTATGTTCTAGGCATTATGCCAGGCCCCTGGGATACAAAGAAAGAAGTTTAAGAGTCCCTGACCTCAAAGAGCTTACATTTTTTCAGGGAAATGATGATCTTTGCCAGGTTCTATAATCAATTACTAAGCATTGATGTAGTACCCATAATGTTCCAAGCACTCTGCTAGGTTGTGGGGATAGGGGAAAAAGTCAAAACATCCCTCTTCTAAGAAGACAGCGTGTCTATTTATATATAAGGTAATAGAACGAGTAGATGCAAGATGAATGAGATGGGGCACTAGTAGTTCAGGAGATTAGCAATGGCCTCCTGTACAAGGTGGGCTTGAGCTGAAGAAGATGAGCATTTTAGCTATGGGGATAACCAGTGAAAAGGGTTGCAGGCAAAATATTTAATGCTGTGTATCGGGAATGGCAAGGTCATTTTGGCTGTAATGCAAGTGTACATGGAGGGCAGTGATGTGATTAGGGTAGAGATATAGTTTGAGTCCAGCTTGTAAAGTGTTTTTTATATACCAAAAGAGTATATGGGGGGAGTTATATTTCCTCCTGAAATCAATAAGGAGCTACTCAAGTTTATTAATAGAGGAGTAACATAGACCTTCATTTAGTAAAATCACTTTGGCAGCTCTGTGGAAGATGAATTGGAGTGGGGAAAGACTTGAGACAAGAAACCATTTCACAAAGCACTGACATTGCCCAGGTAAGAGATGATGTGGGTCTGAACTAAGCCATTAATTGTGTAAGTAGAAAAAAAAGTGATGGATGGAAAAGATATTAGAAAGTGAGAAAGGACAAGATCTGACCTGAGGCACTGACTATGATGGAATCTTCAAATGTAAGATTTCTGGTGTTCTGTGTGTGAACTATAACCACAGAAATTGAACCTTTCCCCAAAGCTGAAATCATTTGTTCACTAATGAGACAGCTCTGTTCTCTTGTGTTAAATGCAGGATTTTGGAGAAGATGATTCCCTCTACATTACCAAGGTGACAACTATTCACATGGGCAATTACACCTGTCATGCCCACGGCTATGAGGAGCTGTACCAGACTCACGTCCTTCAGGTGAATGGTTAGTAAATGGTACACCTGCAGCCCTTACCCCTCTGACAGTCTTCCTCTAAGCAATGCTGTATGTCACTCTTGTTATATGTTACTTGTGTACACACTCATGGGCCCACTCATGTGAGCACACGCACACACTCCAAAATATGGAAATTACACCCTTTATACACAAATGGAAAGAAAACCTAAGTCCTTAAGACTTTGCTTCTCATATACCTTATCAGTCAGAAAGTTGGAACTGAACATTTGTTTATACTGTAAAAATAATAATGTTTCCCATTGGTATATTAGGAAGGCAGAATTTATGATTTCAAAGAGAATCTCATATGTGCCTAAAAGGTCCAGAACCACAGGATATAAGGAATTCTCTAGGCAGAAGGCAGGAGAACTAAAGCATGTATTTACACTCCACAGTAACAAGCCCACAAACTAGCGTCCCCATTTTGATATTTTCATCAAAAGCTTCCAGGCCCAATAAGTCCGCCTCACAAGGGTAACCAGGAGGCCACAGAGAAGCGAGATGGTATAAGGCAAAATCGTACACATGCTTCCCCTCTACGGTAAGAAGATTACCCACTAGCCTCCAGTCAGCTCTGCTACCGGCAGCTCAGCTTTGGCTGTAGGCGTCTCTGGCTCCAACCGGAAAAGGAAGAGAGGATCTTCAAGCTGTCCTCTCCCCTCTTATAGAGTTTTTGACATCATCAAGCGCTGCCTGAACGACCAGGGCCGATTGGTTCTTGACTTGGCCCCTCGCCCTAGCGTAGACCAGGTTAACACACCTCCCCTCAGCCAGCCCCATGACTCATCACACAGGAAGTTCTCTGATTCCCGGCATGGTCGCTGGGCTTCCTGCCCTGGAAGAGCAAGCCCCAGTGTCCAGGGAAGCTCAATGAGGTAAGCTGAGTCATTCAAAGAAAACAAAGTCCATTCTGGTTACAATTGGTCTACAGTTCTTCCCCAAATTTATATTGCTCCCCATGCATAATTGCATGGGTGAGGCAGGAGTGGAGGTGGCATCATACTGTCCCTTATTTGGGTAGGCTCATGTCATGTACGTGCTAGAATGTGGCAGGTTTTGGCACCAATGAAGAGAACAGAGGGAATGTTAAAATACAATCTGTAAATCTAAAGCAGCATCTAAAAAAGGCAGAATTACCTTCCTTGCTAGCAGCAGTGATGCAAATATCAAACACATTTGTTTTTCAGAGAGTTTTCCCTCAGGCAAGGTCTTAGAAGTCAGATCTTGTATGTATCTCTGCTTACTGAAGGCCATTCCTTCTATCCCTCTTCTCCTAGCTAGAAACTCCCCTGGCATGTCCACGAGCAGCTTGGGTTTTAGCAGAGTTTAGGGAGAAGCTAAGCAAGCTGCAAAGATTTTAACATATTCATGACCGTATTAGCACTATTCCTTTACCTGGAAGAGGTAAACGCCAAATGGCAACTTGACATCTGAAAAGATTAGTTCCTCTTTCCTGTAACCCAAACATGGCAGTGTTTTTCTCCTAGCATTGAGACTCAGTTGCCTCACATTATCCTCCCTCACCAAATAAATTAAATAAATAAATAAAATAAATAAGAATAATACTTTTATTCATTCCTAAGAACGCTTAAACTCTTATCTGATGGTAGAATTAATCCACCTAAAGATAGACACCAAGGCAAATTTAACTTATTGACCATCCTAAAATGGTACATGTTTGTGCCCCTGACCTAGACGTTTGACCTTGGATAAGTCCCTTTATCTATCTCACACCCTGTTCATCTGTCTACAAAACATGGTGGTTAGACTTGAGGTCAGCATCCTGGGTTTGTTTTCGGAAGACTACGCTTTCAAGTAATAACTCTAGTGCTTCCTACCTGGGTGATGTCTTTGGACCTCATCTATAAAAAGAAAAGGTTGGACTAACTAGTCTCTGTTGAGAAATTTCTCAGCCTTGGTTCCTGGAGAATCCAGTGAGAATTTCACCCATCATTGGGTCCAAAGACAAGAGATCAGATAAAGTGAGGAGCTAAACAAAAAGGAAAAGCAATTTATTAGTGCACTAAGGAAGAGTGACTACCAGTAGCAGCTTTGGTTTCTAAAGGTTTCAGCTTTGGTTTGCATGGCTTTTTAGATCCACTTAGAGTACACAGCCAATCACACTGTGGTAGCAACATGCCATGATAATTTAAGAAGGGGAAGTGACATCTTTTAGAGGTAAGAGTAGAAGAAAGGTGAACCAAAAGAGAAGGAGTGTTTTGCGGCAAAACATTTGACATGCAGCTGGAAGTATTTATTATTTATAATTTGGGAGCATACTTACTTACACTCCTTGTTCAAGAGGACAGAAAATAGTGGGTGACCAGATTTTTTTTTACAATTGCTAAAGAGGTCCATTTGTTCTATGAGATCAGGAACAACATTGGTGACAAAGAAAGCAAGCTAGGCTTCTAACCCCTAGGAGATGTCTTCCATCCACAAACACTAAATGGTTTTTATAATAGTGGATGAGGTTAAACACACACATAGACAGATACACTTATGTGTGTCCGAATATGTATATACACACATGCATATGTGTGTGTTTATAGATTAATAAGTAAATACAAACTATATTCAAAATAAGTACAAGGTAATTGTTTTTGCAGGGAAAGGGTAGTCAATAAAGACTTTATGCAGAGGGTATGACTTCAGCAGAACTTTGAAGGAAAAAAAGCATTCTAATAGGTGCAGGTGAAACAGAAGTACCTTTCAGAAATAAGTGATAGCCAATATAAAAGGCCAAAGACTTAGAGATAAGAGATGAAGTATCATATGTAGGAAAAGCAAGAAGGGCAATCTAGCTGGATTATAGAATATGAGAAGAGGGGTAATGGATAATTAAGTTGGAATGGTGGGAAGAGCTGTTCAATGGAGAAATGCTATGGGACAATTGTATGAAAGAAACGACAGATGTTTAACCTGAATAAGAGAAGTCTTAGGACGAGACGTAATAACTGACTTCAACTATTTCAGGGGCTGGCATGTGGGTGAATTAAGTTTGCTTTATTTGAGGCCACAATTCAGAATGTAGAACAATAGAAGGCAGCTAAAGAAGGAAAAATCTGGACTTCATATATAGGGTAAACTTCCTAACAATTAGAGATGTCTAAAAGTCAAATGGGCTGTTATAGGAGGTGGTGAATTGTCCATTACTGGGTATCTTTAAGCAGAGGAGAGATAAATACTTGCCTGAGATGTTGTGGAAGGGTCTTCTGCTTAGGTTTGGGGAAAGGTTCCATGATTCTAAATGCTTTAAAAATAAATTTACAAAAAATTAAGCTATAATAGTGGATGAGGCTTTTTGCTATGCTAGACCTTTGTACAATTTATTATATTTTATTTCTTCTTTATCTCTAAGGCCCTTTCCACTTCCAAATCCTATGAAACATGGTAGTAGACAGGGGCACAGTGGCTCTGAGTACTCCAAATCCTTTAAGGGCACTCCAACATATTTCAAAATTTAAGGGGATACCTTAACTATTAACCCTCTGTAACATTTACTACGGGTTGTTTTAAGCATACAGTAACAGGAAAGGTCCTGAACTTTCCTAGATCCAAACCCAAAATCTGTTCACAAATACTATATAATTTCCTTCCTTGCCAATCTGGGAAACATCAATTCTCAACTGATAACTTTCTATATCCTCCTAGTCCTTCTTAGGACTGAATTCCATGCATCACATTGGAAAATATGAATTATTTCTCAGGGTCATTGTAGCAAGTAGTGTCACTCCCATCTAGTTAATGGAAAAACTGAGGCTTGGTCTTAAATGGTCTTCCTGAGATCACATGCAGACAAACCATGTAACTTGGTCAAATTTTCACTTAACCTTCAAAGGTCCCATTTTCTTTTCTCTGTTAAATAAGGGATTTTGGCCTGATGACCTTTAAGGTCTCTGTGAGCACTGGAATCCTATTATGACTAAGATTCACTGTGCACCAGCTTAGTGTTAGGCACTGAATATAATTTCTCACTAAGTATCAAGTACTATGATAGGTCAAAGAAGAGGGAAATCATCTTGGACCAGAGTAATGAACAAACCCTACAAAGAAGGGGAAAGATTTGAACGAATAGAAAGAGAGTAGGGAAAAGGGCATTTCTGTCAGTGGGAACAGTATGAATAAGATATAGAGGCCAAAATCAGAACAGCATGATATTGAAAAGACTGGCTTGGCTCAAGCAGAGATTTAATGAGAAGAAATAGTGGGACATAAATTTGCCATTCCTACCTGACAGTTCAGGAAAACACCTCATTTGGGAAATGTTTTAATTTGCTATTCCTTTGACAATAAAATGAAGCCCCACTTCACAATTTGGGTAAGATAAAGAAAAGTAAGAAATGATCAAGTGTTCTTTTGGTCTCCGTTTCTATCTGACTTTCAGGTAGGCTGAGACAGCCAGTCCCTTCCACACAATGGAGCCCCCTCTCTTCAAGAAATCAATAGCCTAAAAAAAATCTCTGTTGTAGTTCTTATTTTCAGTGAGCAATAATGTGTGTCTCTCTACAATCTGATTGCCTTGAGAATGTCAAAAAGAAAGGAATGAATGAATAAACATTTAGTAAGCACTTATTATTTACAAAGCATTGTGCTAAGTAAGTACAATACAAACAGAGGAGTTAGATGGTCCTTGCCCTTAAGTAGTTCACATGTTAATAATCAAGGAAGCAACACTGAGACACAGACTGGAGGTTTCAGATTCAAGTAGGATGCAAGGTTCCAGCCAACCAATGTGCCCACTATCTGCCTCTCAGCATCCTGGAAAGAGCTGGGAATACAAAAAGAGACAGAAGACACTCCCTGCCCTCTAGGAGCTTATGATCTAAAGGGGCAGACAACAATCAAACAAACATGCCAATCAATGAACATTTAAGTTCCCCCTGTGTGTTAGAGGGGCAACTAGGAGGCACAGTAGATAGAATGCCAGGCCTGAAGTCTGAAAGACTCATCTTCCTGAATTCAAATCCAACCTCTGATGTTAACTGGACAAGTCACTTCATCCTGTTTGCCTCAGTTTCTTCATCTATAAAATGAGGTAGGGAAGGAAATGGCAAACCACTATCTTTGCCAAGAAAACCCCAAATGGGGTCACCAAGAATCAGACAAAACTGAAATGACTGAACAACAAAAAATGTGCCAGGCACCATTAATTTCTGGGGATACAAAAAGAGTCACAAAAGATAGACCCTGCCCTCCAGGAACTTAAAATCTAATTAAGAAGACAATATGCAAACAAATATTCAAAGCAAATCATATATTGGATAAATAGGAAATAGTTACCAAAGTGAAGGCACTACAATTAAGAGGGGTTTGGAAAGGCTTCTTGTGGAAAGTGGGATTTTAGTTGGGACTTAATAGTCAGAGAATAGGCAGGAGAGCTTTCCAGGCCTAGAGGACAGGCAGAGAGAATGCCCATAGCTGAAAAATGGAGTGTCTTTTAAGTTAGGTCTAAGAGCATTTTGTATGTGATCCTGGAGGCAATAGGGAGTCATTGAAATGTATTGGCAGGGGGTGGAGGGAGGGAAGGGGGTGACATGACTAGACCTACTCTTTAGGAAAGTCATTTTAGTGGCTGAATGGAGCATGGATTAGAGTGGGGACAGAGCTGAGACACCAGACTATGCCCAGCTTCAGTCTATTGCAATAATCCAAGTGACAAGGGAGTAGTGGCAGGATCAGAGCAGAGAAGGAAGCACATTCAAGAATGTTGTAAAGGTGAAATCAACAGTCCTTGGCAATAGATTGGACATGTGGGATCAGATATAGTGAGGATCCAGGATAAGTCCTGGTTTGCAAGCCTGAGGGATTAGGAGGATCATCTCGTACTCTCCTGTAATAAGGAATGTGGGGGTGCAGGGAGAGTTGGAGGGAACAATAATGAATTCCATTTTGGACATATTGAGTTTAAGATGTCTGTTGGATGTCTGGTGTGAAATGTCTGAATGGTACTCAGAAATATGAGACTGGAGGTCAGCAGAGAGATTGAGGCAGGACAGGTAGATTTGGGAATCATAAGCATAAAAATAGGAGCTGATGAGATAACCAAATGAAATTGTATAGAGGGAGAAGAGAAGAGGACCCAGGACAGAACCAACCCTGAGGACACCTAGAGCAAGAGGATGTGATCTAGAGAATCCAGCAAAGGAAACTGAGAAGGAGTAGTCCTATAGGTAGGAGGAGAATCAGGAGTGATTGAGTAATATCCCAAAAATTTAGATAGAAGGGATTATCAGGGAGGAGAGAGAGATCAACTGGGTCCAAGGCTGCAGACCTGTCAAGGAGAATGAGGACTGAGAAAAAGAAACTGGAGTTGGCAACTAAGAGAGCTTTGGAGATAGTAGCTTCAGTGGAACAAGGTTGGAAGCCACCATCGTAAGGGGTTAATAAGGGAGTCAAAGCAGAGAAAGTGGAGATGCCTATTGTAGACCTCCATTTTTAATTTAGCTAGATTTAGAAGAGATTTGCAATGGTAGTTAATAAGGGATTGAAGCATCAAATAAGGGTCTTTTCAAGATTGGGGGTATAGGGGATGTGGACATGTTTATAGGTAGCAAGGAATGAGCCTGTAGACAGAGATTGAAAATAAGTGAAACGGTGAGAATGATAGGGGATGGGGAGAGAACTGTTAGAGTAGACCGGATGGAAAGAAGATGGATCACTTGAACAAGTAGAGGGGTTAGCTTTAGTAAAAGCATTGGTAAGGAATAGGCCACTTCATCATGTGAAACAGGGATGGAGAAGGAGATGGAGACAGAAGTCATCTAAGTGATAAGAGATGAGGAAGAGGGGAAAAGAGGGAGCTCTTGGCTAATGGCCTTAGGTTTTACTCTCAAATATTGGCAAGGTTCTCAGTGGAGAGTGTCAGAGCTGGGCAGCCATGGTAGCTTTGAGGAAGGATAAAATGTTTTAAAAGAGCCACTGTGGAGAGTGACAATGAATTGTTATGGGAGGTATTACCTAGGAGCAGTGAGGTCCTAGTTAAGGTTGCATAACATAAATCTGTAGAGGACCCTGTCAAAATGATAACATGATTTTCTCCATCTTCATCAGCAATATGTGCATAGGAGCAAAAGTGATGAATGGTTAGAGAAATCCAAGGCTGAGGCTTGACTGGGCATAATTGGGAATATGACAAGGAGGATAGGAATTCAAGAAAGGAGAGCAATGTAGAGCTGAATTTGTTCTCCAAGGAGTCAAGATAGTGAAAAGAGGTGAAAGTGGCTAATGTAGGGCAGATTGCCTGGGAGAGAATGAATGGGGAAGGAACTGGAGGTTACAGTGTGGACAAAATATAGGGTTTTGTAAAGGAAGAAAAGGGGAAAGGTATAAAGCCAATAAATTATGGTCAGATAAGGAGATTTCAGAATTCTTGAGCATAGAGGAGGTGCATTTGTGGGTGATGGCAAGGTCACAGGACTGACTATCTTTGTGTGTGAACAAGTTTGGGCAGACGTTTAGCCTATTTGAAGTAAGTAGATTGAAGAACTGAGTAGTTCGGGTGTTTATGGGAGAGTCAGTATGTATGTGGAAGTCCCCTCATATGAGGGCTGGAGCTGAGGAGAGAAAAATTGTGACTCAGTCACTGAGCTCATTGAGGAAAAAAGGGGAGTGACCTGGTGATCTCTAGACAGTAACTATCAGTCTATTGATTGGGTGATAAATATGAATAAGTAGCGTACACCCCCAAGGAAGGGATGATACTGAGTGATGGAGTTAGCAGAGGAACGCAGAAGTAACAATAGGAAGCAAAATCCCAATTCCTCCATCTCTCCTAGTTAGGGAAGGACAATGAATGAAGGTACAGCCATTACTGGAAAGGGTGGCCAGGAAGGCTATGTTATCAGGTGGCAGCTGGGCTTCAGAAAGAACTAGTAGAGAAAATGAATTAGAGTTCAAGATGAAGGCAAGTTTGTCACCTGTGGAATAGGCATTCCAGAGAGCACAGTGGAAAGGCTGGGTGGGGTTAGGTTGAATCTTTGGGGTGTAAGGGTTAAGGGGATGGTGCGAATGGGGAATTGATTAGTTGGGAGTGGGAAATAGGATTTTGTTTATGATCTACAGGAGTCCAGAGTCACTGGAATGTATAAGAATAAGACCAGGTTTGAGAATATTCATCATTGAGTTGAGGATGCCACTCCTCTTCCCAACAGGGGTTGGAAACTTGACTGAAGGGAAGTGAAATATGAGATGTTTGTCATATGGTCAGATGGGAGGCCCCACTTCACAATTCCTTATCCTTCCAAAGGCTGGAGATTAGGTAGGAAAAGGGCGAAGGTACAGATTGAAGTTAGGAGAAAGGAGTCTCTTTTACCACCAACTTTCCTCTTCCTGTTCCCTCAGTGGACAGGAGCAGAAGGTGATGGAAGGCCAGAAGTGAAAGGGAGAGTTTCTCTTCTTTGTACTGGAGGTACTCCAAATCCAAGTTGAGAAATTGGGCTGGCACCAGGAAATGGAATCGGTCCGCTCACCTGAGGAGGCTGAAGGAATTGGTATATTCCCTGCATAGAGGGAAGCACTTTGTAGCAGGTAGAAGACACCTAGCAGGAACCCTTGAGGAACCTCCTATACCTTAGGGTATAGGAAATGGAAAGCATGAGGCACTACCTCAGTCTGAGGAGCTTGGCTCCTCCTCTCAACTGAGAGATCTGGCAATGAGGGCCCAGCCAGTCACAGCAAAGTGATGATAATGCATCTTTATTAATGTTGGTTTTCTTGATAAAACCTAGGACTTTCTGGGCAAGAGCTTTCTTTGCTGAATCTTCAGGAGATATAGCTACTGAGAAGGGGGACATGGTTATAGCCCGTGCAAAGGCAGTTGATAGGTTGCATCCTCCACAAAATTTGCTACCTGGGTCATCCCTGCGGGAGCAATAATGAGAGGGGGACTGATGGTAGGGGATGGGAGCAGAAAGCGAGGAGGGCACTGCTATTCCTAGGATTCTTGCATTCTGTACCCTGGTTGCCTCCAGTGGTATCTGCTGGGAGGTGGTGGTGGTGTGCTTGCCAAGTCAGAATGGACAGAATTACTGAAGCACAACATGGTATAGGGCAAAGGTTACTTGCTTTGGGGTTAGAGGACCTGAATTTAGAATGTAATGCTGATCAACAACTCTACCACTATTTACTGTCTTAGCTGCCTGGGGCACCAGGAGGTTAAGAGACTTAATGGCGATTATGCAGCCAGTACATTTCTGCTCTTATGCCAGCTTTCTATACATAATACTGTAGTCTGTGTAGCTATTACCCATTGAAAAATTACCAGAAGGTTGGAAGTCAGAGACTATAACCTTTTCTGTGTCATGAACCCCTTTGGCAGCCTGGTAAAACTTACGGACCTCTTTTCAGAATAATGTTTTAAAGTACATAAAATAACTGAGAATATAAAGGAAAACAATTCAAGTGAAATATAGTCATCAAAAAATTAAAACATTCAGGGACCCCAGGTTAAAAACCTCTGCATGCCTCCTTTTGACCTGTGAGGGTGAATTATGGGAGGACAGCTCTAATTTGTCTCTGCCTGTCGAGTTGTTTTTCATTTTTCTCCTCATTTACAGGGACAGTTGGTAGCACAGTGGATAAAGTGCCAGGCTTAGAGTCAGGAAGACCTGAGCTCAGTCTGGCCTCAGATACTTACCGGCTGTGCGACTCTAAGCAAGTCACTTAACCTCTGTTTTCCTTTAAATAGGGAAATGTAGAATGAAGGTGCTAGCACCTACCTCCTAGGGTTGCTGTGAGGGTCCAATAAGATAACAACTTTAAAGTGTTTAGCACAGCATCTGGCACATAGTAAGCTCTATATACATTTTAGGTGTTATTACTATCATTATAAGCCTACCTGCTTACAGGCCTGTAACCCACCCTCCTGTCCATTCCTCCGATACACTGTATACAGAGATTGCTGAACTGCTTCCTCACACATACAAGGTCCTGTCCCCCATTCTCATAATATATGAGTCCTGGATTCTAGGTCCAGGGACCCCTAGAAATGACCTCACAGTTGATGGTTCTTGATTTTGTCCTTATATATTTATCTTTTGTTCACATCAGGGAGGGCCAGAGAAGAAGGTTAGTGGGGAATGGAATTTAGCCTGAATATCTCTAACTAGGGTTAATCTAAACTGGCTCCTTCCCTATCAAACAAGATGTAAAGCCCTAATCCTTTTCTTATCTGTGAGCTACCTTAGAAACTCAGTAGAAACCAGTGTAATGGGAGATAAAAGCAGTTCAACTCTTCTTAGAAAATTTATTTCCCAACACTACTAACCTCAGGCCTGAGATTTGGAAAAGCAGAATATCTGCCCTGTGAAAAGTAATCTGCACCTTCAGAATTCTAAGTCCCATGGGAATTTTTGGAGTCCACACAAAGGAGCTGCCCCTAGAGGCTTGAAGTCTCTACTTGGCCAAAGGAGCATGACCTGGACAGACAGAATCTTTGAATTTTAGAGTTGGAAGACAGCTCATTAGCCATCTGGTCCATCCTATACCCAGAAAACAATGCACACTGTAACTTAACAGACAAATGCTATTCTATCCTTTTCTCAAAAAACTCCACTGATGGGGCACCTATCACCTCCCAAGAGAACGATTCTACTGATGGACCACCATAATTGTTGGGAATTTTCTCCTGGCATCAAAAGTAAATTTGTTTCTTTGTGTCTTCCACCCTTCCCTTCCTTCCTGCCACTGTTCTACCCCCTCTGACCTAGAGTCTATGCTTAATCCCATTCCACATGAAAGCCCTTCAAATAGTAGGAATTCCTTGCATTGCTAAGAAGCAACTTTAGAAGTCATTTAGTCTAATTTCCTCATTTTATGGATAAGTGATGAAGTTACATGCCCAATGTTATTCTGGTATTGTTATATGCCTACTGTATGCTCCAGTCATGCTAAATCCTGTAGAGGATGTAAGACATGCTTGTATACAGCCTTTGAGAAGTCTGATGGGACAAGGCTACCTCACAGAAATATGACAGTATTGTATTCAAGGCTTGATTGTAAAGTATAGATATACGAGGAAAGAACATAAACCCTCAAAAGATCACAAGTTAGGAAGTTTGTTGCTTTACATGCTTTATTGCACACAAGCATATGGCTTCCCAGCTCTTCAGTCCCAAAGGCTTAAACATGGGCCAAGGTGCAGGTGTGCAGTTTAACAGGCTCTCAGATTGAAAGGCCAAAGCTCTAGGTCTCTAACTACACCCATCTGATGATTGTTGCTGGGCAGATTAATGGGACTGAATAGAAGGTTCCCCCACCCTAAAGTCAGTCAATCAGCAGGTAGCCTGGACTGTGGACACCTCTCCCCACCCCATCCCCCATTTATCAAAAAGGCATTGTAATTAGGAAAGTTTCCTCACCTTTTGTACCTTTGTTAGCTGAATTTTGCTCAACTGATTATAATCAGGAGCTGAGTAAACCAGTCTTTGGGTACATAGGAACTTTCCCTTATATGGAGGAGTCCATCAGTGGTAAAGCATGGAGTCACTGTTTTCAGCTAGAGTCTAGCTGAAGATTCTCACTGCTTGGGAAATTCAGAGAGGGAAGAATTCAATAAGATCTGGAGTACAGTAACCAAGGAATGCTTCAGAGAAGATGTAGACTTGGGCCATGCCTTTAAAGCTGAGAGGGATCAGGTGACAGTATAGAAAAGAAATTCAAAACTAACAAGCATTTACCGAGTAAAATGTACTTGCAAGACAACCCTGCTAAATATTATATAGATAAAAAGATGAGTACAGGACTTAGTTCCTGCCCTCAAAGCTTGGTAGGGTACAGAAGACAGGAACACAAATTAATTTAGAGGAGACAATATGATGAAATGGAAAGTGTACTTAACTTGGTAGTCAAAAGGTCTGGGTTCAAGTCCATCTCAACTCTTCCAAAGCTGTGTGACATTAAAGTGCATCATTTTTCTCATTGGAAAGGCCATACAGAATAATGGAAAAAGCCTTAGACTTGTCAAAAGACACCAAGTTTTAAGTCCCTACTCTAGGACTTGCTATTTGATAATGGGTATGTCACTTAACCTCTTTATAGATGAGCAAAGGGAGGTTCTGAGAGTTGGGAGACAGCCTTGTGAATCTGGGAATCTGAGGGGACAGGAAGCCAAAGGTCTGGAGTTGAATTTTAACTTTTCTGTGCCTCCATCTCCTCATCTGTAAAATGAAGGAATTCTACTTAATACCAGCTCTAACATCTGTATTCCTATGATCAGGGGAGTGACTTTCCCAAAGCACAAGAATCAAGTTCTAAAACACAAATTCAAACCCAGATTCTCTGGCTCTCAGTATCCCCAGCTTTAAAATGAAGGCATTGGATTCAATGGTCTCTAATGTACCTTCCCAGCCCAACTTTGCCTCTCACCATGGGCAGAAAAAAAAAGTGACTCCATCACTGATTGACTCTGTTTTAAAAGAGAAAGTTCCTATGTACCCAATGACTGATTTACTCAGCTCCTGATTACAAAATTCATTTAGCAAAATTCATTTATTAAAGGTACAAAAGGTGAGGAAACTTTTCCGCTTTTCACTTTGCAAATCCACACACGCCCCTCCCCCAGGTTTTCATTAGTTCTGTGCTTGAGTACAGTGTGGGTAGGGCATGTCTTCTAAGTGACAAAGGAATAACTAACATTTGTTCTCTTCCCCTCCAACATGGTGACTGTTCAACTACTATATATGAGCCACTTATTCCTTTCATTTTCCTTTATGTTAATAATGCCACTAAAAATCCTCTTTGTAATTAACGTGTTACAAGGAAACATATTTGTTTTCTCTTAAACTTACAAAACCTTCAGGTTAAAAGAGGCAAACCTATATAAGGCACAAGTCTCTTTTCTTGGCAATGCATTCCTCGTTCCCCAATGTGAAGCTTGCAAGGTGAAAGGCAGCATAAATATGTCACCCAGTAAGAACTACAGTCGACAAAGCCCGGGCCAGGGTAATAAACAGATTTGGTAGATTAGCCTGTTGTTTAGGGGATGAATGGCTGCTCATCTGAGCTGTGGGGAGGTCATGGGTCTTTTAAATTTAATAGATTAATCATATAGGTCTAACTTTTCAGTTCCTTCCTCTGCAAGGCCGGCAGAAGGTTTGCTCAAATGGTTATGAATCATGCCACTGTCTCAGTCTCATATTGGGGGAACCTCTTCTATTGAACCAACTATGCCAAGTCATTCCCATAATTGGAACAACGTAATAATGATAGTGGAGCAGTACCCAGGAGATTGGCAATGGCAGTAACTCACTTTGGACCAACTGAGTGAAATAATTCTGTCATAGTCAGCACTGCTACAGTCTGGGAGTTGGTATCCCAAACTCAATGAGATGAGAAAGTCAGTGAAGGAGAAGTCCCCATCCCCGCCAAACTAAAACCACAGGACCACATTTCTCTCCTTTGTGACTCTCTGCAACTGATGATTAAGTGGATTGGCTCATAACTGTTGTTTCATGTTAACAGCCACATAGGTTTCGTCCTTGTCTCTCTTTTCATCTTTAATGTCCCCTGAGTACTCCACCAGCCTGGATTTTTCCTATTGGCTCTAGATATCTTCAATCTTCTCCCCTTCCTCTGGCTTCCTTACTTCTCCTGTTCTACCTCTCTGCACCTATCCCCAAACTGTCCAGAGTAACAGACTGAATTTGTTGCCCCACAGTCATCATCCACACAAGTACCTTCTGAATTATGATACTACTCCCTGCTCTGTGTTCTAGAGTACATTCCTTACCCCTAGGTGCACTAATTAGAAGAGGGCATACTTGCACAGGTTTCCCACAGTGGGAAAGAAGCTTCCTATGCAATCATTGACCACAGAATGAAACATCTCCAGTTTATTCAGACAAGCCTGAAATTTGCAGACACTTGTGATTTTGGTCTGGGCATCTTCTTCTCCCCTAGCATCAGGAAAGATTTAACTGCATTTGCAGGGCTGCCCCTCAGAATACTAGATAAATGTGTCTTCAGTGACTTTGATACACCTGCAGCATCACAGAGCCCAGAGAACACAGCAGCCCTTGGCTCCTGTCTCACATTGCCAGCTGCCTATTTGAACTTGAAGCAAGGGAATCATGTTAATAGCTGGAGAAATGGTGACAAATTCAGCAATGGAGGACAGCACACAAGAGGCACAGAGATGGTAAATAATATGACAAAAACAAAATGGTAAGTGGTCCAGTTGGCTAGAATTAGAGTGAAGTAGGGCTACAAGGTTTGTATGTTGGAGCAGTTTGATGAAGGGCCTTGAAAGCTTGGGTATTGATTTTATATCTCACTTAAGAAGCAAAAGAACCAGTGGTGTCTTCTGAGCAAGGGAGCTTTGGAGAAAATTATTTGACTGAGTGTATGAAGGGTAGATTGTGGAGGACTGAATCCAGAGACAGGAAAAGCAGCCCGGAGGCTGTTATTGTTATCTAAGAAAACTTTGGAAACCTCAAGAACTCTGAACAGTACAATGACTTACCATGATCCCGGAAGACTGATGATGAACACCTGCTGACAGAGAATTAATGTACATGAAATGCAGAATGAGACAAACATTTTTACGTGGCAGATATGTACATTTATTTGCTTCACTATGCTTATTTTCACTATTACTTATTAGGTCCATACTGTATACAAGGCATATATCTTTAAATAGATTTAAAGCATAGTTAGCTTTCTACAACTACACACCTGAGAGTTAACTTCTATTTTTTACTTTTTCAGGTACTAGACACATTGAGCCATGGGACTATTAGGTTGTATATAATGAGATTTTCTTTGTAATTAAAGTCATCTCTAAGAATGCATTTATAGATATTTTTGGAGGCAGTTGATGATACAGGGTTGGTGATCAGGGTAGGGCTAGATAAACTGATCTGAGGGAAGGCTTCTAGGGGCCAGCCTGGGTGTCTTCCATCTGCCGCACAGCAACCATTCCCATCTGTACCAGCATAAGGCATCTCCCATCTCCTGCTGCCATCCCAATGTCCCAGTTACCTGCAGGCCTCCCATCTCCTGTTGTGCCTGTCTTTTGAGGGTAGAGGCACCCTCTACTCAGTGATAAATATTTTCATTCATTTCACCCGGTCATTCTCTTCACATCTCAATGACTGAGCTCCTGTAGATCATCATCCAAAGCTCGTTGCACACTCCCATTGCATTTCTCACTCTCAGCCCCCTTAACCCTCCCATCTTAAATTCTCATCCCAATTCCACCCAACCCTTCCACTGTACTCTCTGGAATGCCTGTTGCATAAGCAACAAACTTCCCTTCATCTTAAATCTAATCCTCTACCACTCCTTCCATCTACTAGCTCTTATTGAAACTTGGCTTCACCCCGATGACACAGCCTCCCTGGACACCCTTTCCAACACTGGCTGCACTTTCACTCATTCTCCTTGGCTAACTGGTCATGGCAGGGGAATTAGAACACTCCCTGCTTCCTAATGTTACTTCAAGATTCCACCCTTACCTCTATCACTCAGTAATCTCTCTTCCTCTGAGGGCCATGCTATTCAATCAAAATCCTGGTAGCAATTGTCCGCACATTCCCAGTCATTCCTCTTCCTTCCTTAATGAGTTTGACACCAAGCTTACTATTTTACCCTTGCTCCCCTTTGCAACATCTCTCCATCACATCCCCTTCTCTCTTGTGACACTGCCACCACTCTGGTGCAAGTCCTTATCACCTCACACCTGAACTACTACAATAGCCTATTGGTGGGTCTGCCTGCCTCAAGTCACTCCCCAACTCCAAGCCAGTGTCAGCTACTAAAGTGATTTTCCTAAAGTGCAGATCCAATTACATCATGCACACCACCACCACCCCTTCCCCTCCCAGTCCCACACATACACAAACTCAATAACTCCTTTGGCTTCTATTGCCTCTAGGAACAAATACAAAATACTCTGGCATTCAAAGCCTTTCATAACCTAGCCCTCTCCTACCTTTCCAGTCTTCTTATACCTTGCTCCCCAAAATGTACACTTTAATCCAATAACACTGGCCTCCTGGCTGTCTCAAGAACAAGATGCTCTATTTCTCAGCTCCTAGAATTTACTCTGCCTATGCCCCATTCCTGGAATGCTCTCCTTCCTCAAATCAGACTACAGACCTCCCAGCTGCCTTTAAGTTCCAATTAAAATCCCATCTTCTTACAGTAAGCCTTCACCAACTCCTCCTAATTACAGTGTCTTCTCTCTGTTATTTCCTATTTAACCTGTAAATAGCTTACTTTGTATATATCCGTTTGAGTGTTGTCTCCACTATTATATTATAAACTCCTTGAGGGCAGAGACTGTCTTTTGCTTCTTTTTATATCCCCCCAGGTTTAACAGAGTGCCTGGCTCATTGCTGGTACTTAATAAGTATTGATTGATTGCATGTAGATAGTAATTGAATCTTCCTAGAGATGATAATTGAATGCTTTGGGCCATATGAGATCACTAAATCAAATATTGAATGAGAAGAGAAAAGGACCCAGGATAGACTCCTATGGGTTACCCACATTTATTAAGCATGACCTAGCTGAAAGTTCAGCAAAGAAGACTGAAGAGGAGCAGTCAGTCAGGTAGAAGGAGGATCAGGAGAGCCCTATCAAAAAACCTAGGGAAGAGATTATCCAAGAGAAGATGTGATCCATTGTGTCAAAAGCTGCAGAGGATCCAGAAAAAAAGATTAGATTAGGTAATCAAAAGATCATTGTTAACTTTGGAGAGAGCAAATTTAGATTAATGAAAAGATAGGATTCAAAACTGGACAAGATTTAGAAAAGAATGAAAAGAGACATATATTGTAGACAACTTTCCTGAGGAGTTTAATCTTGAAAGGGAAGAGTGATGTGGGATAATGGTTATCAGAGATGGTTGGATCAACTGCAGTAAATTGGGAGACATGGAGGATTAGTGAAGACTGGTGATGATGGGGTGGAGGGGAGGAGCAATAAGCTTGAGAATAGGCTTCAGAAAAAAAAAATACGCCTTGAGACTTCCTGTGGAAAGATCAGAAAGTCCCAAATCTTTATGATGATGATATCGACCTTTTTACCCTGGAAGCCAATGTAGAGCCAGAGTTCTTTCTGGTTTTGTATTTTCAGTTTTATTAAGGCGTTTGTTTTTACCTGAACAAGAATTTACAGATTACTCAGATTATGTGAGAGATCTCTTGTAACAAAGTGCAATTGATAATTTGAACTAATAATACAGTGACCTCGTCTAAATGTTCATGCAACATTTCACATCCAAAATTCCTCTGCAAATGTCTATTTTTTTTTAAATAAACAAATCTATGCACAAAACTTCCAGGAGCCAAGATGGCAGTATAAGTAGTAAATTGCCATAACACTACCGTATTCACCTCCAAACAACCATAAAATAGGCAAAACAGATCTAGAACAGCAGAACCAGTAAAAAGATGGGGTGAAACAATCTTTTAGCCCAAGAAACTTGGAAGATAAGCAAGAAAGGTCTGTCTTGCTCAGGTAAAAGGGAAACGCAGTCCAGTACAGGAAGCATTCTAGTAAGATAGCAACAAGCTCCACCTCAGCAAACCAATGGGAAAGCCTGAGCCCAGTATGGTTAAGCAGGCAAAAAACAACACCAGGAGCCACCCCTCCTTACCCCTCCCCCCCATGGGCCTCAGCATAGCCAGAAGAATAGGCAGGCTGCATCTCTGAGAATCATCATATGCTTCAGCAATGCCCCAGGAAAACAAGCAACCTCCAGTGGCCAGAATCAGTGTAGCCCTAGGGAAATGCAGAAATACCCCACCATGCCAAACACCAGCACTAGGACCCCTGCTCAGCACCAGGTCAGCTGTCAGACTCCTACAGCCTACAGCAGTGCCAGCTACCTCCCATCCATTCTGTCAGCACAGCACAGACACAAGGTCAGGGCACCATCAGTGCAGCACTGGATAAATAACCAGGGCCTATAGCCTCTGGCACAAGAAGCCTGAGATAGCGCCTCTTCCATCCTGGGAGCAGAGCTCAAATTTGAAAGAAAGGAAAAAGGCTGAAAAAGATAAGCAAAAAACAACAATAAAAGAATCTGACCATAGAAATTTATTATGGTGACAGAGAAGATCAAGACTACAAACTCAGAAGAGGACGATATTGTCAAAACACCTATGCGGGAAACCCCAAATCGAAACAGGAAGTGGTCTCAAGCCCAGATTTCTTCTCATGGAAGAGCTCAAAAAGGAGCCTAAAAATCATGTAAAACAGGTAGAAGAGAAACTGGGAAAAGAAATGAGAGTGATACAAGAAAATCATGAAAAAGGAGTCAGCAGCTTGGAAAAAGAAAGTAGAATTGGCCAAATGGAAAAGGAAGTACAAAAGCTACCTGAGGAAAACAACTCCTTTAAAGTTAGAATTGGGCAAGTGGAAGCTAATGACTCTACGAGACATCAAGAATCAATCAAACAAATTCAAAAGAATGAAAAAATAGAAGATGTAAAATACCTCATTGGAAAAACAATTGACCTGGAAAATAGATCCAGGAGAGACAATGTCAGAATGGTTGGACTACCTGAAAGTCATAATCAAAAGGTGGAACTGGATATCATCTTTCAAGAAATTATCATGGAAAACTGCCCTGTCCTAGACCCAAAGAGCAAAGTAGGTATTGAAAGAATCCATTGATCACCTCAGGAAAGAGATCCTAAAATTAAAACTCCAAGAAACATTATAGCCAAATTACAGAACTATCAAGTCAAGGATAAAATACTTTAAATGGCCAACAAGAAACAATCCAAATACTGGGGAGCCACAATCAGGATTACACAAGACTTAGCAGTTGCAACATTAAAGGATTGGAGGTCATAGAACATGATATTCCAGAAGGCAAAGTAGCTAGGGCTACAATCAAAAATCACCTACCCAGTGAAATTAAGCATAATACTTCAAAGGAATAAATGGTCATCCTATGAAATAGAAGGATTTCAAGCTTTTGTAAGGAGAAGACCAGAATTGAACAAAAAATCCTGTATCAAGACCCAAAATAGGTCTACAAAGGGAAAAGAAAACTTATGGGAATCATTGGAGCTAAATTGTTTATGTCCCTATATGGAAAGATGATACTTGCAGTTCTTAAAAATTGTACCACCAATGGTACAGCTAGAAGGAATATATGTAGAGGATACAGATATAAGGTAAATTTAAGGGAATGGCATAAAAAAAATTAAGGGATGAGAAAGAGAAGTACACTGGTTACAGAAGGAAGGAGAGGTAAAATGGGGCAAATTATTTAACATGAAGAGGAGCAAAAAACCTATTAGAGTAGAAGGAAAAATGGGAGGGTGGGCAAGGGGCATTGCTTGAACCTTACTCTCATCAGTATTGGCTCAAAGAGGGAATAATATACACAGTAAATTGAATATAGAAATCTATCCTACATGACAGGAAAGTAAGAAGGGAAATCAAGTAAAGGTGGGGCAGGGGGGACTGACAGAAGGGAGTACAGATCAAGGGAGTCAGTAGACAGAAGCAAAACGCTCAAGGAGGAAAAGGGTAAAAGGAGAAAGAAGACAAATAGAAGGAAAAATAGAATGAAGAGAAATACAGAGTAATAGTAACTGTGAATGTGAATACCTCTCCCATAAAACAGAAGCAGATAGCAGAGGCGAACAAAAACTTGAAGCAGAAAGACACACATACAGAATAAAGGTAAGGGGCTAGAGCAAAATCTATTATACTTCAGCTGAAAAAAACCCAGGTGTAGCAATTCTATCTCAGACAAAATAAAAGCAAAAATAGACCTAATTACAAGAGATAAGAAAGGACACTACATCTTGCTAAAAAGTACCATAGACAATGAAGTAATACCAATATTAAACATATGCACCAAGTGTTATAGCAACCAAATTCTTAAAGAATGACCAGGTCTATGACCAAACAAGAGAGAGAGAGGATTACAAAATGTAAAATAAATAATTTTGATTATATTAAATTAAAAAGCTTTTGAACAAACAAAACCAATGCAATCAAGATTAGAAGGAAAGCATAAAGCTGGTAAACAATCACAGCAAGTGTCTCTTTTAAAGGCCTCATTTCTCAAATATATAGAGAATTGAGTCAAATTTATAAGAACACAAGCCATTCCCCAATTGATAAATGGTCAAAGGATATGAACAGATAGTTTTCAGATGAAGAAATCAAAATTATCTATAGTCATAAGGAGAAGTGTTTTAAATCACTTTTGATTAGAAAAATGCAAATTTAAATAACCCTGAGGTACCACCTCACAGCTATCAGATTGACCATGATTTAAAAAAAGGAAAATGATAAATGTTGCAGATGATGTGGGGAAATGAGGACCCTAATGCATTGTTTGTGGTGTTGTAAACTGATCCAAACATTCTGGAGAACAATTTGGAACTATGCCCAAAGAGCAACCAAACTGTGTATGTCCTTTGATCCTGCAATACCACTACTAGTTCTGTATCCCAAAGAGATCATAAAAAGGGGAAAGGACCTACATGTGTAAAAATATTTATAGCAGCCCTTTTTGTAGTGGCAAAATATTAGAAATTGAAGGGATACCCATTAACTAAGGAATGGCTGGACAAGCTGTGGTATATGAAAGTAATGGAATACTATTGTGCAATAAGAAATGAACAGGCAGATTTCAGAAAAACTTGGAAAGACTTGTAAGAAGTGATGCAAGTGAAATGAGCAGGGCCAGGAAAAAATTTATACAGTATCAGCAATATTGTGTGGATGATCAGCTATGAATGACCCAGCTTTTCTCAGAAAGACAATGATCCAAGACAAATACAAAGGACTCACAAAGGCAAATGCTGTCCACATCCAGACAAAGAACTGTTGGACTCTGAATACATATCATAGCATACTTTTTTCATTTACTTTATTCTTTTTCATGTTTTTATTTCCTTTTTTATCTGTTTCTTCGTTCACAACTGTGACTAATATGGAAATATGTTTTACATGATAGCACATGAATAACCTATATCAAATTGCCTACCATTTTCAGAAGAGAGGAGGGGAGGGAAGGAAGGAGAGAAAATTTGGAACATGAAATCTTGTAAAAACAAATGCTAAAATTATCTTGACACGTAATTGGAGGAAAAATTTAAAAATAAGCAAATCCATGCATGATAATGCAGGCTTAATTTGCATTATTAATATTTTCTCTATCATTTTCTTAAGCCTAGACTATCAACAAAGTAATAAACCAAGAAAAAATAAAATAAACCATTCTTTTTTCTTCCCCTTCCATCCCTAGTCCATTTTAAAAAAAAAGAAAGCAAATTTCTTGCACTAAATGTACACAGTAAAGTAAAACATTCCCCCAATATCTGTACACAAAAATATACATGTCTCATTCTGAGCCCTAAATCCATCATCCCTTTTACAGACAGCATGTTTCATCATCAGTACTTTGGAATCATGAATGGTCATCGTGCTGATCCTAGTTCCTATAGCTTTCTAAGTTGTTCATCTCTATAATGCTACAACATCATATAAAT
Source organism: Trichosurus vulpecula (assembly GCF_011100635.1). Lineage (NCBI taxonomy): Eukaryota > Metazoa > Chordata > Mammalia > Diprotodontia > Phalangeridae > Trichosurus > Trichosurus vulpecula. The sequence continues at coordinate 25,508,505 of NC_050575.1, read as the reverse complement.
TGTTCTAGTCCTGCTCATTTCATTCTTCATTAGTCCTTGAAAAGTTCATTTGTCTAATATTAATAATATAGTATATATGCGTCTTTTGTTCCTGCTCACTTCACTCTGGCTGAAGTCCTAGCCCCATTCTACCCATATGGGTGAGAAACAGATACTTTTCCAATGGGAGTAGGCCAGAGGTCAGAGTTTATGCATCATCTATAGGCATGACTCCAATTTCTAGCTCACCTGTGAGAGAGACCAGGATTTTCTTTCTAGATCCTGAATTATTTCCAAATGCCAGTGGAGCTTCTCAGGAAAAGACAAGACAAGAAAAGACAAGACAAGAAAGAGAAAGAGATTGTGGATTAATGTCAGGTTGTTCCATGTTTACACTCATTCCTGCTCTCATTTGGTGCTCCATATCCAATTGTGTCAGATGGAAGACAACTCAACTAACTAAGCATTCATTAAATGCTTACTGTGTGCCACATACTGGGGATACAAAAACCAAAATAAAATATTCCCTGCCTGGGAGTTTATGGAGGGACAGATGGTAGAGAGAGCAATATTTTCAAAAGCAGAGTAGCAAGGGATAGATTTTTCTCATAACAAAATGAATGAATGCTTTAATGATTAAAAAATCAATGAATTCATTTGAGGTAATAATACCACCGTAGCAGTACGTCTGACCTCTTGCCTCCTTGCATGGAAAAGGTACCTGTTTTCCACCATTTTGATAGTATGGGGTTAGAACTTCAGCCAGCCTGAAGTGAGCAGAAACAGAAGACCAATTTAACCTACAGCATCAATATTAGAAAAATGAACTTTTCAAGGACTAATGAAGAATGAAATGAGAAGAACTAGAACAATTTATACGATGTCACAGTGCGGTAAAAATGAACAACTTGGAAAGCTATAAGTACTAGAATCAGTACCGTGACCACTAATGACTCCAAAATACTGAAGATGAAACATGCTGTCTATAACAGGGATGATGGAGTTAAGGTTCACAATGAGACATATATATTTTTGTGTACAGACATTGGAGGAATCTGTTTTTCTTGAACTTCTGTTACAAGAAATTTGCTTCATTAAGAAGGTCCTGGGAGAAATTAAACCCCCCTCCAATTGCTTTCCCATAACAAATAATTCATCTGTATTTGATACATTCAGAAGAAATACATTTCAGTTGTTCTTACTCTTTCTCCCTGAGAGATGAGCAGTATTAAATATTTAGAGGTATGGAAGTATTTTGTCTTTATGGATAGAGTAATGAAGTCAGCTAGGAATAGTGTAGATACCAAAACTGCCGAATTTACTTCCTGTAATCCAGTTAACTTTCACTATGGAAGAGTGGAAAAAGTGCTGGATTTAGCATACTAGGGCCTGCGCTGAAATCCAAGTTGTATTGCTCTTCATAGATTTTATGATGGTTTACTTAGAGAACCCTAGAGAATCAACTAAAAAAATAAGCTGAAATAAATTGGAATAAGCTGAAAAAAGTTGCAGGACAGAAAATGATTCCACATACAACATCAGCATTTCTGTATGTTACTAACAAAACCAAGCAGGAGGAAGGAGAAAAAAATCCATTTAAAATAACTTCAAAAATATGAAACACTTGGGAGTGTTCCTTCCAAGACACGCAGCAGCTACATGAATACAACAAAAAGCACTTTAATGAAACAGAGATCTAAATAATTGGAGAAATATTAATTAGTCATGGGTAAACTTAGCCAATATAATAAAAATGGCAATGTTGCCTATATTAATGTACTTATTCAGTGCCATAAAAATCATGCTACCAAAGATCTGCTTTATATAGTTAGAAAACATAATAACAAATTTCACCTGAGGGTACAGAAGGTCAAGGATCTGAAGGCAAATAATGAAAAATGTTAGAAGGAAGCAAAAGTAATTCCATATCTCAAATTACACTACAAAGAAGTAGTTATCAAAACAATTCAGGTGATCAGAATGATAGGACATTTGATCAGTGGAACAGATTAGGAATATAATATATGGAAGCAAATGACTCTAGTAGTCTAGTGTTCAATAAACCTAAAACTTCCAAATACAACCGTAAAGATTACTAGGGAAAAAAATGGAATCTGGCAACAATTAGGTTTAAATTGATCAACACCGCCCACCAAATACATCAAATACAACTCACACCAAAGTAAGCTCCCAACGGATATGAGGCTTAGATATAAAAGGCCACAACATAAACATATAAAAAGAAATTAACTCTCAAATCTGTGAGTAGAAGTTGTTTGTGTCTACAGAGGAGACAGAGAAAAGGATTATAGAAGAGAAAATGGACAATTGTAATGATATGAAATTTAAAAGGTTCATGCAACCCCCCCCAAAAAAAAGCAATGATAGGATTAGAAGGAAAACAGTTAAAGAGGGGAAAAATATTTTTAGCAAATTTCTCAGATGAAGATCTCATTTCCAAGATATATAAGAACTGATTCAAATTTATAAGAAAATACCATTTCCCAATTAATGACTAATCCAAGGATATGAACAGACAGTTCCCAAGGGGAGAAATCCAAGTTATCAATAGTCATGTGAAAAAAAAAAGATCCAACCCACTTATCATTAGAAAAATGAAAATTAAAGCAACTCTGAGGTTCCTATCAGATTGACAAAGTTGATTAGAAGAAAAAAAGAAAGAAAGAGAAAAGGACAAATGTTGGAGGGACTTCAAGAAAACAAGCATATTAATTCATCATTAATATAATTGTGAATTGGTACAGTGATTCTGGAAAGTGATTTGGAACTGTGCCCAAAAGTGTTCTCCATTTTTAAAATACAGGGGTTGAAGTACGTGATTTTTGAGGTTCCTTCCAACCCTACATTTATGAACCTATAAATTTAAATCCTTCTTCCAGATAATAAACATTCAAATACTTGAAAGCCAAGCCAAGTTCCCCTTGAGTCTTCTCTTCAAGATGCTGAAACCAATCTTTATCTGGCTTCAGTTCAAGGTCTTTCTCCACTCTGCTTGCCCTCCTTTGTAAATTCTCCAGCTACGCATTGTCCTTTAACAGTGGATCTCAGATCCCAGTATAATCATCTGGATGTGATCTGATCAAAACAGAGTACACAAGGACTATATCCTCCTTATTCTTTGAAGGCTTGGACCTCAATGCACCTCAGGATTTCATTAGCATTTTCAGCTGCCACGTATCTTCCAGTTCAGGTTTGGGTTCTGAAGTGAGTAGGGGGTGGAGAAAATGATTACTAGGCCACAGAGTTGTTACTAGTGCTGGGAGCTTCTATTCCAGGAGCCTTCCAGTTGATGAGCCTAGTAAGCCTTTTCTGAAGGATTCTGGGAGACCTGACTTTAGAGATTTGGTGACCCTGATTTTGATATCTGTAAGGTTGTGAACCAATGCCCCTCCCACTACATGTTAGCATGTCTTAACATCTTCCCTTGAAAGATATGTATCTAAATCTGAAGATTTTATGCTGTCTTCTGGAATCAAAGTAGTTTGTCTAGTTGTCTTTTTAGCTTCATAATAAAATTCTTATATTGCTTTTCACATACGCCCTGCAAGACCAGGAGGGTTAGACAGTGTATCAAAATTAAAAAGCCACATGAGAGCATGTCCCTGACCAGTTGGCTCATTAAGATCCCATGTTTATCTTCCACAGTGCCTCCAGTCATCCGTGTTTACCCAGAAACTCAGGCCCAGGAACCTGGAGTCTCAGCCAGTCTGAAATGCCATGCAGAAGGCATTCCTACCCCAAGAATTACCTGGCTAAAAAATGGCATGGATGTTGGACCTAAACTGTCTAAGCAGCTCTCTCTCATTGGTAAGAACCAGCCAAGGCTTGTGTATGTCCTTTATGGTTGGGTACAAGCTACAGTACCCTCTACGTAGGAAAAAACCTTTTTTTAAAGTTCATAAGTTCGAAATGAATAAATGTCAGGCCTTCCAATTTTTTACGAAGTCCAGGCTAGATAACAATCTCAGCTGTACTGTTGGGAAGTTTTCTTGGTCATTCCCAGATAAATTGGGGAAAGGGTCTATGTCACAGGGTGAGAGTAAGATAGTGGAAAAGCTTCTGCTTCATTAGCAAATATTTCATAACCGAGCTATTAAAAAACACTCCAATGGATTCCCCTACCATTATGCCTGTGTTTCCCTTACCTAAATTTCAAGTTTCCTGTTGCAAAAAAAAAAAAACCCAATACTTTGTAACAATATGTAAAACAATTTTAAAGAAAAGCTTTTGCTTTTTTTGTTGGAAAAAAATTGATCTTAAACAGTATGGTTTTCTCTTACATAGGAAAATAACTAGATGGCAGATGGCTACACCTCATGCTTCTGGTGAGGTTAAGCTTGACTCCCCAGAAGAGTTGAGTAAATGCATCCCCCAAACTCTCTATAAAGAGATAGAAGACTAGGGATATGGAATATTCTTTTACTGTCATACACCATTGGTGTACTGGTTGGTTTTGCTGAACAATTTTTTTTTCTCTTTTTAAAATATTTATTGCAAGGGATGGTGGCTGGGTACAGAAGTATGCAAATGAGATTTAAAAGAATATCTTCTAATAGCACAGGATAACAGCTAGCACCTCTGAAAAGAGGAAGACACCTTCTAATGTGACCCTGTATTTGAATAAGAATGTGTGAGCATGATTTGCCACATTGTTTACCATATTCCTCTGGCTAACATCTGAAAACTACCTTCTGTAAATGTCTGTTGGCAAGTTGAGCTGGTGCATCCTTGTAGTTCCCAGCCATAATGATTTTGAATAACTAATAGCCAAATTGAGAGGCCAATCTTGAATTTTCAAATGTGACATAATAAGGCCATGTGGTACAGTGGAAGGACCAGACCTGAGGACCTGGTTTAAAATTTCAAATCTGATGCTTACTACCTATGTGACCTTGGGCAAGTCACTTTTAACCTCCATGAGCTCAGTTGTGTGATTTTTAAATGACTCCTCTGAGGTCCCCTTTAGTTCTAGCTACAATCTTATGAGGGCAGCTAGGTGGCACAGTGGATAGAATGCCAGACCTGGAGCCAGGAAGACTCATTTTCCTGAGTTCAAATCTGGCATCAGATACTTACTAGGCAAGTCACTTAACCTTGCTCTTCAGTATCTTTGCCAAGAAAACCCCAAATGGGTCACAGAGTCTGCATGACTGGAGAGTTGTTGAGGTAGCAAGAAGTAATCAACCCTCGTCTCACAGTCCTGGCTAAGTGCAAGGAGCCTTTTAGAAATGCAGACTTAAGTAGGGTAAGATCAGGGCTAAAAGTCTTGGGTTAGTTTAAATCTTTTTTTTTTTTGATAGCCAATGGAAGTGAACTTCACATCAACAGTGTGCGTTATGAAGATACAGGAGCCTACACATGCATTGCTAAGAATGAAGTAGGGGTTGATGAAGATATTTCTTCTCTCTTTATTGAAGATTCAGCCAGAAAGACCCGTAAGTTGGAGAAGGGCGGGGGGTCATATTTAAATTTCTTTAGAAATTGTATATGTTCACAAGATGTAGTTTCTTCCTTGCTTTTAATCCAGAGTGCTTGTCTTGGTTGGGACAATAGAGGCCAGCCTTTATAGTTGTGGGAAAACAGATGTTTGGGGGACTAACCATGGTTGTCTCACCACAAAAGGTAAATAGGACTGACTTAGACTTGATAATCATCTTATAAAAAACAAAGAAGGTTAAAGGGAGAGGAGTAAGTGACTTTAGTACAAAAATTCTACATACGGTTTACTACGAGGGGCAGCAACCTATCTTTTCAAGGAAGATAATTAGAAAACAAGAAAAGAAAGTCCAACAGATGTTTGCAACATTTAATTCCTCTGGGCTGTTATCTTCCTGAGGAGGTTCTCCTCATGGCCATTTCCGGGCTGGCCAAACTTGGAGTGATTTTAGCCTTACTCTCTTGTACACCAGGGAATTTTTAATTTTTTACGTGTCAGGAACCTGTGGACCCCTTCTCAGAATAATATTTTATGTATAAAATAAAATACATAGGATTACAATTGAAACCAATTGTATTGAAATGCAATTATCAAATTTTTTTTAAAAATTAAAATTAAAACAAGTTCTCTGATTCAAGGTTAAGAATTCATGAATAAATAGATTAAGCAATGTAAAGTTGCAAATCTAAGGTTATCACGGAATAAAATTAATCAAATGAGCACTTTGTTACCCATAAGGCACTGCATAAATGTCAGCTAGTGGTGATCATTAGCATTACTTTCCACTGACTTGGCTGCCCCACATATTTTTGGCCTCGATACCCCCATCCAGGATCAGGCCTAGCATTGCCATTCTTCACCCTTGTGAAGGTGAATTTGATGTCTGCCCAATGAAAGTTTACTGTGAGTGCCTCTGGTCTCCCATTTCTGTGCCTTCTCCCCACTGGGTTGCACCTCCCCTCTCTAGCTCCTCATATCTTTATCTTCTGTCTCGGTAAAAATTGATCTGAAAATAAGTCACCCTGAAGGGTTATTGACTCAGAATAATATAGACCTTGCTACTACTTTGTCCTCTTCCCCCTACAGTCAGAATTTGCATTTTAATGGGGAGAGTGTATACTAATGGTAGAATTTCAAGTATCAGCAATCCTTGGGGAAATGGGAAGCCAAGGGGGCCAAGGTTGGATTCTGTGACCTCTAAGATCTTTCATAGCTCATGCTCTCTATTCCTATGTTTGAGGTTAGGAGGTGGGAAGGGGAAAAAGAGAACTCCTTAGGCATCCCCATATTTATTCCCAGCTGTCCATTCTGCATGTGCCTCAGGACAAACTCAAGAGTATTGGTCCATAAGGCTCAATCTGGATTCCATATTTGGGTGACACCATCTTTGTGTATACGAGGCACTGTGCAGCACCCAGTTGAATAATACTGAATAATTATTCAGTACAAAGTGGAATAAGACGATCTCCATGCTCCCAAGCAGCTCATCATCTACTATAGCTATTCAGATATACGTACAATCAAAATACAAATTCGTATGCAGTCATTGGTAGGTCAAGATGGGCCCAAACACATTGAACTCTAAGGAGGGGAGACTTTTCACTGGGATGATGAGGATTCCTAAATCTGATTCCTTCCTGCATGGTCAAGCATTGCAATTTGACTCCTGCATAGACAAGCATCTTACTTTAATCTTGTCCACCCCAGGATCAAGTCCTGCCTCAGACACTTCCTAGCAGTTCAACCCTGGCTGAATTGCTTAGCCTTTCTTTGATTCAGTTTTCTCATCTGTAAAATGGGGATGGCAATAATAGCATCTAATTCCCAGAGTTGTTGTATCAGATGAGATATTTGTAAAGCACTTTGTAAACATTAACATTCCATAAAAATGCTAGCTGCTATTGTCATTAATTATTATTACTAAGTGATTAATTAAATTAAATTATATATTATTAAATTATATTATAATTATATATATTACATATTATATAATACAACTATATAAAGTATAATTGTATATATTATATTATAAACTATGTATATTAAAAAATAATTAAATTAATATTATTACTAAATTACTATTGCTATAAACTGCTTGAGTTTCTATAAAGATGACTTCCTTCATCATCAGCCATTCTCTCTTTAACTTTGCCAAGTTAGAAATGTTACAAATGTCTCAGAGCAAGCAAGCATCCTTAAAGAATATAGGATCCTAAATAAAAGTACGATGTTCAGCTCTTGGGAGATCAGTAAAATCATGGAATAGCTTCAGGAATCAGTTCCTGACTTTAACCAGATGTTCCTCACTCTCTGTTAGATTTAAAAAAAAAAATAAAAGAAACTGCTGAATTACTGGGAATACTGTTACCTTAAAAATCAAAATGGCATGTTCTCAAGATACAATTCTATACCCAGAAGGTAATTTGGGTACTTATGGGGGTATGAGTTCTTTCCTGTAAAGGCACTTGCACCATAAGCAGAAAGATCTAATGCCGTAGTTTTTATGAGAAGTCATTACTTGATACTAAAATAGCTATTTTAATGAAGTTGTTCTAATGAAAGTTTTGATATGGCTTTGGTTTTTTTGTTTTCCTCCTCTCAATGACTTCCTGGCTCTCACAATGCTGGTGTGCTGCAGTTGCAAACATACTTTGGCGAGAAGAAGGTACTGAATTCCCACGTTTGGTTTTGCTTTTGTTCCAATGTGCTCATTGAAACTAACAATTTCATAACAGGCCATCTTTCACTGAAACACTCCCACCTCTGCCAGCCTCAGTGGCCCCAACATCTATCTGCCTGTGAATTGAAGGACTAGCTGCCCCAAAGATTATAATCTGGGAAGGAACAGCTATTGATTCTGGGGCTGGGGGAACCATTAAAACTTAGGACATTGTGCATGTCAGGGAATTTGCATTAAAATGCATTAGCTTGAATACCATTGAGTCCTATTTTTCTGAAAGTAGATGGTCCCCAGAGAATGCCTAGCATTCAGTTCCCATTCTCCCTAGCACCTACCATATTTTAAATGTGGTAGCACTTTTTTCTTTTTTATTAATTTTAGTATTTTTTAATCCTCTCTGTTTTAAGATATATCCCCCCTTCTCCTCCCCTCTGAGCCATTTCTCATGACAAAATAAAGGGAAGAAAAAATCAATTCAACAAAGCTAAACAATATGTCAACCAAATGGAACACAATATGCTGTGTTCCACACCTATAGTCCCCCCACGTAGGCCTTTCCAAAGAAGCAGAGAGGACATGCATTTTCTCATCTGTCCTTGGGGAATAAACTTAATCACCATAACTACACAGCATTCAGTTGGAGCTTTTTTGTTCTCTCCATGTATATTATCATAGTTATTGGATATATTGTTTTCCAGATTCTGTTTACTTCTCTGTATGTGTTCATATGTCCTCCCAAGTTTCCAGAGAAAAATTTCATATTCATCATTTTTATGACACAACAATACTCCATTACACTCATTTACCACTACTGCAATTTATTTAGACATTCCTCGTTTGACCGACATCTACTTTATTCCTTTTCTATGTGATCAAATTTTATAAAAAGCATTTAAAACATTTTAATACATTTAAGTAGCAATAGATGGCCATTTTCCATCATTAACTGTGCTTTGGCTTATTTCTCTTTTGGATTCCATTTGTGAAGTACTTACCAAAAAAATAATTCCATTTCATTTGACAGATATTTGTTAAATGTTGACTATGTTAAAAGAAAAGATATCAGTTAAAAACATTTTAGTGTCTACTATATTCAAGGCCCTGTGCTGGGCACTAGAGATACACAGATGAATATGACATGGTCTCAAGGAACTTAGAAGCTAATAGGTTTTGGGGGTAAGGGGAGATAGTATGCCCACACACACACACACACACACACACACACACACACATGATCATAATCACATATGATGGGGATAAAGTGAAAGCCTGAAAAAAATTTTCCCCACTGTTTCCCAAAAACAAAATTAGGCCAGTACAATGTGGTTTTGTGCTTTGCTTCTCCTAACTCAGAAGATTAAGAAAAAGACTAAGGAAACATTTTCTAAAATAATCCCATAAATGCTAATCACTGCAGGGAGCTGACAGACACAAAATAGCCTTGTAATAAAGGTCAGAGAAATTTGAGAGCAAAATGGAGAAAACTAAGCCTATTTTCATACCACAAAATTGTTATACATAATTAGTTTTTCTGATTTATACGTAATTTCACATCTGATATTTCATAGGGTAAAGTTTTTTTTTTATTTTTTCACCAAATCCATCCTACAATATCCTATAGAATGTCGAGTTTCCATGAAACACTAACAAAGCCTTATCCCATGGTAGGTGCAGGAGTAAGAGCTCTGGTTCTAGGATCAGGTGACTTGAGTTCAACTCTTGGCTTTGCCTTTTACTTTGTTGATGGACCCCAGGTTTTTCATGTGTAAAATGAGGAGGTTAAATTAAATGGTTTCTGGGACCCCTTCCAGTTCTAAGTCTATGATTCAGTGATTTGAAGGGTCAGTATTTGGCCAAAATAAAGAACTCCTGCAGGTTTAGAGGGGAAAAGAAGGCTTTCTAAGAAAAGGCTGCATCCAAATGCCTCCAGCAATAAGCAAAACACTTTAAACAGAAGCAAACCTTCAGGCTATTTCATGAATCATATTTCCTAGAGTGGTTTATTTACTGAACCCTCAAGCACATGCAGAAATTTCCCTCAAAATTTCAAGCATTACCTTTGTGAAGATTTAATTTGAAAATCCACTCTAGAGTCAGTGAAAACAAATATTGTTTCAAGAAAATAGGACTGGTCTTTCCTTGAGAGGTTAACCTTGTCACTTAAAGCAAAAAGCTTCCATGAAAAGTTTTGTTGGGTATAGACTGATAGGCCTTTGGCTGTACCAGGGGTGGGAAACCTGCAGCCTTGAGGCCACCAGATCCTTAAGTGCAGCCTTTTGACTAAATCCAAACTTTGAAGTTTGTCAGAGTGCTGCACTTGTGGACCTAGAGGCTGCAGGTTCCCTGCTATATAGCCTGGCTAGATCTCCTGTCCTCAGGGCTGGGGTGTAAACTGTCAAGATTATCCGGTGGATGCCAGGAGAAAGATGTGTTTGTGAGAGAGAAGAGATGGAGAAATAGCAGAGATTTGTGGGATTGGAGAAGGAAGGGGAGTGGAAAGGAGGGAAGGAAGGGAGGAAGAGATAGAGGGAGAAACTGGGCAGGGAGAGAGAGAGAGAGAGAGAGAGAGAGACAGAAGAATAGACTCATCCTTTGCATGGCAACCACTAATGGAGAATTAAAAAGTCCCACACACAAAATTATGATTTGTTTATGATAAGCAAATAAATATGCATATAGTAGCTAAGTTAAGTGTAAGTAAAGTGAATTTTAGTGTAGGTAAGGTGGATTTTAGTGTGTGTAAAGTGGATTTTTGTCATTATTTCTTAGAGTTCAGTTTCCCAGGCTCTATGGCCATAACAACCTCAGTTTCCCAGGATCCGTGGCCATAACAATCTCTGTTTCCCAGGCATTAGATATGAGTTACCAGGCTCATGGTTCAAAACATCTCCACATCTCCACTACGCTTGCACAGCATTACATAAGGACAAATAATATAAACATGCGTGCTGAAACTGTAAACATCCACTGCTACTGAACAGCGAGATATAAGGATGAGGTGATGTAACTTGTGAGGCTATTGCTGGCATTATGCCTTCTTTGTCTGTTGCCCTATAAAACAGGTGGTCAGTGGTCAGTGAGCTGGGGAACCTTTATGGTTGAACGCACAAGCTGGGATGCTGTGTGCCTTGATCGGCCCCCGTCAAGGCTGGGAAGGGGGGGAATCTGTATTTGCCTCAACAGGCCCCCATGGAGGCTTGAGGGGATTTAGGGGAACTCTTTAGGGTTGAATGTCTCAACTGGCCCCATCAAGGCATAGGGGTAGTTGCCCCCATTTCTCGCCAGCCCCTGTGAGAAGAGTGATTAGGGAATACTGTAGGAGTTTGTAGTGCTTCCATTATTAGCAATACTGTGTTAGAGAAAACTAGACTAGAATAAAGCTTATTATTAATCCCTTTGAAGCTCTCTTTCCTGTCTGATCAGATCAAGAACGAAACTGTTAGAGGCTGGAGTCCAAGCCTCCAGTGCCTCCTGTGTATTATCTAACAGTAAGTCAATGGCGACCATCTTATTAAGATCAGATTTGTCTCAAAACCAGTTGTTGCCCTCTGCAAGGAAATACTCTGGAAGTAATTTCAGAGAGAGAGACAGAGACAGAGAGAGAGGGAGGGAATAAGAGAGAGAGAGAGAGAGAGAGAGAGAGAAAGAGAGAGAGAGAGAGTTGAGTGAGTAAACAAGTGGCACTGTCACTTAATGTGTAAGTACTGGGCCTGAAGTCAGGAAGACCTCTGATAGTGACTGTGACCCTGGGCAAGTTACTTGACCACTGTTTGCCTCAATTTCCTCAACTAAAAATGGGGATAATGATATTACCTACCTCCCAGGACTGGCTTGTAGATCAAATAAGCTAATATTTGTGATATTTGTGATGATCACTAGGAACATAAATACAAGCAAGAGGTAGAGTTCCTACCCTTAAGGAACTTACATTATTATAATCTAGAAAGACCACACAGAAAGGGAATGGATACACCCCACCCCCTCATAGGTCTGGGTGACTGCCAGAGTTTGGATGTGGTGGGCAATATTCTATTAGCTGTAGATTTTATTAATGAAGGTAGTTGGTGATTTTATTGTAATAGGGAATTCCCTCTTGATGCAGATCTATAATTTGCTGGTACAGAGGGTTGCCTTGGTCACTGAGAGGTAAAGTGAAGAGATCACATCGCATTGTGAAGCAGGCAGGGTACTGTCAAAAGAGAATTGAATTTGGAGTCAGAGGAACTGGTTTCAGATACCAACTCTACCAGTAAGCCGTGTTACCTTGAAAGAGTCGCTTAACATCTCTCAGCTTCAGTTTCCTCATCTGAAAAAATGAGTGGTTTGAACCAGATGACCTCTATGGTTGCTTCCAACTTTAAAAATCAATGAAACTCCCCATTTTAGAAGAAGACTGGCTCGTGAGACTGAGTTTGAGCTGTTAGAGAAATTGTACCTGTAGACTAGTGAGATCTGACAGAGTATGATGTAGTTTCCCAGGCTGCTAGAGAAGGAGGCTCTATTCCCATGAGCTCTCTCCACTCTCTCAAGCATTGTCTGGCCTGAGTTGCATTAGGAAGATGGGGCATGAGGGCCATTCTCAGCCATTCCCAGGGTCACACTGACATCCAGCTCTTCATTCTTTAACTATCTTTTCTTTTCTTCAGCAAAGCCCTACAGCAAAGTCTCTTATGCCCCACCATCATTGACATTAAGGGCTTTTCACATAATGGGCACCATGGTGATTTGATTTGAAATGAGCACAACCAGGCAGAAGATTTATATAATGCCAACAATACTGCATAAACAAACAATTTTGAAAGCTGTAATAACTAGGAGCACCGTACACAATGGCCATTCATGATTCCGGAGGATTGATGATGAAACATACTATCCATTAAAGAGGGTTTATTATATGGACTTGGGGCACTGAATGAGAAATACACATTTTTATGTATAGCCGTCGAGGGGAATTATTTTGATTGACTCTGAGTATTTATTATAAATTTTTTTCTTCTTTCTAATGGGGCTAGTAGCAGAGAAGGAACATTAATTTGTGTTGATTTTTTTAAAATAGAGAGGTAGAGGGTGCTACAAAGGTGAAATACTGAGTGTACTTTCAGATGAGATTATTATATTATTAATTTTACTTAATATTTTTACTTTGTTATAAGAGACCTCTCAAGAAGTGGGAGTAATTTGTAAATGTTTGAAAGTAAAAATTAAATACATCATTACAACTTCTTTTAAAAGATAATTTTACCCAGTAAAGAAATGTTTCGGCTATATGACTTATCCAAGGTCACACAGCTATTATGTTTCACAAGCTGAACTTGATCCCCAGTCTCCACTAACTCCAGGGCTGGCTCTCTATCCACTACTGATGCCGCCCTGCCTCTTCTCGAGGTGAATAAAAGTGCAATTACTAAAATTCCACATAAGTATGTATGTGTGTATGTGTATTTGTGCGTATATTATATGTATATAATATGTGTACACACATATATACATACATATATATATATATGTCTATATACACATACATACATACAAGAGGGTCACCAGGTGCCTTAAGTAAGCAATTGGTGGACCATAGGCAAAAATTCAACCCTCCAAATGGAGCACAGAATGACTTGAGTATATCATGCCTGGTACAAGAATGGCCAGTCATAGAGACCAATTATACAAGTTCTCACTGCTCTTATCGTAAGAAGATGTCATGATAGACTTGCTGCTTTGCCAGCTAGCTACATATTTACATCTCCCAATGGCATTTTAATTCCAAAGGACTCAAAGATGACAGCTCTCCTGCCTTGTACAAACTTTCCAAAGTTTCAGGCACATATGGTTGTCAGGATTCATACAGTATGGGGATCAGCAACTTACCTACCTGTTTTTCTGAGAAGCTAAAATCTGGTGGTGGTGCTACTACTGAATAAATGCATAATTTTTTCCCATGCCATCCTATTGTCCTTGAATCCCTCCCCTATTCAGTCCCGTGGCACGGGCATTGGCATGGTAGCATCATTCAAAGAGTCAGTGTTCAGGGTCACCATTCTCAGAACAAGCAGCAACAAAGTTCATACAGTGAAGTCTTCACGTACAACATAATCTGGAGCTCTCACACAATTTACAATAGATTATGTGCTATGGTATTCCTTCCTATCACCAGAATGCTCTAATAGTTGACCCTTCTGCAACCAGAATGAAAATTCATAATTGTGACTCTAGAGTCCTGGTAGAAGCTTACAGTGCCTTCTGAACCATCAGAGCCAACATAATGTTAAGCAGAGCATAAACATGGATCATATTTTATTGCCCCTTAAGAGATTTCAGACAAGGCCCCTTTCCTGCCCTCAGTTTCTTCACCTGTAAAATCAGGGACATTTATTCTTAGGGATATTTATGGTACTATGTGTCTATAACTGAGGTCTTCTCTAGGGTCTCTTCTAGTCTAATTCCTATGATTCTATTTACTAATCCAATTCAGCTCATTTCAGTTTAACAAATATATACTACCTCTGTCGTATCTCTTGGAAGTATTTCCTTCTCTCCACTCCCAGATCTGCCCCCATAAGTCAGGCCCTCATTTACACTCATCTGCACCATTGTAATAACTTCCTAATTGATCTCCTGTCTAAAGTCTCATCCCTCTCTAATCTATCCTCCCCAAAGCTGCCAAATCAATGAACCTAAAACCAAGGTCTGACCAAGTCATGCTCTAGCCTTCCTCCTTCCTCTAGGATAAAATACATACTCTTCTGTTTGGCTTTTAAAGCCTTTCACAACTTGACTCCAGATTTATTTTTCCAGGCTTACTTCTCAAACATTTCTTCCCCTCACACACTCTGCTTTCCAGCCCAGCAGGCCTGATTTCTATTTCTGGCTCATAACATTTCAGCTCTGGGCCTTTGCAGACATAGTCCCCTATACCCAGAATGTGCCCCTTTCCCCCTCATTCCTTTAAGATCCTTTGTTTTCTTCAAGGCCTAGATCAAGTACCACTACTACTTTTCAGTTCTTCAGAGTTATTAATGCCCTTCCTGGACTAAAATGACTTTGTATTTAATCAGTCAACAACCATTTATTAAACACCTACTTCATGTTGGGCACCTTGGTAGGAACTAGGTGGATATAAAGGCAATATCTGCCCTCAAAGAGCTCACATCCCATTTCTTTTAAATTTTTTGTTATTCTGAAGTTGACAAACACCAATATGAGCAATTCCATAAATAAAAAACAAAAAATAGGATTCCACATGAAACCATGAAATTCTATCACACAAAACTTCGTTAAAAATTATGTGATAAATTCAACATATTAGTTTCAAAACTATTGCACTCATCTATGATTCCCTTTTAACCTCTTTCTGTCCTCTTCTGTGCATTTGTTTCTTTGATGCTTAGCATTGTTTTCTTTTATTGTATTCCTACCCCTCTTACCTCCACCCCAATTCTGTCCCTCTCAAAAATATTCCAAAACTCTCCCTTTTAACCAGTGACTGTAATCATGCAAAAACAAAAATACACATTGACCTTGTGTGCAAATATATACATATGTGTATATATATATATACACACACACACACACATACACACACACACACACCATATTTCCCCATGTATAAGATGCACCTTAATTTTAGGGCCTGAAATTTGAAAAAAAAATGTATTACATAAAGTTAAGTTGTTGAACTCAAGTTTTATTCATCTGCTCATAGTTTCAGGCATCTTTTGGGCAAGTCTGGTACGTGTACGCATGCTTAGTCCATTCCATTTCATGAACCTGAAGCACCAATTGTGTCCTCCTTTGAAATCAGTAGCTTCTTTTTCATCAGCAGTTCTTCTTGCCTCATTGCTGAACCATCCTTGTGGACACAGAAATTCCAATTGCCCTTTGCTCTTCAATCCGTATCTTCAATTCCCTCTCTAAATCAGGCCATTTTGCTGACTTGCCTCTCATGGCCTTCTGCCTTGGCGTTTTCGGTAGGGTTTCTTCTTCCCGTAGCCAGTCTCGGATTGTTTTCTCAGTTGGAGGAGGACCAAACTTATGTTCAGCAGCACGATTTCCATTCACTTTTGCAAACTGGATCACTTTTAACTTGAATTCAGCACTGTACGAAAATCTTTTCTGAGCCATTTCTGGGCAGAACACGGCAAAATGTAACCTAATATACCAGTAACAAATGTGAAACAATGAGCACAAAGACAACAAGTGCAAAAAAGTGGGAAATGCAAATAAAAAAATCTACAACAATGAGCGCAAAAACAAGTGCAAAAAAGTGGGAAATGCAAGTAAAAAATCTACAGCCACTGTATAAGATGCACCTAGTTTTTAGACCCCAAGTTTTTCAAAAAAGGATATGTCTTCTACATGGGGAAATATGGTATGTATATATATGTATATGTGCGTGTGGGTGTGTATATATATATGTGTGTGTGTGTGTGTGTGTGTGTATATATATATACTATATATATATATATAGTTCTATACCTTCAGTCCTTCACCTTTTTGTCAAGACATGGATAGCGTACTTCATCATCTGAAAAGTGGGTGGTCATTTTACTGATTACAGTGCTTAAGCTTTCAAAATAGCTGTTTTTGTTATTGTTTTACAACATAATAATAGCATAAATTTTCCCGGGGCTCTCCTCAATTCACTTTTTTTTAGTGACTTGGAACATTTTTGATATGACTGTTGTTTGTTTGTTTTTATTCTTTTGAGAAATGCCTCTTATATCCTCTGACCATTTATCTGTTTGGGATTGTTTCTTGTCCTTTAATATTTTGATTAGATTCCTATATATTACGGATTTAAGGCCTTTATCAGCACTTGCTGCAAAGATTTTTTTTTCCTAATACACTTTCCCTTATAAGTTTAACTGCATTGTCTTTTTTGAGTGTAAAAATTTTTCAATTTTATACAAGTAAAATTGTTTGTTTTCTTAATGTGTTCTATTTGGAAAGACAACATACATACGTTCACGTATGAATGTATGGATGTAGAAAACACACACAAAGCAGATGTAAAGGTGCATTAGAAGGGAAGGCCCTAGTTATTTAGGGGACCAAGAAAGGTCTCATGCAGAAGGTAGAACTTGAAATATTCTGAAAGGAAACCAGGGACTCTTAGAGATGGAGGTGAGAAAAAAAGAGCTTTCCGAGCATGGGAGATCACTAGTACAAATGCATGGAGTTGGAAAATGGGGCACCATATGTGAGGGAAAAAAGTAAGTCAACATGGCTGGATTTGTAGAGTTTGTGGAGGGTAATATAAAATAGATCTGGAAAGATGGGATGGGGTCAGGTTATGAGGGGGCTTTAAATGCAAGGCGGAGGAGTTGATATTTAATCCTAGAAGTGATAGACTAGTATTGGGGAAATGATTATCAAATCTGACAAATAAGAGATTAGTGGTTGACTTTAGAAAGAGTAATTTCAGGTGAGTAATAAATGAGGTTAGAAGTTAGATTGCAGAAGGTTTAGAAAAAAGTGAGAGAAGAGGAAGTGAAAGTACTGAATAAATATTTTTCTCAAAAATGAATGAAAAGAGAGAAAAATAATAATTAGTGAGAATGGTAAAAGCTAGTGAGAGATTTTCAATGTGTATTTTGTATGTGTTTATATTCGTTATCTGTGTTCATATTGTTTCCCCCTAATTTAATGGAAGCTCCTTGCCAGCAGAGACTTTCATTGTGGGGTTTGTGTTTCTAGAATCTGGCACATAACAGTCACTTAATAAATGATTATTGAATTCAATGTGCAAATTTCCGCGTATTAAAGGTAAAAAACAATTCTGCTATCATAACTATCTAGTGACAAGAATATCATTCCCCAGTTTTATCAAATAATAGAAATTTTCTATTTTAAAAATATAGAAATGTCAAGCATGGCTCTTTCTTTTAAAAAATTCCTCGGATGAAGAATTTTTATTTGTCTACATTTATTCAACATTCTTTCAAACCCAGAAGGCCTCTGGTTTTTAATGTTTTATTTTCATAGTGATAATGATATTATTGCAAAGCAATATAGTGCAGTGGAATTTGTATTAAGTGGCTTTGATTAAAGTGCTGGCTCTGCCACTTACTGCCTCTGTGACTTTGAACAAGTCATTTTCATTCTAAGCATCTATTTCCTCATCTGTAAAATGAGGGTATTGAACTAGATTAGCTCTTGCCTTCCCCCTAAATCTCTTTTCTGATGACTTTTAAACAGAAGTAATGAGGTGCAATAGATAGAAGTTCAAGTTCAAAATCAGCACACTTGGCTTTTAGACCCACCAAGGCCAGAGTCACTGTGTGAACTTGGACCAATTGGGACTTCATTTCTTCATCTGTATATTAGGAAGGTGGACTTTGTTGTTCATTCATTTCAATCATGAAATTTTCACACTCTTCATAACCTCATTTGCGGTTTTCTTGACAAAGATATTAGAGTGGTTTGACATTTTCTTCTCTAGATCATTCACAGATGATGAAACTGACGCAAACAGGGTTAAGTGACTTGCCCAAGGTCACACAGCTAGTAAGTGTGTGTGAGGCCAGATTTGAACTCAGGAAGATGAGTCTTCCTAACTCCAAGCCCAGTATTCTCTCCATTGTGCCAAATGGCTTGGACTAGATGTTGGATGCTGGACTAGATATTCTCTAAGGTACCTTCCTGATCTAGATCTAAGAGCTTATCATTCTTCTACCTCTGTCACTCCATGATTCTATGTTTCTCCCTGCTTTGACTAGAACATTTGGCAGATAAGGACAAGACCAGCTGTGTCCTTTGGAATTGGGAACAAGGCTCTTTCTTACTGCATTGCTGCAAAAAGATCTTAAATGTAATGGAAAACATAAACAACTTTATTGCTCTTGCATGTATTCTTCATTAAGAGCCAGAGAAGTTAGGTTTCAGCTTTTCAGGTATAAACTCCAAGAAACATACAGAAAAAATAAAATGTCTCCCTTAATAGAAGATTCAGCTGTAAAACGGCATTTCTGAAACTCTGGAATGCCCTAGTTTGATTGGAGCATTGTATAGCATTGTATACCTGCCATGCCAAGAACCTACTTTATAAAGATTTAGTTCATTTCATTGAGTATTTATTAAGCCCTTACTGTATAAACAGGCAGTTGTGGTTGAGTAGGTGGAATACTTGGGTTTCATTCCAGTCGTTGAGACTTATTAGCTATGTGACTCTAACCCAAATAGTTTAACCTCTTGGCACCTCAGATAACTCCTTAAGACTAAATCATAGACAGGAGTACAATCTTTGTTGTTGGGAAGAGTTCCCAAATTAGGAATTTTCTGCACAGATGGAATCAGAACCTTTATGAGGCATTAGTGATGCAAAAGAAAAAAATGAAGGGAGTAGGGGGTAAAATATGCCCCTTGCCACATCCTACAGCGTTTAAACATTGTTTACTCAAACACGTTCAGCTTTGGTGAAAGGAGCTATTTCCTTCTATACCAAGAAAGGTCAGATGTATATAAAGGCCTATTTCTCACTGGAAAAGTAATAGGAGAAGCCACTGATGCTGAAGCAGGAGAGAAATAATTTTTGATGGAAGAGGCCTCTTGTCATAAGAACCCCTCAGATTCCAAATTTTCGGATTCATGAGACTTCCAAAATGCTTTATGACTTCCTGCCATACACAGCACTAAGCCAATGCATCTTCTTCCCTACCTCTCCCCCCTCCCCTTCTCATGCCACAAAGTTTCATTTTGTGACTATACCAGCTACATCGTAACAGCCAGTTTTATTCTAGGCAATATCTTTGATGGTCCATGGGAAACTGGCTGAAAGGCCATAATGATTATTCTGTTTTTCTCGTCCTGTTTTTCTGAAAGGTCTCAGTGTGGGAAACGTGTTTTACGTCTTTTCGGATGATGGGATCACAATCATTCAACCAACTGACTGTGAGATCAGGAGACACATCAAGCCCGGTGAAAAGATTTTTGCAAGCTATGTAAGTTTCTCTGCTGGAAGCAGCATATATGGGACACCATGGGAAATGAAGGGCTAAAAATCAATTCATCAGCAGCTTTGTACAAACAAAGCCCTGGACTCAATTTGACTGGGTTTTCATTCAACTCAAATAATTTCTTTTAAACATTGAAATAAACCATGTTGAAGGGAGCTAGCAGTGTGATAGATAGTGCAGGGATACAAAAGGCAATCAAGTAACATTATCCTTCCCTGGCTTGAGAGGGAACATTAGGTGTTAAGGTGATAAGAGACAACTAAAACATATGAAACCATTAGAGAAAGATTCAAGACCGTGCATAAGAATCAGATACAGACAGTATCAGAGGAATCCTTCACTTATCAAAATGCATGAATTAAGTACTTACTATATGCCAGTAAAGTCAACATGTGAATAATTACATACATAAAGAGAAAATGGAATGTAACCTTGCAGGGGAAGACTCTAGCAACTGTGGGGACTAAGAAAAGCAGAAAATGAATGAGCTCTTGGAGTAGTCAGGCAAGGAAGACCTGCTGGAGGAGGCGGAACATAAGCTGGGCCTTGAAGGAACAATGGGTCACTCTTAAGAGGAGAAAAATAGGAGAGGCCTTCCCAAAAAGCAGAACAGCTTGAACAGGATAGACATAGGAAAGAGCCTCCCATGTTGGGATGGGTCATTGTATTGAAAGAAAAAAGGGAATGACTTGGCAAGAGTAAAAAGTGCGTGTCCAGGGGGAAGGAGGCCAGACACTGGTGAAGGAAGATTAAGGAAGGCTTTGAAAACCAAGTTTGGACAGAATTATATTCAGTGGTGGATTCTCATCGTCTAATGTAGAAGCTTCCTACTACCCCCAGTGTAACGGTTTATTGTGTTTTTGTTTATTCTCTTTCCCTTTTAAATTTCTTCATGGGTGGGCCCTGCTTGAAGAAAACCTGATAAAAGATAAGTGGAACTCACTGTATAAAATGGATATAAGGGCATGGAGTGGGAAAGCGGGAGAAGACAAAGGAATAAGTCATTCCCACGGTAAAAGCATTCCCATTTGTGGTTCCCTTAAAGAAAAAAAATGCGCCTCAAGTATTTTAAACTGATATAGAGACAAATCTCAGGAATGTGGCTACTTTTAAAAATGAGATATTGCCAATTTTGCCCAAACTGAGGTCTAAAAGAAGAAATCAACCATCCCAAAGTCATACCAAGAATTAGGAGACAGAGACAGAACTAGAAGCCAGATACAACAGTAATAATAAAAATAAAAAACCCAGGCTATTAAGGTTTGCTAAGCACTTTACATATTTTATCTTATTTGAGCCTCACAATAAGCCTGTGAGGTGGAAACTAAGACCTTAGTGTCAAAAGTTAAAGGACTTCCCACGACTCCTAGACCAATACTCTTTATATTACACCACATTGCCTCTTATTTATGTTCCCTGTTCTTTTCCATTCCCAAGACAAGTATCTTTCTCTTTCCTGTGCCTCAGTTTTACTTTGGAAAACATGAGAAATACAAACCCAACTACTGTGCATGAAGACAGTAAAAAAAAATGACATGAGTTAGGCCGAAGGGCTTGGAGCTCCGTAGAGAAGTGACTTCATTAGGATTGTGTCATTATTAACAGTTCGTTCTTATTATCTCCCTCATTTTGCATTTCTACATTCTGCGATTCAGAATTCAATTAAAAGGCAGTTTTCCAGACTATTTAATTTGAAGTAATCATAAAAAAGGACACTAAATTCCACTAACACTTTTCCTCTACTTAAGTACTGTGAGATCATTTGGAGATTCGTGTATCTAGTCAATTTTTATCAGTTAATTTTAAGTCATTATATGGAGCCTTTGTTGGTATAAATTCTGTATTTTAGCAAGAACTAAACCTGTCCCTTCACAGAAGTCAACTGACTTACAGTTGAAAGACCAACTGCAGAACCACTGCCAAGTTGTACTGGTGGGGGGCAATTATTCACCAAAAGTTCCCTTTAGTGATGCCATCATCTCAGGTCTAGACAAAAAAAAATCAAACAAGTAGGGTAGAAGAAAACCAGGGTGGGGCCACCAGAGGTTCTTTGAGTAGAGTCATAAAATCAGAGCAATGCATTAGGAACATGACTCAGACATCATATCAGATATTAAGTGGAGAAAGGAAAATGGATTGGAAGTAATAGCCAACATACTAGATGGCAGCCTCAGGACAAGATGCTAGGCTAGAATATTGGGCCATGTCTAACAAGATACAATGTAAATGTGAAGTCCAGTGCTTCATTTCAAAAATTAATTTCACAAGTACAAGGTGGGCAAGGTATGACTAGGCAGCAGTTTGTCTTTAAAACAATAAGGGAGGTTTTTTTTTGGTTTTTTAAATTTTTTTTTACATCCTTAGAGTTTTTTGTTTTGTTTTTTGTTTTGTTTTTTTTTTTTTTGCAGGGGGAAGGCAGGGCAATTGGGGTTAAATGACTTGTCCAAGGTCACACATCCAGTAAGTGTGTCAAGTGTCTGAGGCCGGATTTGAACTCAGGTCCTCCTGACTCCAGGGCTGGTGCTCTACTCACTGCACCACCTAGCTTCCCCAGATAAGGTAGTTTTAATGGACTACAAGTTCAATATGAGCCATTATGATATGGCAGCCAAGCAAATTAATGCAATACTATTAGGTTATATTAAGAGAAACAGAGTGTTCAGGATTACCATCATCAGATCCCATCTGGAGTATGTGGGCACCATATTTTAGGAAGGATTTTGGTAAGCTAGAGAGTATCTGGGAGAAAGGTAACCAGAATGGTGAAGGGCCTTCAGTTCTAGTCATAGAATGATCTATAGAAGGAACTTGGTACCTTTAGCCTAGAGAAGAGAGAATTGTGGGGACACATGATAACTGCACTGATGTATTTAAAGGGATGTCATGTGGAATAGGAATAACATAAAGATAGTAATTATAACTTATATTTATAGAGTCCTTATTATGTGCCAAGTACTACAATTAGTGCGCTTTACAATTATCATTTCATTTGATCCTTACAACCGCCTGGGAGATAGGTTATTATCCCCATTTTACAGATGAGAAAACTGAGGCAAACAAGTGAAATGACTTGTCCAGGGTCACATAGCTAGTAAGTATCTGAGATCAGATTTGAACTCAGGTCTTCCTGACTTTAGACTTGGTTCTCTACCCTCTATACTAGCTGCCCCAAACAGTACTCAATGAGCACTGGATCTGTGGGAGGTGGCTCTAGCAAAAGCACTCTGTTAGTACAGATTTCATGTTAGAACAAAATGAGACACTCCCAAGTCATTGGACACTTAACAAAATGAGGTTCACTCTGCCCTGATACAGCAAGGATATACTAGCACTTAGCTTCTCCCAATGCAGTCCCTCATCTCCATGTGAAAATTAATCTGGCCAAGATGTGGTGAAGGACATGGTGACTTGCATGGTCTTCAGAAATCCACCCAAGTGGAGTGACTCAGACTGCCTGTGCTTAGGGTTTTAGTTGATCAGGAGGCTGTATTGGGTAAGCTTAAGCCAGTCACATCCCAGGGACCTCTTTGTCACCTTTTAGGTAATGTTAGCCCCTGTCAAAAGAGGGAAGGAGGTATGGTCTGGTCTCAGCTCATGTTGTGGGTGAAAGAAGCCATATCTGAGAAAAAAGCAGGTAAATATTAGTCCTATCAGGATGGAAATTGCAAAGAGGCAAATCTAGGCTTTATGTAAAGAAAAATGTCATATAATTAGAACTGTCCGAAAGTAGGGTAGGCTGTCTCTGAGGATAGTGAGCTTTTCACGGGAAGCCTTCATCAGGAAGCTGAATGAGTCCTCATGGAGTATGCTGTAAAGAAGATTCTTGTTGATCTGTGGGTTATACTAGTTGGCATCTGAAGACTCTTCCAAAATTGAGATTCTGTAATTCTAGGAATGTAAGGGAAAAGATCGTTTAAGAAACAGTTACAGCAGCTTCAATGGGAAGACACAACAAGGTGACCTAAGATGATGACAGTACAAGTGGAAAGGAGGACGCCCAAGGAAGCCATGCTGAAAAGTTCAATGTGTGTAAAGTTAGACTTGACAGCTTGATTGGATGTGGGAATGTGAAAGATAGAAGCATCAAAGTTAACTCCAAGTTTATGAGCCTGAGTTATTGAGAAGGTAGTGGTGTCGTTAACACTAATAGAAAACTTGGGAGGGCCAGCAGCTTTATGGAAAAGGTGATAATTTCCATTTTAAACATGTTGAATTTAATATAAAAAATCCAGGTGCAAACATCCAATGGAAAGTTGGGAATATGGGCCTGGGGCTCTAAGGATTTATTTCTAACGTGTAAGCCTTCTACTCAGGGAGTCTAAGCTCCTCTAAGCTTAGAGTCTATTCATCTTCTATAGCTTCCTTCATTAGGTAGTGAGCTTCTTGAGGACAGTAACTGGTTTTTTCCCCTTTCTTTGTATCTTCAATGCTTAACATAGAGCCTGGCACATAGTGCAATCTTAATAAAAACTTATGTATTGACTGTATCTCAGGTTAGCAGCGATAGTAATAATATCACATTTTTAAAGGTTCATAAAGTGCTATCTTCAAAAACACCCCTGTAAGATAAATAGCTTAAGTATTCTTATCGGTGCTGTTCTGAAGCCTGCTAAAGAGAGCCAGATGTTCAATTTTCAATGTGCCTACTTAGACCTTAGAAATCAGCATTTGCTTCCAATCAGGGCTTTGTTTATTGTATTTAGATTTTTTTAGACTTAAGAAAGTGATGGAAAAAATGCTAATGCAGATTCAATTTAAAAGAATGCCATAAATTTTCAAAAACCCAGTTGCTAAACATTTACAAGCACATACCCTGATTCTGATTTTCATGTTATTAATGAGAGTGAAAAAGAGTTACAAAGATTTATACCCAGTAAGTGCTGGAGCCCACCCTTGAACACAGACCTCCTGATTCCAAGCCTATTGTTTTTCTGTTATACCATTCTGCCTCTGCTACCATTTTAAATGTATTCTGTGCCAGACGCACAGTAGGTACTCTGGAAACATTTAGAATCTTAGAATTTCAGGCGGGTCTCAGAGGTCACCCCCGCTTTTGTTGGCACGTCTTCTGCCTCTACCTTTTGTCTGATTTTCATGCTCCAAATTCTTTCCAGTATATCTCTCAATTCCTAAGTCCCCTTCTCTACTGGCTTCCTCCAAAAGAACAAATGAGAAGTAAAAAGGTAGCATAAAGTATATCACATGTCAAACATCAGCTGCAGCTGAACCCTGAGACTCAGCAGGGAATGTGTTACAGACAGATGGTGTACTGTGAAGGCGTTAGGAGGCTGGAGGTGAATGAAGCTGCTTGTTCCCATGACAATGTGATGGGTTGGTTTTTTTTTCAGCTCCCTATAGCTCATACTTTATACACTATCTCATGCATGATTAAAATGGTTCCAAATATTAACATAGCTACGAAATGTTTTCCTGTCTTTCTCTTCTTTGTTTTCTGATTTAAGACAGGGAAATGATCGAACTCCTGCCAAAATCATGGAAACCACAAGGTTACCATTCTTTTGCCAGTCATGATTGTAATAGGTCCTAGGTCAAGGCCTGCTACCCCCAGAGCTGGCTCCGCAGGACACCCCCCTGTTCATTCTATTCAATGTCCAACCAGAATGCCCTTTTACATCTTCTAAATATCAAAACATGGGGGCAAAGACTACTTCAAAGGTAGCATGGTGCCAATGGTTTGGTTTGTGTCTTTTGGGGGGGCGGGCGGTGTTATGAGTTCTCTCCGGCATTCAGCTTGGTCAAAAGCCCTAGGTTATTTGTTGTATGACCAATCAATCTATATGAATAAAAGAATGTCCAAAAGGCAATCTGATTGGGCCATGATTGAGTGATTTTCATATCTCTTTTTAGGAAATCTTATTATTAAGACAAGATTCACATAATCAATAGACCTAAAAATGGAAGGAACCTTAGAGGCCATCTACTCAGAACCTTTCATTTTATTTCTTTTTTCCTTTTTCAAAAATTTTATTTTAGACTCAAGAGCCAGAACACAAATACAGAATAGAGAAAAGAAACAAAAACATATCATAAACTTAAATATTGAAACTTAAATGCACAATAAGAAAGAAAAAAGAAAAGCACGTTGTGTGCATTGCAGAACGTAAGAGAGGATTCAGAATGTGTAACAATGAATTTTCATTTCAAGAAAGGCTGTATGATAAATCACACACCTTGTGTTAAGAACTGTCCATCTTTTCTTTTCTTCTTTGTGAATTTTCTTTTGTTCTCTGCTGTACACTTTTTTACTTTGTTCTTTTTTTCCTATCTTTCATTTTATAAATGAGGAAAATGAGGCCCATGGAGTTACAAGGCCCACTGTCTCGCATAAGTGTCAAACATCGATGTGAATCCCGGAATGACTCTGATGCCAGGAATCTTTCTGCTGTGCCACAGATTCACAAACTAAACCAGTAGGAGTACTTGAGGGGTGAAGAAAATGTCAGTATCTATGTTATCAACTTCTTAAAATCTAATGAGCATTATAACAAACATTTTTCTTTTACTTGGTAATTATTTATGCTGCCACAAAATGCATTTTATAGCTTTTGGGCTTCCAGTTTGCTCACATCTAATGTGTTTATAAAAGTAAGAGAGACACAGAGAGAGAGAGACAGGGAGAGAGACAGAGAGACAGAGAGAGAGGGAGAATCCATAGGCTATCTATCCAACAGTGTATCATAGTCTGTGTAGTCTCTTTCTCTCCCACAATCTGATTTGTGTCTGTGTACATATATACACTAGTGACAATAGATGCAGATGAAAATCAGTGAGGCCAGGAATTGAACAGAATGGAAAAAATTAGTTATATTTCATTTGGGGAATTGTAATGATGTCAGTGATACCAAGCTAAACATACACAAACAAATCTCTAAAGAATCCAAATTACAGGTGTATGATAGCCAGATGAATGTTGAGTAGAAATTCTCTGCAGCATAATGCCAGCAATGACTTGTATATGAGAAGTGGCATAAAATGGAAATTTATAATCAGTTAAGGAGGTTGACTGGCAAATAAGTTATTTCAGATAGACAGCTTGAATACTGCACTGGTCTCAGTGAAAAGCTCTCGAAGAAGGCCTATAGTGTCCTGGGTGAGTCCTCTACAGATTCGTGGGAGTATAAAGAAGAATCACTTAACATGAGTTGTTTTGAATATATCCCACCCAATCTGTACCAGTGGAAAAAAGATGATATTGATTAAATTACTGATATATTGAAGTACTGAATATTCCTTTTAATCAGCTGAAAAATCAGAGACTATTTATGATTAAAAATTGTGGTTTTTTAAAATAAAAATGCAGATGGTGGCTAGAAAGCAGGGAGCTCCCCCCCCCAGGACCCTCCAAACACCTATAAAAATGGCTCTGAACAAATTCTAGAACTGCAGAATCCACAAAATAGCAGAGGGAAGCAGGGCTCCAGCCCAGGACAGCCTGGATGGTCACAGGGTGAGGTCTATCATGCACAGAGCTGGGAGCGGAGCACAGCAGAGCAGAGCCCAGTGTGGGCCATGTGGACCAACCAGAACAGGAGCTGGGTGGAACAGGCCCTAGCGCCCTGAATCAGTGAGCTGTGGCAGTTACCAGACTTCTCAACCCACAAACACCAAAGACAATAGAGAAGTGGGAAAAGCTGTTGGGACAGAGTGAAAGGGGTTTGGGTTTGGGCAGCGGAGGTGATACAACTCTGAGGCTGCTTACAGAGCTACAGCTGCAGTTGCTTCTGGCCCCAGGCCCACTTGGTAGGAGGAATTAAGTGGTGGTTCTGAGCAAGAGTGAAGACCCAGCTTAGATCTGAGGCCATTCCGGGTTGGCAGTTCCTGGGGGAGGAGTAGTGCTGGTGTGGCAGAGCTTGCTGTGTAGAAATAGCTCTGAAAACAATAGTGCAGCCCCTCAAGCTTGGGACAAAGTACTCTATACTCTACAAGCAGTCATACCCCACTGAAAAACTCAAGGGTCAAGTAAGTTGGCTCAGACTTTAGAATCTTTCTTTGGTGACAAAGAAGACCAAAACATACAGCCAGAAGAAGTCAACAAAGTCAAAGAGCCTACATCAAAAGCCTCCAAGAAAAACATGAACTGTTCTCAGGCCATGGAAGAGCTCAAAAAGGATTTGGAAAAGCAAGTTAGAGAAGTAGAGGAAAAATTGGGAAGAGAAATGAGAGTGATGCAAGAAAACCATGAAAATAAAATAAAATAAAATAAAAATGCAATAGAGCCTTTGGCCTGGAATCAGGAAGGCCTGAGTTCAAATCTGGCCTCAGATACTTACTAGCTATGTGGCCCTGGGCAAGTCACAAACCTCCATTTGCCTCAGTTTCCTCTTCTGTAAAATGTGGGTGCTAATAATAATAATAAACCTATCTCCCAGACTTTTTGTGAAAATAAAACAAGATAATATTCTTAAAACCCCTAGTACAGTGCCTGACACATAATAAATGTTTGCTAGTGGTAGTAGTAGTAGTAGTAGTAGTAGTGGTAGTGGTGGTAGTAGAAGTAAATAGTAAATGGCATATTTGTATTAAACAACTTTCTTTTGGTAAATATGCTTATGACTTTTTTGTACTCTGCTCAAACACGCTTTGATCATATAATTTTAATAGATTTTCTTGCTACATCTTATTCTTAAATTGCTTACATTTCCCACTTCCAGAGAACCATCCCTTACAATACTTTTTTTAAAGGAAGAGAAAAAATACAGCATAATTAATCAACAAATTTTTAAAAGTTTGATATTATACAATGCTCCATACCTGAGAATCCCAGCAATTGCAAAATAGCAGAGGGGAGATATCATATCAAATCTTATTTTGGACTATTGTATTTGTACTATTTTACCACATTCAATTTCAGTTGTTTTGTGGTTGTCATCCTTTACATTTATAGTGTTGTAGTCATTGTGATGCTTTCCTGGGTCTATTTGCTTCTCTTTGCATCATTTCACGTGATTCTTTCCAGGCTTCTACATGTTCCTTATGTTTGTAATTTCTTATAGAGCCTTAATATTCCATTAGGCTCACATTTCACAATTTATTTTATTAGTGAAAACTTCATCTTTGTTAGAAGATTAAATAAACATTCAAGGCGAGGAAGGAAAGAAGGCCAGGCAGGCTGGCTTTGAAAACTGTCCTAGCTGCAGACTAGTTCTGCTTTTTGAGGACCAGCCTAGTTAAGTACAAAGAGGCTCATCACCAGCAGACTGAATACTTGATAATGCAGTCTTTGGTCATGGAAGCTCATGGAAGAAAAGAAGATTTAAAAAATGGCCCTCAGTTATGAGTTGTTCCCTTCTACTTCTGCAGTGACAGTGGCAGGGTAAGAAAAAGAAGACAAAATGTACCAAGAATCCCACAGGTTTTTGACCATCCATAAGTGTTACCTTAACTGCTGGTACTCATCAAAGAGTAGACATACTATGATAAAAAACAGCACCAATATTGGCATTCCTATATTAAACAAAATCATAATATGTAGATATATTGTAGCTATATGTAAGAATGATTTCTAGGTTCTCTTTAGAGAGATGTTTAAAGTTATTAGCCCAGACAGCAAGAAAACAATGTCCTAGCATTTAATGGGACATTGAGTGATCTCACATTGCCATACATGTGATAAGAATAGGCAAAAAGACCACCATGAAGGTAAGTGAAGCTTGTGCACCATCCCCCATTACAGAAAAATAATTTGTTGTTTTTCAGTCATGTCTGACTCTTCATGACCTCATTTGGGATTTTCTTGGCAGAGATACTGGACATTTGATGATAGAGATACTGGTTTGATATCTCCTTTTTCAGCTCATTTACAGATGAGGAAACTGAGTGTATCAGTAATGTAATAATAACAATGTAGATGATGATTGTGAATACGCCTATGTAGTTCTGTATCGCAAAGTATACGAGACTCTCCATGTAGAAGGTAGAAGAAGTAAACCATTTGTTCAGACACCAGAGAACCATATCCAACAAGTCATTTATCCAATCTATCAACACAACATAACAACCTGGAGCCTCGCCATCCCAAAACCTCTCCAACCCCCTGCTGGGGTCTTCCCCAAAAACAAACTGACAGTACAGTTAAGTCAGCCTGTTCAGCTCTAACTATCACAATGGCCATTAGCAGCCATTGGCAGCCATAACTGCTCTCTCTCTCTCTCTCTCTCTCTCTCTCTCTCTCTCTCCCTCTCTCTCTCTCTCTCTCAGCATTTCCTGTGACATAACTTCCTTTTCCTGTCAGGAAGCTCCTCTTACCGCATGTGACTTATGCTTCCTATGATATAAGCAGGGTGGGAATGGGTGGGAAAGATCTTCAAATCTAAATTGCTACTACTCTGAGGCAAATAGAATTAAATGACTTCCCCTGGCTTACACAACTAATGTCTAAGGCCACATTTGAACTTCAAGAAGATGAGTCTTCCTGCCTCCAAGCCTGGGATTCTACACTGCGCCACCCCGCTGCTAACAGAGAATAAAGAATTGCCTTATTGGTGATTTCATATTTCAGAAGGGGGTAAATGACCAGCAAGATGCTGAATTTGATTGTCATCAGTAAGGAAAAACTGGATGCTGGCATAGAAATGTTGAGAACCAAAGGGGATAAATGACCACTCAATCTTAGATTTGTGATAGAGAATGAGAGGCAAGCCAAATACAGTCTGGCATGCACTCTGAATTTCAGAAGAGCAGATTTCAAAGGGTTTTGAAAAAGGATTGGTAGAGTCCCACGGGTCAAAATTTTGCAGGAGGAGTTAGTATAGAATGTACAGGAAATGCTAAAGTATAAAATTCTAGATGCCAAAAGAAACAATTCCACTGAAGAAGAAAAAGGGTAGTTATCTAAAGAGATTGATGTGAATGCATCAAAAACTCATCAACCAATTTAGATTTTAGAAGGCATGCACAAAAGTTGGAAGCAAGGACAGGTAATAAAGGATGAATACAAATCTATGGTGTGATCTTGGAAGAACTGTGTGAGCAGTACTAAAACTCAGAATGAATGAAGTCTAATTAAGAAGACTAAAGACAAAAAAAAGTGTGTTGTTTCTTGCTATGTTGGAGGAACGAGGACAATCAAAGAAGAAAGAGTACCACTGCATGTTTGGATAAAGTCCATGTTTGGAGACAGTTGACTTTTATTTTGATTGTTTTTTTTTCCTCTAAGGGAACTAAACTTTGTATTATAAAGGCAATGATAAATAGCCATTAGGGAATTATAATCCATAATAACTATGGAGATGATAAGAGAGAACCTAGCTACCCTTCATGAGATAAATCAACAGGCCCAAATAAACTCTATAGGAAAAGATCAAAAGAGCTGGCAAGTATGATTACTGAATCATTGTCAAATAAGTTTTAAAGATCATGGGGAATAAGAGAGGTATCATAAAACTAGAAAAGAAAAAGAAAAAGAAGGAAAGATAATGGAAACTATAGGCTTGTGATCTTGAATTTGATCGCTGGAACATTCTAGAACAGGGGTGGGGAACCTGTGGCCTCAAGGCCACATATGGCCCTCTAGGTCCTCAAGTGCATCCCCTTCGCTGAATTGTTTTTATTCAATCAAAGGGCCACACTTGAGGACCTAGAGGGCCACATGTGGCCTCCAGGCTGCAGATTCCCCACCCCTGTTCTAGAACTTATTATTACATGGCTAGCTAATGAATATCTAGAAGAGGAAGTATTGATCAGAAAGAGTCATCATGGGCCCATCAAGAATAGATGATGCCGACCAAACCTCATTTCTTGGCAAGTTATTACATGAGTGGTTAAGGGTAATCTTGTAAATAGAATTTGTCTGCATTTTAGCTAAGCACTAACAAAATTTCTTAAGATTTCAAAGAAATAGTATAGAGGCAAGTAAGCTGTTTGAATGGCTGTACTAAAAGAATCATCATGAAGAGTTGTGCTTGACCCTATTGCCATTTAACATTGTTAGTGACTTGGAGAAAGGCATAGATGTCGTGTTTTCAGATGACAGAGAGCTAGGAGTTATTTTATAGTCTTCCTGGAAGACTAATCATACTGGAATACAAAATCCAAAATGACCTTTACAGGTTAGAGCACTGGGGCAAATATAATTCAATAAAGTTGAATGGGAATAAATGTAAAAGTTATGCATTTGAATTCAAAAAATCAGTTTCACAAGTACAAGATAACTGGACATTTCCATGTATGTGTGACTAGATAACAGTTTTTCTGAGAAAGTTTTGAGGCTTTTAATAGAATTCAAGCTTAATATGAGTCAATAGTGTAATAGAGTAGATAACTGGCAAAGAAAGAGAAGTGTGGTGTCCGTCATAGGTTCTCAAAGTGGGCAATATCACCCCCTAGGGGTGAGAGCTGGAAGTAGCCTTGGGTGCAATTAGAAAGCATTAAATAAAAATAAGGGGGTGGTGGAAGCATAAGGAAAAAAGAGAAGATAAGAAAATTTTGCAAACCTGTTCATGCATGTTTCATCTGTTGTGTAATAGAATTAAAGTCATACTGAATGCATTATTTTCCAAATAAACACACAAAATGAAAGTTATAATCCATCAGTGGTCAAGCACACTGACAGATCTTAACAAGCAAGTGTTGGCAGGTGAGGGTGTCATGCATTGTCAGAAAGTCCAACTTGCATGGGCGGCAACATGTGCATGTGATGACTTGTTTACAATACGATACTATACAGGTACATGATGCAATATTGCATCATCAAAATTTCAATGCAGGAAAAAACCCACAAATTTGCAATAAGTAATTAAATTTAAGATGTGTATTTTTTAATATTTTATATTTTTGAAATGATGCAAATTTAAAAAAAAACATTAAAGTATTAAAGAAAATAGATTTCCCTGGGAGGGAGTGCTGAGTAATTTTTTTTAAAGGGCCAAATAAGTTTGGGAACCTCTGGTCTAGATAATCCCACTATTCTGCTTTATTGTGACTATGGTGTTCTGTTCAGCTCCTGGCATAATATTTTTGGAAAGACATTGGTAAGCTAAAGAGAGTATTTTAAGGGGAGTACTCAATAATATGAAAGGTTTGGGGACCATGCCACATAAGACTTAGTTGAAGAAATTACAGGGTTTTAGCTTAGAAAAGAGAAGGCTTAGGGGAATGTAATAGTTTCCTTCTAGTATTCAAAGAGTTGTCATGTCAAGTAAGTATTAAATTTGTTCTGGTTGGTCTCACAGAATAGAACTAAGTTTAATTGGTTGAAATTTCAAAGAAGCAATTTTAGGCCTAACTGATATATAGGAAAACTTTCTAACAATTATAACTACCTCAAAATGGAATAGACTGTCCTAGGAAATAGTAGGTTTCCCTTCTCTGGAGGTCTTCAAAAAAAGGCTGAATGGTTTCTTGTCTGGTATATGTTAGAGAAGATTCTTCCATTACATTATGATTTGGATTCATTGGTCCTTCCAACTCTCAGATTATGAGGTATAGAAATTCAATGAAGAATTTTATAAAATCCTCCAAATTAAATAAAGATCTGCCTTAATACTCCATGATTTCAATGGAAAAGTTATCATAATGAAGAATGCCAAAAATTATTACTGAAAAATATGACTCAGACATGGAAAAATGTACATGTCAGATCTTTGAATAAGGGAAGAGTTTATGGCCAAACAAAAATTAGAGGAGATTACAGGAAATTAAATAGGTAATTTTAGTTACATGAAATTAAAAAGCTTTTGTACAAACAAACAAAATCAATGCAACCAAAATTGTACAGAAAACAGGAAGGGGGGGCAGCAAATTTCTCTTATAAAGGCCTCATTTCTCAAATATATAAGCCAAATTTATAAAAAATAAAAATAAGGGCCATTCTCCAGTTGATAAATGGTCAAAGGATAGTAACAGGCAGTTTTCAGAAGCAAAAAAACCAAAGCTATCAATAGTCACATGAAAAGATACTCCAAAGCACTGCTGATTACAGAAATGCAAATTATAACAGTACCAAGATACCACCACATACCTATCAGACTGGCTAACTTTGACAGAAAAGGAAAATGGCAAATGCTGGGGAGGATGTGAAAAAATTGTGACCCTAATGAATTGTTGGTGGAGTTGTGAACTGGTCCACCTCTTCTGGAGGACAATTTGAAATTACACCCAAAAGGCTATGAAACTGTGTATACCCTTTGACCCAGCAATACCACTACTAGGTCTATATCCTGAAGAAATCAAAGAAAAGCAAAAGGGACATGTTTGTACAAAAGTATTTATAGCAGCTCTTTTTGTGGTGGCAAAGAATTAGAAATTGAGAGGATGCCAAGTAATTGGGGTATTGCTGACCAACTTGTACAATGAGTAGAGGGGTTTCAAAAAAACCTGGGCAAACTTATATGAACTGATGCAAAGTGAAGTGAGCAGACCCAGAAGAACACTGTACAAAGTAACAGCAATATCATAATGTTGATCCACTGTGAAAGACTTAGCTAATCTGATCAAGACAATGGTCCAAGACAATTCCAAACCCATGACGAAAAATGCTAAGTGCTTCCAGAGAGAGAAATGATGAACTCTGAATGCGGATTGAAGCAAACTTTTTAAAAAACTTTCTTTATTTTTATTGGCTTATTTGGTTTATGTTTTGCAATATGGCTAATATGGAAATATTTTGTATGCCCTCACATATATAATCAAAATCAAATTGCTTGCCTTCTCAAGGATGGGGAAGGGAGGGAAGGAGAGAATTTGAAGCTCAAAATTTTTAAAAATAATTGTTCAAAAATTGTACATGCAATTGTGAAATATTTAACAATATCAACAAAGAATAATTTTTCAAAAAAGAAATAAAAATCTGGTTCAGGATTAAGAAATAAGAGGCCAAAAGTTTGTAGATAATAAAGTCTCATGATTATATATCATGAATATTTTCTTCAACAAGAAAGCTAGATATATTAGATATGATGAGTAGTAAATAATATTTTTCTTTTGTCCAGATCTTTGTTGTGTTTTTT
The DNA here is from genome assembly GCF_011100635.1 of Trichosurus vulpecula. Classification (NCBI taxonomy): domain Eukaryota; kingdom Metazoa; phylum Chordata; class Mammalia; order Diprotodontia; family Phalangeridae; genus Trichosurus; species Trichosurus vulpecula. The sequence goes on along the minus strand of NC_050575.1, from coordinate 25,473,471 downwards.
TTCTTCAGAGAGCTCTATACAGTAAACATACCTTCCACCAATGCAGATTGTCAGTTCCTTACAGTTTTAGATTGTTGCCTGGGTCACTGGGAGATTAATTGACTTGTTCATGGACGCAGAGCTTATGTCTGATAGATTTAAAGCTAGGTTTTCCTGACTTCAAGGCCAACCCTCTTATCTATTGGGCCTGTGGCCATCAAATGCAACACTAAAAACAAAATTGACAGAAATGTCTGCTTATTGATGCGGAAGTAATTTCTGAGTCCACTAGACCTTCCCCCTCTCCTGACTTATTACAGCAAAGATCAAAATCCGTACCTCTTTGGAAGAATAAAAAATGAGTTATAGGATCAATCCGTAAAGTTACAGTGTGAACTATTTAAACATCTATTGATAGAGAAAAATGGGGGATGTGTAGAGGAATAGACAGCCATGGGCACTATTACCATCTCCTACAGTGGCTTATCTTCAGTAAACCAATCCCTCCAACAAAAAGCCTGCAAACCCCCAGTCTTCTTGCAAGACAGAGAGATATAGTAGCCAAGAACATCGCTGGGTAGGAATAAGCTAATAGGTGAAAATATACAGAGGAGGAGGATGGATTATGAGCAGTTTGGTCTCATAAAACAGTGAGAAGTAGTGGAGGGGAAAACACGTATACAGAGTCGGTCACGGGGTCAATGCACCAGATCCCCCAAAGAGCACTTGAAGATGAAACTAGAAGGAAGACAGCCAGTAGATAAAAAAATAGAGAGATGATCTCTCAAGATAACTAATCATTTCTGCTCTTCTCCAATGACAGTGGAGCTACTACATTTGGACTGTAACACCGCAGTTGCCAGTGTTTTGCATTAAAAAGTAGACAGAATACTAAAGAAAACAAAGGTAGTAAGTGAAGCTGGACCCGATTAAGTAGACACAGTGATGGCCTATGCCAGTAACAACAAAATCCTAAGAACATCAATTTTCAAATTATATGAATAAGGAAAAGATAAGGAACAATTAGGAAAAATAACAGATGTTGCTAGCCAAAAAAGGATAACTACCAACCTGTATACCTACTTCCTCATTTCTACTTATCTCTTTTTCACTATGCAGATAATGCATGTACAAAATGATGGTAAAAATGTTAAACGTAACAGTCAAGCCTTCACAAATAACATTCAAGAGACAGCCACTAAAGTCTCACAAGTGACTGAAAGATCTGGAGAACCCCATTATTTTTTGCTTGCTTACTGTTATAAAAGAACTGGATTCGGAAGAGCAAGTACATAATAAAGGGCTTCCTTCCAAGTAGGTCACTGTGTTCCTTGAAAACTTTTTGTTTTTGTTTTTGTTACACTAACCCTCCCACCCCCCACCATCTAGCTTAATGTGTGTTACATAAGTAGTTCTTTAATAAATGCTTGATTGATGTTAGTATTATATAAGATTCTTTAACAGAAGCAACAACAGATATATTTCTGTTTATACTGATTATTAATTATTGGTGATGATTATTAGATTATTAATATAATTTATTATTAATATCACTGATTAATAGTCAGTGATGATTATTAATGATTATTAATATCATTTAACTGATTATTAATATCATTATTATTATTAATATCATTTAAGGCATAAAACAGAGGTATGCTCACCCAAGTTATCTGACTGTGTCATAAAGGATGATGAGGTACATACAATTTAAATACAGAGTAACTACAGCATAATCCCAGAGGGGAAAACATTAGCTACTGAGGAGGGAAGAGGGACATGAGGAAAAGCTTCTTGGCAAAAGTGGGATCTGAGATAAGTCTAGAAAAAAGCCAGGGAAACTACAAGGTCAATGGAGGTGAGGAGGGAAAGCATTCCAGAATTAAGGGCAGCCAGTTAAAAGTCCAGAAGGCAAAAATGAAGTATTTCTATGGGAGGAACTGCAAGTAAGCCAGTGTTACTGGATCATAGAGTACATGGAAGAGAGTAAATTTTAAAAAGGTTGAAAGGTAGGAAAAGGCCAGCTTATGAACATTTTAAATGCCAAGTAGAGGTCGTTACATGTGATCTTGGTGGTAATAGGGAACCACTAGTGCTCGCTAAGAAGCATTGGGAGATATGCTCACTGTGACAGATCACTCTGACAGCTGTGTAGATGATGGATTGGAGATGGGAGAAAAGTCAGGCATGGAGACCATAGAGAAGGTCTTAGTGCAAAACTCCAGGTGAGAGGTGATGAGGTTTGAATGATGGTTATTATATGAGTGGAGAGAACAGGAGATATAAGAGAGATGTTGTGAAGCTAGAAACAAGATCTGCCATATATGTAAGTGTGCCTTCCCGCAGGTTGGCCATATTGAACCATCTATTCCATTACTCCTCTTCCTCATGCCCATTTTTGGAGAGAAACGGAGAGGGTGGGGATACTCTCTGCCACGTCTCAGCTTCCTTATTTCATTTACCTCACTTGATAGGAATAGAATGTCTGATATTATAGTTATGGATACAATTCCCTCATAGACTATAAGCTTTCAAAGGACGGAAACATGTCTATTTCATCTTTGTAATTCCCTTAATGCCTAGTGTAGCCTACAGGAGGTAGTAAATGTTTGTGGGATTAAACAGATGAATGCATGGGAAGTGTACCACAAACTTTCCACCACAGTATATTATAAAGAAAGATTCTGTATATGGAGGGCTTATCTTAAAACCTAATTCAAGGGCTCTTAATTTTCCATATACCGCAGCTCTTTGCTTTAAAGACAATAACCTGACATGTGACCTAAGGAGGAAATTAGTAATCATGAGTATCCCACACAACATGCCCCAGAAGGCCACACATTTTTGTATGTCCTATCAGTGAGACACCAATACCCATGCTCTTGCAGATAAGCAATACAATCCATTCCCATGCAGCAGGACTTTCTACAGAGCTGGACAACCCCAAGACCCAGGTTTTTCTGTTCTAATATTCTCCTAAAGTTACCATCTCTGCAAATTTAGAAGCATCAAATGGCACCTTTTCAAGTAAATGGATTTTCTTTGCTATAAAAGTATCTATGCCTCAGAGAAACTGCTTAGACCATGATGATCAGAAAATAAATCCTGATGGCATCCTGTAGGCCCATAACTCACCACACTGAGATAGTTTGCTACATTAAGTGTGTCCAAAGTAAGCCATTAGCTCTGCCAACATAGAACTCTCCCAAATGATTTTTACCACAAATTTAACCTAAACTAGCACATGATGGGCCTAAGTGGGCACTAGTTAAATGAAACTGACTATCTTTCTCAATTCCAGGAAGAAATCTGCCCTCAGACAGAAGGAGACACCACTCAGTCCTGCCAGTGGGCATCTGCAGTCAATGTCAGGAACCGATATATCTACGTGGCCCAGCCAGTACTGAGCAGAATTCTCATAATAGATGTACAAACCCAGAAAGTCCAGCAGGTAGGTATAACTTCATAGTGGTCCCTGAGAACCTTCAAGTATACCAAGATCTTTCAAAGTACACACAGTAGGCACTATGTCAACATGTGTTCTCTTGCTCTTCCCTCCCTTCTCATCATTGTCCACTGTGGAAGAGAATTCTCTATCTCGAGTCAACTTCCATCCCCATCCAGTAGAGCTTCCCAACCTAGACAGACATGTTATATTTATCGGTAGCTGGAGGCAAAGGTTATGTTCTGAGAAGTTGTGAGTATTTAAGAGTTAACACCTTCTCTGTCTGCTCTATAATCACTGGCTCTTTAGGGGAGAGGCCCTACTTCATCATGGACCCCAACATGATGATACACAAGTAGTCCTACAGTGTCAGTAAGTGGTCAGAGGAGGGAAGGGCAGAGGAAGTGGGACGTAGACCTGGGCCTCAAAAAGTGTTTTATATGATGGTCATCAGACCAATCCAAGAAAAATCCAATCTATGAGGATTTCTCATTCAGCTCCTAAGTACAGAAAATCACATGTATTGATCCCTGTAATATAATTGTTTGCTGAACAATCCCAGCCTGCCAATATATATATAATATTAGATGTAAAATATCACGTTCAATGTTCTAACATGCTTAGCTGAGTTGTTTTCATATCCTGGTAGGTGCCCAGAGTGATTAATCCAGACTCTATAAATTTTGTAAACTGAGAAATCCTCTGAAACAGAGAGCTATACAGGACTTATGTACACACACACACATATGTATATGTATGTACATATATACATTATATGTGTGTATATGTATGTATATGTCTGTGTGTATATGTGTGTATGTATATATCTGTATGTATATGTGTGTGTATGTATATATATACATACATTAGATATACATATATATATATATATATATATATACACACACACATCAGATCATTGAACTGAGCTTGGGCTCAGGATGGATAGATACTTCGTGCTGTGGCTATTGTATTCAGGGACTGAGGCCTCTGATCATCAACATAGTCACCTATGTTGCAGAGACTTGTGCAGCTCCAAGCTTGGCCCAAATCCAGATATTGCTAGAAGTAGTAAGGCCTCCCTCCTCTCTCACTAAATCAGGTATGAGAATGCAACATTTCCATTTGAAAAGCCATAATCTTAACCGGGCAACCTGAGGTGAATGGCCACCTGGGATAGCTATTATGCTGAGCCTGCTTAGTATAAATTTATTCATAATTTGAATGAAGATGTTCTGCCTTTTAGGACATGCCCAAACAGGGAAATCTTAGCTCCCCTGTATCCTAAGGCCTGTCCTCCAATTTTCACTGGCAGGGATTAAGGAGAAGTTTTTCCCACCAGATTCAATAATGCAGTCTGGGAGAAATCAAATCCTGAAATGAGACATGTTGATATATGTAATCCCTGTGGCTCAGGTCCTTCTCAATTCCCTCATTCCCTCCCTAGCAACTCTGGATCAGCATAAGGAAGAATTTCCTTATAACTAGAGCTGTTCATTAATGGCATGACTGATTTCTCTATTAGTAGAAGAGTTTGGATGAATGACCACCTCTCAGGGACACCAAAGTAGGGATTCTCCCTTCACGGAGAAGCAGATTGGACTAAAGTCCTTGCCAGCTCTGAGGTTACAGGAGCATGCATATGGTATAATAGAAAGCAGATATGGAATCAGATGAGCTGGGTTCAAATACTTAACCTTGGACAGTTTGCTTCATCCCAGCTCTGCTACTTACAACCTACGTGACTCTGGACAAGTCACTCACCTTCTCCAAGTTCCACTTTTCTCATCTGTGAAATGAAGTCATTGAATGTTCCCTACCAGCTCTGAATTTATGATGCTGTGATTCTTCAAACTTCCATGATCCCGATGCTCCTCATCTATAAAATCAGAGGGTCAGATTTCCTAAGCTCCCTTTAGCTCTAGATCCTATGATTCCCTTTCAGCCAAAGTAGAGGGACGTCTCTAGGAGAATAAGTTCCCTCACACAGAAGCATTCTTATATCTGAGTAATGCTGCCTGCTCCATGCAGCCTATGCTGAACCAGTGCTAGTCTCCCCAAAGAAATACTGACTCGAAACAAGCTGAGCCAGTGAAAATGTTACAATCTAAATTCATGAGTTTATGTCAATTGAAGGAAACCCCAAAATTATTAAAAATCAGAGCTGGAAAGTACATTAGAAATTCTCTTTCAGGGGCAGCTAGGTGGCACAATAAATAGATCACTGGCCCTGGAGTTAGGAGGACCTGAGTTCAAATCCAGCCTCAGACACTTGACCCACTTACTAGCTGTGTGACCTTGGGCAAGTCACTTAACCCCAATTGCCCTGCCTTCCCCCCTCAAAAAAAAATAAGAAATTCTCTCTCATTTATAGAAAAATATTCTGATGTACAAATAAAGAGTGGTTAGTCTATCTTTATATTATAATTTAAAGTTTATAAAGTGTTACCCATATAACAATCCTATGACATAGTAATATTGCCCCCATTCTACAAATAGGAAAACTGAGTCTCAGAGAGGGGTCGTCACTTGCCCACAGTCTCACGGCCACTCAGTGGCACAAATGAGAACAGAACACCTTCCTTCTGACTCCTGCTTTGCTGCTCTTTCTCCTACATCATTATGCCCGTCACTAGGGAGACTTCACTGGGTTTCTAAAGTTGATTTCTTAGTAAGCAGTGACCAGAATGTTGCCTCGTTTTTTTCAAGGCCATAGGTGTGGATTCTGTACCAGCTAAGCTGCTCTATGACAAGTCACATGATCAAGTCTGGGTTCTAAGCTGGGGGAATATGCAGAAGTCCCAGCCAAGTCTTCAGGTACATTTATGAAATCCCTATATATTTGCATGGAAAGATAATGCAATTCTTTATTTGTGTTTCAAAAGAGAAATAGCCACATTACTTCCTGTCTTCTCTTTCTCTTTTCCTTCCTCCTTCCTCCTCTATTTCTTTCCTGCTTTTGCTTTTCCTCACTCTTCTTCATTTCTCCTTTTGTCCCCAATCTTATTTTTCCCCTCTATTCCCCTTGCTCCTGTTATTTCTCCCTCTCTCCCTTTATTTTCCCCCCATCTCACTTTCTTCTGCTCTCCAGATTCCTATTTCTTTCTTTTGCCACCATGTTCTATTCTATTAAACATTTCTTTCTCCAGCTCCAGTAGGCCTGGATATAGGCCTCACAATTGTACCACATTTAATCCCTATGTCCTCCATTCTACTAGACTGAGTCACCTAAAATTCCATAGTAAGATGACTTCTGGTTAGGACCGTCTGTTCTTTTGTCATCTGACCATGGTTCTACATTGTTTAGAATTGACTCTGGGGAATTATCACCCTCTGAACAGATGGTCTCCTTAGGCAGTCAGGCCAGGTCCAAGTGGCCTCTTTCAAATAGCTCTCAGCTTCTAATGGTCCGAATGGACACTTCTCATTTATTTCTCAGCTTAGCCTTGAAGTTAGTGACAACAGAATCTTTCTTTTCTCTTTTAAATTATTGGGTTATTCATGCAGGGTCAGCCTTGTGGAAAATCATTCACTGGCACAGAACATTAAATCCAAATGTATCAGCATGGGAAAAGGGCCTCTTTTTATATCCTGCTTAAGTATATTTGTAAAGAATAATAACGTGAAGCCCCATCTATTCCAGATGACAGAACTAGCAGCAGAAAGTTTCAGAGAAGAATATTCAGGCTTCATGTAATAAAAAAAATCCCAATTTTAAGAGGCAGTCAACAAGCATTTATTAAGCAGTTATTGTGTGCCAGGGGATGCAAAGAGAGGCAAAAGCTCATAGTGTAGCAGGATAGACAGCATGCAAACATCTATGTCCAGAAAAGTGTATACAGGGTAAATTAGTGATAATCTACAGAGGGAAAGCACTAGCATTAAGCAGGATCAGGAAAGGCTTCTTGTAGGGATGGGGTTTTACCTGGGACTTGAAGGAAACCAGGGAAACTAAGAGGTGGAGTTTTGGAGAGAAAGCATTCCAGGCATGAGGGACTTCCAGAAGAAAATGCCTAAAATCAGGAGATGACATGCAAGGAAGAACAAGAAGGCTGATATCACCGGATCACGGGGAATGTGGACTGAGTAAGATATAAAAAGACCGGAAAGTTAGGAGGGGTCATGTTATAAAGGGCTTAAACACCAAACAGTGCATTTTATATTTGATTCTGGGTGTGATAAAGAACCGTTAGGGTTTATTCAACAGAGGAGTAAAATGGTCCGAACCTGTGCTTTGGGAAGATCACTTTGGCAGCTAAGTGGAAGATGGACTGAATGAGGGAGAAACTTCTGAGAAGGAGAATAACTTACAGGCTATTGCAATTGTCCAGGTCCTAGATGATGAGGGCCTGCACCAGAGTGAGGACAGTTTCAGTGGAAAGAGGGAACGTATGAAAGATGTTATGAAGGTAAAATTAACAAGACTTTGCAACAGATTGTATAAAAAAGAGTTGAGAGTTACTGAGGAATCAGGGATGATACCAATGTTGCAAGCCTGGGTGAATGGAAGGACGTTGGTGTTCCCACAGTAATAGGGACATTAGGAAGGGAAGCAGATAAAGGGCTGAAAGATGCGTTCAGTTTGGGACATGTCGAGTTTAAGATGTCTGTAGGATTTGAGTTTCCCAATAAATAGTTGGATATGTGAGTGAGAGGGTTGGGAGACAGGTTAGGGTTATATAAATAGATCTAAAGATCATCTTAATAGAGATGATAGTTGAATCCAAGGTAGCTGATGAGATTCTCAAGTAAAACTCATATAGTAGGAAGAGAGAAGAGAGCCACATGGTACACCCACTGTTAGCAGGCATGACCTAGATCAGGGCTGTCCAAAATGCAGCCCACAGTGAGATTTATGTGGCCCGCCTACAAGCATAGAAATTTACATAAATGCTTTAGTGACTGAAGCCAAGCTACCACAGAGCTCTCACTAAAATGGCAAATCAGCATATATTTTCCATTGTTTCAATAAAAACCTAAGGTTGGACAGCCCTATCCTAGATGAAGAGCAAGTAAATGAGGAGTTGTCAGACAGGTCGGATGAGGACAAGGAGAAAATAGCATCACAAAAACCTAAAAAGAAAGTATCAAAGAGAAATGTTGAAGGTTGCAGAGAGTCCACGAAGGATGAGGATTTAGGAAAGGCCATTAGATTTGTCACAAGATCATAGGTATCTTTGGAAAGAGCTATCATATTAGAGTGATGAGTTTGAAAACCAGACTAGAGAATTGAGAAGAGAATGAGAGGAAAAGAAGTGAAAGCATTGATTGCAGACAGCCTTCTCAAGGAGAATGCCTACACATATGAGGAGAGGCTATGGGACAACAGTTTGCAGGAATGAATAGATCAAGTGAGTGTTTTTTAATAATGAGTAAGACATAGGTGTGTTTGTAGGCAGTAGGGAAACATTCAGTATAGAGAGGAAGAGACTGAAGGTAAGGGAATCGGTGGGGATGATTGTGGAGACATCTACTGGAGAAGACATTTGGGAATAGAATCATGCATTTAGAAGGTTTTGTGTTGACAAGGAATGGGTCCACCTCTTCTCTGAGACAATGAAGAGAGGAAAATTTGGTGGGCTTGTTGAGCAGCCTCAATTTTTTTAGTGAAATATGAAGCAACGTTCTCATTTGAAAGGGCATAGAGAGGCGGAGCTGTGAGTGTTTTGAAGAAGGATGAAAAGGCCTGGAAAAGCCACTGGGGTGAGGGAGATTTTAGTCAATTAGGGAAATTAAAAATAAAAAAGATAGCCATGCCAAAGTCAGGGCCCAGTTAGGATTATGTAACATAAATTTGTAGTGTATCCTGTCAACATGGTTTTATGATTGTTTCCAGGGGTGTATGAGGTGTTCAGGGAGGATCAGTACCTCTGATAAGAACACTTGCCAAGCCCTTGAGGGCTGTTCACCCACCAAAATATCACCTGTGGCTCTAAGAAGCTTTAGCATTGCAGCTGCCAAACCCCAGGAAAACCTTCTTGGCAGATATGCCAAACCAGGTTGAGAGTACTTACAGGCCTCATATCTGTCAGTAAGTTAGGAGGATGCCTATCCAAGCATGCGAAGACTTCTCCCAGCAGAATGGGTAGACAAAAACAATTTTGTTGCGACAACCATGAAGGTGGCTGAAGCAGGTGCTGTGGAATGTCCAGAGCTTCATCAGACATAGAAGGCACCAAGGTCATTCACTGCATTCTGGGCCATCACCAGTCATCTCGACATCTTTCTTCTACTGGACACTGATGAGTCTGGGGAAAAAAGTGAGGCTGATGACTGCATAGCTCTGCCTCACTTAAAATAAATTCACACATAAGTCAAGATATCACCCATCATCCACTACTTCATCCACCTTTAAGTCCTGTGGCAATGGATGAGTGATGAAGCATCAGGTGTGCATATACTGGGAACTGTCGCCACAACCCTGCACACAGGCAGCCTGGGGTATTGGGTCATCTTTTCACTAGATTAAAGAGCAGTGGGTTTTGGCAGCCTTCTGGGTCTCTGAGCAGACACCCAGGGCCACACTGCTCCTCCTGGCAGGAGAAAAGGGCTAGAAAAGGTACCTTAAAATGACCTGCTTCTCAAATCAGACAGGATTCACCATACTGATCAAAACACACGCAAAAAAGTTTTGCAAAGATGATTCCATTCGTCATTGGTAGATGGAATGTGTACACACTTAGGAACAACATGAAATCCAGTAGACCTGAAAGACAAATAGCTCTTGGTGTGAGAGAACTCAGTAGGTACCACATTCAATTAGCAGCCCTGTGTGAAACAAGGTTGGCAAACAGAGGCCAGCTTACTAAAGTTGGAGCTGGAAGCATGTTTTTCTGGAGTGGCTGCTGTGATGAAGAGCACTGTGGAGCAGGCGTAGGTTTCAAAATTAAAACTAATCTAGTCAACAGGCTTGTATGCCTCCCAAAAGGAGTGAATCATAGGCTCATGACAATGTAATTGTCACTTGAAGGAAAGTGTCATGCTGCTATTATTGGCGCATATGCTCCCACCATGCTGAATCCTGATGAAGTCAAAGAAATATTCTGTGAAGATTTGGAGATTGTCATCTTCAGTGTGCCAAAAGAGGATAAGCTTATAATTCTGGATGACTTTAGAACCAAAGTAGGCACAGACTATCAGACATGTCAGGGAATCCTTAGGAAGGATGAAGACAGAAACATCAATACCAACAGTCACTTACTGCTGAAGACTTGTGTGTCTCATGATCTCATCACCAACAGTCTTCCATTTACCTAAATGCAGTAAAACATCATAGTTGCACCCTTGTAGCAAACATTGACATTTATTACACTATGTCATTGTCCGGAGAAGAGACAAGCAGAATGTGAGACTGACAAAGACAATGTGTGGTGCAGAGTGTTGGGCCAATCACAGACTCATCCTCTCCAAGCTAAACATTTGCATTCGGCAAAAGTGGGGGCTCAAAAGCAAGATGACTATCAGGAGACTCAACATCAACAGATTAGAATGTTTCTCCATGAATGAAGAGTTTATTGCTGACCTGGAGAGAAATCTGAGTTACCCCATAGTCAGCAACAGTGGAACAGAAGAGGATTGGGCACTTTTCAGAGAGTTGGCATCCAGCACCACATTTGCTTATCTGGGCCAGAACACCCATAAACATCAGGACTGGTTTGACAAAAATGATGAGGAAATTCAGAAACTGCTAAACAAGAAGTGAGAACTTCACAGGACTTATCAGCAGAGTAGTCTGTCCATCTCCAAGAAGGCAGGTTCCAACTCCATCAAAAGCAAAGTGCAAGTGATGCTTAGAGAGATGCAGGATTCTTGGCTCTGCAAGAAAACAGATGAGATTCAATTCTATGTTGATAGCAAAAATCTCAAGCATTTCTGTAATGCCCTGAAGACTTTGTGGGACAAATCCTCTGGTGCATTTCAATTACTCAGTGCTGATGGAACCACACTAATCAGTAACAAGGACATGATGCTGGAGAGACTGGCTTTCATAGTGTTCTCAACAGACCATCAACAACAAATGCTGAAGCCATTGATTGTATGCCTCAGGTTGTAATCACTTCCTCTCTAACCAAACCTTTAACTGAAAAAGAGGTACTAAATGCTCTCAAGCCCCTCTGGAGTGGCAAAGTGACTGGCATTGATTCCATCTCAGCAGAGATCTACAAGGCAGGGATTCCACTGCTCATACAGAAGCTGACTGAAATCTTCTGAGTTATATGGCAAGAGGAAGTCATTCCCCAGGAGCTTAAGAATGCCTCCATTGTCCATCTCTATAGAAGAAAAGGAAACAGGCTGTCCTGCAACAACCATAGTGGTATCTGTCTCCTACTTATTTCTGGCAAGATCCTTGCCAGAATCCTCCTTAATCAGCTGATTAATCTGGAAGATGGTCACCTGACTGAGAGGCAGTGTGGCTTCAGAAAGGTCTGAGCGATCTACATGGTGCTTGCTGCCTGACAACTCCCAGGGAAATGCTAGGAGTAAAACAGAAGTCTCGGTACATTTGTTGACCTGACCAGGGCCTTTGATATTGTCAGTTGTGAGGGTCTGTGAAAGATCGTGGTGAAATTAGGTTGCCCAGGAAAGTTTATCAGCATTATACACCAGTCTCATCATGGCATGCTCATATGGGTTCTGGATTAAGGACAATGTTCTCATGCTTCCCCAGTCACCAAGAGAGTGAAGCAAGATTGTGTGTTCGCTTCCGTGCTGTTCAGCATGATGTTTTCCAATCTGTCGGATACTTTCAATAAGGACAAAAATGGCGTCAAGATCAGCTTCTGCACTGATGGTAAGCTATTTAACTCAAAAAAGCTACAAGCCAAGACCAAAGTGGAGGAGGAGTTGGTGAGTGACTTTTGTTCAAAGATAACTATACACTCAAGGCAGCTTCTGAGGCTGAGAAGCAACAGAATACGGATCAATTCTCTGCCTTCTGTGCTAATTTTGGCCTGACAATCAACACCAAGAAAACAGAGGTCCTCCATGAGCCAATACCACTCCATCCACATGTGGAACCATCAGTTACAACAAATGGAGAAATTTGGAACGCTCTAAGTTTGCTTACCTTACCAGTACACCATCCAGGGCTATCCATATAGAGGATGAGGTTGATTCATTTATTGCTATAGCTAGCCAAGCATGTCAGAGGTTGAAAAAAAAAGTGTGAGATGGAAGAGATATTAGGTTACATACCGACTGAAGGTTGACAGAGTCATCATGCTGAAACCTGGGCAGTCTATCAGTGCCATGCCAGAAGACTGAACTTCTTCCACTTGAATTGTCTCAGGAAGATCCTGAAAATTACCCGACAAGACAAGGTACTGGACACTGAAGTCCTTTCTCAGGCTGAACTGCCAAGTGTTCAAACTCTATTGCAGAGAGTGCAACTCCATGGGCTGGCCATGTAGTTCAAATGCCAAGTACACATTTACCTAAAAGACTTTTTTAAAAAGTTCATACAAGATAAATGCTTGTCAGAAGAATTAGTTTAAGGACACTCTCAAGGTCTCTCTGAAGAACTTTAGTATTGACTGTGAGACATGCAAAATGCTGGGACAGGACCCTCTAGCATGGCATATCCCCATCCAAGAAGGCACTGTGCTATATGAGCAAAGCTGAATCATAGAAGTACAAAGGCAACATGAGCTGGACAAATCCAGAGCCACGTCCACTCTAAATGCTCTGATGGACCACTTGTGCCTGATCTGTGGTAGGGTCATCCAAGCTTGTATTGGTCTGATGCGCCACAGCCAGACACGCCGTCCCCTGACTGCAAAGTTGTGATGTCATTGGACTTCTTCACAAAAAAAGGACCAAAAACAACATGATCGTCTCCATCTTGGCCCATGAGTTAGGAGCAAAGATTCCTAGCACTAACCATTACATAGCACCTACTGTGTGCCGTGCACTGTTCTAAGCCCTTCACAAATATCTGATCCTCAATGACAAAGGGAAGTAAGTGCCGTTATTTTCCCCATTTTATAGATGGGGAAACTGAGACAAGCAAAGGTTAAGCAACTTGCTTGAAGTCGAACAGCTAGTTAGCATCTAAGGTCAAATTTGAACTCACATCTTCCCAACTCCGGGTCTAGCACTGTATGTACTGTGCCACCTAGCTGCCCTTAATAGGGGTATTCCATGACTGAGGCTTGGCAAGTCAAGGTTGGCGATACAATAAGGGGACAAGGGACTCGAGAGAAAAGGACATTAAGGATTTGAGCGGGTTCACCAAGGTGACAAGATAGGCATGGGGGGAAACTGTAGTCAGTGCAGGGGCACTGGCCCAGGAAAGAGCTGAGGGTGGAACGATTAGAGAACAAAGAACAGGATTTGGGGTTACAAGGCAGAGGGAAAAAATGCAGCAACAATAGATTATGATCAGATAAGGGAATGTCAGAGTTCATGAACTTCATGAAAGTGATGTACTTATGCGTGATGTCAAAATTAAGGGTATGGCCATCTCCGTGTAACTAAGGTAAGACCCTCAGTTGCCTATTAGACATTGCAAACTGGTTGTCCCACATGAGGAGTAAGTTGCAAAAAATGAGGAAGTTGAGAAACTGTGAGGTTAAGGTTTTTAATGGAGTATCTATCAGTATGTATGTTGAAGTGCTCTAGTATGAGGGCCAGAAGTAGGATGGAGAGAGAGAGAAACTATAAACCAGGTGCTGAACTCATCAAGGAAAAAAGGAGAGTGAGATCTACCAAAATCCATCTCTCTTCCTAGGTTACCGCTTTCTAACAGAGTCAAGATAGTGGAATGAAAGCAGCATTTTGCCAAGCTTTCACAATATGCCTCCTCCAAAACAAACTCAAAAACATGTCAAAACAATTCTGGGCAGAAAAGCTCATTAAAAGTCACAGTGAGTCATTTCTCTAGCTCAGGACAGCTTAGGAAAACAGAAAAAGAGACATATGAAGACGCTGAAGTGGGCCTGGCCAGGAGCACAGTGGGCAGCAGAAGTAGCACCATTGATGATAGTGGCATTGGACTGTAACAGTGGCAGAAGCAGGGAGTACTCATTGCCCAAGAACTATAACAGTACTGAATACCTGTTCACAAAGAGATTCCCAGGGACTTCTGTACTAGTAACGGATGCAGGGACAAGTAGTATCTGGGAGTTCTGTCACCCACTTCACAGTTTCAAGGTAGCAAGAGGAGAAGGCAGAATTTTAAGGTAGCAACAGTCCTACCCGAGTAAAGACTAGAGTACAGACTAAGATAACAGTGAAGAGATTTCTCCGTCTACCAAACCTCATCTGAAGCCCCCAAAACTTACAGGACCCCACTGAGCTGTGAAAGCAGCAAAAGTCCATAAAGACAGAAGCTGCAGCCAAACATCCTCCCACCCCCATAAATGAGCAGAACTGGATTCTAATTTATTAAGTCCAAAGTCAAGAAATAGACTGGAAAAATGAGCAAAGAACAAAAAAAAAAAGAACCCAATTATAAAATATTTCTATGGTGACAGGAGAGCTCAAGAAACAAACTCAAAAGAAAATAATAACTTGAAAATATCTACAAGAAATGCCTCAAAGGAAAAAATGCATATTGAACACAAGCCCTACAAGAACTCCTAAAAGAATCAAAGAAAGACCTTCTTTTTTAAAAGAGAAAAAAAATTATTTTAAAAATCAAGTAAGAGTTATAGAGGAAAATTGGGAAAATAAATGAGAGCCAGGAAAGAAAATTATGAAAAGGAAATAAACAACTTCATAAAAGAAGCACAGAAAACTACTGGTGAAAATTAATTCCTTAAAAATCAAAATTGGGGGGACAGAGCCAAGATGGCAGCAGGGAAGCAGGGACATGCTTAAGCTCTCCCCCAAATCCCTCCAAACACCTGTAAAAATGGCTCTGAACAAATTCTAGAGCTGCCAGGACCCACAAAATAGCAGAGGGGAACAGATCTCCAGCCCAGGAGAGCCTGGATGGTCACTGGGAAGAGTCTATCACATGGTGCTGAGAGCAGGGGAAACCCAGTGTGGGCCATGCCAGGGCAAACCAGACCCGGAGTCAGCCAGCTGGAAGAGGCCTTGGGGCCATGAAACAGTGAGCTGTGGCAGTTACCAGACTTATCAACCCACAAACGCCAAAGAGCAAGTTAGGGGGAAACTGCAGGATCAAGTTCAGAGCGGTCCAGCTGCCAGCTCTGGGGGTGGAGGAGGTCATGCAGTGGTGGAGGTATCAGCAACAGGAAGCTCCTGAGGCTGCCTCCAGAATGCCAACATCAGCGGCTTCCCCAGTCCCTGGCTCACACGGTGAGAGGAATCTGACAGCAAATCAGAGTGGAAATGCAAGGAGAGCTTTGTGGGCACAAAGGTAGATTCTCTTGCTGTGCCCTGCTTGGATCTGAATTACGGTCCTGGCTGGCAGTTCTTGGGGGAGGAAGAGTGCTGCTGTGACAGAACCTGGGGTGATGGTGGAGTAGAAGTAGCTCTGAAAACAGCAGTGCTTGGACTCTAAAGCTTGGGACAAAATACTTTCTATTCCACAAGCAGTCATATCCTGGCAAAAAGCTCAAGGGTCAAGTAGTTGGCTGGAAACATGAACAGGCAGCAAAAATGAACTCAGACTCAAACGCAGACTCAAACTCAAACTCTAGATTCCTTTTTTGGTGACAAAGAAGAACAAATCATACAGCCAGAAGAAGTTAACAAAGTCAAAGAGCCTACATCAAAATCCTCCAAGAAAGATATGAATTGGGTTCAGGCCAAGAAAGAGCTCAAAAAGCATTTGGAAAAGCAAGTAAGAGAAGTAGAGGAAAAATTGGGAAGAGAAATGAGAGTGATGCAAGAAAACCATGAAAAACAAGTCAATGACTTGCTAGAGGAGACCCAAAAAAATACAGAAGAAAATAACACCTTAAAGAATAGACTAACCCAAATGTCAAAATAGCTCCAAAAAGCCAATGAGGAGAAAAATGCCTTGAAAGGCAGAATTAGCCAAATGGAAAAGGAGGTGCAAAAGACCACTGAAGAAAATGCCACCTTAAAAATTAGTTTGAAACAAGTGGAAGCTAGTGACTTTATGAGAAATCAAGAAATTATAAAACAGAACCAAAAGAATGAAAAAATGGAAGACAATGTGAAATATCTCATTGGAAAAACCACTGACCTGGAGAATAGATCCAGGAGAGATAATTTAAAAGTTATTGGACTACTTGAAAGCCATGATTAAAAAAAGAGGTAGACATCATCTTTCAAGAAATTATCAAGGAAAACTGCCCTGATATTATAGAACCAGAGGGTAAAATAGAAATTGAAAGAACCCACCAATTGCCTCTTGAAAAAGATCCCTAAAAGAAAACTCCTAGGAATATTGTCACCAAATCCCAGAGTTTCCAGGTCAAGGAGAAAATACTGCAAGCAGCCAGAAAGAAGCAATTTGAATATTGTGGAAACATAATCAGAATAACACAGGATCTAGCAGCTTCCACATTAAGGGATCGGGGCTTGGAATATAATATTCTGGAGGTCAAAGGAGTTAGGATTAAAACCAAGAATCACCTGCCCAGCAAAACTGAGTATCATACTCCAAGGCAAAATATGGATTTTCAATAAAATAGAGGACTTTCAAGCTTTCTCAGTGAAAAGACCACAGCTGAATAGAAAATTTGACTTTCAAATACAAGAATCAAGAGAAGCATGAAAAGGTAAACAAGAAAGAGAATTCATATGGGACTTACTAAAGTTGAACTGTTATGTTTACATTCCTACATGAAAAGATGATGTGGGTAATTCATGAGACCTTTCTCAGTATTAGAGGAATTGAAGGGAATATAGACAGAGGGCACAGGATTAGTTGAATATGAAGGGATGATATCTTAAAAAATGAAATGATTTAAGGGATGAGAGAGGAATATATTGAGAGAGGGAGAAAGGGAGAGATAGAATGGGGTAAATCATCTCACACAAAAGTGGCAAGAAAAAGCAGTTCTGTTGGAAGGGAAGAGAGGGCAGGTGAGGAATGAGTGACTCTTACTCTAATCAGATTCAACTTGAGGAGGAAATAACATACACACTCAACTGGGTATCTTACCCCACAGGAAAGTAAGGGGAAGGGGATAAAAAAAGGGGGAATGTTAGAAGGGAGGGCAGATAGGGAGAGAAGGTAATCAAAAGCAAACACATTTGAAAAGGGACAGGGTCAAGGGAGAAAATTGAATAAAGGGGGACAGAACAGGATGGAAGGAAATATGGTTAGCCTTTCACAACATGAGCATAGTGGAAGTGTTTTGCACAATGATACATGTGTGATCTGTGTTGCATTGCTTGCCTTCCTAGGGCAGGTGGGTGAGAAGGGAAGAGGGGAGAGAATTTGGAACTCAAAGTTTTGAAAGAAGATGCTTAAAAAAATTTTTGCATGCAACTAGGAAACAAGATACATAGGGAATGGGGCATAGAAATCTATCCTGCCCTACAAGAAAGTAAGGGGAAAGGGGATGGGGACAGGGAATGAGGTGAAAAAGAGGAGGGCTGACTGGGGAACAAAGCAATCAGAATATATGCCATCTTGGAATGGGGGGGAGGGTAGAAATAGGGAGAAAATTTATAACTCAAAATCTTGTGGAAATCAATGTTGAAAACTAAAATATTAAATAAAATATACACAGAAAAAATGAGGTCCAGAGAGATATACATGACAGATACAAGAATACCGAATTCTCAATCCAGTATCCTGTTCAACTTCTTTGAGTCTCATAAACTGTAAATATAAACAAAAAATAAATTTTACAAATAAAATAACAAAATTAAAGATTTGGAAAAAAAATCAAAATTGGTCAAATGGTAAAAAGAGATGCAAACATTCAATGAGGAACATAACTCCTCAAAAACTAAGTTACTAGCTATTCTCATAAGTACAGTGGTCTAAAACAATTCCTAAGGACTTATGATGAAAATGAGTTTTTTAAACATTATTTTTCCTTTGGGTGGGGCAGGGTCTGTGTTTTCTTTCACAACATGACTAATACAGAAATATGTTTTGCATAACTGCACATGTATAACCTGTGTCAAATTGCCTTCTCAGTGAGGAGGGAGGGAGGAAGATAATTTGGAACTTAAAGTTTTAAGAAACGAATATCAAAAATTGCTTTTATATATAATTTGAGAAAAAAATCAAATCAAATCAAAGATTAAAAATGAAGTTACCTGTTCCTCTGACAGACACAATTTTCCAGTTAGCCAGATTTGCAATGTTGGCATCATTCTTGACTTTTCCCTCTCCCTCACTCAGTTGCCAAGTTTTACTGATTCTTTACACTCATACCCTTCTTTCCACTCACCCTTTTTCAGGTCCTCTTCACCTCTCCCCTGGACTACTGCCAAAAACCCCTAATTGATTTTTCTACCTCCAATCTCTCTCCTCTTCAAACCAACTTCCACACAGCTGTACTTATAAAGCATAGATCTATCTGAGTCACTTCTCTGCCACTGCCACTAGGATCAAAAACAAACAAACAATGCTATGGTTTGGCTTTCAAAGTCCATCAGAACCTTGATTTAGCCTGTCTTTCCGCACTAATATATGTTAATCCCTAGCTAGGTGGTTCTGTGCACGTAGCACAAAACCTAGAATCAGGAAAACTTGAGTTCTAATCCGGCCTCAGACACTAGTTATATGACCCTGAAGAAGTCCCCTAACTTCTGTCTGCCTCAGTTTCCTCAGCTGTGAAATAGAGATAAGAATAGCACCTACCTCCTAGGGTTGTTGTGAAAGTCAAACAAGATAATATTTTTAACATGTTTAGCACAGTGCCTGACGCATAAGAGATGCTTAATAAACGCATTTTTTCCTTCCTCCCTTCCTTATGTCCCACACTTTTTGACACAATCAAACTGATTTACATATACTCATCATTCTATGTCTTCCCTCTAATCCTTTGTATAGACTTCCCCACAGTCCTCTAATGCACCGCCTCTGCTCAACTCCTTTACAATCCTTTCTTCAAAACTCCACTCAAGGCCACCTCCTACACGAGGCCTTTCATGACTCTCCCCCATAATTATTCTAGTGTACTTAAAGTCACCTTATATTTACTTTCTACATATTTTCTATATACTTATGTTTCCATATGGTTTCCCCTCATGCTCTTTTCTTTTCTGTTTTTGTAAGTAACAATTGTTTTTGTTTTGGCCAGAAACCCTGAGGGTCTTCCCCTCCCAGACTGATTTTTTTTAAAACTAGGTAAAAGAGGCCATTCTTTGCCTCATTTCTTACCTAGCCCTAATCACTGAATGGGTGTCGCCTCAGAAAAACTGAGACCTGGGAAAGAACTTGGTTTAAAAAGGTCAAGGTCTCCCACTGCATCTGGGCCATTTCCAGTTATTCTGAGCTATATCTTGCCACTTTGGAGGAGACAATGAGGCTGGTGACTTTGCATAGCCCTCCCTCTCTTAAATCCAATTCACTTGCAAATCAAGACATCCCCTTTCTGCTGTTACCAGTCTTCTTTGGGAACAAAGGACAAACAACAACATCCCCTTCAGTTAGCACAGGACCTGGCACAGAGTAGGTACTCAATACTGTTTGCTGACCTATTTTCTCTACTCACAATACCAACTTTACTGGGCTGTTGGGAATGAAATGCTTTGCAAAAATTAAGTTATATAATTGTGAGATTTTACTTATTTTTATTAATTTTATTGCTATGCTATTATGCAGGCAGAGTGACACAGTAGACAGAGTACTCAGCTTGGAGTCAGAAAGGCTCCATGTCCATGAGTTCAAATCTGGCCTCAAATAATCACTACCTGTGTGACTCTCGACAGATCACTTAACCTTGTTTGCATCAGTTGGCCCTGTAAGATGGGCTGGAGAAGGAAATGGCAAACCACTCCAGTATCTTGCCAGGAAAATCCTAAATGAGTCATGAAGAGTCAGACATGACTGAGCAACAATAACACACTAAAATACAAGAATAACTTCAGGGATAGTGATGTGTGTGAGCCTGTTAGTCATTGCCCAAATGGCTGCTCCCGGCAATATTTTGGGAGCACAGTCTGCTCTGTATACTTCTTCTCTCTCTTCCCTTGCTGCCACCTATCATCTCTCTATGCAGCCTCAAGCAACCCACATGGTCCTCTAATTTGCCATTTCTAATCTGCTACAACCAGATTAGAAAGCTCATTAGTTTTGGATAAAATCAAATTCTGTGAGTCTAAGGGTTAGAGTCTGAGAAGGATCTCCTGTGGGTCTAATGCCTGAGGCTCTCTGTATGATCTCAGTGACGTTTATATTTCTGATTTTAGAAGTAAACTCCTTTGTAGTTCAGGAAACTGAGGCAAACAGAGTTTAAATGACTCCCCCCCCCTTTTGCAGTGGCTCTGTCAGGGCATTGGAAAGTGCTTTTAATAGCAAGGGGGCTCGATGAATGGCCCCTGGGGTCAGCACATGTACTTGTAGTCAGTTCCAAAGGGTAAGAAGTATAGGAGACAACAACAGGAGAGAGAAACACCTGAAATCTAGAATTCTTGGATACCCTCTTTTGAATCATGACAGAGGGAGGTTAAGAAGGGGAGCATACTGAAAGGCAGCTGAGAAATGGATCTTGGGGCCTCCTCTGCTGAGCCACATTGTGACTGCTGACATATATACAGCTCCATCCACTTTGGCGATGGCACTTGGGCATCCCCTGGTTGGCTCTGATTCAGTACATTATAAATATACTTAGGCTGTCTAGGAATAAACAATACTTGTTAGAAAGCCAGGAAGGTTTTAATTATATTTTACATCTATTCGTTCTGAATAAATGGGTACATTCCCTGAACAGACTACAGGAGAGTACAAGGACTCAGACAAATGCCAGTCCTTTTACTGACTCCCAATTGAATCTCTCGCCTGGCTCTTCATTGGCCAGATGCAACCCCCTGACTACCTACCTTATGCCCTCCTCAAATGGCCCCTTAAGCACATGTACAAGCCTCTAACCTTTCACCCGATCAGAAGCCTGGTGTCTGCTAGATCACAGCTCTGATTAGAACCAGTCACCTCCAACTTACAATCTACTATCGCTCCCCCGTGGAAACAAAACTCCTCCCACCATTTCTCACAAGTAGGGAGCAGCATGGTACAGGAACGAGGACCAGCCCTGGAGTTGGAGGACCTTGGTTCTATTCCCACCTTTGACACTTGCTAAACACTGCTTCTGTGGCCTTGGGAAAAGCACATCATCATAAAGTAATAATAATATCAGTGATAGGAACTAGCATTTATATAGAACCTAAAGGTTGTCACCATGGTTTACAAATATTTGTAAACAGATCATTTGATCCTTACACCAGCCCTAGGAGGTAGGTGCTATTATCATCCCAATTTTTTTAAATAGATGAGCAAACTGAGAGAAATAGAGGTTAAATCACTTGCCCAGGGTCATATAGTTAGTTCAGTGTCTTCAAGCCTGATCTGAACTAAGGTCTTCCTGACTCTGGATCGAGGACCCTATCCTGCCTTAACCTTCTTGGCCCTCAGTTTCCTCATCTCTAAAATGGAGGGATTGGAATAGATGATGCCCAAGGTCCCTTTCAGAGCGAGAGCCGTGATCCTTCTAGCCAGCCCCTGCAGGGACTCAGTTGCAATGGGAACCCCCAAGGATGCTTCTCAAGTCTGGTCCCTACCTTCTTTCTCCACAATGCCCAGGGAATAGAGCTCCTGCTCTCCTGCTTCTGGCCCACCCGTTCAGGGTTTTCTCAGAAGCCCCTATCTGGTAATGCTTTCTCCATGATGCTTTATTTGTACCTCTCTGGTTGTCTCTGTTGCACCTTATCTTATACTGTGGGTCATCTGGGCACACGTGTTACTCTCCCAAATTAGTTATATCTTTGAGGACAGTAGTCAGGAGTCCTTTTCATGGAGGCAGAGACTGGCTCTGCTGCTTACTACCTGTATGACTTTAGCCAAGTCATTTAATCTCTTTATTTAATTTAAATTTAATTTTAATCACCTTATTTTCCGAATCTGAAAAATGAGGATGTTAACACCTACTCTTGGGTCCCTTCTAACACTAAATCTATGGTGATAATATCTTTTTGAGATGTCAAAGTACACTAGAAATAATATCCTAGCTCTGCTACTTATTACTTATTACCGACCTTGAACGAATCATTTAAATTTTCTGGTTTCATTCCCATTTTATGTAAAATGAGAAGGGTTGGGCTAGAGAGTTCTTACTTCCCCCTCCACCCCTATATCTACGATCCTATTTTCCCTACAGCATAATGCGTCCAACTCAAGGCCAGAATAAAATAAGACCTTCTTAAAAGTTTGACCTCAGAGTAAACCAATTTGTTTTCCTGTCCCTCTGCTTTGAGAGAGAAATGTGGAAGCTCAGGCCTCACAGACTTCCCACCTACCCACCCACGCCAGTCTCCTGCAGCCAGGTGATATGGTGGTAGAGCTCTGGGCTTGGAGTCAGTCAGACCTGGGCTCAGATATGGCTGTAAGATACTTCCTAACTGTGTGAACTTTGGTAAGTCATTTAACCTCTGTTTGCCTCAATTTCCCAAACTACAATGGTGCCTACTTCACAGGGTTGTTGTGAGAATCAGATGGGATAATGTTTGTAAAGTACTCACCATAGTGCCTGACATAAATGCTTGTTTCCTTCCTTTTTATGTTTTTGTTTGTTTTCCTTCCTTCCTTTCCTCCCTCACTCGCCTCCTTTCCTTCCTTTCTGGTTTTGCTCTTCTCTCTAGCTTATCATTCTAAGAACTTCTCCTCTGGCTCAGAGATTGGGCTAAACGGTCTGTGGTCCCTTCCAGCTCTGAGGTGTTTTGACCCTCTGGTTTTAATGTCTCTTCATCTGTTTGCCTCTACCCAGCCCCCTAGACTTAAGCAGCCTGACCAAAAAAGCAGTGAAATAATTTCCCACCAATATATTCTGATCCCCACTGAAAACCTCCATCAAGCCCTCCCTGTGGAATGGAGGTCATCTTGGGTTATTAAAGGTTGTGCCAGCAGGATACAAACCTTGGCAAGTCCTACGAGACTAGAAAGGTTTCAAGGAAAGCTTGCATGAAGAAAGGCAATTTATCATAGTGGAAAGAATGCTAGATTTGGATCCCACCTATACAGTTTACTAGCTATGTGACCTTTGGCAATTCGCTTACTCATCTATAAACTAAGGGGATTGGATTTAATGACCTGTAAGATCCTCTCCATCTTTTAAAAATCTATGCTCCATTACCTTGTGCATAGGCATTTAACTAATATTTTTGAATTGAATTAAATTGTAGACATAATACTAACTTACGATAATAATAAATGGAAATTTGGATGTAGTAAAAAAAAAATCTATGCTCCTACTGTGGACTACCCCTAGGGATATAAAGACACAAATGGCTAAGCATGATGGCACTCACCTCTAATCCCAGGTAACACAGTGCTTGACATAAGGGAGTCTGAGGTTACTGAGGCCCTTTAGCTTGCAAGTTCTGAGAAGTATTGGGCTATGCAGATCGAGTGTCTGTACTAAACTCCACTTCAATATGATGCATTCCCAGTATGGGGTGGGGGGCACCAGGGCACATAAGGATGGGCAAACTGGCCAATGTCTTAAACAGAACAGGTCAAAATTCCTATACCAATCAGTAGTGGAATCAGGCTTGTAAGTAGGTCCCCAACTTCTAGCCTAGATGAGATGGGGGAACCCAGTCTTTTAAAAATGAAAAAAGGTTAAAATGAAAAAGGCCCTCCCTGCCCACAAGGAGCTGGTATTCTACTGGGGGATACAACATATACTCAAATAAGTATGGGACAAAGGAATTTGAGCATGAAGCCTGGGGAGGATCTGAGAAGGCTTTATTTATGGAGGAGCTGGCACAGGAGGATTCTGGGAAGAGGCAGAAGTACATTTCAGTAATTTGAGCAGGAAGCCTGGGGATGATCTGAGAGGGTTTTATTTATGGAGGACCTAGCACAGGAGGATTCTGGGAAGAGGCGGAAGTACATTTCAGTCACAAGGAATGACTTTTGTGAGAGCATGGAGTTGGAAGCAAGAAAAGGGCTACTAAAGCAGAATTGATATAAATCGATGAGACGCTAGCTGAACAAGTTGTGGCGTGTGACTGTAAAGAAATACTAATGTACTGTAAGAAATAATGAACATGACAAATTAGATGCAGTGGGGTCAGTCTATACCCCTGAATAGTTAATTTCCCTTCCTTTCTTCCTAGCTCAGGTGAGGCTTGTGACCTGTAGATTTAGAAACTCAGAGATTAGATTTGAACCTGTAGCACTAGGTGCTCTACAAGACTCGGTCTTGAGCGTAGGTGAGCAACTTTTTGAGGGGGCACTACACAGAAAAGTATGGACTTCCTATATGAACCAATGCAAAGTAAAGAAGAGACATTGAGGAAAGCAACATGTATAATTAGCAATAAAATAAAAATAAAAGAAATCAACAACTAAATAAAACTGAATTCTGGGACATTAAAATGATCAGCATTAGTCTCCCCCCACCCCAAAAAAATATAAGAAGGAATCTTTCTTCCTTCCCTGCAGAAGCATGGAGACAATAGGTGTGGTCCATATTGTGTGGGATGAAAGACCCTCACCAATTAAAAGGTAATAAGGAGCCATCTCAGGATGGGAACAGAAATAAATTTTATTCAATTCTCGAGAATTCGGCATCCCCCACTAGAACAAATCCAGCAAGGGAGGTGCTTTACAAGGGGCAAAGCACCCATAATTGTACCTAACACAAGAGAATTCCTGCCCACCTCTGACCCTTCTCACCATTGGCTGGGAGGAGGGCTTACAATCTGAACACAAAAGCTAGACAAAGAACCAGGAAATTGAGGCACAGAAACTCCAATTCCCATTCCCTTAGTTAATGATTACAACTAAGGTGACATCTATAAATCTAAAGAAGGAGAATAGGCTAAGGGGAGGGGGAGACCCTCTCCATTCTCTTACAGTACTTTTACAGTAAAGGAAAGCAGGTCACAGTGACCCTATTCTTACTGAGCAAATCTTTAAACCAGATCCAGAACCAGAAGAAAGAACAGAAAGTTTCAGGGTAAACTTTCCCAGAGGCTGAGCCATCAGATGCTCATGGCCTCAGAATTTTCCACTTCCCTATTTCTTGATTTTTAAACATTTCTTAGTATGTATGTGTGTGTGTGTGTATATATATATATATATATATATATATATACATGTATACATGTATATATATACATACACACATATATACACACAAACACACATATATATGTATATGTATGTGTATATATATACATATATGTATGTATGTATACATATATAATATATTTATACATATCTTCCCTGTGGAGTCTTCACATTTTATTTACCTCACACAATATATAGCAACAGGCTTTTCAAATGATTTCTATCTTTTGTTGACCAGTTTCACTATTTTCTATTTTTGTTCTTTGTTCGAAAGGATGGCTTCTTGGGAGGGAGAAGTGAAAGCTGTACAGTAAAATGTAGGTGATGAAAAATATATCAATATAATTATCTTAAAAATAAAATGCATTATAAGTGTGCTTTATTAAACAAAAGAAAAGGGCTACCAAGTTCAAGGAATTACTAGTAGGCCAGTGTGGTTCAACGTAGAGTTCAAGAGAGAAGTTTGGGCTACATATGTATAGATCTGGGAGTCATTTGTTTAGAGATGATATTTGAACTTATGGAAGCTAATCAGATCTCTGAGAGTATAGCAATTCAGTTCAGTTCCACAAGCATTTAAATACCTACTGTGTGCCAGGGACCATGTCAGTTATACAAAGACAAAAACAAAATTTCTCTTGCCCACAAAGAATTTATTGAGGCAAAAACCACACATGCGCAGTTAGATAAGTGCTAAATCTACATTCTGCTACGTGTAATAGCAATGATACATTCACATGTTATATAAAGTAAATTCAAAGTAACTGGGAGGGGAGAAGAATTCTAACAACTGGTAGACATTTGGAAAGGCTTGTGGGAGGCAGCATTTAACCTGAATTTTGAAGGGAGCTAGCATTTCCTAGAGGCTGAGATGAGGTTAAGAGCACATTCCCAGAATGTAATTAATGTAATTAAGAGCACATTCGCAGAGCTTGTGTAAGTGGATGGAAGCAGGAGATCTGTACAGAGAATAAGAAGTCCAGTTTGTCTGGAATGTCAGATGCATGATGGGGAATAATGTGAAATAGACCAGAAAGGGAGGCTGAAGCCAGATTGTGAATAGCTTTAGATACAAAACAGAGGAGTTTGGTTTTTATCCTAAGAGACAATAGGGAGCAAATTAAACTGCTTGAGCAGGGGAATTTCATTGTCAGTTGTGCCTTAAGAATATCAATTTTTGACTAATATTTCCCTAAACATTTACTTTTCTGCCAACTAATTCTACCAGGGTAGTAACATTGCAGTGTGAATGAGTAATCATTTTTATAAATAATAATGACTCACATTTACATATAGCATTTTTAGGTTTATAAAGCCCTTTGTAAATCATACTTCGGGTCATATGATCTTTAAAATGGCCAGATTAGGCAGATAGTATAACTGTGATTATTCCCTTTCTAATAATAAGTCCAGTAATCTTTTCCCTATATGATACTGTTTCTAGCTTAAGATACGCCTTCCCACCTACTAAACTCTTGAAAAGCCTTCAAAACCAAAAGGAAATAATATCTACCATTATCCCTTTCGTATTGTGACTTTCCCCATAGTGGTTTTGGATATATCGCAGGTCAGCATAAGAAATTTAATGGAGATTTAGGGGAAGTTTTGCGGAAGTCACAGACGAAGGCAGCAGATGGCACAGAAAAAGTTTAGAAACTCAGAAGTCCATAAAATATATGTATAGTTTTATATTATATCAACGTATTTTATCTTTTATACCAATAATTCAGACTTCTTCTCTGGTACAAAGGGAGCACCAGAAAATTTTATGCGGATTTTCCAGATCCTGGGGCATCATGCCCATAACCCCTGCAATGTGGAGGGGATAACTGTAATGATGAATTTTCAGATATCGTAGGAGGTGAAAAGGAAAACTTGAAGGAACAGAAGCTGCTCCCTCTTTCCATGCAAAGTGCTCCCTAATGAACCTATGGCTAGCACAGCTTCCCCTGTTAAAACACTCAGATTCTCAGTCAAGGAAATGAGCTGAGGTCTGAAGCAAAAGGACCCTAAGACCTTTCTCCAAAAAGCAGAAAACATTAGCTTCCATAGGTACCAATATGCCTGCTTTTCCTTCCAGAGACTCAATCAGATTCGTGGAGCAAGGCCATTTCTGGATTTATCCCAAATAATAATCCTATCTAACATTTATCATGGTTCTGTAGGGCTCACAAAGTACAGTGCATACATTAGCCCATTGGATCTGGGTAACAGCCCTCTGAGAAAAACATGGAGCTTAAACACAGAGATGGTCCCATTTTGGAGGTGAAGATACTGAAGCCCAGGGAGGCAGAGTAACTTCCCCAGATTCACACAGCTAATAAGTGGTAGAGATATGTATTGTAAACCATAGCTTTTAAAGCCAAGTGTTTTTTACTATACCACCTTAGCAGCTAACAATAGCACTTAAAGGTTTATGAAGTATTTTACTATTTTTTTTTAAATTTTATCCACATCACAACCCTGGGAAGTAGGCGATACTATATCCAGTGGTGGGATTCAGCTGGCTCACACTGGTTCAGTACCTAGTTTTAGGTTTAGTTCTGGGAACCGGTTATTAGTAGGGGTGAGGCCTGCACTCCCCACCTCAGAGGCAGGGGCAGGGCCTCAGCCTCAACTCGGTTCTGTAGAGAACCAGTTATTAATTCATTTGAATCCTTATGTCCCCATTTTACAGTACAGGAAATTGAGGCAAGCAGAGGTTAAGTGACTCACCCATAGTCACATATCTTGTCTAAAGCTGGATTTGAACCCAAATCTTCCTGACCCCAGGTACGGCGCTCTCTATGGATTGCGCCACCTCTGGGGCAAATCTGCTATTGTTTCCAGACGGGCATTTCCCCATCTCTAGAATGAAAGGGTTGTTCTGTTTACAAGAGCTTTTTCAGCTCTAATTTTTCTCACTCCACTGCTGCAAACCTATCAGCCCGACTCACCTGTCCTGTGGCCACTTCACCAGGAGCCTTGACGTTCTGCCCCTTGCTCCAACTGAAAAGTGTAGGCCTCTCTCTGCTCCCTGTCCCTATTAGAGAGCTTTTCTTCAAGAGTGGAGCCTGCCTCCTATCTAAATTATCTTCCTCCTACCCTGGCCTTGTATACAGAAAACCTTATTTGTTTTGGTCTGGTGTTTGGTGACGGACTGATCGAGAATGACTTCAAGGGAAATCTCTAGTAAAGTGGTTAATTGGTCTGTAGTCCTGCAATTACACCAGTAATTGGCCTGCCAGTAATTTTCTTGAATTTGCAAATTGGCTTGTTAAACATAAAAGGGGTTCTGCAAGAAGGTTAGGAGCTAGGACTGACTCTTTAATTAAGAGCTGCCAGGATGTGAGTTGGTTATGGAGGGGACAATAGTTTCAGGGCAGAAATGTCACGAGGCTTCCGCTCTTCCCTGTCTCCCTTCCTGCCTTCTGATGTCCCTTCACTGCATATTATCTGCCATCACTGGCTTCTTCTTCCCCCAATGGACACACAAGGGATTTTGTCATTGTCTCTGGTGTGGACAATGTAAAAAACTATAGCCAGGGGAGCCCAGGTTCTCTCCCACCACCCCCCCACACCCCCGCACCTTCCCCCCCCACCCTTGATGATACTGTGTTCTGGTAGTGGCCTTCACATCACCCTACTGATCTGATTCAAGGGGCTTAATTCTTCCTGCTTGCTCAGGGGAGGGGTGGTGGCTGTTTTGGGGAGGTGGGGTTGCTGAATGAATAGTGGTCTCTCTCCAGCAAACTTCCTGACAGATCTCATGGTGGCAAGGCAAGAATCTTGGGATTATAGCCTTATACATTTTCCCTAAGTGGCCAAATTTGTGAAATAATGATTCTGAGAACAGCATATGGCTGAAAACCCCTGCTGTGCTGACTAGGAACCCCTTGCGTCAAAAGAAAAGAGAGTTCCAGTTAATAGTTTCAACCTTTTTATAGCCCAAATCCCTTACTCCCTTACCCCTCCATTTTCTCACCAAGCAACTTGCTTCCTCCTCATTTCCTTTCCATTTCCTAAAACATGATCAGATTAACTCTACACTTGTTCCCAGAAAGGGTTTTTATGTCATTCTATTTCCATCCATCAGGCCAAAGTTTCCTTCCCTGGACATTATTTTCTTACGTGCATTGACTCTCCTAATAGTCTCCTAATCCCCCTGGGGGATAGGGACTATCTTTGCTTTTGTATTTACATCCCAAAGGATTAGTACAAGGTCTGCTACATAGTAAATACTTAACAAATGCTTTTTCTGTTCATTCACTTTATACTTCTCAGGTGTGAAGGAAGGGAGGTTTCCATGGCAGGCAGAGGGGTGTATTATCCTTGGACACTTCCAGCATATTAGGAAAATGCCTTGGGTTCTTCCCCTGGTTTACTGCTGTGCCAGCCTAGGCCAAGAGTTGGTTGGTTCAGAGCAAGGGCAGGTAGCCAATTTTTGTGCATCCAGGCCAAGTCAGGGACATGCAAGTAAGATCAATAAGCCAGAGAGTGAGAAAATTCCTGGCCGAACAGGAAGGAATTAGGTAAGTACATTTAGTCCTGTCACACTGTTATCCCTCCTATATGATTGATCTGTATTGTGGTGCCGAGGGCAGCCTCTGAAATCACAGAGCCAGGAAGCTGCAAGTCGACCAGCCTTGAAATGTGCCAAAATGCCAGATTATACCTGCTTTCTTCTTCAACAGCCACTCAAAAATAATCAAATATTTTCTGCCTAAATACATTTCCACCCCAGAGCCCAGGAGGGTGCCTTTCGATGCCTGCTTCCAATTGTTGTCATGCCCAGGGAAGCCAATTATCCGCTTGTCTTTCAGCAAGGAGCCCTGGGCACCTTTCCGGGATTTTTGCTGTCCTTTCCTCAGTTCTGTGGCCTAAATTCCCTATCACTAGCTCAGGTGTCAAAGGGAAACTATAGTTTTCTCTTTCTTCTGTTGTCCTGTTTCCTGTAAATAGCACAGATCTCTTGAACCTGGTTCTGTTGGCAAATGACAGGGACTTGACCTTGGCTTTTCTTGGCTGGCTCTTCCCCTAGTTTTCCTTCTGCTGGGTCTTTGAGTTCATGCACAGTTCTGGCCCTGTCTGGAAGACTCACTAGGCAAAAATGTGCCTGTTTCAAGTTCTCCTTCAATCTGTTTCCCGTTCCTTCAAGTCTAGAGTCCTGAGAGGGTATTCCTCTGCTATGTGTCCCTTCCCCTTCCCACTTCGGATGAGTCTTTTCCCTGGGCTCCCTGACCTTGGCTCACTAGCTGTCTCCTGACTTTCCTTCCCTCCATGTACATCTCCATTTTTCCTTGGCCTGTCTAAAGCTAATCCCTAGCGGGATTGGAAGTACTGTATAGGTTTGCCATGATCATAGTGAAATTGCGATGGTGATGGTGATGGTGATGGTGATGGTGGTGGTGGTGATGATGATGGTGATGATGATGATGGTGATGATGGTGATGATAGTGATGGTGGTGATGGTGATGATGATGATGATGATGGTGGTGATGATGGTGATGATGTTAGCTCATATTTATATAGCACTTTAAGGTTTGCAAAGTGCTTCAAAAATAGCTCATTTATCCTCACCACAACCCAAGGAGGTAGGTGCTATTATTCCCATTTTATAGATAAGGAAACTGAGGCAGACAGAAGTCAAGTGACTTGCGCAGGGTCACACAGATAATAAATAACAGGTCAGGTTTGACCTCAGGTTTGCCCGATTCCGGATCCTTCACTCCCTAGCTGATGATGGTGGTGGTGGTGGTGGTGGTCGTGATGATGGTGGTAGTGGTGTCTTTACCATTGTTGTTAGTATGCAATGAGGAAAGGATGAAAATTAGGTCATTCCATCCACAGATGATATTTCAAACAGAAGGAACAACTATTCCAACTCCATGTCAAAGTAGCCCCCTCTACATACCCAGTTGATCCCATTCCATCCCTTTTTCTACAATAGATTGCCCCCTCTCTCGTCCCTGCTGTCTCACTGATACTCTTCAGTCTCTTTCTTTTCTCCTGGCTGCTTCTCTACAGTCTACAAGCATGTCTATATTGTCCCCATTCTCAAAAACCCCTCACTTGATCCACCAATCCCTGTTGGCTAATCATCCCATATTCCAGCCCATATCCCAGATTCCTCCCTTTGGGGGCTAAAATATTTGCAAAAGCTTTCTACAGCAGACACCTCTACTTTTTAACTCTCTACAGTCTGGTTTTTGATGTCTATCATTCAACCAAAACTCCTCTCCAAAGTGACCGATGATCACTCAATTGCCATGTTTAATGTTCCTTTTTCAAGTCTCATCACTCTTGATCTCTTTGCAGTCTTTGACACCATCGATCATGCTCTTCTCAGTACTCTCTCCTCTCTAGGTTTTCATGCTAGCACTCTCTCTTTGTCCTCCTACCTATCTGACTACTTCTCAGCCCCCTTAACTGGATATTCATTCAGATTGTGCCTACTAAATAAATGTAGGTGTCTATCATAAGGCTCTGTCTGTTCCCTCTTTTCTTCTCCCTCTACTTGGTATTCCTTCTGCTCTTTCATCAAATGATCATTTTTATGCTTATCATTTTCAAATCTCCTTATCTAAGCCTAACATCCTAACCTTCAGACTTGTATCTCCCCCTGCCTATTGGATATCTCAAACTGAATGTCTTATGGATAGCTTAAACTCAACATGCCCAAAACTGAACTCATTATCTTTCTCCCCAAGTTCTCCCCTCTTCCAAACTTTCCTATTACTGTTGAGGTACCACAATACTCCCAGTCACACAGGCTTAAAACCTAGAAGTCATCTTTGATGCTTCATTCTTTTTCACCCTAAAACCAAGGCTCGTTGATGTTACCTTTGTAATACATTTCATATTCTCCCTTCTCTCCTTTGACACTTCTACTACCTTGGTACAGGCCCTCATCACCTCTCATTTGGACTATTGCAATAGTTAGATAGTTGTTCATCCTTCATTTTCAAAGAAGACCAATGGCATCATGGGTAATGTCTCTTGACTTGTGCATGAATTGGATTTAAGTGAGACAGAGCTGCCCAAAGTCATCGGCCTCACTCTCTCTTCCTGAGTCATCAAAGTCCGGTGACAGGACAAAAGTCAGGATGACTGGCAATGACCCAGACTGTAGAGGATGACCTTGGCATCTTGGGTAGATGTTACAAAAAGGAAGATTTAGACTTGATCTAAGGCAAAATTTCTAACAGAGCTATCCAAAAGTGACATGAGCCGCCTGTAAAATCAGTCTGTTCCTCCTTACTCAAGATATTTGAGTAAAAGCTAGAAGACTATTTGTCAGATGTGTCATAAAGAAGATCCTAACACAGAAAAAGAGAAACACAAGATTACAGAGTAGCACAAGGCTGATCAGAAAACAGTGGACTCTAAGATACATAGGGAATGGGGCATAGAAATCTATCCTGCCCTACAAGAAAGTAAGGGGAAAGGGGATGGATGGGGGGGGGGGTGACAGAAGGGAGGACTGACTGGTGAATGGGGCAATCAGAATATATGCCATCTTGGAGTGGGAAGAAAATTTGTAACTCAAAATCTTGTGGAAATTAATGTTGAAAACTAAAATATTAAATAATAAAATGTTAAAAAACAAAAAAAAATAAGAGAATTTTTTAAAAAAGGAAAAAAAAAACAGTGGACTCTCACATCCTGCCCCAAATCAAGAAAATTCCTCAGCTCTTTGGCTACCTGTGTTCTGTATTCTCTCAATAGAGTTTATCCTCACAAACTGGTGTTTTAAATGTCTTGCAGAGAACTCTTATTGAAATATTTGGAATAGCAAAAAAGAAGAATAAGAAAAAGATCCTAGATAGCCTAAAATCCCTTCCGATTTTGAAACCCTATGATATACAGGATGTCCCAGCCAAAGAGGAGACAGAGAAGAGAATTATAGAAGGGGGAAAGGACAATTGGAATTAAATAAAATTAAAAAGGTTCATGCACTCTTAAAAAAATTAGAAGGGAAACGGTAACCTTCTGTTTGTTCTTCCTGCCACAAGTCTCTTTCTACTTCAGTCCATCCTTCAATCAGCGTTAAAGGGATCTTCATAAAACACACGTCACCCCCCCCACCCCTCACTCAATAAATTCCAGCAGCTCCCTATAAAATCCACTATTTGATGTCCAGGCCTCTGATAACTTGCCCCCTGAACCTTCCCACTCTTCATATACATTACACAAATACCCCTCAAACTTCACTCTCCAGTGACACTGGCTTCCTGGTTGTTCCTCATACAAGATACTCCATCTACCAACTCTAGACATGTTCACTAACTGTCCCCATGCTTGGGATGCTCTCTTTTATCTCCGACTCCTTACTTCCCTGTCTTCCTTCATTCCTAGCTAAAATTTCATCTTCTATGTGAAGCCTTTTCCAATCCCCCTTGATTCTGATGTCTTCCCTTTGCTAATTATCTCTTTATGCTATACATAGCTGGTTTGTACAAAGTCATTTGTGTGACTTTTACACAGTGAGTTCCTTGAAGAAGAAACTGTTTTTTACCTTTCCTTGTATCTGGAACACAGTACAGTGCCTGACATGTAGTAGGTGCTTAATAAGTGTTTATTGGACTGACTGCATAGTGTGGCCTTCAAAATCTTTTCCCCACAAACTGTTCCCAGCTCAGGGACTCCACACAGTGGTCATCTGTTGTGCCCCTGTTACCTTCTTACTTCCCAAGTTGAGATGACAGCTATGCTTTGTAGTCAATGGATACCAGACTGTCCTACTCACTTCAGGGACTTACCTCAGGGGCCTTCTAGTTCATCCCTTCCTTGTATAGCAATCTAAGTTATGTGCTAGGGCTAAGCTAATTAGAGCTGATTGTTAAATTTCAATACAAGTACTTGTACCCCACAAATCAGCAAACATGACAAATCAGGCCTTGATTTATTATTTTCTTGATTATCTAGTCTTAAGAGATAGAAAATATTAGGCAGCTAGGTGGCACAGTGAGTAGAGCACCAGCTCTGGAGTCAGGAGGACCTGAGTTCAAATCTGGCCTCAGACACTTGACATGCATACTAGCTGTGTGACCTTGGGCAAATCACTTAACCCCAATTGCCCTGCCCCAAAAAAGATTATTTAAAAAAAAGAGATAGACAATATTAATAACCCAGATTAATCTTAAAAGTGTGTTATTTGTACTTTTTTATTTTCAGGGTGGCAGTCAAACATTTACCCCTTCTAAATATGATCATACATCTGTCATTTAAAGAACTCAAGTGAGAGGGAATACATTACTTCCCAAGAAAGTCCAACTCACTGTTTACTAGCTCTCCTTATAAAAAAAAGCTTTCATTATATCATTGCTAATGTCAGAGCCTGAAAATAATTTACCAAAAAGCCATAGTAACAGGTTATGCAACCACTGTTAATTTTGAAAAATACCAAAAAGTTCATAGAGGTAATACCTCAACTGCTAATTCTGAAAAACAAAATAAAATATAATAAAACCAAAGCTCTAACAGTGGTTATAAGCAAAAAACTTTCTTTATTCCATTGGAGGAAGGAAACTAGACGTGTGTGCTGGGGTCTGCTCTAATTCCGAGGAGACTACTGCAAAGAGGCTGAGCACTGATACATTACACTAGTGACTGCGAAGGGAGCTGTAGCTGTGACAATGAGGGGGTAACAGCAACAACGAGGCATTTGATTCATAGCAGGGCTTCATGACCAGAACGTGGTCTGGACAAGCAGGTGCTTGTTGGAGCTCAGGGACCACCTGGGGCTGGAGTGAAACAATTCTGGGATTTTGATGCCACAGAGTTCATCCAGAGGGGGAGTGCAAAGGATTGTTGTGCTGAGCTCAGGGCACAGCTTGCTTTTTTGGGCCTCAGCTCTATAAAACAGAATGTCTCCTAAAAGTAGAGAGGAGTCCAAGACGGGGGTGGTCTCGGCATGGGGATCCTGACGCTAAATCTTTATCTCTACCATTTTCCCTGTTGCTCCTAATTCTGCTTTCTCCACCCAAAAGGTGAAAACTCTTCAAGTACTTGAAGGTTGTGACTCTCTTTTCTTCTCCAGGCTAAACCTCCTCAGTTTATTCAAGCCATATTTTATAATATTGAGATTCTCCCCCCAGTGCTCTCCAGCCGGTCAATGTCTTCTCCCAGATTTGGTGTCCAGAACTGAACACCACACTCCATCTAGATGATCTGACTTGGCCAGACTCCTTCCTCACTCCCAGCTCCATGAACAAGCTCACGTCCTTCCTTCTTCCTCAGGGTAGCGGTTTACTACATCTTTGCTTGCCATGCACAAATCCTTGAGAACACAGTTATATTCTCTCCTCACTCATGGTCTCTAATGGGGCTAGCCCTGGCACATTATGCAAAGGTAATGAGTATGATCTGACCTCCCTAGTTATAGAAAGTCTATACTTGATCCAAGTCCTCTCTAGGACACTTCCATTGCACATCATCATGATTCTCCAGAAAGCAGGCTCCTCAGCCTCTCCACATGGGGTGATGCCATCAGAAGTACTTTTGGTTTGTACCATACTCTGGTTATCCATACATTCAAAATAATCTCTCCTTTTTCCTGCAGGTAATACCTGAAGCAAGTGCAGGTGAAAGCCAACAACACATCATCCGAGTACCATACGAAGGAGTGGATGATTTCTTCATTCCACCTACAAACCTGGTTATTAATCACATCCGGTAAGATACACTTTCCAGAAAATTCTGTATGTGTCATCTGAAAGGCAAATACCATAATGCTCCTAGGGAGATCTGTGATTTGAGTTCCTATGCTGTTGCAATAATTAAATACCTATTCATCCTTTGTCTTCGAAGAGGACCAATGACTTGCACGTGAATTGATTTAAGTGAGACAGAGTTGTATAAAGTCATCAGCCTCACTCTCTCCTCCAGTCATCAAAGTCCAGTGGCAAGACCAAAGTCAAGAAAACTGGCGATGGCCCTGGAAACAGTGGATGATGTTGGCCTTTCCAATTTCTGATCTTTCCCATGCCTTAGTTTGTCTAAGGCAATGCCCTTAGTCATAAATACAAAAGCACTGGGGGTAGGGAGGTGTGAAGGACTGAAAACATAATGGTTAAACAATCAACAAACGACCACAATTAATCAATTAATCCCAGCTTTTTGCTCAGGAATGAAGGAAGAGCAGTTTTTCCCAACATTTGAGAGGAGGGGAATGGGATGATGGGGGAAAAGTGTCCCATTGAGAAAGGACCAAATGAATTTGTGTCAGTCATTCTTTGTAGTGAAATTTACTCCCTCCTCAACTCTGCCTCTTAAAATCCCTGCCTTCCTCCAAAGCTCATACCTCGCCTTTCCTAACCTCTTCTCTACCAACCTAATTTTGCTCACTCCAATCTTACCTCGTTGGTTAAGGGCGCCATCCCTTAGAGGTACAGAATCTCCCAAACGTGTAATTACCATTTAAAGAAGCATCTAAGCAAAATAGAAATATTAATCACTTTGAGGATTATGGAAGAATGATGGAGCAAAGAGGCAAATAATAGGAGGAAGCATTGAAAGAAATAGTCACTCATTACACTGTCTTTGTTATCAGACAGAAGTTGTAAAGTTGGATGTGTTAGTGGGATGAACAGTAGTTGTCATTCCAGCTTATCTCCAACTCTGATCTCAGTGTCCTTCTTCCTTTTCTAGGTTTGGCTTCATCTTTAACAAGTCAAATTTGACAGTTCACAAAATTGACCTTGAAACAATGATGCTTGTCAAAACCATAAGCTTCCATAACTACAGTTGCATCCCCCATGCCATGGCTTACACCCACTTAGGAGGCTATTTTTTTGTCCAGTGCAAAAAGAATCGAACCACACCTGCATCATCACAGCTTGTGATCGACAGTGTTACAGACACAGTGATTGGCCCCAATGGTGACATCAAAGGGGTGCCCCATGTGTCTCCTGATGGGCACTTCTTGGTGAGCACAGATGAGGACAGTGGCCGGCTCCAAGTGCAGGCCATAACCACCCGAGGAGAAATCCAATTGTTGTATGACTTACAGACAGATGTGCACCTCTGTGATCTGGCATTTCAGCCATCTTTTACCGAGAGCAACCAATATTATATCTACACCACATCACTTTTTCAAACAGACTT
Source organism: Trichosurus vulpecula (assembly GCF_011100635.1). Classification (NCBI taxonomy): domain Eukaryota; kingdom Metazoa; phylum Chordata; class Mammalia; order Diprotodontia; family Phalangeridae; genus Trichosurus; species Trichosurus vulpecula. The sequence goes on along the minus strand of NC_050575.1, from coordinate 25,435,825 downwards.
ACTTTTTATGGAGTTGTCAACAGGGAGAGTAGATATGCTGAAGAACTTAAAGGAACCTATTTTAGCCCAGGACTGGCCATGGGACAGTAACACAAGGATTGTGAAAGATAGTGGATTATTTGGACAGTACCTCATCACATCGGCCAAGGAGTCTCTGTTTCTCATCAATGGGTGGCAAAAAACATTACGCTGTGAGGTATCAGGCATCAAGAGAGGTAACACAGTGGTTTGGATTGGAGAGGTATGAAAAGGTCTCAAAGCCTAGAAATGATGGGACCCTGACACTGCAATGAATAAGCAGTAGCATTGTATATTTTTACACTGATGAAAGAAAAAATCCTGTATAAGCTTTGTGGTGCAACACTGGTCTCCTTGCAAATTTTCTAGTATAAAGTATGCTCTGCTAACAAGAATGGGGTTTCCTAGGGGCTTTTCATTAGGAAGTATGATTTATGCCTTGAGCTGTGACGAGAATATATGCTGCATAAAGGACTCATTTCTGTGCCGAGGTACAAGCCACTTGGTGATGCCATGCAACTGAAAACTTGTGCTTTTCTGGGCTGATAAACTTGTCAATTGTGCTCAAGTGGTCAGTCTCTTTTCCCTTCTGACTCAGTCCAGCTCCCCTTAACTTCAGGCTTTAAAACCTATGGGCAGAATCCTTATAATAGAGGGAGTATGGAAGAAATGAAGAAGCTGATGGAATATGGACTTTGAGATGGAGTGATCTAGGGAAACGTGACTATCTTCTGCCCCAAGTGGTCCTAACTCTTAGAAATGGTTCTCAGAGTGTAGGTGGCAGTGAGACTATTTCCCTCCTCAAATTGTAGTAGAAGCTTCTGTGCATACCCTCTATGGGGATTTCTCTAGGTCTCCTCATCAGGTATTGTTTTCCCCCCTTAGCATTTGACTTTTTGGTTTTCTTCTTATTTCTTTATTTCTGCTGCTGTGGGCCTTAAAATCAGCATGGCTACAATACCTGTCCCATCCATATTGTATCTCAGAGGGACAGGAGATTTCATTCCCTTGACTTACTGAAATTATTAGAATTGTACACTCTAGTGAACTAGGGTCTTTCCTAAGGTACAGCAACATTTTTCCATGCCTTATACCAGATTCCTGGCAGCCTCAAGGGCATCCAAATGCCACACCATACAACCAGCATGAAGATGCCCTGGACTGTTACTATTAGCAAAGAATGACACTCTGTGGAAGTAGCTTTGAAAAACTATGGTTCTCCACCGAAGACACACATATTTTTCAAACACCTGATAGACACGCCATATTGGGAAGGTGAGTATCACTTCACCAAGATCTTCCAAAAGAATCTGGCAAAGGGTTGCTGTATTCAGTTGCCGTTTGTAACTTAACTACTGGTGTTTGAAAGGGAAGGTCTTCATGGCAAGTTTAGTTAGGATCTGAGCATCTCCTTATATTAGAGGGTGCCTAGGCATAGCCTGGGACTCTTTCAGAGGGGTAGATAGCAGTAAGATTGACATTTCTGCAGGCAACCTACTAGGATAAGTGAAGTGTGACCACACGTGGAGAAAGGGCACGAGGTTGGATGCTATATGTGATGTGGGTGAGACAACAATCCTTAAAGCTATTCTTTGCAAATTTCCCTGTGGCAATCCCATGGATACATAGTAAGATCATTCATTCTTAGGGTACCTCAGGATCATTAAAATACTTTATTTTGCTCCAGGTTTATGTCATGATTTGACACTTCATGACCTTTATTACACCAATCCCAATGAAAGCAGATTATCATGTTATACAGATACAAAGTTCTCTCACTCAGATGCTTATAGATGTTTGTTAACCTCATCGTGTGACCCCAAGGAAGTCAGAATCAAAGGATACCAGCTAGCAGTGAGGTATGATTTCCTGAAAATTGCATCTCTTTAAGGAGGGGCAGGTGATAATGTTAATTATGATTTACATCAAAGACAAGTCTGGAACAGTCCCCAAATGCACTGCTAAGAAAGTGTTGTTGCAATTCTCTGTAAAGATCCTAAGTTAAACATACTCAGTGAGGAAGGAGAGACCCCTAATGCTTGAGCAGAACCTGCGATTCATTTAATGTCAATGGGATGAAACTTGCCTACTATACACTTTTAGTCTTGAACAAGAATATTTGATCTTCTGAGCCATAGGAGGTTGGATGAGTCCCTGCCCTCATCCCTGTGTGGCCATAAAAGCCTGACCATGGCCTTCACCGTTGACCGTGTCCTCTGTTCTGCCTCATCACTGCAAGGAATCATGTCTTTCAGGGAAAGGAAGGGATGGACTTTGTAAGTACTCTTTAAATATGCACAAGTCCTTTCTAAGCCCTATGTGTGTCTATCCATTATGTCCATTGCCCAGGTGTTCGTGAGCCCCAGCCATTCTCCTGTCTCACCACCTCCCGTAGCCCTGTTCTTTAGTGCGTTTACTTAGAAAAGGTTAGTGTGGTCGGGAGGAAACTAGAAAGGACTTTTTGCTCTTATTTTTTATAAATGTAAAATTTGTAAATATCTGTTGATGTCAATAACTTTGAGAAAGGAAGATGTATTCTTTGGACAACTTGGAAAATAGATCTCCCTTGTTTTTCTTTGTCTAAAGTTTTTGACAGGATGTCATTTTTGACTCCAAAGGACTTTTATCATGTAGGGTGTCATTCCTATGCCGTCACATTCTCCTCCAAAAGACAGGAGGCTTCCAGCCTCCCTCCTTGGGTGATGTCTTCTAAACAGAAAGATTCAAGGCATGACAAAATGCTTATTCACTTTACAGTAGGATACATTGTAGTATTCCTTTAAATAATGAGTTCCCTTGATACTCTTAATACAGCTCTGCATCTAGAAAATCCACGTGTTCACACACATACACACATGCACATATGCACACATGCACAAATTTTCAAGACTACATCTGTTGTATAAAGTCAGTTACATCCGCGTTCACTCTAAATGGCAGGATAACCTCGAAATGAGTAGTCTGCAAAACAAAACCCTATCATCAAGCTTCACTGAGCTGGCTCCCTCTGCACGGTCCTGAGGTGCTGTCCAGCTCTGTAGGATAGAGGCAGGAAGGATCCCTCATCATCTTTCCTCCTTTTAAACAACGTGAGTTGTTTCCCACTTTCTCCGTATGTGAAATCTGTAAGTCATTCAGTCTGAAATGAGAACCTGTAAATTGGTCCAGCCAGCCTAGACTTGGGTCTATGCCATCCATTGCATTGCTTAGTTTGAGTGTATAGCAAATTTCTTAGTGAAGTAAATAGAATTTGACATTTAGAATCAGGAAGATTCCACTCTAGCCTCAGACACTTTCTGTCTATGCGACCTTAGAGAAGTCACCTAACCTCTCAGCCTCAGTTTCCTCACATGTGAAATTAGAATAATAATACCTGTAACACTTAACATATACAATTGTTGTAGGGATCAAATTAGATGATGTATATAAAATGCTTTACAAACCTCAGAGTACTAATTAATTAACATTAATTAACAATAAAAAATTAACAATTTTTGTTATTATCAGTTCAAGCAGAGACAACATGGAATAGTTGTTAGAGAGCTAGCCTTGAGGCCAGGAAGATCTTGGCTCCAGTCTTGCCTTTGATAACACATACTGGTGTGTGGCCTTCGCAAGTCACTTAACATTTCACTGCTCTAGGAAACCCTCTAAGACCCTTAAGTTGTAGAGAAGGTATCCATTTGCATTGGTCAAGGGAGTTCCCTCATCTCAGAGCTCCCTATGTCAATGAAATGATAGATACAGTCCTTATCCCTATTCCTGTTAATCCAACAACTCAACAGACATGTGTTCCCCCTCTCCTAGGTGTACAGCACAGTGTTGGTTAATGACAAGCCCCAGCACCAACCCGGCAGCAATTGAGATCCTTAGCAAGTCTGGTTCTTTACAAGGGGTTCCTTTGGAAATAAGTGAAGCCAACCTCAGAATACTTTGATCTAGAGAACGGAGCCCTAAATGTTCCCTATCCTTTCTACTTCTTCCTTTTGTCATTTGCTCATCTGTCCAGAAAATGGCTAGCGCTTCAGACACTCGATGCTCTGTTCTGTCCCTGTTGAGAGAAGGTAGAAAGTGGAAAGATAGGAAGCAGATAGTGCCCTCTGCACTCTGACCATCATCTCACTGACACCCATGCTCAGCTAACACGGTCCTTCCCTCCTTTAAGGATAAGCTATTTTATAACAAATACCCATTATAGAGGTATGAGAAGTAAGGAGTAAGATGGGCTCTGACCATGGCAATTTCTTGGGAAGGTTTGGGCCTCAGAGCTCAGGACAAGATTGTTAAAGATACTGTGTCTGGTCTCCGATGTGAAAAAAAAAGTTGTTCCCTGCTACTAGGGCATTGAAATTTCCATGATTCAAGAATGTAGTGAGTTCTGTGGGTGTATATATATATATATGTATATATATATATATATGTATATATATATATACATATATATATATATATCCTAAGCCAGCCTTCCTACCAACTTCCCATGCCCAGCCCCATCAATGGGTAACTATATCACAGAATTACCAACATAGAGATGAAAGTGACCTGATAGGCTGTTTAGTCCGACTCCTTCGATGAGGAAACTTGAGTCCAGTGAAATTTAATTGTCTAAGGTCACACAGATAAGAGAATTTGAAACTGTTTCCATAGTACTGTGCTGTCCCCCTGTCCTCTAAGATCTATATGAAAATTCATTTCTCTTCTTGCCATTAAAGATTCCTCACCCCACCCCACCCACCAGATCCCTGACCTTGGGCTTAAGGACTATGACTTCTCTAAGCCAAAGAGGGAACAAATCAAAGGGTGAGAAGAGGGAACTGCTGAGGAGTAGGTCTAGCTTTCCACCTCCAAACTCCTGGTTACAGCCTATGGACTTCTGCCCTTTGTATTCTCCATCTTGGATTTATTTGGGAAGCTATCCATTATACTCATAGAAATCTGGTTGCCATTGATTTTTTAAAATGAATTTTATTGATAACTTTGGTCTTTAATATCACCAAAATTTGTCTCACCATCTTTTCCCCTCCCTCCCTAGAGCCATTATAACAAATAGTTTTAAAAGAAAAAAAAGAGAAAATAAACAAAACTGATTAATACATTGAAAAAGTCTGAAAGTATGTCCAATATACTGCACCTGTGGAATGCTCATCTTTGCAAAGGCATGGGATGGAGGTGTTCTCTCCTTTCTCTTCTTGGGCCCCAATGCTTGTTCTTTGAAATTTCACAATGTCCTTCTTGATTGTTTGACGGTTTTCTTTCTGTTTAGATTGTTGTAGTCGTTGTATATAGTTTTCTTGGCGCTGCTTACTGAAGTAAGCATCAGATTGCGTAAATCTTTCCATGTTTCTTTATATTCATCATATTCGTAATTTCTTACAATAATGTTCCACTTTTTTCATGTACCACAGTTGTTTAGTCATTCCCCAGTTGATGGGCATCTATTTCCTTAACAATTCTTGGCTATCACCAAAAAGAAGTGCTGTTATAAATATTTTAGTGTATATGAGGACTTTCTTCTTACCAATAACCCCTGTGGCAGGTAGGAGGTCAGTAGTAGTCTACTGGTGGAATCTTTGGGTTTCAAAGGGTATGAATATTTTAGTCACTTTATTTGCATAATTAGAAATTACTTTCCAAAATGGTTGTACTGATTCACAGCTCCACCAACAATGAATCCACGTGCCTATTTTCCCACAACTCCTCCAATATGAACTATTCCTACCTTTGTCATCTTTGCCAATTAGCTAAGTGACAGGTAAACATCAGGGTTGTTTTGATTTGCATTTCTCTTATCAATGATTTGGAGCATTCTTTTTTATATAGTTGTTCACAGTTTTCATTTCTTCTTTTGAGAACTGGCTGTTCATATCCTTGACCATTTATGTAATGGGGAATGGCTTTAGGATGTATGTGTGTGTGTGCATGTGCATGTGTATACACAAGTATATATATTTTATTAGTTTGTATCTCTCAGATACTAAATCCTTATCAAAGAAATCTGACACAAAGATTACTTCCCATTCAATCTGGTCTTCATTTCTAAATGCTTGCCTTTGGCTTCAAATTACTCCATGGAGCTTTTTCTCCCTTGCTTCTTCTTTCCATCTCCCTTTCTCATATGGACGTGCTCATTCCTCCTGCTTGGTTCATTGCGACACTTTGCAGACTGCCTGGCATGAAGCTGCTTGGTATCCCACTTCTGCTATTTTCAAACCTCCCTTCCTGTTTCTTATCTATTACTTCCCAGCTTTTGTGGCTCGTTTCATGCTTATATTATCTCAGGTCCCAGAACCTCAGCTAAGTTGCCCCTAAAAAGCAAAGGACAAAACATCCTGTATCCCTGGAAAAGGGGATGGAGAAACAAAAGCCTCAGTTTTTTTTTAAACAAGGATTACACATCCCAAGCAACTGATATCTAGCCACCACTACAATGTATTCAGAGACTGAGAAACCTTAATTTGATCTCCTGAGAAGGATGGAGAAGGACAGCTGCCACAAAGGGGGAATTTTCTTGTTTTAGTCAGGATAATTCAAAGCTTATCAATGGTAGCCAACCACCCAAGCAAAGCGAAAGGGCCTGCTATCGTACTGAAGGTGTATAAGCTGCAGATGAGGAGGCCTTATGGAATCACTGTGGAGACCTAGGGTCAATAAATTTTCATGTTAGGAATAATGGCAGTATCCAATGTGTCTATATACCACTTCTCTGTTCTTGCTTTGTGACTGCTATTTTCTATTGACCAAAAACCTGTGAACTAAAGGACTCTGAAAAACTGCAATGGCCAAAGCGGGGTTGTGAAGGTTCTGATTCATTCGCCAGTTTTCATTCGGTCCAAATGTCATCAGATAGTTTAAATTTCAGTGTTTAATACTGAAGTCCCATTTTCCTCTATTGACAATGAATACACATGCAAACACACCCCCACCTGCTAGCACATCATGGCCTCCTGCATTTACATCTATGTATCTACCTCGTGTTTTCAGCCACATCTCAGCCAGCTCCATGCATCCTCCATGTCTACATTAGTGCCTTTGGAAACAGAAACAGCTGAGGTCAGATGACAGTCCCTCTGTCTTCGTGTCTTCCCTGACCCAGGGCCCCTGAACAGAGTAACTCACTGCATTGGAAATTCAGTTTAACATGGCTTTATGAGACCCAGAATTGGATAAACTGTAACATGCATCAGGCTGTATCCCCAGAAATTCTTCATGGCACCCGCTGAAATTATCATATGTCCTGTCCCCTGTGTCATAAGGGTGTTTCTTTGGGTCTAACATATAAAACAGTCCCACAGGATCTATAGACACTCATAATAGGAGTTTAATAGTTTTTAAACATGGACACTTGTATGATTTTGCCATCTATACCCAAATGTGTCAGTTCCCAGGAGTCCATATGGAAATTACTTTTCTTTTTTTTAAAGATTGAGGGCTTACTTTTTTTCCCAGGGATATCAACAGTACAAGGCGGTATGTGAATTCAGGGACCTGATGCTCAGATCACAAGGTCAGGTTGTTTCTGAAATGCAGATGAACTCCCATTTTCCAATCACACAGAAAGAAGTAACATTTGTACAAATGATGCTCCCGGACTTAGAGGCACTAGGAAGTGCCCTTGTCATGGTGACTCCTTGTCATAGTGACCCCTATCAGGACTAAATGCCTCTCTGGCCCCAAAGGAACCCCTGGAAGAGGGTAGAGGTGTATGTGTCACAGGCACACAACTTCCTGTAGACATTCTGTGTATAAGGTCAGACTAGCTCCTATTCTCACAAGCGATTTTTATTTTTTTCATTTTTAAAATGTATTTATGTCATAGCTCTGCCTGATTTGAGAAGTACAGCGTTTTTAAGGTCAACTTTTCAAGTGATGGGAAAGGCCATGTTCAGGGTCCAAATGCTACTAGGACAGGGATTTCCCCAAAATATGCCCTCTTGTCTCAATTTAATTCTAGTACCCACTACAGTATGTACCCAAAATGGCATATGGGTACTAAGAACTGGGAATACAAATGCAAAAATGAAGTGGTGGCTTGCCCTCGAGGAGTTTATAGTCTACCACAGCTTACAATCCTGGTCAGATGGGATGCATGAGAAGAAAGGGAATGAACTTCCCTCTGTGTCACTGTGCTCATTATGGAGATAGCATTGTAAAGCATAGCACGGCCCAGTCTGATCTAGTCAGTGTTCTGGCCATGGCGGTGAGGGAAGCTCAGCGATCCTAGGATCCCTAGAAAAGCTTTCGGCAATTGTTTACCCTTGGAAGCATCGCCACCTCTCCTCCTCACTCCCTGTGAAAGATGTTTCTCTTTTTTCTTACTGTCTGCTTTTCTTAGCCTGGTTTTCTTTCACTTCTCCATTTTTATTTGAATTCCTTTCCATCCTTTTTCCCTCTTTCCTTTTCTTCTATTTCTTCTCTTTCAACTTTTGCTTTTGAGGGACCCAGGAGACCTTCCTAGCATTAACCAGAGCTCCCAGAGGCAGCCTTGACCTCCCCATGTGGTCCCCTGGGTTCAGGCTTTATCACATAGCTGCCACAACACACACTTGATGGATTCTTCCATGTTTGTGCCAGGCTGATGGTTATGGAGCAAAAGACTTTTGCCTTATTCTATTGAAGTTTCTACAGTCAGGCCACAGAGAGTATGCCTAGCTACTTGTATAGTAGCAACGAGGCCAGAATATTCTTAAATCCCCTGGCATTAGCTGATTGCCTTTATGTAAAAGGATCACTTTTCTCAAAATTCTCAAAAACAAACTCCCTAGGGGAAAAATAAACTTGGGCAAAAATTATACAAACTAGTGTTTGTGCCCTGGATCTAATCAATATTACAGCAAAAAGAATCAGGTGAAAAGTGATCTTTCTGGCCACTATCAAGTGGTTGTCTACACTTGCATTATGTGTCATAATCTTCTTAGTAATTTCACAGGATCCACTATATACTTCTGTCCTGTCTCTGTCTATTTCTATTTCTATTAGGTCTAGGGATCTAATCAACATCTAGGAACTAAAATGAAATGTGTCTATGGCCTCTTATGTTGGGATTACAGAAGGAAAAGGGAACCATTTAGTCAAATTTGGTTTCCGTTAAGAAAGAGAGTGGTATGATTATTCACTTTTCAGAAGCATTATCAGTGGATTCCCCTCCTTTGTTCTCCAACCCACAGCATAGAAAATGTATTTACATTGACAAAGCGGTGGCTTATACACACTGGGTCTGCAGGCGCCAAAGTGTGGTGCAAAATGAGCACCCCTTCTGTATTTCTTAAACACCCCCTCCTCAGGGTCCTGGTGGCCTCCCACTGGAGCCTGTCTACCCAATGAGCTCAACTGTCCTTACTTGATGGGAGTTTCCCCCTCAGTCATATCGTCCCTTTCCTTTCTTAGAGTCGATGGAGTGGCCCTGGTTTTACAGGGCTTGTCCTGTACTCTGCCAAGCAATAACTGTCCTCAGAGTCACCTAGAATGCCAGCTGTCCCTTGTCCCCAATTCCATGACCTCATCAGAGTTTTTCCTACCATGACAGATGTCCTACATCCTCTACTTGGAGAGAGGGGAGTGTCAGGATCTCTTGGAACATAATGCAGAAGCCACAGGGAGATTCTGAAAATGTTGAAAAGCAGAATCATCAACCCCTACCTCCACACAAACACATTAACCTTCATTCATGGCAGCTGAAATAGACTTTGGTCAGTGATTAAAGGGGGAGCCCCACCCAAGAAGATTTTGAGCAAGGGGAGCTCAGCTCAAAGTTGGGTTGCTTTGGTATTGATAAGTTTTACAAAGAGGTTTCCTAAAAATAAAATATCTCTTTGGGGGCCATCAGTGGGTCAGTTCTCATTTCAATGACTGTCTTTTATTCGTTCCTCATAGCTAATAGTATAGATGACACACACGAAATAGTTATCAAACACTGCATTTATATATTTTGATTTTGACTCTCCCCATCTTTCTTTCTCTTCTCTGTTCTTCCCCTTCTCCTGCTTCCCCATCTGCTCCTTCATTTTTGGCTGTGGTTGACCTCCCACCATTTTCCATGCAGTTTCCCTTAATGCATCCGATTTCCCTCTCTTTTTGTTTTTAGTCTTTAGTCTTTTTAGTCTCTAGTCTTTATTCATATTAGTACTAGTCTTTAGTCTTAGCACATTGTGTTGCTTTTATATTATGTTTCCTGAAGTCACTGAGTTTTACAATTTGAAGGCAGAACTCAGGCTTGGAGTTTTGCTGGAGTGACTGGTCTCATAACTTCTTAGTGTCATTTAGTTGAACGATCCCTGAACATGTGAACCCTGACATACCATGTCTCCAGTTAACATTTGTCCCGTCCCTCACTTCAGAAATCTTTCAACTATTTTGTGTCATTATTTTGAACAGTTGTGTAGACTCCAAAATATATATTTCTGTAATCACCAGTACTTCTCAAAAGGCCTCCTGTAATTACTATACATGTAATTTTTTTCCTTATTTATAAAATATATAAATTATTTTTAATACATCAACTTTAGTAGAACTTTGTACCAACACAATATCAGTATGTGGCATTTGAGCTGTTTGTGTTTCCTTTGCTGTATTCTATGGTATTGAACACACATTGTATTTGCAGAAACACTTGGTATAAAGAAGACGAATCATAAACTCTCATAAAGTATTGTCATTGTAATGCTCTTTTTCTGAGAATTTTACAATAAAATTGGTCAAGATTTTACCTTTACCTTGTATAAGTGCATTCCTGTTTATCTGAAGTGTGGACTGATTAAGATAAAGTTTTTATGCAGGGAAAAGAATCTTTCTTTTAGGATCAATAGAAAGCTATTGATTTTCTTTACCACCATTGTTTGGGGCAGCTAGGTGACACAGTGTGAGAGAGTGCCAGTCCTGGAATCAGGGGGAGCTGAGTTCAAATCAGGTCTCAGACATTTACTGTGTCTGTGTTTGGGTTGCAGAAGGAAATGGCAAACCATTCCAGTATCCTTGCCAAGAAAACCCCAAATGGGATCACAAAGTCAAATGCAACACCACCATTGTTTATAGTCATCAACATGAAAATGGCAGACCACGGCCAATGCCGTGCCAATATTAAAGTGAGTCCTGACATAGTCAATGAAAACAGAATTCAGAATCAAATGACCTCTGTACAAATCCAGCTGAGCCACTTACTACCTATGAGACCTTGAGCAAGTTATTTAATCTGTCTTGGCCTTCAGTTCCCTCACCTGTAAAATGAATAGAGGGTCAGTCTAAATCAGGGGTGGAGAATGAGCAGGCAGCAGGTTCCCCACCATGGTCTAGATGATCTTAAAGGTCCCTTCCATTGCTAAATTCTGTGATCCTTCCATAATTGTTTCTGTGCTGAATCGAGACAGGAAGTCAAACCAGTTACCCCAAAACTATGTATAAGTTTCTGTAACTGTGACTATTTTTTCCTTCTCCCTATAGTCTTTAAAATATTTAAATGCACTGACCATTTAACTCCTAAAATGTCCTGCATTTTTTTTATTTGTCACTGGGACAACTGACTGAAGGGTTCTAGCCTCAGGTTCAGCTGTCAAGAGAGACAGATAGCCTGGTGTGATGGAAGGAGCTCTGAAAACTGGGTCAAGACTGAGACCCAGGTTTGGATCCCAATATCAATACTTACTGTCTCTGTGACCATGGGCAAGTCACTTAACCCCTCCAAGGCTCTGTTTTCTCGTCTGTGAACATGTATGTATATACCGATGATGCTTAAACTTTAATAAATGCTTATTAATGGACTACCTTACAAATTATTGGGCACAAAGAAATCTTGAAAAGCTTTGGAAATTCAAGTTATTATTTTTATTACTTATTAGATGAGAAGCAGTGACCATTAAAACAATTAAAGTTTAGTACTAAAGATACAATTACAGTGACCCATTTTGCTCTGACCCATTCCAGAAGAATGAACAAGTCTGTCAGTGTTACCAATCTTCATAAAGGAGACAGAGTGATAGCCTTCAAAGTGCACAGGATTCTTTCTGAAGCCTTTGAAATGAGGAGTCATGACCCTCAACACCCATGCCAGCTTCTTGGGCTAAATCTCCTCTACTCTGGTACCATAGAGGAAACTACCACCATTAAGCAGACAGAATGAACATGCTTCCATGGTGTTTTCCCTCTGCATCTTGGGAGCTCTAAGGAAGCCATCCTGGGCTAAAATGATGCAAAGCAAACTTCTGCACCAAATACTGGAGTACCTGTTGTCTCTGAGCTTCCAAGATCTGTTACTGTCAGAGAGAGTTGGATTGGGCGGGGGGGGGGGGGCAGTGTGGAGATAGAGAGGCTCTTTCTTAAGGTTGGTAATGATCTTGAGTGTCTTTGTTGAAACAAGGAAATTCATTTAGCAATAAGCAGCAGAGAAATGTTCCTTTCCCCCTTGGGATGAATTTGTTATATGAAGATCATAGGGGTGTGTGTGTGTGTGTGTGTGTGTGTGTGTGTGTGTGTGTGTGTGTATGTGTGTGTGTGTGTGTGTGTCAGGCCTATCAGTTCTCTGTAAGTACAGGAAACTGGGGGAAAGTGGTAAGTATAGAATAGAATGTAGAAATCTGCAGGAGAGACTGGGGCAGAAAAAAACTTCACTGTTCAGATCAATTCCACAAAGTTCTAAGCTCTAGATTAGATCTCCAAATGACAAGAGATTGCCATGATAGCACAGTGCCTGATACATAGTGAGCACTTATGTCTTGTTACGCCCTGGTCATGGATAGAACACCATAGAACCATGTTGTTCTACATGGTTGTGTTTGTTCTACCAGGGCTGTGATTACCTTATTTGACATATGGACAGTTTGTGGCACCAGGCTACAGTTGACACCAAAGTTGACACCTGAAGAGTGTGTTTTTGGGGGGAAGGAAGGGGTAAAGCCCTTTTTCCTAGAAGGCCTTCATATACTTGCTTCCTGATGCCTGAAATCCCATTTATGGTGGGATAAAAGATGACAGAGTCTTTCCTCCACTCGTTAGACCGGGTCCTAGCAGCAGATCTCCTTGGAAGGTCAAAAGTACTAATGCTCCTCATTGAGCTGTAAATGATGAATCACAGAATCCTCCCAGAGAGTGGTCTAGGGGGAAAGCACAAAGACCCTGGGTGTTTGCAAAGGCCAATGGAAAGACAGGTGGCTACAGGTGAAGAACAGGACATTGAGTAAACCAATCATCTCTGAACATTCAACTAATATACCTGCAGCTACCGAGCCCTGACTAAGTGGCTAGGTAAATATGAGAATTTCACACTGATTCCAATGATGAGGGCTTTTCTACCTATGCATCCTGGTGGACAGGATCTAAATGTGATGGGATGTTTTGGTGGCTGATAGGGGAGATGCACCCCAAACTATTCATAATCCTCTCTTTGAGAGGGCATCATTTTTTGTCCTACAGACTTGGCAACCGACATCAAAAACAAACATTCAAATATATAAATAAGAATAAACTACATTGTTCAAATTCTTTGGGCTGGGCCTGACTCACGCCACTCCCCTGGTAGTTCAGATGTACTGAACAAAATGTGCTGCTCCTAGATCATCCAATAAATATTTTTAAAAAGAAATTTACGTGAATAAAGGGAAAGATATTAACAGTATATTCATCAAGGACATGGCAAATTGGTCCAGCTAATCAACACCTTTCTGCCTCTGAATTTCCCATCACAGTGGAACAGCCATGCCTCAGAGAGCCACCTGAGCTCCTAGGGGATGTTTTGTACTCAGGTGAGCAAGAAGTGATATTACAACCCAAGCCTTTAGTCCCCTGAACTAATCAAATCTCAAGGATATTTAAAGGAAAAGTTAGCATAACTTGCTTAGAGGAAAAGGGGTTAGGATATTATTTCTATCATAAGAAATTGCAAAAGGCCATTCACGTTTTTGTTTGTTTGTTTTTAATGTGTCCGTTAACTTTACACTTGGATTGGAAAGCAGTTTTCCCAATGTTGTTGAATGGCTGCAAATCACAGAATTGCTCTGAAGAATCTCAATTTTAAACAACCCAAAGGGCAAGGGAGAGCGTACGTAAGTTGTGGCATATTAACGAGTGACACAAAAAGTGACAGAAATGATACAATCCAGGAAATAAACAAACGAATAAGGAGGTTGGTTGGTCATGGAGCAAGAGCTGAAAGGCAGTGATTTCCCAGGGGTTGTGCTGGTGACCTTGAAATATTGAAGAAACCAGAGGAGCCCTTCTAAACAGTACTGCTAAATCCATGACGGATTGATGAGAGAAAATGTACAAGAGTCACAAAGGATGAGAAGGTATGGGTGAATTTCAGTCTTTACTTTGGAATAAGTAATCAAACAAAATATATAGTTGATGGGGATAAAGATAACAGCAGCTGACATTTGGACAGTACTTTAATTTTACAAAGTCCTTTACATACATTTCCCTTGTGATAGGACCGGTGTTTACCAGGATTTTCCTCAGCCCCCTGCAATGTGGGTTAGGCTAGTTTTCCTCTAAAAGGCAGTAAACCTGTCCCCAGGATTTGATTTGGGGAGGAGGGGATAAAGTTTAAGCTGTACCTCACCAGAAGACAGCCAGCCTTTGGCTGAATTGACTGGCTTCCTGGTCACCTAAGGGCACCGGAGAGAGGTCACTCATGGTTCACCATGGGATTCTATAGAAATTGCTCCTGACTACTGTGGGGGGCGGTGTCCCAATCAATGCTGTAGGGGCAGGTAGGGAGATGTCTGATAGTCACTGTCATATGCATGGGGGAAGGAGGTAAAAGCCAAAGGGATATTAATTGTAGGATGCAAGTAATTCCTCAAAGAGGGCTCATCCTTAGCCCCTGCTGCAAAGGCCTGAATGACAGGAAGCCTTGAAAGTCACTGCTGGGGATGAAAGATGAAGCCATTACTTATATGTGTCTTAATAGTCTAAACAGCAGAGAGGTAGGGACCTTGTCTGTGTCACAGCTCTGCTGGACACTCAGAAAATGATGACCTGGGTCAGACCAGCCCCCTAGACCCTTTCTGCCTGCCTTGGAGTGGAGAGGACAGGAAATTCAGTGCTATTTGTGTTCACTGCCAGTGATGGGGGGAAGGGGTGGAGAAGGGGAAAGATTGGGGGAGTGGAGTGTCATACCTTCATTAGAGGCCCATAAAGTGATCAAAACTAGAGCTGGACCCAAAAGCTAGAAGACTTCCCCAGAGTCCAGAAGGCTAATCCAGCATTCCCAGGAGCGGACTTTCAGCACTGGAAAGCGTTGGATTTGGAACCAGAGGGGCAGCCATGTGGTGCAGTAGGTAGAGTACAAGGCCTGGAGTCAGGAAGACCTGAATTCAAATCCAGCCTCAAACATTTACTATACTGGCTGTGTGATCGTGGGCAAGTCACTTAAGGCTGTTTGCCTCAGTTTCCTCATCTCTAAAATGAGCTGGAGAAGGAAATGGCAAACTCCTCCAGGGTCTTTGCCAAGAAAACCACAAATGGGGTCAGGAAGAGTTAGAAATGACTGAAATGACCAAACCACAGCATCTATGCTAAGTTCAGATCTCAGATGACACATTTGTGAGCTGTGTGACCATATATTTTCTCAACCTCAGTTTCTTTATCTGTAAATAAGAAGCTAGGATGAGCTGATCCGAGGTCCCTTCAGTCCTAAATCTATGAGATTTTGAACCTCTGTCTGGTGGCTTTCAAGGCCCTAGATGCCTTTAATTCGTAGCTTTTAAAATGCCAAATGGATCGCTCCCTAGACCATAGGCTAAAGAAGTGGCTATAAATAGATAAGGGATTTTCTCAATTCAAAGTCCTCATTCTAAAGCCACTTTAGCTTTGAAATGGACACCTAATTTCATTTTATTGGTCAACAGTTATTTATAAATTATAACAGTTATATTATTTATTATAACAATTATAATAAATTTCATTTATTTAGTCAGCAGTTGATGAGCGACCTCTTGAGAGGCAGCATGTATGGTACATATGGTATGTAAGAGCAGCTAGATGGGGCAGTGGATAGAGCACCAATCCTGGATTCGGGAGGACCTGAGTTCAAATTTGGCCTCAGACATATGACACTTACTAGCTGTGTGACCCTGGGTAAGTCACTTAGCTTGATCACTAGAGAGAGAGACAGAACACTAGCTCTGTATCTGAAGGACCTCTATTCAAATTCTGCCAGTTATGCAACACTGGGCAAGTCACTCAATCTCCTAGATCTCAGTTTCCCAATTTTTAAATGGACAGAATGGTTTCTGAAGCTCCATTCAGTTCTAGATCCTGTGATTCTCTACACGTCATGGACTGACTTAAAGGAAGCAGAAAAGGGGCCTGATTCCAGGTATCCTTGGCTGGTGAATGTCAAGTAAATGGGGGAATATGAACCATTTGGGAAGGCAATTATAAGGTAAATGCTAGAAATGACATAGTCACCACCAAAAAAAAAAAAAATAAAGGAAAACCTGTTTCCAAAATGGAAAGAAACTCAAATCTTGGTTTTCCAGAGAAGACCATGAACTCCAGGTTCATGAACTCCATTGTCATTGCTAAGGCTAAACAGCTCAAGTCTTTAGGACTCAGGAAAAGCAGTGAAGATTATATAATTCATTATAACATCTGGACTTAGGGATGGTTCTGTGAGACACAACCATAACTATGCATAGAAAGTCTCAGAGTATGGACATGAATAGTCAGAGACAGCAAGGAATCTCTTTTAGCACCATTGGTGACGTATAGAGCACTGTTTACTGGTTCTTCCAATCTCATCCCCGAAGTGCAGGACTGAAATCCTGGTTCCTGAAGGACTGCTTCCGCCTGTGGGATGAAACAGGGAGACAGTTGTGATGATTAGAAACATCAAATGGGGACACCTACCAGATCTGTTGTGCAGAGTCACTTGAAGGAAGTGGTGGGTTGGGTGGAAGAAGATCGGATACATTCAAGCCATTTCAGATTTGAAAAGCACTAAAACTGTGCATAGATTTCAATCTGGAAGAGGACCGAAGAGATCCCCCTAGTATAAACTACTCATTTGATAATGGAAGAAATCAGAGTCCAGAGAGATCAAATTATTTGCCCAAGGTCATATAAGGGATCAATGGCAGAGCCTAGATTTGAACCCAAGCCTTCTAATTCACAACCCAACACCCTTTCCACTGCATCACACCTACCATTGCAGAATCTGGTGGTGACTGTTTTGCCCTATTAAGTCATTCGCAAAAGGAAATAATTTGAGTGGACGAGGAGGAGATCTGCTCCCAAAAGTCAAGTTAAGAAATCACAGTGCCTCATACTGAGGAATGACAGATTTTTTTTCTCTTCTGCCTATGGATCCACAAAAAACAATTAGAGTTATTACCCCAAACTACCTTGCATTCATTTTGTACCATATAAGTTTCCTCTCTGATAGAATATAAGCTCCTTGCCTTGAGGGCAACACTTTTTTTCATTTTTATCTTTGTTTCACTAGCACCAAACACAGTGCCTAAGACATACAAGGTATTTAATTGTGAATTGAGTGATTAATTGATTGAACTATGGAGGGGAACAAATTTCTTCCAATATGGCCCCTAGATCTTCCCCTCCAGAACACGGCTGCCCACAAAAGCTGTGGATATGTAGATGAGGGAGAGACAGCTTATTCTAGCAAGCAAACCAGACCTGCTGTGACCATGAAGGTAAATTACTACCCTGGTAAAGCCATCCTTCCCGTGAGCTTTAAATGAGTATGAAGCGTATGCTGTCAATGACGATGATTCGAGTTAGCGCTGCATGTCTTCAACACAAGACATCATTTGGTGGCGTTGGCAGGAGGGGGTCCTTAAATCCTCATCTAATATGTCAGCGTCATAATGAATATTCAAAAGCTAATAAATAATCCCCAGGAAAACATGGCTCTTTGGGCTTCTACCAGCTGTCATACCGTCAGTAAGACATAAGTACTGGTTTTTTAAAGGCTGAAGAACCATCATGAGAGAGAGAGAGTAATTGATTCTACAAAGCCAAAGCAGGTGGGCTCCATTAGGTAATCATCGGGTCTTTCTGGATGTAACAAACCCTTTAGAAGTGACTGTGGAGTCAAATGGGCCCCACAGTATCAGATCCATTTGTCCCTGTGCAACCAGCACAGACCCCCCCATTCTGAGCTACCTGGCTAGAATTGAACATATGGGTGTTTGGTGATGGTAAGCTCACTACTATACAATAAGCTTGTGCAGGGAGTGTGGAAAACAACATGGGAGTAACTGCAGAGAAAAAGGTAAATGATGCGTGTGTGTTCTGCCACATGGTAAAGGCATGGTTGGACACACAGCTGGCCCTGCCTTGCGGCTCCATAAAACTCAGAGAGTGGAGCTGACTCTTCAAAATCCAGCAGAAATGGGACTGATATCTCACATTATAGGAAACGTGCTCAAATGCATGCCTGTGGTTCATGACTTTTGACTAGAGCCTAGGAGAGGCTTTTGGGTGATACTGCATGTCACAAATACAAAGAAAGATTGTGATATGGGAATTATTTCATGGCTGGGATTGTTTGTTTGCTTTTCTCTTCCCTCCATTCTCCAGGGAATAGTGATGCCAATGAGTGACTAGATTACCCAGGAAGCAGCGTCGAGTAATCTGAATAACCCTACCCAGTGAGGATGGGAGGGATGGGGCATACGAGAGGACTGGGAGAAAGAGCATCAGAGTCAGCTTTGGAGTCTGCATATATTTACCAGGGGTCCATGTCAGAGATCTCCCTCCTCTAGTTGAAAAGGGGAGGGTATATTCCTGACTTCTGGGTAAACTCTTGTGAGATTGTGGCTGTTTTTCCTTCATCCTTGAAGTGGACCGATGACATCAGGAAGGTGATGTCTTGACTTGCACGTGAATGGATCTAAGTGAGTCAGGGCTGTGTAAAGTCACCAGCCTCATTCTTCCCTCCCCCTTCCAGATGGATTGTGAGATCAGAGATCGGTAGGAAGGAGAGCTCGAGAGAGAAATTGCAGACTGGGAATCCCCTTTCTGAGACTGCATTTGAACCCTAACACAACTATCCCCAGCAAGACAGGAAAATTCAAAGTTACTACCTCTCTGCAGTACGGAGACAGGGACTATGATTTTCAGCGCTTTCCTTAGGCAAAAGCTAGCAATACTTGAGGACAGAGAGGAAGGAGGAGTAGCCACAAGGAGAGAGAAAAAAATTCAGAGGTTTGATTCAACATGGCCTGCTGAGAACTGTTAAACTGCAAGAAGGGACAGTGAGGAGAGCACCAGCCCTGGAGTCAGGAGGACCTGAGTTCAAATCCGACCTCAGACACTTGACACACTTACCATCTGTGTGACCTTGGGCAAATCACTTCACCTCAATTGCGCTGCCTTCCCCCCTCAAAAAAACTACAAGAAGAATCAGGCAGTAAGTCAGTACCTGCTTGAAGCCTAGTAGACTAGGATAGACCAGTCTCTAGGGAAGAGCTGCTCATTGGTAAGTGCCATTACTTTCCAACTCCATTTGTTTTCTTTGGCTGTAAATAAAACTTTTCTTTGAGTTTTGTGACCTGGGTGCAGGCAAGGGGTGTTAGCATCAGTGAACTATACAGCACACAGTGAGTTTCCCAGATATTCAGAATGGAAGCAAAGAGCTAGAGAGATGAGGAATCCTCCAGAGTGTTCCTGGGCCCTTTCAAAGAACCACAGTCTCTGGTATTAGAGCGTTATCTGGAACAGAGAGGTTAAAGAACTTGGCCAGGGTCTCCTACCCAGTATATGCCAGAGGCAGCACTTGAATGCAAACCTTCCTGACTGAGAGGCTGGCTTTCCATCCCCCAAAGACTCTAATGTGTTAAAATGCAGTCTTTGGGCCTAAGGCACTACTGGAGGCGGTGGAGGATGGAAAGGATATGGCCAAGGAGTTGGATTTGTGCTGTTTATTTGGAGCTGGTGGTGGCAAGAGAGAAATGCTTTATTTCTTGCATTGCAAACTAACCATGAAATTTGTTTTTCTCCCATCTGTCTTCTCCTGTAGAAAGTCTGTCTTCCATTCCCCTTGCACCAGCAAAGGTTCATGTTTTATCAGAAGTAGGAGACTGAATATAATTTCAACAGAGAAACAGGAAGAGAAGCTGTGTGTTTGGAAATTGGAAAATCAAAGGGAGAAACAATGATGTCTTTCTCAGTGTGTAACGACAACCACACTGGCACACCCAGGATGGCTGCTAGCACAGGTTCTTAGATCTGCTTTACTAGGAAAGATAGCTGTTTCAGGGGTCAATAATCTTCTTTAATTACATAAAATACAAACAGAGAAAATACAGAGCAGAGACATAAAGACCAACAGAAGAGGCTCTACTGCCTGAATCAAAGCAAAACTGCTATATATTTTACATCCACCACTGAATCGAGAGAGCCTTTACTTCTGAGCAGTCGGGGAGCTCTGAACATATGGCTACTCAGAGTCTTGACCAGGGAATCACAAGGTCCTTCTCATAAGTAAGGCCCCAAAGCAAAAGCTCACCTCTCAGAGTATATACTCTTTCAGCTAAAAAGCTCAGAGCCAGAAGGCATCACAATCCTCCTGACTCAGTGCCTAGTTAGAAATTAGCAAAAGGTGTGTAAGCCTTCCTACAAGCAAGCAAGCTTCCCTTAATGGGCTCCCCATGAGTGCTATTGATGGGTGGGGAAGATCTTATTCCCCATTAACCTTACACAGTGACTGGTGCTCTGAGGCCAGACAGAAGAGATGAGCACGTAGAGGCCACTGCTGCAGTGAAGGTGATATTTCAGTACCTTTGTGGAAGCCAGGCATTGGGTAAGTCCATTGGGAGGTTGTTTTATTTGTCTCTGGGTTAATGTATGATCCATGGACACAAAATGTCCCTTTGTAGACACTCCCATGCTCTCTCTTCTCATTCCAAACCATGATTAGAAAAACAATCCCAGCATTTTGAGCTAAAAGAGACCCTACAGGTGACACTGTCTAACTCCTTAAGTTTCTAGATGAGGAGACCGAGGCCCAGTACAGTAGGGCGAATGTGAGACTTGAAATCAGAAAGACACGTTTGGATCCTACCTCAGATACTTGTCTTGGGACCCTGAGCAGGTGATTTAGTTCTTTGATCTATAAAATGAAGGGTTTGAACTAGATGACCTCCAGGGTCCCATCCAGCTCTGGATCTATGCTCCTGTGATGATCAAATCTAGCATGGGGGTCATGACAGTGGAGCAGCTCCCTAGGCCCAGAGGCAGTTCTGGGCAGATTTGCCTGTTGGGCCTGGAATTCAAACAGGACTCAGTCTTCCAAATCAGGACAGTGTTCAGGCTCCAGGTCTCCCTAGAGAGGCAGACTATGGTATAGTCAGAAGGCCAAGGTTCAAAGCAATAAAGGAATGAATGAATGAAAGGATACTTACATGGATGAAAACATACTTTGTGCAAAGCACCTACATTGAACAATGAGTGATACAGATAGAAGAACAAGACAGTCCCTGCTCTCAAGAAGCACATATTCTAACAGGAGATCCCCCATATAGGAGGTCTGAGCTGCCAGTCAGATAGAAAGGCCCAATAGGCCTTAAGGTACAGATGGTAATTTCCATTAATAAATCATATCAATTTCAGATGTAGAAGCATTTGGTGGTGCCAGGAATTCTGGCACAAAGAATTTCATTTTTCCTGTGTTTCCTTGGCTGTGATACCTGCTGAGGGGGAGGGGCCAGCAACACCTGCAGAGAAAGTCACCAAGGAAACTCACAAGGGTCACTTCTCTGGTTGATCGGGTTTGGGAGGGCGAATGGAGTGGTGTGGAGGAATCAAGTAGTGATGCTGCTGATCCCAAAGCCCTTGGTAAGCCCTTACTGCTCATTGGTGGCCAATGATGTCACTGGGAGCAAGGATTGTTGTTCTCTTCTTTGAGGGGTTTCTGGATTTTCTGCCTTCAAGATCAAGGCTAGATACAAATAAACAACAATAAAACCCAACATATTATCCTCATTTTGTTTTTATTTTGTTAAGTGCAATGAGCAGTATAGGGGAAAAGTGCCAGCAAAGGGCCAGGAAACGCCAGAGCCTGGCTAGCTTGAGAATTTCATCTCTGCTGCCAAGACCTTGGGTGGCCACTTAATTTCTCTGGACTTCAGTTTCCTTTTCTATAAATAGGCATTAGACTGGGTGATCTCTAGGAATCCTTTAACTTCTTACTCCAAACTGTTGTCTTGCGAGTAGATTCTTTCTACGCTAGTACAGAAACACCACAGTGCCATGAAGAATTTTGAGGCATGAGTGTGGGCTGGGCCAAGAACAGTATTTATCAAAGGAATTGGGAGGGAAGGAAGGCCATGGCAGAGGGCAAGAGCTGAGGAAGTGAAATTATGGCTTAGTAATTTAGCCCATCCCATGTTCCTATTTGTAGAGCACCCCTCCCATCCTCAACATGTAGGAATCAGGTATTCATGCTCATAGTCCCCCTCTCCTCGCCCCCACAAATATGCCACATATTTAGTAAGAAGTGAGAATCACACCCCCTGGCATACTCCCCTGATAAAGACATCTATATATAGATATATAGGTTTATAGGCTGAATCTTAATTACACATTAAAACCTCTTCTAGTGTAACTACAGTCTGTGCTCATATCTATTGATCTGGAGGGAAGAGAGAATCACACCCCCTGTCCTCATATGGTAAATATATAGTACACACACAAAAAAATATAAAGTAAATTTGGGAGAGGCGGAAATCAAACAATTGATGAAATCGGGAAAGACCTCTATAGGACCTCTATACAAAAGCACCTATAGGAGGTGGGGAGGTGGGAATATTAAGATTGTTAAGTCACAAAATAGGGCTCAGATCTGTAACGGTCATCTCAGCAAATGTTGTCTTTAGCGGTCTTTTTGCTCTATAATATGCCCCTGCCTTAGCCTTGTCAGCCCCTTCTATAAGAGTGGTGGTGAAAAAAGAAGTGACAGTGGAATATTAGAATCAGAGGGGACAAGCATCTCTATTACCCATCTCTACTAGGCAAGGAGGCCCAAAGCAGAGGAGGGACTTGACCAAGATTACATGGTAGTTGTCAACAGCTCACAACTTAACTCAGGCTTCTCGAATCTAGGGCTATTAACAAGCTTTGAGGTGAAAAAAAATTCTTTCTGGTCTTGACATTGTACTTTCTGATATCCCTTTCCTTTTAGAGACAGGCTTTAAGACATCCTATTTTTTTGGAGGGGGGAAGGCAGGGCAATTGGGGTTAAGTGACTTGCCCAAGGTCACACAGCTAGTGAGTGTGTCAAGTGTCTGAGGCCGGATTTGAACTCAGGTCCTCCTGACTCCAGGGCCAGTACTCTACTCAATGCTCCACCTAGCTGCCCTTAAGGCATTCTTTGAAATGAACTGATTCAATTGTTCATTGAAGACATTGTAGGAGGGATTGAAATAGAGGGATGGACCAAATAACCTTTAAGGGTTTTGCTAAAATTAAACTATTGCATATTATGTTATAGATATATATATAATATATGATTACATATGTAATCTATTATTATAATAGTATATATTTCTGTGTCATATTATTAAAC
Source organism: Trichosurus vulpecula (assembly GCF_011100635.1). Classification (NCBI taxonomy): domain Eukaryota; kingdom Metazoa; phylum Chordata; class Mammalia; order Diprotodontia; family Phalangeridae; genus Trichosurus; species Trichosurus vulpecula. The sequence continues at coordinate 25,412,292 of NC_050575.1, read as the reverse complement.
TATATACATATTATATATTATTATATATGTAATTATTTATGCATTGTTTGTATATGTGTATGAATATATGTGTGTAAAATAGCTTAATGTTAGAAAGACCCTTAAAGGCCATTTGTCTGTCCTTCTATTTCATTCCCCTCTACAACATTTTCAACGAACATTTAAATCAGTTCATTCCAAAGGATGTTTTAAAGCCTGGCCCTAAAGGGAAAAGGATACTAGAAAGTATAATGTCAAGACCAGAAATAAACTTTTGTTTTTCTTGTTTTTTCACATTAAAGCTTAGACTCAGATCCAGAACAGTAGCTTAAGCCATGAGCTGTTGCCAACTGCCATGTGACCTTGGGTGAGTTACTTGCCTGATTTGGGCCTCCTTTCCCAATAAAGATAGAATAACCAAAAAAATGCTTTATAATCATGGGTTATATAAAAACATAATGTAACATGGGACTTAATGCTAAAGAATTAAGTTCTAATAGTAGATAAAGAGTTTACAGGCATGAGGCCTTCTTGGTGAAGCTTTTTACCAAATACATTCCACTTTGAGGTAGCTACCGAAGCTATTTACTTGTTGACAATGAGCCCTAGGCTCTAGACATATTGAAGAATGGGCCAGTCAGGCTTATAAGAAGGGCAAAACAAACTAATTCATGGGCTCCCCTTTCTTTCAAGGTCTTTGGAGTCACCAGCTATTTGGAACAGAAGGCATAGTATTTAGTGAGTAAAGTGTCAAACACGGAACCAAGAAGACTTAGATTCATCTCCTTTCTGACACTTAGTTGTTATATAGCCTCTAAATCTATGCTGACTATAACTCTAAATCTATTATTCTATGATCATCTAGAATAGGCAAGATGCCCATGTATTTATTTCATGGAAGAAGCAGCAACTGGGGGTAACAAGTTGCTGAACTTCCAGAATGTTCTCAAGAGACCTGAGCATGAGGTGAGGCTACAGAAACTAGGGTCCTGGGGGGCAGGGACAGGGATATATGTTCTTATGTAACTTGTGCAGTTTGTCTTTGCAAATGTATAGCTATACTTCTCCCCTCAAATTTAATAGGCGGACAACTCTAGGCCCTGATAATTCAAATTTCATTTTTTAATCCAGTCAGATGTGACACAGAAAGGAGTGCCTGTGGCCACTGGGAGATTGAGTACCAAGACCTTCGGTTCTACTTTCCTGGAGCTCATCACACTATGCTGACTTGATATATGGCTGTACAAGCCCAAGGGAGCAGAAATAAGGACAGGGGAATGGGTTTGTTTTCTTAGTCAATTTTGGCTTTCTGTTTGCTGACTGGCCAGATAATTTATGAATCTTTCTCAGAGATAAATTAGACAATTTTTTTAAAAGCTGGCTAAAGGACCCTCTGCTCAGGGAGAGAGAACTTTTCTATAGCTTTGCTGAATTCTTTGAAGAATTACAACCAAAAGGAGATGGGGGCAGGGGAACAATTTTAGCTACTGACCCACAAACTTAGAAGAGGGATCCTGTGGCTCTGATGGAAGTGGGGGCCACAATTGCAGGACTATGTTAACAATTGTCAATTTATTTGACAAATGAACAATTTATTGCCTAGGGATTCTCTATGGGTGTGAGGGGAAGGAAAGGAAGACTGGAAAGGGAGGGAGGAATGGGGGGAGAGGGAAAGGAAGGAAAAAAGGAGGTAGGGAGAGAAGGGAAGGAGGAAGAGAAAGAAGGAGGGAAATAAGGAAGAAAGGAAGGAAGGAAGAAGGAAAGAAGGAAGGAAGGAAGGATGGAGCGGAAGGAAGGAGGGAAGGAAGGAAGGGAAGGAAGGAAGGAATTTGGAACAGAAAAAAAATATTTTCTGAGTAAGTATGTAGTCAGACTTCTCTTTAGTGAAGGAATCCTGGTGATAAGTATCTTGAACTATGGGGATGATGGATTTAGATCTAGAAGGTCATCTAGTCTAATGCCCTTATTTCACAGATTTAAAAGGAAACTAAGGGCCTGAGACTGAGCCTGGAGTCAAGAAGACCAAGTTCAAATCCAGCCTCAGATTTACCAGCTGTATGACCCTGGGCAAATCACTTAATCTCTATCTACCTTGATTTCCTCAACTATATAGTGAGGATAATAATAGCGCTGACCTCCCAGGATTGTTTTGAGGATTAAATAAGAAAATGCTTGTGTATTGTGCCTGGTGCAGAACAGCACTTGATAAATGCTTGTTTCCTTCATTTGATTCGGTGCACAGAAAAATGAGTTGAGAGAAAATCTCTTCTCAATTTTTCTCCATTCCTTCAAACACATATTAAGATTTGCCGCACAGTGACCCATGTTATGGGTGATGGTCAATGAGGGAAACCTTTTACAGAACCAAGGCTAGAGTTGCCTGCTGAATATGGAGTTTCATGTGACTGATGATTTCCGAGCAACCAACAATATGGATGAAACACCTCCAGATAGTGAGAATAATTCCCAGGCTCAGATAGTTAAGTTCAGGGTAGTATAGGTCACTCAGATAATGGCCATAACCAGGACTGATAGGCCTAACTACTAACAAAACTGATTTCTCTACTCATTATCTAGCTGTGTAACTACCTGCATCCTTCTATCAATTATCTGTTAATGAGGCTGTAATAACCCAGGTCAACTAAGGGCCAATGTTCTTTTCTTAGGGATCTCTGATGGTGGTGTCCTATAGTTCATTTAGTGAGTTGAAACACACAAATAAATGTGTGCTTTTGCTTGAGAAATGAAAACAATCAAGCACATGAACAGAAGGGGAACATTCCTTGCTTAATAATGACTATGTAAACCCAGTTTAAGTCAAGAATATAACTCTTTAAAAATTAGTATTGATTCTTTTTATTTTTATATGTAGCAACAATGCTACTTGCCACTGCTGGGGCTGCGTAAGGCCAATAACACCAGCACACAGGAGGGCTGCTAGCACAGGCTCCTTTATCGGTTTTTCTAAGGAAAGCAACTTTAAGGGGTTTATAATCTCACTTTAATTAAACATACATATATCATTCAGTTAGTTCAGGGGAAAAGTCAGCACCCTGAACTTCGGAGAAAAAACAAACAGAATTACAAGCAGAAATTATATAAACAGAGCAAAATAACACAAATCAGCAGACAGGCTTCTAGCTGTCTGTCCAAGACATTACATACATAGTTACCAGAGAGAGAAGCACCAACATCTGGGTTTTTCAAAATCGGGGGCTCCTTAACTGCTGCCCAGAGTCTCATCTAGTCAAATCACATGATACCCTTCCAGTGAGTAAGCCCCCACAGTTCTGAGAGTTCTAGCTTAATGGCTACCCTCAAAGTATATATAGCCCTTTTCAGGGCCTGAGGGCTTCACACCTCTCAAGGGCTTCACACCTCTCATAACCTAATTAGCAAAAGGGTGTGGGCCTTCCTACAAAGGAAGGTGAGACTCAATCAAAGTCACTTGATTGCCTTCCAAAAGAAAAAAAAACAGTAAAAAGTCCCACTTTGCTTGCCCTTACATTATATCACAGTCATTTGCAGATATGACCCTTTAACCCTTGCTCCCTGTAAACTTTCCTTTGTAAAAAGAAAAAAAAGTTAAGTAAAACCTACTGACAAATCATCCATATCTGACAGTATATACAACATTCCGTATCCATAGTTCCTGATTTCTGGCCATGCAAGAAAAGAAGTACATTTCCTCATCCCTTTAGGATTGGTCACTACAATTAGTTTCATTTTATTGAAGAATACATATGTGTGTGTGTGTGTGTGTGTGTGTGTGTGTGTGTGTGTGTTGTGTGTTATATACGCAAAGAAATTTCATTGGATGAGAATGCTAATAACTGTAGGAATCGGGAAAGTTTCCATACAGAAAGTGACACCTGATCTGGGCTTTGAAGGAAGTTATGGATTTTAATAGAATAGGTATGAGGTAACAATCCAGATACAATGTGTGCCAGGCACAATGTGTGTAAAGGCATAAATGTAGATGATAGAATGTAATATATGAGGAATACTTAGTAGGAAATCTGATCAAAGCAGAAAATAATGAAAAGGAATAATATGAAATTTACCAGGAAAGGTAGATGGGAACTAGACTATGAATTTGGAATGCTCCAAATCACTAATAGCAACAAAAATGCAGATAAAACTGCCCTGAAGTTTCATCTCAAACATTACAATTGGCAAAGAGGACAAAAGATGGGAATAGTCCAATGTTGGAGGGGTTGTGAGAAGATGGCCATATCCACTGTCTGGTGGAGCTGTATGAATCAGTATAACCATTTTGGAAAACAGTTTGGAATTATACATATAAAGTGATGAAAATATCCATACTCTTTGGCCCAGAGATTCCAATACTAGGTTTTAACATCAAGGAGGCCACTGATTAAAAATAAAAGTTCTCATATAGACCAAAATATTTATAGCAGCATTTTTTGTGATAACAAAAAATGGGAAACAAAGTGGATGGCCATCAATTAGGGAACAGTTAAATTGTTGTACAAAAATATAATGGAATATTAATATGTTGTAAGAAATTATAAATGTAATGAGTACAGAAAAGCATGGAAAGAAGTACATAAACTGATGCAGAATGAAATAAGCAGAGCTAGGAAAACAATGTACATGATGACTATAACAATATAAATGGAAACAACCCCAAAATAATCAAAAGTGAATGTTTCAAAATTTTAGAAGAACAAGCATCAATCCAAAGAAGAAATATGAGAAGACATTCCCCTTACTCCTTTGTAGTTGTAGGAGGTACAGAGATGTAGCATAGTGCACATATTTTCTGACCTGTCACTGATCAGTTATAATGATTTTTTTCTCTTTTTTTCTACCAATTTTTAGGAAATGGACTCTAGCAGTACTAGATCTCAAACTATATTACAAAGCAATAGTCATCAAAAGGCTAAGAGGTAAAGTAGTGGTAGATCACTGGAATAGATTAGATACACAATACACAGTGATAAATGTGTTTGATAAATACTACAATCCAGGCTTTTGGGACAAGAGCTCATTATTTGACAAAAATTGCTGGGATAGCTTGGAAAGAAGTTTGGCAGAGACAAGCATCTCATACCATACAAAGTCAAAATGGTACATGATTTAAGCATAAAGAGTGTTATCATAAGCAAATCAGGGGAACCTGGAATATTTTACCTGTCAGATCTATGGATAAGTGAAGAATTTATGACCAAACAAGTGAAAGAGAATTGTGGGAAGCAATATGGATATGACCAAGGAAAAAATAATGCTCTTGCAGTACAGGACATAAAATGGATAATTTTGATTACACTAAATCAAAAAGGTTTTTCACAAACAAAACCAATGCAGCCAAGATTGGAAGGAAATCAGGAAACTGAGGAAATAAATTTGCAGGCAATGTCTCAAATATATAAATGAGTCAAATTTATAATAATACAAGTCATTCTGTAATTGATAAATGGTAAGAGGGTAAGAAAAGGCAGTTTTCAGAAGAAGAAAAATCAAAGCTATTTGCAGTCATATAAAAAATGCTTCAAATCACTCTAAATCACAATTAGAGAGTTCTGAGGTATCACCACACACCTATCATATTGGCTAACATGACAGAAAAAGGAAAAATGACAAATATTGGAGGGGATGTGGAAAAATTGGGACACTAATGCACTATTGGTGGAATTGTGAACTGATCCAACCATTCTGGAGAGCACTTTGGTACTATGCCCAAAGGGCTATAAAACTATGCGTATCTTTTGATTCAACAATTCTGTTACTAGATCTGTTTCCCAAATATTTTTTAAATTTAATTTAATTTTTATTGTTTTATTTAATATTTTTTAGTTTTCAACATTGATTTCCACAAGATTTTGAGTAACAAATTTTCTCCCAATTTCTACCCTCCCCCCACCCCAAGGTGGCACATATTCTGATTGCCCCATTCCCCAGTCTGCCCTCCTTTCTGTCACCCCACTCCTTCCCTGCTTATCCTCTTTCCTCTTACTTTCTTGTAGGGCAAGATAGATTTCTATGCCCCATTGCTTGTATATCTTATTTCCCAGTTACGTGTAAAAACAGCTTTTTTGAGCATTTGTTTTAGAACTTTGAGTTCCAAATTCTCTCCCTTTTTTTGTTTTCTTGCAGGGTAATTGGGGTTAAGTGACTTGCCCAAGGACATACAGCTAGTACATGTGTCAAGTGTCTGAGACCGGATTTGAACTCGGGTCCTCCTGACTCCAGGACCAGTGTTCTACTCACTGCACGACCTAGCTGCCCCTAAATTCTCTCCCTTCTTCCCTCCCTACCCACCCTCCTTGAGAAGGTAAGCAATCCAACATAGGCCACATGTGTATCATTATGCAAAACACTTCCATAACAGTCATGTTGTAAAACACTAATAATATTTCCCTCCAACTTATACTGTCCCCCTTTATTCAATTTTGTCCCTTGACCCTGTCCCTTTTCAAGAGAGTTTGCTTTTGATTACCTCCTCCCCTTATCTGCCCTCCCTTCTATCATCCCCCCTCTCTTATCCCGTTCCCCCCTACTTTCCTGTAGAGTAAGATACCCAATTGAGTGTGTATGCTATTCCCTCCTCAGGTCAAATCCGATGAGAGCAAGATTCACTAATTTCCCCTCACTTGCCCCCTCTTCCCTTCCTACAGAACTGCTTTTTCTTGCCACTTTTATGTGAGATAATTTACCCCATTCTATCTCTCCCTTTCTCCCTCTCTCAATATATTCCTCTCTCATCCCCTAATTTTATTTTTTAGATAGCATCCCTTCATATTCAACTCACCCTGTGCCCTTTGTCCATATATATATGTATATCAACTACCCTAATACTGAGAAAGGTTTCATAAGTTACAAATATCATCTTTCCAAGTAAGAATGTAAACAAAACAGCTCAACTTTAGTAAGTCCCTTATGATTTCTCTTTCTTGTTTACCTTTTCATGCTTCTCTTGATTCTTGTATTTGAAAGTCAAATTTTCAATTCAGCTGTGGTCTTTTCATCAAGAAAGCTTGAAAGTCCTCTATTTTACTGAAAATCCATATTTTGCCTTGGAGCATTATAATCAGTTTTGCTGGGTAGGTGATTCTTGGTTTTAAAGCTAGCTCTTTTGACCTCCAGAATATCATATTCCAAGCCCTTTGATCCCTTAACATAGAAGCTGCTAAATCTTGTGTTATCCTGATTGTGTTTCCACAATACTCAAATTGTTTCTTTCTGGCTACTTGCAATATTTTCTCCTTGACCTTGAAACTCTGGAATTTGGCAGCAATATTCCTAGGAGTTTGCTTTTTGGGATCTTTTTCAAGAGGCAATTGGTGGATTCTTTCAATTTCTATTTTACCCTCTGGTTCTAGAATATCGGGGAAGTTTTCCTTGATAATTTCTTGAAAGATGATGTCTAGTCTCTTTTTTTGATTATGGTTTTCAAGTAGTCCAATAATTTTTAAATTATCTCTCCTGGATCTATTCTCCAGGTCAGTGGTTTTTCCAATGAGATATTTCATATTGTCTCATTTTTTCATTCTTTTGATTCTGTTTTATAATTTTTTGATTTCTCATAAAGTCACTACCTTCTACTTGCTCCATTCTAATTTTTAAGATAGTATTTTCTTCAGTGGTCTTTTGAACCTCCTTTTCCATTTGGCTAATTCTGCCCTTTAAGGCATTCTTCTCCTCATTGGCTTTCTGGAGCTCTTTTGCCATTTGCATTAATCTATTTTAAGGTGTTATTTTCTTCAGTATTTTTGGGTCTCTTTTAGCAAGTCATTGACTTGTTTTTCATGATTTTCTTTCATCACTCTCATTTCTCTTCCCAATTTTTCCTTTACTTCTCTTACTTACTTTTCCAAATCCTTTTTGAACTCTTCCATGGCCTGAGATCAATTCATATTTTTCTTGGAGGCTTTTGATGTGGGCTCTTTGACTTTGTTGACTTCTTCTGGTTGTATGTTTTGATCTTCTTTGTCACCCAAAAAAGATTCTGTAGTCTGAGTCCTTTTCCGCTGCTTGTTCACATTCCCAGCCAACTACTTGACCCTTGCGCTTTTTGTCAGGGTATGACTGCCTTCAGAGAGGCGAGTGCTTTGTCCCAAGCTTCAGGGGTCTTGCATTGCTGTTTTCAGAGCTAGTTCTATGTAGCAAGCTCTGCCACACCAGGGCTCCTCCTTCCCCAAGAACTGCCAACCAGGATCATGACCCAGATCCAAGCAGGGCAAAGCAAGAGAACCCTGCCTCTGCACCAGCAAAGTGTTCCCTGAACTCCCTCTCTGATCCACTACTTGATTCCTCCCACCAGGTGGGCCTGGGGCTGGAAGTAGCCACACCTGGAGCTCTGGAAGCATCCCCTGGAGCTTCCTCCTGCTCCTGCCATACCACCTCCACTGCCCGGGGACTGGGTCCAGACCACACACTTCTCTCACCCAGATCCAGCCGTTGTCCCACTGACCTGCTAAGCTGTCTTTGGCATTTGTGGTTTGAGAAGTCTGGTAACTGCTACAGCTCAGTGATTCATGGCCCTAAGGCCTGCTCTGCTAGATCTATTCCTGGCCTGGTCATTCCTGGCACAGTCCATGCTGGGCTGTGCTCTGCTCCCAGTACGGTGTGATAGACCCTTCCCAGCAACCATCCAGGCCGTCCTGGGCTGGAGACCTGCTTCCCTATGTTATTTCATGGATTCTATAGCTCTAGAATTTGTTCAGAACCATTTTTTACAGGTGTTTGGAGGAATTTGGGGGAGAGCTTAAGCAAGTCCCTATTTTCCATCCACCATCTTATCTCCGCCCCCTCCAAAGATTTTTTTTTAAAAAGTAAAAAGATATATATATATATATATATATATATATATATATATCTTATATAGAAGATCTATACTTTCCTTTATAAATATATACATTTATATCTTATATTAGAATTATATTATATATAATACATATATAAATATATATGTATGTGTATATGTATGTATGTATCAGCTCTTTTTGTGCTGGGAAAGAATTAGAAATTAAGGGGATGGCCATCAATTGGGGAATGGCTGAACACATTGTGGTATATAATTGTGATGATATGATGATTCAGTTGTTCAGTCACGTCCAATTCTTTGTGATCCCATGCACTATAGCATGTCAAGATCTTCTATCCTCCACCATCTCTTGAAGTCTGTTCGATTTCATGTTCATGGTTTCCATGACACTATCCATCTCGTCCTCTGCTATCCCCTTTTCCTTTTGCCTTCAATCTTTTCCAACATCAAGGTCTTTTCTCATGAGTCCTTTCTTCTTGTTAAGTGACCAAAGTATAAGCTTTAGCTTCAGTATCCAACCTTCCAGTGAATAGTCTGAATTTTTTAAATTATTGACTGATTTGATCTCCTTGCTGTCTGAGGGACTCTCAAACGTCTTCTCCAGCCCCACAATTTGAAAGTGTGAATTCTGTGCACTCAGCTTTCCTTATAGTCCAACTCTCACAGCCATATGTTTCTATTGGAATGACCAATAGCTTTGACTATAGGACCTTTGTCTCTACTTTTTAGTATACTCTCCAGATTTATCATAGCTTTCCTTCCAAGGAGCACCTTTTTAATTTTGTGGCTACCATTGCTGTCTGCAACGATCTTTGAGCCCACGAATATAAAATTTGACACTGCTTCCATTTCTTCTCTTTCTATTTGCCAGGAATGAGACCATTTGCCAAGATCTTAGTTTTTCGTTGTTGTTCTATGTTAAGCTGCAAAGCAGCTTTCATACTCTCCTCTTTCACCCTCATCAAGAAGCTTCTTCATTCCTCTCCACTTTCTGCCATTGCGCTATCATCTGCGTATCTGAGATTGTTGATATTTCTCTCAGCAACCTTAACTCCATCTTTTGATCCATCCAGCCTAACATTTCACATGATGTACTCTACATATAAGTGAAATAAAGTACAGCCTTGTCGTGCTCCTTTTCCAATCAAATCCAATGGTTGTTCCATGTTCCTGCATATGGGTTCCTCAGGAGACAAATAAGAAGTTCTGGTACTCCCATCTATTTCAAGACTTGCCACATTTTGTGGTGATCCACACAGTCAAAAGCCTAGTGTCGTCAATGAAGCAGAAGTAGATGTTTTTCTGGAACTCCCTCCAGGAAACGTTGACAATTTGGTCCCCTCTGACTCTTTAAAAACCAGCCTGCTCTTCTGGTAATTCTCGATTCACATATTTCTGAAGCCTAGCGTGCAGGCTTTTGAAATGAGCGCACTTGTTTGGTAATTTGAACGTTCTTTGGCATTCCCCTTCTTTAGGATTGGGACATAAACTGATCATTTCCAATCCAGCATTTTCCAATCCAAATTTGCTGGCAAAGTGCTGAGAGCAGCGCTTAAACAGCATCGTCTTTTAGGATTTTAAATAGCTAACAGGAATTCCATTGCCTTATCATTAGCAATGTTTCCAAAGTCCACTTGACTTCATTCCCCAGGATCTCTGGCTCTAAATCAATAACCACATCATCATGGTTATTGGTTATATTAAGATGTAAACTTTCTTTGTGTATTCTTGCCACCTCTTCTTAATCTCTTCTGCTTCTGTTAAGTCCCTACCATTTTTATCTTTTACCATGCCCCTTTTTGCATGAAACATTCCATTGATATCTCTAATTTTTTTGATGAGATCTCTTGTCTTTCCCATGCTATTGTTTTCTTCTATTTCTTTGCATTGTTCATTTAAGAAAACCTTCTTACCTCTCCTGACTATTCTCTGGCATTCTGTATTCAGTTGGGTAGATCTTTCCATTTCTCCTTTACCTTTCACTTTCCTTCTAGCCTTATCTATTTATAAAGTTTCATTAGAAAGCCATTTTGCTTTCTTGCTCTTCTTTTTCTTTTGAATGTTTTCTATTGCTGCCTCTTGTACAATATTGTGAACTTCTCACCATAGTTCTTCAGATACTCTGCTAAATCTCATCTCTTAAACCTATTCATCACCTCCATTTCATATTTGTAAAGGATTTCATTTAGGTAATACCTCTATGATCTGATGGTTTTCCCTACTTTTTTCAATTTATGTTTGAATTTTGCTATAAGAAGCCCATGATCTGAACCACAGTCAGCTCTAGCTCTTGTTTTAACTAAATGTCTAGCTTCTTCAACTTTGGATTCAAAGTTTATAATCAATCTGATTTCTACATTGTCCATGCATAGAGTCACTTTTAGGGTTATTGAAAAAAGAATGTTTGCTATAACCACTGAGATATCTTGACAAAACTCTATTAGTCTCTGTTACACTTTCCTTTGTACTCCAAGGCCAAATGTGTGGTTATTCCAATCATCTTTTGATTTTTTACTATAGCATTCCAATCCCTTATGATGAATGTGACATCTTTTTTGGTATTATTTCTAGAAGATGTTGCAGGTCTTCATGTAACTGATCAACTTTGGCCTCTTTGGCATCAGTGGTTGGAGAGTAGGCTTGTATTACTGTGATGTTGAACAGTTTGCCTTGGATTTGAATTGATATCATACTGTCATTTTTGAGATTATGTCCTAGTACTGTTTTTCTCACCCTTTTATTGACTATGGGGCTACTCCATTTCTTCTATGGGATTCTTGCCCACAGTAGACTAGGTAGTGATCACCTGAATTGTGATGGAACACTATCGAGCTATAAGAATTTATGAGCAGGATGGTTTCAGAAAAACCTGGAAAGGCATATATGAACTGATGCAAAGTGAAATGAACAGAACCAGGAGAACACTGTATACAGTAATAGCAGTGTTGTATGTACAATAATCAACTGTGAATGATTTAGCTATTCTCAAAAATACAGTGATCCAAGACAAGTCTGAAGAACTTATGATGAAAAATGCTATCCACCTCCAGAGAAAGAGCTAATGTAGTCTGAATGCAGATTGAAGCATACATTTTTTAAACTTTCTTAATTCTTTTTTTTTCCAATTGGTCTATGTTTTCTTTCACAACATTGCTAATATGGAAATATGTTTTGCATGACTGTACATGTATAATCTATATCAAATGGGGAAGAAAGAAGAAGAATTTGGAACTCAAAAATTTTAAAAATGAATGTTAAAATTGTTTTACATGTAATCAGAAAAAATAGAATATAAAAAATTTCCCAAAAAGGTGGGGGAGGAATAAGCATTTATATGGTATCTACTATGCTCCAGGCACTATGATAAGTGCTTTACAAATACATAGGTTCTATAATTATCCTCATTTTATAGTTAAGGAAATTGAAGCAAACAGGGGTTAAATGACTTGTCTAGTGTCACACAATTACTAAGCATCTGAGGTCAGATTTTAACTCAGGTCTTGACTCCAGACCCAGCAATTCATCTACTTGCCCTCCTAACTGCCTGGGGGAAAAATGGTCAAAGAGGGAGAAAATAAATGCCTGAAGGTTGAAAAAAAGTTAAATGCAAAGAATAGAAAAAGAGGAAGTTCAGAGGGAAATAGAGAAACACAACAGTTTTGAAAGTGAGAAGATTAAGATTAGACCTTTATCATTTTCTTGTTGATCCTATTTAAAATTAATTGATTTTGTCCTGTAGCTGCTTTTGTCATGTGAAGGTCTGTCATGGTTCTTTATCTCTCAACTTGGTTTAGAGATTCAACTGTCCTGTAATGGGTTCTGTCTAAAGATCCAGGTCTTCTTGCCTCAAGAAATTTTACTGACCTTGGAGAATGCATGTGAACACAAGTTAGTTTGGGCCTGATTTCTTTACTCCACCAAACATCTTTCAAGGATGTCTGGTTTGCTGTCCAAAAGTCTGGGCTGCTATCTTGCATCTGGACTCAAACAATGTGCACTCTTAGTCTCATGAGAGAAGAAAGAGGGGAGGGCTGTCATTGCTAGCCCACATTACCAAACTTCCAATCAATCATTTGTTCCCTGCACCTCAGCTTTGTAAGCAATCATGTTGCCCCCAATCCCATGATGTCATCTACCTTGTTCTGTTCTTTGTTCCGTACTCCCCAAAACCTATTTTAAAAAAAAGCAACTGTCCTTTTGTTTGAGGTCTTTGGCATTCATGGAGGCAAGTCATTGACTTATTCATCAGCAGGTAGCATGCCCCTCTTAATAAATGCTATCTTGTTCAGAGATTTGCCTCAGTTTACCTTTTTGTCAAATTTCACTCAAGACAAAAGTAACATGTAGAATTTATATTCACTTGTTTTTAAAAAGCAAGTGGTATGAAATGTATGTGCCCAGTTTCATATAGAATCCTTCCTTTGGGCTCTATATTTATGAAAATGCTCTTCTGGTGTTCAAAACAAAAAAAAATTGAAACATATAATGACAATAATGGGACAATAGGCCAACATTTGGGGGATATAGCCCAAGTAATTCTTCACAGAAAATTTGTATCTCTACACACTTTCATTAAAATGCAAATATAAAAATTAGAAAACCAAAAAATTTTTAAATCCAAATTAAACTCTAAAATAGAAAATGTGAAAATCAAAGAATAGTTTATGAAAATTAAAGTAAAAAAATATTGAAGTGATAAATAAAATGAGAAGCCATGTTTCTGTGGGAGTGGAGGAATAATAAAATAAACCATTAAAGAATTTGATTTAAAAAAAAGAAAGACCAAGTTACCAGTATCTCAAAATTGAAAACAGTAAGTTCACAACAAATGAAGAAGAATAAAGGAAATTATTATTAGAAATTATTTTGCTAAGTTATATGCAAATAAAACTGACAACCTAAATGAAATGGATGAATATATACAAAAATAGAAAATTCCCATATAAGAGATTAAGAAATAGAGGACTTATATAACCCAATTTCAGAAAAAGAAATAGAATGAGCTATAAATAAGCTCTCAAAGAGAAAACTACAGGAAAGCAAATTCTATCAAACATTCAAAAAGTAATCAATTCTAATATTATATGTTTTTAAAAATAGAGGGGAAAGATCCAAGATAATAGAGACAAGTACAGCATAGCCCCCCACAACCCCTACAAAAAATCGTGGAAAACTTACCAGATCAAGTCCCAATCAAGAAATTCAAGAAGAAAATTACAGTGAGTCCTTTTCTAGCCTAGGCCAGAATAGAGACAGTCAGAAAAGTCTATAAACACTGGGGGCTAGGTTTAGCCAGCATCAGGCTAGATGTCACAGCATAGCAATTAAAAGAACTATGTGCCAGGGCAAGAAGAGGTCCCAGACTCACACAAAGGGACCTGACTATATGCATCATGGCTAAACAGATGCCAACTGGCAGCTCTGTCACTCACTATGAAATTCCCAATCCCACATCCAAGGAAGACTGGAAAGGACACCTGTGCCTAAGAATGGCATTCTAGGGTAAGGAGCAATCATGGACCTCAAGAAGAATATTCTTCAAGGAGCAAGTTCTAGAAGCAAGCAGCAGCCATGTGACTGACTCCAGGAGCAGAGTAGAGTCTCAGTTCCAGCCCCTAGCCCAGTAGGAAGGCTCCAGAAGAAGAACCAAGACAGGAATCCCTAACCAATGGGAAGCCTGTATTTCTGTCACTCTGAAATTGGAGAACTTTCCAGCTGACTAATAATGAGTGAGTTCAGGAGCCTACTGGAACTGCAGCCAGGACAAGTCCAAAGGTATATTGCTCAGACCCAAACCTAGGCCAGGAACTTGCAGAATTCAGACAAGAAGAGTAGTGATCAGCCTTTACCCTTTACCACGTTGGGAACTTGCAGGACTCCCACCTGAGTTGTCCTGAGACATCACTCAATACCCCAAAGAAAGCAGTAGAAAAAAACAAGAGGATACAAGCTCAGCCTAGAAATTGCCTCCAAAAGTGTGCAGAGCCTGGTTCTAATACAAAATCTGAAGTTGAAGAATGAACAAACAAACAAAAGTCCCACCATAAAGAGCTATCATGGTGACAAAGATGATCATGACATAATCCTAGAAGAAGAGAATGACTCTAAAACACTGAAAAGCAAAACCTGAAATAAAAACAGCTTGGGCAAAAGTGCAACTAGAATTTCTGGAAGAGATGAAGCAAAAGTTTTCTTTTAAAAGTTAAAATTATTTTAGCCCTTGAGATTCACCTCTGTTGATGGTTTAAATATCCAGAACATCCATCTACTGATAATGGAACTGGATTTTGTGTGCTGCCTTTATCCAGCAATATGTCTGAGAATGAGGCATCACATGGTACCTAAATGCGGTTGGGATAATTAAATAATGGAATGGCTAGTTAAAAGCCAAGCCAGTGGAAAGAATGGCTAGATTGCCTTCTCTGTGCAGTCTTTACCTTAAACTCCACCATAACCTCATATTCTGAGCATATATTTCCGAGGGGACGGAGAAGAGGGAATGTGAGTAGCTTTGACAGTGACTAATACTGGCACTCAAACTGACTCTCTCTTTTTTACCCTAAAGCCAAGCCCAAGTGGGAAGTGGTTTCTTTTCTCAAAATGTCCCACAGTGGTACTAGGTGAGGGAGGCATGGACTCCAACCTCATAGCTCACCTGCCATTCTCCTGGGTAAAAGCTCTTTTACCCTCTTGAGGAGGGAAAGAGAAAACTTTCTCAGGTCACTCCATTCCCCTGTGTTTTCCTATGCCCACTTGGAAGGCTTTCCCCAGCAAACTCATAGGAGGGCTTTATTTTGATCTCCTTCTCCCCCTTTTTGAAACTTTCATAAATAGAGTCAGGTGTGAAGGGGAAATAAGTGGATTATACACATATACACACATATTATGCATACACATGTGTGTGTTTGTGTGTATACACATACGTAGATGTATGTATATGTATATTTGTATATGGCATATATACATAGATATATATCTATATAGATATAGATTTAGACATAGATATATTAGCAGCAAACACCAGAAACATGGTGTAGGCTACAGAGGAAGTGAAAATGGACTATCATTTAATGGGACATGGACACAAAAGACAAGAAAAGGTAGAAGGGAAGAATCTAACCTGTCCATTATACTTCTAGGTAACCCTGAGACCGTCTTATTGTCCTGAGCCACATTCCTCTGGCTCACACTCGTCACACTGCCAGGTCTCTTCTACTCCTGTTTCCAACTCTACCATTGTGAAATCCAACAACATCTCAACTGCTCTCTATTGGAGTACACTGAGGCTGTCATTAATGTGGCTATTCTGACTCTTGCTGACTGTACCACTCAGCCCGCCCCCCCACACACACACCACACACACACACACACACACACACACACACACACGCATGCACGTACGCAAGGGCAATTTTTTTAGTGTTCAAGACAAGAATATAAGAACATAGTCAAAATAACTCTTGCTCCATACACATTAGGTACCCACCAACTCCCCCAATCACAATGCCTCCCATGTTTGTAACTGTGCCCAACTCACTGTTACAGCGTCTACCCAGAATGGATTATCATGAGTTATCAAGATTCTCAACAGTTATAATGACGCACGGCCGCCTTCCTCCTCCAATGTTCATCTCATATATGTCCTAAGAAGGAGAAGATACAAGTCTCAGGGACGGGGAGGTAGCAGGAATTTTCAAACGCCACAAGCAGATGAGTGTCAATTAAGGCTGTATTTTATTCACATACAATCACATGAAATCAAAACTGGTAGACTGCCATCAGACACAATGTCCTCTTGTGTTGGAGAAACATCACCTCGACCTCTCCTGACCAAACATGTTTCCTAGCATCTGTGTTCAGTACTTTTCAGTACACATCAAGCTAGCCCCTGAATTTGCAGAGTTACATTGCATGAGGCAAGAATTATCAGGGAGATATTCCAACAATTGGTTTTCTTGCTTCTTTGTTTATCCACCTACTCCCCAGTCACAATGTCTCTCATATATGTAACTGTACCCAGGCATAAAATTTTCGTACCTTGGGAATGATTAGGAATTTATTCCACACCGTAGAAATCGAAGCCAGTGAAATAGCCCAAGCCATTATGAATAGACCGAGAGGCCAACTTCTTTGGCCTGAATGATGTTAGGCCACTGAGCGCCCTAGACTATTTGTTAGCCAATGCTTTTGGTTGAATACCACTAGGAAAGTAAGATAATCATTAGTCAAGTGGCCAGAATCAAGGAGCAGGCTGCCTGACCTTTTGGGATATGTGAGATCGATCTCCCCTCAAAAAAAAAAGAAAGAAAAGAAAAAATAGGGCAGCTAGGTGGCACAGTGAGTAGAGTACCGGCTCTGGAGTTCAAATCTAGCCTCAGACACTCGACACACTCACTAGCTGTGTGACCTTGGGCAAGTCACTTAACCCCAATTGCCTTGCCTTCCTCCCTCAAAAAAAAAAAAAAAGAAAAGAAAAGAGATAGATCCTTTCCTAGATATATTCTACTGGCTTTATTTGGGATTATGGTCAGAGTGGTACAGGCCTATATTCCAAAGCTTGATTATCATCCTTGCTGGAGCCACCTTTTGCATGAGCAAAAGTAGATGTCAAGGCTCCATGGGTCACATCGGCACTCCCAATGGGAAAGCATACTGAGACCCATACTGAGAATTCCCTGAAACAGAATAGTGAAATCAAGGCAGTGAATGGCAAGAACTGGTCTAATATTAGTTAGGCCTTGGGTGGCAGGAGTGATTCCATGTTTGAACAATGATTGTCCTGCCTACATACTGGGAAGTTCCCATGTGCTCAACACTGGTTGATTAGCTGTTCTAATCAAAATCAGTTTAGAAAACTTCATCTAATGCAGGTATGCAAGGTTAGCAAACTTTCCTAATCACAACGCTCTTACGGTAGAACAGTCCAGAACACCTATTGATTAGCTGCCCCTAAGGTCTCCTTCCCATTAGTGCCTGCGAATCTTCCCAGCAACAACGATCAGATATAAGAGCAGAGAAGGAGTTCTTGGCTCTTGATAATGGCAGGCAACCCACTGTACATCTGACTCACAATTTATTCAAGGACCTATGGGACTGTAGGGCTGAGGATTTGTACACTTGCATGCCTGTGCCTAATAAACTGACTGATTTAGACTCACGTTCCTTGTTGGTACCTAACTACCCCAATCTCCTGACAGGATGCAGGAAAATAGGTACTCAGCCATTCTGGAAAGTAATTTGGAACAATTTCCCAAAAATATCAAATTATGCATAATTCTTTGACCTAGCAATATCATAATACTACAACCATACTCTAAAGAAATCAAAGAAAGAGGGAAAGGATCCAAAGAGAAAAGGACAAAAATATTTATAGCAGCTCTTTTTGTGGTGGCAAAAAAACTAGAAACCAATGGCACATCCATCAATTGGGGACTGGCTAAATAAGTTATGGCATATAAATGTTATGGAATACTGGCCTTACAGATTATATGAATTTCTCCCAGGCATATTGGATCCTTTAATGGAGCAAAAAAGTGTAAACAAAGTTCATTAGTGACCAACAATAGCTGCACAACACAGATGCTTGTTGCAAGGTTGGAGGAACCCTTGAGTGAAAGTGGTGCACATGGCAAGGGAGAATGATGCAATTTTTTCTTGGGTTTCACACATGGAACCCCTTTTAGTTTTGAGCAATCACTTAATTCTTAATTCTGGGGTTGGGGCTAGAAACTTAATTTCTTGAGTCTACAGAAAAGCTGATACCCTTTTGTGCCATGGGGGATAGCCAAGTATTTTGATGGCTTTTAGAAGAAATCAGCATTGCTCTCTTTGACTTCCTCACATTTTCTCTAACAAGGTATTTTGTTTTGCTTTGTTATTTCACCATATGCAAAGTTGGCCTCTGGGGTGCAGACGGGTATTGAGTTTTTGAAGAAAGTACAGATAGAAGTAAGGTGCCATCTGGCTGGTTACAGGAGTTATAGGATAATGATTTAGATTATAATTATAAGATTATTTATGGTTTAAAACTGCAAGAGACTTTAGAGGTCATTTGGCATAACCCTCTCATTTCTGATTAGATTCATAACTGAAACCACCTCTTGGTTAAATCTTCCCTATGGTTACCACTATGGTACATCATTCCATGGCCTCAACTCTGAACCTATATCATGAATGTGACACCTAAATTTAGTTTTCTTTGACTACATCTTTTGTTGTTAAGGTCCTTGGGTTGTGATTTTAAATAAATATCTAAAGAAAGGATGAGAATTTAAAAATATGCTTTTATGTTTAAAAACATCTTTGGGGGAGGATGGAGGTAGTTGGTTACTGGCCCAATATTGCTGATTAGTGGAGAGAGAGATTGTAGAAGTAGAAGTCATGAAGGGAGGAGACCAATGAAATATATACAGCTTAAGATTTAGAGCCGGATTCTTTGCTAGCTAAGAATTGGAAATAAAATAGATATCCATCAATTCCAGAATGGCCAAACAGATTGTGGTACATGAATATAAAGGAGTATTATTGTACCATAAGAAAGAACAAATGCAAAGAACACAGAGAAATATGGGGAGGCTAATATAGACCAATGTAGCATGAAGTATGCAGAAGCAGGAAAACAATATACAAAGTAATTACAATAATGTAAACGAAAAGAACAACAAAGACCAAAAAAAACCCAAACCCTGAATGCGCTATAATTCTGCTAACCAAGCTTGGTGCCAATGAAGAGGTGAGAAATGCATTTCTCTCCCTTCCTTAAGAGATAGGGGACTATGAATCTTCTACATATACTGTCAGATTCATTTGATGAGTTGGTGGATTCTGACTGTTTTTTCCCTCTTTTATTCTGACTGTTTTTTCCCTCTTTTTTTCTTTTATTCTGTGTTTCAAGGGATGGTCAATGGATAGGGGAAGTGGGAAGAATACAATGGGGAAGAGAACAAGCATTTGTTAAGAGGCCAACATGTGCCAGGCACTGCGCTAAGCATTTAACAAATATTATTGATCCTCACAGTGACCCTGTGAGGTCAATAATAGGTGCTATTATTATCCCCACTTTTACAGTTGAGGAAACTGAGGCAGATAGAAGTTAAGTGACTCTACCAGGGTCACATTGCTAGAAAGTGTCTGGGGCTACATTTGAACTCAGATCATCTTGACTGCAGGCCCTGTGCTCTATCCACTGTACCATCTAAATAATTCTAGGCATTGGAAATGAAAGTGATTCAAAAACAGAGGTCAATAAAAATGTTTTTAAGAAGAAAAAACACCTCCCTCCTTTCCTTCAAGAGATTGGAGACTATGGATTTAGGGTACTGCATAAACTCTCAAACACGGTGGATATGCAGGTTGTGTTGGGGTTTTTTTTCCCTTTCTTTTTAAACTTTTGTTACAATCCTAGTAATGGCTCACTGGGTGGAGTTGAGGGAGTGACACATGCAGAAATGTAGATGATGTAATAACAAAGCATATCAATGCAAATAGGATTATAAGGATTTCCATCTGGAAGTGATCTTAGAGATCCTAGTCCAACTGCCTGGAAGTCTTTGAGAATGTAGGATCCCTTGAGAAAAAAAAGCTCATCTACCTTCCAAGGAGAGTTCTCACAAAGTTGTTTCTTGTGGGAAAATAGCTAGTGAAGTCAAGACCTGCCAAGGCTTCGTAACCTTGTTTGTTTCATGGAGCCCTTTGACAGCCTGGTGAAGCCTATGGACCCTTTCTCACAATAATGTATTTAGGTACATAAAAATAAAATACATAGGATTACAAAAAGCCAGTTATACTGAAATACACTTATTAAAATATTTTTTTTAATAATTTCAAAGACTCCAGCTTAAGAATCCCTGGTCAAGGTCAGTATATATTTTTCTCCTTCAGAGAGAAGCTTCAGTGTGCGGTAGGATCTCCTTGTGGCTTCACATGGAGTATATTATTTCCTAGTTCCCGGAGAGTTAAATTTCTCACAATGCCTACATCATGTAGTTAAAGGTAGCATATGCCTATTAGGGATGAGTATGCTATTAATCTACATTATTTTCTCTTGTGGAAATTTCCCCATTGAAAAATTTTTCCCCAAATATTCCAGGTATTCTATCAAGCAGCTATCATCAGTCACTTACTTGAAAGGTCATAAGCAAGAGGGTCTAGAAATTTTGAAGGGAATCATACATTTTCCCTCTGCTGAGACATTTTGGGGTAACTATTGTAAATGACTCCCAGTTTTTACAAGTCTGGCAAAAGCCTGATTTTGCACAGCTTGCAGCACCTTTAGCTTAAGGTGAGTCCTAGATTAGAGATATGTCTTCATAAGCACAAAATTTTATAACAATTGATTAAAATATGTGTAGTACCCTTTATGATGACTGGGTCATTTTAGAAGTCTATTTGGTTTTCTTCTCTTTGGCTTTAAAGAGTTTCTTTTTGATGAAAAGTTCTGAGCTCAGTCACAACTGCTTTGGAAAAAATTCCTAAAACTTCAGCAGAGGTTGGGTTCTCTGTCTCACCTTCCATTAATATCGATCTCTATCTATCTGGCCTCTTTGTGGTTGAGGCAAAATTCAGTTTACTGGAAATATTTGGGTAATAAAACAGCAGATTATATTATAGTGTCTGTGAATAGATAGACATCAGGAGATGAAGTTGGAGGAAGAGCCAATCTTTCCTTGAGATTTCCCTCAGCTTAAATCTTCCTCTTTGTGATACCCATGGAAGTAAGGACTCTTCTCAATATTTCCTTTCTCTCCCACAGTTGGTCCTCCTTTTGCTTTATGCTTGCTCTAGACTCTCAAATGCTCAGAGTCTCTCCATCCCTAATTCTGAGAAAGCTTCTTCCTTTTATACAAAGACATGATCCACACAATGGCTTTGATTGATTCAAGGAGGTGTACAGGCCCAGTTTGTTTCAGTTTTGAAGGTTTGATTCACTCCAATGAGTCAAGACCCCAGAATCAAATGGGGTTGAGTTTGATTCCATTCTTACATATGGCTACTTTTCAAACCTCCACAAATATAGTTCTATACCAATACCTCCTGGCATGTAGCTGACTCTGGGTTCTCCATGCTAATTCTTTGGTACAATCCCTGGCAATCATACCAAGCAGGAAGGGTCATGAGGATGGTCCTAGTGGTCAACTATATCTTCTATTTAAGGACTGTAAAGAATGAGGAAGCTCATGCTGGTCTATCAAAGGAGACCATCAGATTAGTCACTTAGAAACAGCATAATTAGTTATAATTGCCACTGGGGCAAATTTAATTGGCAGGTTAATCTTTCCAGGCTAGTGAACAACCTCAGTGTGAACACTACAAGTCTGGGCTTACTGTATTTTACTGCATAATTGTCACAGATTTTATGCCAATTTTTTTTTGCAAATATAGGATATGACCATTATATGAAGTTTTTAAAAAATGATGCTGGTGTTTATTACTAAGCTGTATTTGGTGCAAGATTAGGATGCATGGAATACTCACGAATATATGTTAAAATTGAATACTGACAATGCATGCTCTCTGAGAATTCTAGGCTCTCAGCTCACAACATGCAAGAGATAAATGCATATTTATATGCCACTGGTGAATATATTGCTGCTCTGTTTACCTTTTAAGCAGCACAATGAACAGAATTATACCATGTGAAGATTACATGATGAATGGTGATAAACCAGTTTTTGGTCCAAAACAACAGGGAGCGATGATTATGTGGCAGTGATGATTACGCAGTGAAATGTGGTAATTTTTTATTGATTGTCTAGACCTAAGAAAATGATGGAGTAAATTTAAAAGTGTGTCCTAAGTACTTTTTTTTCATAGAGCTGGTTATTAAACATTTACTAGCATATCCCTGTATTGACCAGTAAGTAGGCTACTCAGTCTTAGAGAAGTTGCAAACTACAAGAGTCTCTCTTCCAAGGTCACAGAACCACTATAGGCAGTCCATGACCATAAGACTTCTACAATTATTCAGAACACCTGACCATCTGATGTCTCATCTACCTCTCTGTTTAATTTAGAAATTTCTCCAATGATTCTAAGATCTTTCCCTATTTCTCCTCTTAGTAGTTTGTGTATGAATGATTTAGAAAACATGTCAATATAGAGTGTGACCCAGAAAGGTTTTAGTAAAGAAAGAAGTTTTTTAATAGTCTCAATATTGAATATTGAAAAGTCTGCCTGGATTTAAGTGCCTTTCAGCTCTTGTATTTTAATTACCTTAGTGCCTCAGATAACTCTCTATGGCAAGCATTTTATTGAAAATTTGAATCTTGACAAAATATTTTTTGTGAAAGATTTTAATGGGATTTTTGTGGGTTTTTTCCTGGAAAAAAAGGAAATGGAAAGTTTAAACAGAAAATTTATTAGCTAAAAGGAAAGTAATTTCCCTGATTTTGGATTATAAGGGGAGAAAGTTTATTCAAAGAATTAACTTTCTTTGAAATTTTAAGTTTTATATTTCTGTTTATAAGAGGTAATTTATGTCAATGCTAATTCATTAATCCATAACCCAATAAAATTAGGAAAAAATATATATTCCATATTTCAAAATAAATACAGAACCAAGAAAAGGCAGTGGAGTCCAGTGGATAAAAGGTTGGTGTAGGAATTAGGCAGACCCAAGTTTGAGACCTGCCTCTGATTCATGCTAGCTGTGTGACCTTCCACGGGTGAGACACATTGCTGCTCAGTTACTCCAGGAGCAAGAGTGACAGAACTTCAATTCCCTGCTTGCCACTTACTTCCTGTTTGACATTGAGCAAATGGTTTCATCACTGTGGTCCTGAGTTATTTCATTTGTATATAACCAGGGGTTGAACATGGCTGCCTTTCCTGAATCTGGCCAACCACGTGCACTAGCTTTAGCGCTGGGACCCACGTGGCCAGAAGCATCGGACTTCATTATCCCCAAAGCGCCCCAGCGCGCTAAGTCAGGACGAGTGGTTGACTAGAATAAGGAAGGGCAGTTTTATGCATGTCCTGTACAACCCCCAGTTACATTTAAAATGAATTGTTTGGACTAAATGACCTATTAGGTATCTTCCAGATTTAAATATATTATCTTCTAATTTTGCCCTGTAGACCTGCATAGCTTCATTTATTTATATTAATACACACTAGACAGTGCTCCCAACAGGCAATGGTTTTTTCTTGGGTAACTAGCAGGTATTACTCTCTGTCAAGGTTTAGAGGTGGAAAGTAAGAGTGAAAAGAAAAGATGTGTGCTCTTCCAGAGAGGCTCCCATCATAGGAATGAGGGCAGGAAAGATTCCTTCCAAGCCACACCTTTCTACTCCCAGGAGGTGAGGAGTGGGTCTGACCTTCCTTTGGTCAATGCCTCTATCCTGATCCCTTACTTCAGAGCTTGACGCTTCCTTGAGTGGCTTAAACATTAAGCCACTTAAATTCAATTTACTCCATTAGCCAGAAGAAGGCATGATCACGATTCATGTGGTTTACAAAAGTTATTAATAAAATAAAAAATCCCAGCATTCTGGATGGAGGTTTAAACCTCTGACCTGTTTAGTTATGGGTATACTGAGCTAGCCACTGGCATCATCTATTGCACTCTCTCCAACATATGAGATTAACAGGTGTGAGTCACAGACAGGAGTATGCTGGAGCCAGCTAGACCAGCTCTGGAGAGCTAACTATTAAATTTTAGTGTGAAAATTTACACCACAGGAGTATATACGTGCTACAAATCAGGGCTTGATTCTGTTGCTGTTGTTGATAAGTCTAAACTTAAGAGACTGATAGACATAATAAAGTAGATTAAACTTAAACGTGTGTTGGGCATACTTTTTTTTTTTGAAGAGCTTGTTGTCAAACATTTATCAGCACAACCCTGCTTACAAATTGCTTAGAACCAGTCATAATTTATAGGTCACAAAAATCAGAAAATAGAAACAGCTTAAAGAAACAAGAAAAATGATGTACAAAGTACCTGCCAGTGACAGACGCTGAGAAGGGATATAATCTTTACCAAGGAGTGGCCATTGATAGCAAAGTCAGTCCACTCTAGGGACCCTCGTCTGAGTATTTAGTGGAGGCTTGCCACTGGAGCCCAGCCTGCAAGTCTTTGATTCTAGTCTCAGACCTTGCATTGCAAAGTACCCGAAGAGACATTTCCCTCTCTCTCTTTGTCTCTGCTCTGTGTCTGTCTCTCTGTCTTGCTCTCTCTGTCTCTTTGTCTCTCTCTCTGTGTCTGTCCCTGTCTGTAAGTCCATCTCTCTGTCTCTTTCTCTTTCTGTCTCTGTCCATATTTCTGTCTCTCCCTTCCTCCTTCCATCCTTTCCTGCCTCTCTTTCTCTGTCTCTCTCTCTTTCTCTCTGTCTCTGTCACTGTGTCTGTTTCTATCTGTCTCTGTCTGTCTGTCTGTCTGTCTCTCTCTTTTTCCTGTTTCCCTCCCTGTCTCTCTCTCTCTGTCTCTGTCTCTGTCTCTGTCTCTCTCTCTCTCTCTCTCTCTCTCTCTCTCTCTGTCTCTCTCTCTCTCTCCCTCCCTTTCTGTCTTTCTGTTTCCCTCTCTGTCTGTCTCTCTGTGTCTCTGTCTCTGTCTCTCTCTGCCTCTCTCTCTTTCTCTCTGTCTCTCTGTTTCTGTCTCTCTCTTTGTCTCTGTCTCTGTCTCTTTCTGTCCGTCTTTCTCTGTGTCCCTCTCTGTCTCTGACTCTCTGTATGTCTCTCTGTGTCTCTGTGTGTCAGTCTCTGTCTCTGTCTCTCTCTACCTCTGTCTCTCTGCTTCTCTGTCTCTGTCTGTCTCTCTGTGTCTCTGTGTCTCTGTCTCTCTATTTCTCTCTCTTTCTCTCTCTCTCTCCCTCCCATTATTCTGTAATTGCCTGCCTTACTTATTCTAAACCCAGACTCCTGTCTGTGGAATATGCTTCAGGCACCTCTGCAAACTGCAACTCTGGCTCTTGCACCTGCCTGAGGAAGCTCACTGTCTTCTCTGGAGTCATGGTGCCCAATCTCATGTCACAATGCTATCCATAGATTGTATTCTTACTGGTAGAACTTCAACTCCCATCACACATTTCTCGTGGTTGGTCCCTGAGGTACTCAAGTTATGTTTGTAACTTCTGGGCTGCCTCCTGTAGCTCTTGTCATAGCTCCTGCCAGTCGATCCCAGCTCTCAGAAGGAGAAGGCTGTTTCCTAAAGAATAAGCTACCTGACCACATCACACTTATCAGATTGTCTAACATGACAAAACAGGAAAATGACAAATGTTGGAGAAAATGTGGGAGAATTGGAATGCTAATGCATTGTTGGTGGAGTTGTGAACTGATCCAACCATTCTGGAGAACAATTTAGAACTATGCCTAAAGGGCTATAAAATTGTGCATACCTTTGACCCAGCAAGACCACTTCTAGGGCTGTATTCCAAAGAGATAATACAAATGGGAAAAGGACCTACCTGTACAAAAATATTCATAGCAGCTCTTTTTGTGGTGACAAAGAATTGGAATTTGAGGGGATGCCAATCAATGGGGAATGGCTGAACAAGTTGTGGTGTATGAATATCAGATTGCATGCCATCTTGGGGAGGGGGGAGGGAAGGGAAGGGAAAAATGTAAGACTCAAAATCTTATGGAAGTGAATGTTGAAAACTAAAACTAAATTAATTAATTGTATATATATATATATATATATATATATATATATATATTTTATAAAAGAATAAGCTACCTGTTGTAGGTTCCATCTCAGTGGGTCATGGCAAGAGATGCTGGCTCTCTTTCCTCATGATAAGTCCACAAAAAGGCACTGTATCATGCTACAGTGGAAAGAGGACAAGCTCTGGAGTCAGAAGTCCTGGATTCAAGTCCTGTTTCTAACACTTACTGTGTGACCTTGGACAAGTCACTTAACCTCCAGGAATCCCATATAGAAAATGAGGAGATCAGACTATGACTCTAAGGGCCCTTCTAGTTCTAAAACAATGATTTTGTCATCTTACGATCATGGTTCTTCCATTCCAGAACCTTCGTTCGCTTGACACTTCCCCCCACCTCCAATCCCACCCTCACTTCTGACCTTACGTAAAGGTTCACCCCAGAGTCAGGACCAAATTTGAATCATCTCATTTCTAAACTAGTCAAGCTGTGGACACCGCGTTGAAACAAGGTGACTTTGTGGGATATTCCTTGCTGATGTGTGCATTTCCCTTAGGTTTAGAAGCTTGAAAAAAAATCCTAGTTTTCCTAAAAATTCCCTAGAACCTCACGAATCTTTTTCAGGCTAACTAGGTGGGGCTGAATTTCCAGGGCAGAGAAATAAAAGGAGAAAGACAAAAAGTATCCCCAGTATGATTGTGGCTGGCAGGAAAGGGAGAAAAAGCCAATCCCCGATCCCCGATCCATATATAGCATAAAACATGAATGATTCTCATTTTGCTTAACTAACTTGGCATCACTTCTTGTAAGTCTTTCCATATTTCCTTCTATATTTTTATGGTGCTATAATATTCCATTGTATTAAAATACCATAATTTATTTAGCCATTGTGAATGGCTAATTTTTTCAATTTCTTTGATTGTAAAAAATGTTTCTCCTCCCCATAATGGAAACAAATATATAATTCTTTTTTCTTCTCTTTTTTATGATTTAAAAAAATATCTATATCACCGATCTAGTTAGAGGGTATTGTAGGGTATGGTATGAGGCAGGAATCTAAAACCATTTTTCACCATGCAGTCATCCAATTTTCTAAACAGTTTTTATTGAATAAAACGATTCCATCCCCTGGTGCTTTTTAGGCATTGGTTTATCAAGCACTAACCTATTGTATATCTAAATATAGATATGTATATATGATACAGAATATAGAGCATTTATTATACACACATATAACACAATAAATATCATGTTTATTATGTAATTTTTTATATGCTGGGCTCTATTTTGGGGATTTCTCTCTGATTCCACTGATTTTCTATTTTCCCACTACTAGGTCATTTTTATAATTAGGGTTTTTTAAGCCACTTTAAAATTGAATGGGGGGTGTCTTCCTTAACTTTTTCCTAGGTCTTCTTGATATTCCAGCTTTTCCATATGAATTTGATTATTACTTATCTCTATTGACATGAAGTAGCCTTGTGGTATTTTGAGGTTTTAGATAGGAGAATCGATTTGTTTGGTGCCAGACTTTGTTCCTGGGGGCAGTACCATGAGAAGCTGACAGGTTTGAACCTAGTCCAGACTGTTTGTTGAGGATTTGAGGCTTAATCCTTGTTAGAGAACCAGCTGCGCTTAACGTGAGGAGTCTGTTACTCTCTACCATAAGCTACTAGAGACCTGCCTCAAATAAACATCGAACTCATTCTTTTTACCTGGGATCTTTCAGTCCCTCTTATCAAATCACCTGTCTCTAAGTTGGCTAAGTCACTGTTCAAAGGCCCCAGTTTATTTATAGATCTCTGAAGCCTTGGTTTTTGTTGTTCACTTGTTTCAGTGGTGTCCAACTCTTTGCAATCCTATTTGGGGGGTTTTGAAAAAAATATTGAAGTGGTTTGCCATTTCCTTCTCTAGCTCATTTTACAGATGAGGAAACTGAGGCAAATAGAGTTAAATGACTTGCCCAAGGTCACATAGCTAGTAACCGTCTTGAGTTTGGATTTGAACTCAGCACTCTATCCACTGCATTACCTAGCTGCCTGAAGCCTTGGTTACCATCTCTTTAAATAATCTCTGATCCATTTAGAGGTTCTATGAAGAAGGCTGGGGAAAAGGTCATGAAAGAGACTAGTTCTTTTAATGAATCCTTTGATTTCATCAGCATAAAGAACTTCAAGTGAGGAAATTCCTTCTGCCAGTGTAGACTAGAAACTGTTGAGTGATTTATAGTTCCAGAGCCTTGAGCACTGAGGAATTGAGTAACTTGCCTTTGGTTACACAGCCAATATGTGTCAGAGGCAAGACTTGAACCCAGGTCTTCTCAGCTTTCAAATTAATGGCAATAAATTTCAGTCCTTCAAAATTCTTAGTAACATTTTCTGGTGGTATCATTTTTTTCCTTATGAATCACCAGAAATGGGGATTATTTGGTTTGAAAAGTCAGGAGTAATTGTGATCACAAAAAAAAAAAGATTGAAGAAGTCTCTGCATGAACAAAATCAATACAGTCAGAATTAGTAGAGAGTGGGGCAGGAGGTGGCGCAGTGAATAGAGCACCGACCCTGGATTCAGGAGGACGTGAGTTCAAATCCAGCCTCAGACACTTGCCAGCTGTCTGACACCTTGAGCAACTCACTTAAACCTGTTTGCCTCAGTTTCCTTATCTGTAAAATGAGCTAGAGAAGAAAATGACAAACCACTCTAGTATTTTTGCCAAGAAAACACCAAACAAGGTCACAAAGAGTCATACACGACTGAAACACAACTAAACAAGAAAACTGGGCATACCCTTTGACCCAGCAATACCATCACTAGACCTATACCTAAAGAAATCAAAGACAGAGGGAAAGGCCCTATATATACCAAAATATTTATAAAAGCACTTTTTATTGTAACAAAGAACTGGAAATAAAGTATGTGTCCAGCATTTGGGGAATGGCTGAACAAATTATGGTATATGAATGTGATGGAATATTATTACATCCTGAAAAAACATTGAAACCCAGGAGAGCTTATATGAATTAACTCGGAGTGAAGTGAACAGAGCCAAGAGAACAATTTATATGACTACAGTGTTGTAAAGGAAAACAACTGTGAAAGACTTAAGAATTCTGTCCAACACAATGAATGAGGAACCATGAGGAGCAGCAAATAGGCACTAGGTTTAGAGGCAGGAATTCAAATCCTGTCTCGGACACTGACACTACCTGTGTAACCCTGGGCAAGGCCCTCTTGGAGGCACAGTTTTCTTATATGTAAAATGAGGGGATTGAATTCAGGAGCCTCTACAGTCCCCTCTAACTCTGACTTCAAGAGACAGATCATGCATGCATCCCACTCTTGCAGTGAGGTGTTCAACTAGAGGTGAAAAATGAGACACACATTTTCTGACGCAAATAATATCCAAAATAAACTTCATTATCCCCCAGGCCCCCTGGCCATCTTTCCTCTTAACTTCCTTATTTCTGTAGAAGACAACTTAGCAGTGGCCACACTACTCATTTTCCTTCATTCCACCTTCCATATCCAATCAGTTGCTGATTTGATCTTCTCAACATCTCTTACATTTTCCTCTCTGCTTTTTCATTGTTTTTGTTGTTCTTCAGTCATTTCAGTCCTGTCCAACTCGTCATGACCCCATTTGGGGCTTTGTTGGCAAAGATACTGGAGCAGTTTGCCATTTCCTTTTCCAGTTCATTTTACAGATGAGGAAACTGAGGCAAACGGGGTTAAGTGACTTGCCCAAGGTCACCCAGCTAGTAAGTGTCTGAGATCAGATTTGAACTTAGAAGGATACTTCTTCCTGATTCCCAGCCCAGGGCTCTATCCACTGCTGTCACCTAGCTGCCTTCCTCTCTGTTTAACTTACACTTAGTCATCTCTTACCTAGACTGCTATAAGAGTCTCCTAATTGCCGTCTCCAAGTTATCTTCCACATAGCTACCAAATTGCTATTACTGTTATTCTGGCCTGGCCCAAGAAGCTTCAATGGATCTCCATTTCCTCTAGGATAAAATATGAACTCCTGTTTGGAACTTAAAATCCTTCACAGTCTGGCTCCAATCTATCTTCCAAGGATGATTAGATACTATCCCTGTACTCTTTCTTTTTTGTTGTTGTTGTTGTTTTTTTTTCTATCTCCTACAAAATTTTTATTAGAATAATCTAAACATATATCAAAAATACATATAAGGCATCCTTGACCTTGGCTAAGGTTTGTCAAAGGAACAGGAAGTACTTTGCACATGATATTAGATCGTACATCACATCTTTAGCATTACACAATTGACTGAGAAGTACAGAGAATGCAATGTTGATTCCCTTGTGTTTATTGTTGATTGATTGATTAATTTTATTAAAGGGGCCATCCCTTGACTTACTTCTTAAAGAGGCCTATTCATTGAATGGGGATTGCCTCACTCAAAGTGGGAACTTCAAAAGACAATAGGCTAAAAAAGCCAAGGTCTCCCACAGCTTCCTGGCCATCTCCAGTCTTCCTGATTGATATCTGGCCACTGGACCCAGATGGCTCTGGAAGAGAAAGTGAGGCTGGTGACTTTGCACAGCCCTCCCTCACTCAAATCAAATTCAATTACAAATCATGTCATTATTACCCTGATGTCATGGTTCTCTTCAGGAATGAAGGACAAACCACAACCTGTTGACTACTTAAAAAGGGCATTTGATTAAGTGGAGCCAAATTACATCTTAATGGCTTTCCTTCAATGAGGTATCTTCCATATATGTATTAAAATCATACAAAATCACTTGAAAGACACAACAGCCAAGGCTTTGTATGAGGACTCTCTGAGTATTAATAATAAGGATGACATAAAACAGGAAGACATATGTTCCCCAAAGAATGGGAGCTAGATGAAGATAGATGTTTGCTATTGTCATGAATGTCTAACACAAGGGTCCAAATGGAAGAAGGATTTCCTATGGATGAAGAGGTTATCCAGGTCTTTCTGTTTCTTTTATTTTTTCCTCTTTTTTCTCTCTTTTATTTTTTTTAATTATTATTTATTTATTTAATATTTTTAGTTTTCAGCATTGATTCCACAAGAGTTTGAAATTACAAATTTTCTCCCCATTTCTACCCCCCACTCCAAGATGGCATATATTCTGATTGCCCCATTCCCCAGTCAATCCTCCCTTCTGTCACCCCACTCCCCCCCATCCCCTTTTCCCTTACTTTCTTGTAGGGCAAAATAGATTTCTATGCCCCGTTGCCTATATATCTTATTTCCTAGTTGCATGCAAAAACTTTTTTTGATCATCTGCTTTTAAAACTTTGAGTTCCAAATTCTCTCCCCTCTTCCCTCACTACCCACCCTCCCTAAGAAGGCAAGCAATTCAACACAGGCCACATGTGTATCATTATGCAAAACCCTTCCACAATCCTCATGTTGTGAAAGACTAACTATATTTTGCTCCTTCCTATCGTAGCCCCGTTTTTTCCTCCCTTGACTCTGTACCTTTTCAAAAGTGTTTCCTTTTGATTACCTCCTCTCCCTATCAGCCCTCCCTTCTATCTTCCCCCTTTTTTATCTCCTTCCTCCTTCTTTCCTATGGGATGAGATACCCAATTGAGTGTGTATGTTATTCCCTCCTCAGGTCAAATCCAATGAGAGCAAGATTCACTCATTCCCCCTCACCTGCCCCCTCTTCCCTTCCAATGTACTGCTTTTTCTTGTCACTTTTATGCAAGATAATTTACCCCATTCTATCTCTCCCTTTCTCCCTCTCTCAATATATTCTTCTCTCATCCCTTAATTTGATTTTATTTCTTTTAGATATCATCCCTTCATATTCAACTCACCCTGTGCCCTCTGTCTATATATATATATATATGTATGTATGTATGTATGTATGTATGTATGTATGTATGTATATTCCCTTCAGCTACCCTAATATTGAGGTCTCATGAATTATACACATCATCTTTCCATGTAGGAATGTAAACAAAACAGTCCAACTTTAGTAAGTCCCTTGTGATTTCTCTTTCTTGTTTACCTTTTCATGCTTCTCTTGATTCTTGTATTTGAAAGTCAAATTTTCTATTCAGCTTTGGTCTTTTCACTGAGAAAGCTTGAAAGGCCTCTATTTTATTGAAAATCCATGTTTTGCCTTGGAGCATTATACTCAGTTTTTCTGGGTAGGTGATTCTTGGTTTTAATCCTAGCTCCATTGACCTCTGGAATTCGTATTCCAAGCCCTTTGGTCCCTTAATGCGGAAGCTGCCAGATCTTGGATTATTCTGATTATGTTTCCCCAATACTCAAATTGTTTCTTTCTGGCTGCTTGCAGTATTTTCTCCTTGATCTGGGAGCTCTGGAATTTGGCAACAATATTCCTAGGAGATTTCTTTTTGGGATTTTTTTCAGGAGGTGATTGGTGGATTCTTTCAATTTCTATTTTATCCTCTGGCTCTAGAATATCAGGGCAGTTCTCCTTGATAATTTCTTCAAAGATGATATCTAGGCTCTTTTTTTGATCATGGCTTTCAGGTAGTCAAATAATTTTTAAATTATCTCTCCTGGATCTATTCTCCAGGTTTTTTCCAATGAGATATTTCACATTGTCTCACTTTTTTCATTCCTTTGGTTCCATTTTATAATATCTTGATTTCTCATAAAGTCACTAGCCTCCACTTGCTCCAACCTAATTTTTAAGGTAGTATTTTCTTCAGTGGTCTTTTGGACCTCCTTTTCCATTTGGCTAATTCTGCCTTTCAAGGCATTCTTCTCCTCATTGGCTTTTTGGAGTTCTTTTGCCATTTGAGTTAGTCTATTTTTTAAGGTGTTGTTTTCTTCAGTATATTTTTCAGTATTTTTTGGGTCTCCTTTAGCAAGTCATTGACTTGTTTTTCATGGTTTTCTCACATCATTTTCATTTCTCTTCCCAATTTTTCCTGTACTTCTCTAATGTGCTTTTCCAAATCCTTTTTGAGTTCTTCCATGGCCTGAGACCAGTTCATGTTTTTTTTGGAGGCTTTTGTTGTAGGCTCTTTGACTTTGTTAACTTCTTCTGGCTGTATGTTTTGGTCTTCTTTGTCACCAAAGAAAGATTCCATTGTCTGAGTCTGAATCTGAGTCCGTTTTCTCTGCCTGGCCATGTTCCCAGACAACTACTTGACCCTTGAGTTTTTTGTCAGGGTATGACTGCTTGTAGAGTACAGAGTACTTTGTCCCAAGCTTAAGGGGCTGCGCTGTTGTTTTTGGAGCTATTTCTACACAGCCACCTCTGCCACACCAGCACTCCTCCTCCCCCAAGAACCACCAACCAGGACTGCGACTCAGATGTAAGCAGGATCTGCTCTCCAGCTCTGATCTGCCACTTAATTCCTCCCACCAGGTGGGCCTGGGGCCAGAAGCAACTGCAGCTGTAGCTCTGTAAACAGCCTCAGAGCTGCACCACCTCTGCCTCCCCTGGGGCAGTAGCCAACTGTGAGCTCCTTTCACTCTGTTCCCCACAGTTTTTCCTATTAACCTTCTCTGTTGTCTTTGGTGTTTGTGGGTTGAGAAGTCTGGTAACTGCCACAGCTCACTGGTCTGGTTGATCTGGGCATGGCCCATGCTGCTCTGCTCTGCTCCCCTCCCAGGACAGCGTGATAGACCTTACCCAGTGACCATCCAGGCTGTCCTGGGCTGGAGCCCTGCTTCCCTCTGCTATTTCGTGGGTTCTGCAGTTCTAGAATTTGTTCAAAGTCATTTTTATAGGTGTTTGGAGGGTCCTGGGGGAGGGCTTTAGGCAGGTCCCTGCTTTCCAGCTGCCATCTTGGCTTCGCCCCCTATCCCCATACTCTCATCCTAAACTCCAGCTTACCTGCCACTTCCTGTATGTGATATTCTGTCTTGCACCACTGTGCTTTTGTCCACGCTAGAATGTTCTTTCCTCACCTCTGCCTCTTGATAACCCTGGCTCCCTTGTAAGCTCAGCTCAAGAGCTATGTCCTTTGGGAGGTCTTTCCTGATTCCCGTAGTTGTTGGCAGCCACCCACCAAAACACTATGTCATCTTTGTGTGTCGTGTATTCTTCCCCTCAGAATATGAGGTCATTGAGGGCAGGGAAAACATCACTTTTCTATTTGTCTCCCAGCTGCTTTGCACAGCTCTTTGAACAAAGTAGGGGCTTAACCAATGTTCATTCATAGGATAATAGTTTAAAACCAGAAGTGAGGCCTTGGAGGCCATTAAGTCCAACATCTTCATTTTAAAGATAGGAAATTGAGTTCCAAAGGTTAACTTGTAACTTGCCCAGGCTAGAATTTGTTCAGATCTTTCTCACTTCAAGAGTAATTCTCCACCCACTAAACTATGCATTTGCGTGAGCCCTCTCATAGAATGTAAGCACCTGTAGGACCAGCACGTTTCATTTTTGCCTTGTATCCCCATGTAGGTGGGCAGCTAAGTGGTACAATAGAGACAGCACTGGGCCTGGAGTCAGGAAGACTCATCTTCCTGAATGTCAATCCTGCCTCAGATACTCTCTAGCTGTGTGACCCTGAGTAGGTCACTTAACCCTGTTTGCCTCAGTTTCTTCATGTACAAAGTGATCTGGAGAAGGAAACGGCAAACCGCTCCAGAATCTTTGCCAAAACAAACCAAAAAACCCAAATGGGGTCACAAAGAGTCAGACATGGCTGAAATGACTGAACAACAATCCCAGTACCTCATCCAGTAGATATTTAAAGAGTTTGGGTTTTCTTTAAATTGAATTGCCTTTTCACTCCCACCCCATCCTTCAGGTCAGAAGCTATCCCTTAGCTCCTGCCTTCGTTATCCCCCAGACTTCCCATCTAGGCAATCCCTGTCTTCTCTTCCCCTAGCACTGGGAAAATTCATTCCAGGACTAGAGTCCAGCATGTCCTCCTTGAATTCTGGAAGGAGAGGGAAGATCCTCACAATTCACATTTATTTTACCTTGTACCAAGACCTGTAAGGAGGGGGGAATGGGTATTATTTATCATGTGCTCTAGGAAACCGAAGGCCAGAGTCCATCTTGTTGATTATATCATCCCTCTGAGAGTCAGAAATTATCCTAAGGGTGGAATGGTAA
Organism: Trichosurus vulpecula; assembly: GCF_011100635.1. Taxonomy (NCBI): domain Eukaryota; kingdom Metazoa; phylum Chordata; class Mammalia; order Diprotodontia; family Phalangeridae; genus Trichosurus; species Trichosurus vulpecula. The sequence goes on along the minus strand of NC_050575.1, from coordinate 25,376,858 downwards.
GTCACTACTTTGTAATTTACTAAAACAAAACTAATACCCAAAGAAATGTGTCTTCCACAGTTTTTATGGCAACTTCACCATTAAACTGTCTGTGATTGCAATTCATAACAATGAATAAATAGAAGAGAAGAGTACATCTTTTGCCATGCAGAAAAATTTACTCTTCTTAGCACTAACGATGCTTTTTTTTCCCGACAGCCAAAAAACTGGACACCATTTCAAGAGAAACCATGACTCACCTGGGAGAGTGAGGGAGAACAACCAGGTGAGGGAGAGCCAGGGCTGTATTTTCAGTTCTATAATTTTATGATTCCATGGGAGTCGGGACTCTTCCCCGAGTGGACCAATACATTCCCACTCTCTCAGCCTCTGCTTTGGAGCTATGTATTGAGAAAGACACTATGGGGGGGCCTCCGGCTTGCTACCATTGGTACAGAGCAGCCACACAGAGACTGGTTTCAGCCTGTCATTCTCAAATTATATCTCTCATTCTCATCACAGGTCAGTCTTTCTTTGCCCATCAGAGTTGTTCCCAATAAACTAAAACATGAAATTGATTTGAATGATTTTCATGATTGTGTAGATAATAATGTAGAATCAAAGAATATCCCAAGCCCTGCCAGCAACTATTGTCTTCAGTAGTGCTGAAGTTGAAAGAGGTTTTGGTTTAATTATATATATATAATATATAATTTATATATATATATATAATTATATATATAATATATAATTTATATATAATATAATTTGTAGAAGGGTGAAAAACAGTTTAATGGTAGATTATATGTCAGGTTCAATGACAATAAATGTACTGAGAAAAGAGTTAGCAGGTTGGGATGCAACTGTATTCATCAAATCAGGATTGAATTACAACCTTGGGCTGGCCATAGATCCAAAGGCTTGGCAAAAAATCAATGAAAGCATTCTGTGAGGATCAATTAGTTACATGGCATTTACAATACAGAGTATTGCATACATTATTATTATTATTATTATTATTTATAAATTATGTGCAACACACCCTTTATGTCACTAAAATTAATAATAAACTTATGCATGTATTTATGCATACATTTGACCACCACCACTCCCAGAAAGCTGGTTGTTAAACATTTACCAGCACACCACTGCACAAAAGGAATTCATTAATTATAGGTTTCTGGTGGTAAAACTTTTACATCAAACAAGTATTAGCTCCCTGAGTTATTGTTGGAATACATTCATATTTTCATTATTGGTTTGCCTTAAGATTAAAGTATAACATATGTTTATGCCAATGTAAGATGTATATTTGCAAATGTGATGTCTAAACATATAGACAAGAGGCTTGAGGAGAAGTGTTGCTAGATGTGTTTGGAATATTGTTCACCACCTGCCAAAGGAAACGACTGTTCTTACCTTGAAGAGAGCAGGAGAAGGGCCACAAGTTTAAGCATTCTTTCATCCAGTCCTTGAGAGGAGTACTAGATCAGAATGATACATAAATATTGGTCCTTGAAGGATACGATTAGCTCAAATTAAAAGCTGCTACCTAGCCTTTATCCCTTAAACAAAGGAAGATAGCCCTTAGCTTAGAGGCAGGCAGGCAGGAAGGATTCTCTCCTTTCTAAAGCTCTTGTACCAGTCCCCTTGTCACACAGGCCCATAGCATCATGTCAGTATTCTCTCCTTCGATCAGAAGAGTCTCATACAAAATACCCCAGGCCTGGCTGGAAGCTCAAGTTACACTCTGATCACTGACTTAGAGCTGGAAGAGACTTTAGAAGCCATTGAATCCAACCCCCCACCATTTTATTTTTAAAATTTCATTATTGCTATATTATTTACCAATGGGCAAGTATTATTAAACATCCTCTTTTAAAATAAGAAAGAAAAGGAAAAACCTGGGAAACAGTTCATAGCTACACAGGGCAAAATTAAATTAAAATATCAAAGACAGAGGATTGAAAATGAAGCCATTAAATATATTGGGAGCCTAGGATCATTGAAACATAAATTTAGAGCAAGAAGGTATCTTAGAGCTCTTCTGCCTCATTTTACAGGTGATGAATTTGAGGCTCAGAAAAATTGAATTACTTGCCCAAGATAACCACCCAGCAAGGGAAAGAGATGGGATCCGAACCCATCTGAACTTCAACTCTCAATCTACTACTTTTTCATTATATGTACTCTGGCTCCCTTAAAGTAAGGAGAGTCCAACATCCCTGTTAGATACATATTATATATGTACATGTTTATATGTAACTATATAAGTCATTAAAGATTTGAACTGCACTAAGACTTTTGGGACACCGTGTATATATGTAAGGTAGATAAGCAGATAGATACATAGATACAAAGATAGATACATAGATCAATATGAATTGAACAAAATGGAATTAACACATGCTAATTTTCTTCTTTTTACAATAAGTAATCAATTGGAAATGTAGTAGGTTTTAGTTACTAAGAATTGGCTGAGGAACTAGATCTGCCACCCTCTCATTTAGCAGAGGAGGAAACTGAGTCCTAGAGACTTGTCCAAGGTCACACAGGCAATAAGTGGTAGCACTAGGGCTCAAACCCCATCACTCTGACTCTAAACCCTGAGCCTTTTCTGCTGTATCCCACTGCCCAAGGCACATTTATCTTCATTTCAAATTGTAGATTGGGAATGCCAAAACATCCTTTGGCGTTTCAGCTTTACAAAAACTGGGGAAACGTTTTCTTTTTGAAGTCTTTCTGATGTCTTACATTTTTGCACATTGTGATCTTTTCCCCATATTCCTCCTCCCCATTTAACCTTCCCTTCTGAAAAATAAAAATAGTCAAAACCAAATGACACAGATCCCATTTGACAGCATTTGCAACATTCCACACTTATAGTCCATCACCTCTCTACAGAAGGGAGGGAGACATAGTTCATTGTCTGTTCCCAGGGACTGAAATTAGTTATTACAATCCATTCAAGTCTGGCTACCTTTCAGTCAAGTCAATTAGCAAATTCTAGTAGGCTAAGTACCTACTCTGCGCCAGACACTTTGCTAAATGCTAAGGATGCAAACAAAGGTAAAAGTCCTTGCTCTCAAGAAGTTCACAGTCTAATGGGGGAGACAAAATGTAAACAACTGTGTGCATACACATACGTACACGTATGCACACAAACACACATGTATATACACATATATACATAAGACACGTATGTGCAGGATAAATTGGGGCTAGACTGAGAGGGAAGGCCTTAAGATTAAGGAGGATCAGGAAAGACTTCATGAAGTAGACAGGAATTTAGCAGAGACTTGAAGAAAGGCAGGGAAGGCAGGAGGCAGAGATGAAGGTGGTGAAGCATCGTTGAAGCTAGTGAAAAAGCTGGGAGTCAGGAGACAAAGTGTTCCAGGAAGAGTAAGAAGGCCAGCAGTGCCACTGGATTGAAGAGTAAGGATGGGGTGGGGAGGGAGGGGCCAGGTTATGAAGGAAGGGCTTTAAAAGCCACCCAAAGCATTTTATATTTGATCCTGAAGGTTTAGTTCACATTTTACAGTATTGTAGTTATTGTGGAAACTTATTTTCCATTGGATCCCTTTCCCCTTTCCATCTCCAGCTTGATAACCGATAATAACATTGCTGCTACCCCAGGACCCCTTCCTTCCTTGCCTAACTCCGTGAAAAAGTCTAAGCTGTTTTATTCTAGATTGCTAATGACCTTATTTGCAGTGGCTCAGTTCCCAGGGCATCTCTGAGATGAAATCCCCTCCCCTTCACAGACCTAGTATCCACTGGACCACTCAGAGGTGACTCCCACCCACCCTTCTGCTCTTTTTCCTTACTTCTCCCCTCAGCCCTCACAAGGCAGGAATATGTGAGAAGGTCACCTTCCTTAGAGCTAGTCGCAGCTTCATCAGAGAGCAAAATAAATCCAAACTAGCCTCTTTAGGAAATACATAAATATATATAGGCCAGGACAGATTTCAGACAAGCCAGTTATTTCAGAAAATTCATAAAATCAAAATGTTCCTTAGAGATTTAGACCTTGCAAATCCAAGCCTGGGGAGACAGGTTCATGGCTCATTATTAAACTGCTGAGAAAAGACATTAGCCAAGCAGAGTATTAGACATAAATCAGGCAAATGAGGCTGCAGCCACATTAGGAAGGAGAATGACTTAGCAGCAGCACCTATATGGAGAGTGTGCTTCTGTGGGCCCACAGTAAAGTAGTGGGCTTCCTGGACCTCACCCACCCCTCCTCCAGGAACTGGGAAGAATGGGAGTGAGGAATACTAAAATAGAAGGAGGTTCTACACCCACTTGGCACAGCCTAAAAGGACTGGCTTTAAATTTATGACTTTAGTGCTAAGGAGGAATAATCTCATGGTTTACCCAAAAACTAGGCAAGGAAACACATTGAGGGATGGGTCTGTAGCCCCAAGGGCACTTCTCAAGTTGGCTCCCATAAAGCTGCCCCACTAGGTTCACATCATGCCTACAACGTGTGTCAGGACCCATTCAAAAACACTGCTCACATGACCCCCACCTATGCATTTTTACTATAAGCCAATCAAGAGGATATCTTAGTTCAGAATAAAAGACATTAAACAAATAACTTGGAAAAATAACTAACTGGAAGCACTCTCCATCCACTCCCACTGGAGAGGTTCACACAGCCCCCAGGGAAGGAGGGAGGGAGGGAGGGAGCACACATCAGGTACCCAAGGCAAACATACATGGCCAGGGAAACTCCAGCCACAGGCTCTGCCCTTACTCCTCTGAGTGGGGCACTGATGTCCTCAGTTTAGGTCATCAAATAATCGGCTGACGGCTGACCTTAGTCATCTGCCCTGTTCTTTCCACCTTGTAGGGCTCTGCTGAAATCTCTGCTTCTGCTCTCTGGCGCCATCTGTTGGTCTTTAGCAGTTCTGAAGGCCCCTGCTGCTTTTTGTAACCTTCACCTGATTAATCTTCAGTCAGGCAGGCAGGCAGGCAGGCAATAAGCATTTATTAAGCGCCTACTGTGTACTAGGCATGGTGCCAGGCACTGAAAGACAAAAGACAGTCTCTTCTCTCAAAGACTTCACAGGCTAATGGTCGAGACAACATGCAAACAACTATGTTATTATAAATTATATACAAGTTATATACAGGATGAGTTGGAAAGAATCAACAGCAGGAAGGCCCCAGATTTGAGAGGGGTTGATAGAGGATTCCTGTAGAAGGTGGGATTTCATCTGGGACTTGAAGGAAACCAGGGAAGCCAGAAAAGGGAGAGCATTCTAGGAAAGAGAGACTGAAGTCAGTGCGGTTGGAAAAAACAGGTATCAAGATAAAGTCCAATCAAAACTCCGACTAAAATCTCCAGGAATGTTCTGAAAACCTGGCTGCCTAAGGAGAGGCAAACCAGCCCAAGTCAGAAATGAAGCAGGTCGAAGCGTCAGTGCAAAGCAACAGCAAGATCGGGCCTGTGAGTGGTCCCTGCACTTTCACTGTAGGCAAGATAGGGAGACCCAGTCCAAAAAAAAAAAAAAGGCAAAGTTTACCTCATTAGGAAACAATGGGGGAAAAAAGAAACACTGAGGCCTAATGGGGTAAGACCTACGACTGAGACATGAGTTTGGGAAATATAATTTATTCAAAAGAAAGAAAAAAGATAATGGGTTGGGAGTGGGGCAGGTAATATTTTATATTATGAATGCACCCTCATATAGGGAAACCTAGGAAATAGGTGGGAGAAACTGAGTAGAGAACATGTGGGAGAAGATTAACAGGTAGAAATGAAAATGAAATTGCCCATCAGTGTTTCCTACAGGCCACCCGGACAAAAGGAGGAAGTAGTTTGGGAAACAGATTAGAAACCTGGCATGGAGATGTGGTATAGTAATGAAGGGGGATTTCAATTATCCAGACATCTGTGGGAGCATTCTTGTCATCAAAAATGGAACAGCAAATCCAGTCTTGGCATGCGTTAATAATGTCATCCTTCATAAGAGGAAAGAACCAATGAGGGAGCAGTTCTTCCAACAAACATGGAAGTACTGGTCTATGATGTAGAAATGATGGAAGTCCTCAAGGTTAGAGGAGGAGATGTGGCCATTCTATCTTAGACTCTGATAGAGAGCAGAGAGGAGAAAAAGAAGAGAAGAGAAGGAGAAGAAAGCCAGGTATGTGCATCCTTGATTTGGAGGAGGAAGGCAGCCACAAAATGACCTGGAAGCAGGATGTGGGCACACTGGGTAGAGGGGATAGGGAATTTTGCATGCTCATATACAGTAGGTATATGAGCCTTTATTTTATTTTCCTTGAGAAGGGGAAGGCAGGGCAATTGGGGTTAAGTGTCAAGTGTCTGAGGTCAGATTTGAACTCAGGTACTCCTGACTCCAGGGCCGGTGCTCTACTCACTATGCCACCTAGCTGCCCCCTCCTTTATTTTATAACTATCCTCAAAAGCCAACTGTCAGGAGGCCAAAGGATTCAGCAAAATTATAGCTGGGACCCCATGGCCTAATATGCTGTAGGGAAAATGGGTCCAGGAGATGTGGGAAGCTTCCTAGAATGAAATACCAAAGTCACAAATAGAAATAATTTTACTGAAGAGGAAAGGAGGGAGTTTTCTAAAGTAACAGGTGTGGAAAAGAGATGAAAGCAAGGGTGTGATTGTAGAAGGAATGCTACGTAATTATAACAACCGTGGCTGGCCCCAAAGAATGGTTCAAAAATATTCCTCCTTGCCATCATTTCAGTTAGGGAACTATGGGTGTGGAATATTGCACGTGTTGTCAGTTTCAGTTGATGTTTTGGTTGGCTTTACAGAATTCTCACTTTCTTTTAAAATCTTTGTTATGGGTGATTTCAGGCTGGTTTGGCAAGAAGTAGGGAAATACACTCAGAAATGATGGTGATGTAAAAACAGAAGTTATTAAAGTATTTTTTTAAAAGCTATTGATCGATGAGAGAAAAAAAATAGTATAAGGTGTACTCAAAATAAGCCAAGGTTCATGAGGAATACCAGGACAACAAAATGAGAGATGCTTTTCCCTTTGGGGGGAGAAGAAGATGATCAAAGAAGCGTTAAGACCAATGCTTGGAGTCAGTGGGCCAATAAAAAATAACAACAGAGAGAAGGCAAAACTAATCAACTCCTGCTTTGTTTCTCTTTTGTTTGCCTTAAGAGGATGATCTTGAGATTAGACAGGGCAAAATAAAAAAGGGCTAAGGGGGAGCTGAAAAAAATCTCCAATAAATAAGGAGATACCGAGTAACTTCTAGCTGCCCTTGTTATATCATTAGTAGTATTTGTGAGAGAAATGTGATTGAGTAAGCTTCATTATTTTTTTAAATCCTGGTTTCAAAATTTTGATACAGCAATTCAAAGATCTGATTCTGAGTTATGTTAAATTTAATAATTGTTTTTCATGGCTGCCATTGCTGAAAAGATACCTCATAAAGATCCAAAGATCCAAATGAAAGACTTATCACCATTTCCACTTACTAAATGATGATATTCATTTGTTAGTGAGTACCACACCCCAGTTATTTGAGGCTTTTGCTGAAATTCAACTAGGAAATTTCTATCTTCCCTGATATCCATCGAATGAGTTGTTCTTACACATTCATCAGAAGGTGTTGCACTTTTATATTTTAAACAAATTGGTTCATTAATTACTGAAATTCTTCATTGGGAAGATTTAGCAAGTCAGGAAATCCAGTTTCCAAGTTTTTTAGGTGTAAAAATATGAGTTTTTATAGATGACCTATTTACATTGTTTTCAGTAACCCAGACAGAAAGAAGTGAGTATCAGGAAGAGAGAGTGGTCAGCAGCATCAAATGCTGCAGAAGTCAAAGATGAAGATTGGGGAAAGGTCATCAAATTTGGCAGGTGAGAGATCCTTGGGATTTTTTTCAATGTGTTGACTGGTTCTGCTGAACTTTTTTCTCTTCCTCTTATTTTAAAAAACTCTTTTTTATAAAAGCTGGCTTTCTGGAAGAAGAGAGAAGAGATACAGGAGGAAATGTGAGTGATGGAAGTACATAAGATCAGTAAAAATCTATTTTAAAGAACTCATTGAGAACTGTGGACCAAGAAGTTTTAGTTGAGTGAAGAGTTAAGAATAAAAAGGAGACTGAGAACCTGGGAGACTGGAAAGATAGTAGGGTCCTTGACAGAAATAGGGAAATTCAGAAGACCTAATGTAATTAAGTCAGCAATGCACATGGCAAGCAGGAGGGTCTTACTCATCTACCACTGCTGGAGCCCAACTGAGGAGGAATCCTGCGGCAGCCACAAAGTGACCTGGAAGCAAGATGTGGGCACACTGGGTGGAAGGAAGAAGGAATTTTGCATATCCTCCTATAGCAGGTACCTTGGTCTCCTTTATTTTATAACCATCCTCAGAGGCCAACTATCAGAACATCAGGAGGCCAGCTATAGGCAGAGTAGGGAAGTACTGAACTTGGACTTGTTGAAGTGAATCATGGGGTGCAGTTGTGTTGGAGATAAACCCACAATTGGCAAATGCAAAACAAGATGGGAGTAGAATGGTTCTGCTCCCAGGTTGAATGATCACAGTCCCTTTGGAGTCAGGCCTCCATTCCCATGTTGGAGACCACTGATCTAGAGGCAGACAGACTGCACAATGAAGGGCCTCTAGAAGGCATATGAATCAGTTGGAGGAACAGGGAATGTTTAAGATGGAGAGTGGGAGATTTAGGGAAGATGTGAGTTGGACAAGATGAACATTGAGATTTCAAGTTTATGGACAGCCTGTAGCTAAGATTATGGTATTTCAGATTAAAATTTCCATAACAGATGTAACAAAGTACCACCACAAAGACTTGACAATTTCAAAAGCCACAGCCACAACCCAACAGACCTTTGCTTTTTTCTCTAAACTCTGATGTCCCGTCTTTCATTCACCCTTAAAGGCTGAATCTGAGAACATCCATGAGTGTGCTTCCACTCTTAATCTTTGAAATTTAGGGGTGGTATTTCAGCATCCAGCCAAGGTCAGGGTGGGATTTCTGGGAGTATCGGGATTTTTTCAGATGTCCCTGAAATTGGCTCAAGACACTACACAACAAGCTACCCAGGGTTATTTTGGGGTTTTCTTGATTCCAGGGTTTTTAAGAAAACAAGACAGACTTCCTGGGACAGATTTGTTTGTGATGGGCAGATGGCAGTTCTCTCTCTGAAGGATAACATTTCCAGATGACCCAGGCCCCCTTCACTTCACCTTCAAAAATACACAGACCATAAAATGGACCCAAAGTGCTCAGAACCATTAGAAAGCCTCCCACACACAGGCTGCCGCCAGGTGGTTAGGGACCCTTCCAGGCAGGCTGTCTGGCTTCTAACCAGAGTATATTTCAGGGAAATACATATAGTGACAGGCTCTCTGCCCAAGAGCACGCTGGAGGGGTGGATGAAACCTATTGTGCCCTCATCTGGGATCTTGCTAACTCTGATCCTAATTCAGACCAATGCCAGTATCATCCATGACAGAAGGAGTTGTAAGGATTCAGAAAAGGAAGGTTCCTCCTGAATATTTCTCTACCCAGCTACCCAGTTCCTGAAATTCTACTCTTGGGTCTTCAGGTAGTTTGACTTAAGGTTTTGACCACTGTTTAAATGCAAATGCCTCAACTCCAGAGGGTATCCATCAAAAACACCCTGTAAAAAACATAGAGAGTACATAGAAGAAAGACACAAAGCCCTTAGTCTAGGATAGCTGACAGTCCAAGGAAACACAAATCAGGCCTACAAAATCAATTTTCAGAAATAGACTTATCAGGGATTGCCTTATTACAGCCTGGTGGATAGAGGGATGAACTCTGGGAGATGAGTTCACATCTTGCTGTGTGACCATAGGCAAGTCACTCAGGGTTCCCTAAGTCTTATTTTCTTCATCTGGAAAATGTGTTTAATAACAGCAGCATTTAGTACTTATCTCACAGAATTGTTAGGAGGATCAAATGACATAATTTATATAAAATACTTTGCAAACATTCAAGCAATATGTAAAGTTTAGTTACTATTGTCATCATTATTAAAACTATCATCTTGTCGTCGAAGGCTCTCTGTACCTGTTCCCCAGTATACAGCTGAGCCCTATTCTCTGTTGGACCCCATATTTTTGCAGAATAATCTCCTGACCAGCCAGAAAACTTAGTGCTGCCAGTTTCCAATCCTTGCTAGTTCTGAAAAGAGAAAAAAAACAAGTAAACTCATTAATGAAAAAAAGGGAGTCCTTAGCAAGATCCTTAGGAAGCTCCAGTATGAGCATTCCTTCCAAGTCTTAAGGAGGGTGGATTCAGAGAGATACTAACTGGCAAGCCTGAATACCGAGTACCAAACACCACCCCCCCCCAAAATAACAACAAATGGTGCGTCTTCTCACTTAAAACACCAGCGAGAAACATGAGTCTGTGAGGTAGATTGCCGAGGACCGGTATTGCTTCTTCTGTGATCTGTCCAGCACCACTGAGCAGCATTATGTTTTCAAGGTGGGGTGGGAGCTTTCAGAAAGAATCAGAAAATAACCAGACTTTATTTGGCAGCCTACCAGGCACACTTAGGTCAGTTCCCCATTTGTCATCCTAATAATGTCTCACCCTTGAGAGGGACTTTATTTTTTTCACATAAACTGTCTCATCAGCTCCTCATAACAACCCTATAGTCCAGTGTAAGATCAGGGCTTTCTTTCATCACCAACATTTGTACCTTTGGCTAAAGCATTTGGCTTACTGTGGATCTGCTGAGAAACTGCCTCTTTCCTTAAAAAAATAAATAACTGATACTTATCTAGCACTTTAAAATTTCTGACACATTTCTTCACAAGAACTCTGGGAGCTTGGTATTTCAGGTATCATCATCATCTTACAGCTGAGGCTTGAAGGAGCTAAGGGGTACGCAGCCGGCCAGTGTCCAAGCCAGGTTTGAAGGGAGGGCTCCTGTCTCCAAGTCATACTTTCTTTCCTCTATTTTCCATTGCCTCTAAAGAAGCCTTTGCTTTCCTTCCTTCTAGAGTAGGCAAGCAGAAGAAACTTCACACCTGGAAGGAGTAGGAGGCCTTCTACCTCTGAATCTCAGATCAAATGATCTGCCCCTAGGACCACCCTGAGCCTTCTTTTTTTTCTACCTTTACCCCTGTTTCACGTGATGAAGTGGTCTCACTCCTTGCCAAGGCTAACCCCTCTACTTGTTCAAGAAATCTCATTCCATCCTGTCTCCTCCAACAGATTGCTCCCCTCTGTCATCCCCACTCTATCACTTATTTTCAAACTCTTCCCTCTCTACTGGCTCATTCCCCGCTACCTACAACACACCCATATCTCCCCCATCCTAAAACAAAAAACCTCTCACTCCATCCTTCCATCCCTGCTAACTATTGCTCTATATTTCTATACTGCTCTTTGAAGCTAAACTCTCTGAAAAAGCCAGCTACATTCTATGCCTCCACTTTCTTTTCTCTTACTCATTCTTAACCCTTTACAATCCAGCTTCCAACCTTACTGTTCCACCAAAACTTTTCTCTCCAAAGTTGCCAATGATCTCTTAGTTGCTAAATCCAATGGCCTTTTTTCTCTAACGTCATTCTCCTTGACCTCCCTGCAGCCTTTGACACTGTTGATCACACTTTTCTCCTTGATACTCCCTTCTCTTTAGGTTTTTGGGACACCACTCACCCCCCTATCCCATATCTAATTTGTTGCCAAAGCCTGTCAATTGTATATGTCCCCTTCTCTCCTCTGATACTGCCACCACTCTAGCGGAGGGCCCCATTACCTCACACCTGTATTACTGTGACAGCCTGCAGGAGGGTCAGCCTGCCTCAAGTCTCTCCCCTCTCCAATCCATCCTCCATTCAACCACTACAGTGATTTTCCTAAAGTACAGGTCTGATTATTTCACTTCCCAACTCAATAAATTCCAGTGGTTCCCTATCACCTGGAGGATCAAATGCAAAAAGCCCTTTCTAATTTAGTCCCTTCCCAACAGTCCAGTCTTCCTTATTCCCGGTCACTTACTCTTTGAACTAGCAATACTGGCCTCCTTGCTGTTCCACAAACAAGACTCTTCATCTGTCAGCTTTGGGCATTTTCTCTGACTGTTCCTTGTGCCTGGAATGCTCTCTCTCCTCAATTCAGCCTACTGACTTCCTTGGCTTCCTTTATCTAAGTCCTAAATAAAATCCTCCCTTTTGCAGAAAGCCTTTCTTAGCCCCTTTTAATTCCAGTGCCTTCTCTCTGTTAATTATTTCCTATTTATCCGGTATATAGCTTATTTGTATACATTTGTTTACATGTTGTCTCCCCCATTAAACTGTAAGCTCCTTGAGGACAGGAACTGTCTTTTGTCTCTGTTAATCTCAGAGCTTAGCATAGTGCCTGGCACATAGTTGGGGCTTAATAAATGTTTATTCGTTGATGGTGAATGATGGGTATCGCCAATACTTTTTGCCTTCCTTCCATCCTTTCTTTCTTCCTCTGTCCTTTCCTTCTCCTCCCCCTGCTCCCCTTCTTTTCCTTCCTCCGCTTTCCTTCCTCCTTTCCTCTCCTTTCTTTTGTTCATTTCTCCCCTTCCATTCTTCTTTTTCTCCTTGCCTTCCTCGTGCCATGCCTATGTATCATTCCCTAGCCTTGTGCTAGCAGCTGCCTAAGGGCAGAAGCTGAGTCTACTATTTTTCTCTTTCCACTTCAAACTAAGATCTACAAGGCTATGACTCAGGTCCACCATAATTCCCCAGACTTGGAGCTCCCTAAAAGGAAAGCTCAGGTGTGCTTCTCTCCCTCTGAATAGCAAGCTCCCTCAGGACAGGACATGGGGCTGTCTCTTTTCTCTCCCAGTGCTTCTTAAACTGTGGGTCACAACGCCATATGGGGTCATGAGTAGAAAGAAGCCCTGCATGTAGTCAAGCATAGGTCTGGCCATGAGAGGGAAGAGGGAACCAAGAAAGATATGGCTGGTCATCAACAACCCCTTGAACTCCAGTGGATGCCTCACCTTCCTTCCTTCTGAGTCCCAGGACTGGCGCCATTCATGTCTGTACAAGGTGAAGTTCTGTTTTGTGTCAGTCTCTCTGGTTCGTTTCAACTCATCAACTATTCATTGAGTATCTACTATGAGGCTCAGCTGCTGTCTTTCCAACTAGGCTGTGAGCAAACCCATGCCAGGAGAAGAATCACCTCTTTCTTCTCAGCATAGAATAGCAAAAAGAGAACTGGACTTGGAATGGGGAAGACCTGAATTCAAATCCTGCCTCTGACCCTGACTGTGTGACTATGATGCAAGTCATTTTACCTCTCTGAGCCTCAGTTTCCTCATCTGTAAAATGGAGATAACAATATCCTCACAGGGTTATTTGGAAGACAAAATGAGATCATGTAAGTAAAATGTTTTGAAAAATCTCAAAGCGCTATAAAAACATCGTCTGCTGTTATCATTCTCCTTTATCCTCATGACCAACCAGCTCAGGGAACAGCACAAATCAGACTCATTAATTGAACCGAATAGTATAGTATTCATCTCTTGGCTTCTACTTCCAATCAATAAATAATAACTCACCATTCTGTAGATCATGAAAGTTTACACGAGGCAGCTAGGTGGTCAAGTGGATAGAGTGCCAGACCTGGAGTCAGGAAGACATGAATTCAAATCAGGACTCACTAGCTGGGTATTCATATGGGCAAGTCGCTTAGCCCTGTTTGCCTCAGTTTCCTCTTCTATTAAACGAGCTGGAGAAGCAAATGGCAAACCACTCTAGCATCTCTGCCAAGAAAAACCCAGATGGGGTCACAGAGAGTCAGACACGACTGAAACAACTGAACAACAAAGTTTAAAAATCTCACAACAATCCTAAGAGGGAAGCAATGCAAATATTATCCTCAATTTCTAGATGAGCACACTGTCTACTAAACGGTGGGCATAGCTTATTTGCTCATTTTTACTAGCCCTTTACCCTCATGAGACATGGCCTTGCATGGGAGAGACCCCAGGACACACTGAGGTCCTTCCCTCAAGGGAGAAGAGAGGTATGTTTGCAGTTTGCCTTCTGGGTTCTAAGACCTGCTTTCATTACTGTATAGAATGCAAAGTGTTAAAAGAAAATAACCCAATCAAGGAGAGTCAAACAGTGTGAACTCATTCAGCCTCGGGTCTCCAGCCTCAGGGACACAGAAGGACACTGCCATCTTTTGGACCAGCCTTCACCCTCCAAATAGCATCTCTGTGTGTGGCAGTTCTAGGGCCCGGGCCAGCCGGCTGAGAGGTCAGCCCTGCCTGGCTCTCCACATGAGAACGGCCTCACAGTCACTGCCTAATTAGACCAAAATTAACCCTGGCCACCTCCTAATTAACCCTGCTCAGAAAAGGCAATCTGGATCCAGCTCCAGGCCCCTGCCTGACAGGCAGGCAGCAGCCCCAAAGGGCCCCAATAAGCTTAGACAGTCAGGATAACAGAGCTGGGGTAGAAGTTTCCCTATCTTCTAACTGTGGTGTCCTTTTATCCTGCTCAGCTCCAGCTTCCAAAGTCTTTTCTCAAAGGAGATCATGGAATCATAGATTTTGAATCTGACCTTGAAGATCATCTAGTCCAAGCACCCTATCTTATAGATGGGGAAATTAAGGTTCTTAATTTAAGTGACTTACCCAAGGTCAAACCCAAGTCATCTGATCAAATCCAGCAGACTTTCTGCTATAACTGGAAATATAAGGTCCCTGTTTGAAATGTTCTTGGTTCTGGGATCTAGGACCAGCCATTCTTTTCTTCATCTCTGGAGTAGAAGCAGGACAGAAGGTTAGATATTCAATTCAACATAGGAACATCTATCAAGGGCCTACTGTGGACAGAACCCAGCATTAGACACCTAGCGATACAGAAATTAAATAAATCCCAGCCTCTGCCCTAAAGGAGTTTACCATCTATGAAGGTGACCAGACACACAGAGAGATAACCTTAATATTAAACCATAATATCTAACAAGTCACCCCACCAATCTTTGACAGTACTGCCACAAGAGATACCATCCTCTGGGCATCTAAGGCCTTTCAGTTCTGGAAGCATAATCAAATAGGTATTATCATTGTCGCTGGAAAAGGCAGCTTCCCAAAGGCTCTACTCACTATCTCAGTGACTTTCCAAACCACATTTCTTTCAGGCCATCACTCCACAACACATGTGTGATCTCCCTCTATTGGCAAACAAGCTCCCGAAGCTTCCTGACTTGTGGTTTTTTTTTTTTTTGTGTATCCTCAGTGCCTTAACACATAATAAAAATTAATTCATTCATTTACTCATTGAAAAAGTATGAGCAAATGTGCTCAGGGAGGCCCTGGGAAGGAAAGATCAGAAGGGACCAGGAATATGAGGGGAAGATTGCTCAAGAAGGTGACATCTGAGTGAGTCTTTAAAGTATGAATAGTATTAAATCATTCAAACACAGAGAGGGAGGTCAGGTCAGACACTGAAGAACAGTTGAGAAAGGTGCCGAGGCTGGAGGAAATGTGGAGGGGGTGCTGGCAAGTCGCACAAGATACTGATAGAAAGGGCTCATGGCACCAGATTGGGAAGGACCCTTTTGTTAAGCAAAGTATGAATTTGGCAAGCAACAGAATACACTGAAGGAGTAAGTAACACAACAAGATATTTATAGAAGGAAGTCGTTTGAAGGATAGATTGGAAGGAGCAGAGTAGCAGAGAAAATTCAGCTGAGTGGTAATCCTGTGGTGTCTCTACTACGTCCCAGGTACGGCGGGAATAAGAAGGAAATCATAGACAAAGTAGTATTATGTAGGTGTTGTTGCCGTAACGTGGTATGTAGAAAGCAGCTAGGTAGCACATTGGACTTGGAGTCAGGAAGCCCTGAATTCAAATATGACTCCAGATACTTATTAGATACGTGATCCTGCACAAGTCACCTACCCACCCTGTGTCTCAATTATTCCATCTATAAAATGGGGACAATAATACACCTACCTCCCAGGGTTGTGGTGAGGATAAAATGAGATATTTATGAAGCACTTTGCAAACCTTAAAGCACTATATAAATGCTAACTGTCATTACTGGGGTAGCTAGGCATCACAGTGGATAGAGCACTGGACTTGGAATGAGGAAGACTCGTCTTCATGAGGTCGAATCCAGCCTCAAACACGTAGTAGCTCTGTGACCCTGGACAGGTCACTTATCCCTGTTTGTCTCAGTTTCCTCCTCTATAAAATGAGCCGGAGAAGGAAATGGCAAAGGACTCCAGTTTCTCTGTCAAGAAAACCCCAAAATGGGATCACGGAGAGTCAGACACAAGTGAAACAATAAAACAAACAAAAATTATTGTTATCATTATCACGATTATTTAAGGTCGGATGTAGGAAATATTTCAATACCAGGAGCAGAGCATCCAGTTTTGCGGAGACTTCTGTTTTATAAGCAGAACTTAGATAACTGTATTTCCAATTACTATACACGTGCAATTAAAAATCACTAAAAGGAAGTTGATTCCAAGTAAGAGAGAACGGGGTCTGGGAGGAGAGGCCATTCAGATAGTCATTGTTGGGAACAGTTTCTGCACTTCAGGTTTTTACTCAATTGCTTTTCTTTGTCATTTTTCTTTGTTCAATCTGGAAATAGAGCAGGAAGTGACTATGATGTAAAGACAAAACAGGCATCAACAAAGTACATTTTTTAAAATTTTAATATACAGTTTGGCTTTTTTCCTGAATTACCTACTAAAACAATTTTAAAACTTTTATTTAAGTTTTGAGTTCCAAATTCTATCCTTCCCTCCCTATGGCTGCTGACAGTGGAATAGCCATGCTATTAAATCAATACTTATCAATTATCCCTTTCCTCTTCTTTGAGATGGTAAGCAGATATAGGTTATACATGTGCAACTATGTAAAACATTTCCATATTAGTCATTTCATATAAGAATACTCAAATAAAAGAAAAAGAATGAAAGAAAGAAAATGAAAATGACATGCTTCAGTCTGTATTCAAACAATATTGGTTCTTTCTCTGGAGGTGAATAGTATGCATCATCATTAATCTTTTGGGATTGTCTTGGATCTTTGTATTACTGAGAACAACTAAGTCGTTCACAGCTCTTCACTGAACAATATTGCTGCTACTGTGTATAATGTTCTCCTGGTTCTGTTCATTTCACTATGTATCAGTTCATGTAAGTCTTTCCAGATTTTTCTGAAATCATCTTGCTTGTCACTTCTTATAGCACAATAGTATTCGATTACATTCATATACCATTCAGCCATTCCCCAATTGATGGGCATCCCTTTGATTTCCAATTCTTAGCCACCACAAAAAGAGCTGGCATAAATATTTGTGTATAAATATTTTCTCTTTTTTTGAATGTCAACTTTTAATACGTTTATTGACTGCAAGGAGAAGGGGTCAGGAAGAAAATAGGTAGGAAGGGGTCTCTTAGTGAGGGACCGCCAAAGCATCTCAAGATGTATATAAATGTGAGTATGTGCACAATTTAATGTGTTGTAACTGAATTGTGTAAGTGAGTCTCTTTACATGTAGCTAAGAATATAGAATAGGATATAAGCTCCTTGAGGACAGCATCTGATTCACTTTTATTTTTATATCTCCACCACCGAGCAAAATATAAGAGGAGTTTAATAAATACTTGACAATTGATTAGTGATTTCATAATTGAGTGTTTGCCTGTTTATCTGTGTGTGTGTGTGTGTGTGTGTGTGTGTGTGTGTATGTGTGTGTGGCCAAGGATACCTCTGCTGTGCATGTCTGGTTTGCTGTTACCCATCACATTGTAACACAGGTGGGAAATTCAAGGAGATGCTGGGATTTATGGCTGCTGACAGTGGAACAGCCATGTTATTAAATCAATACTTATCAATTATCAATGACTCTCCCTACAATCTGCCAAGACTACAAACAGCACCAGGAACACTCCAGAGATACAGCCCTGGTTTAAGGGTCCCCTGCTGGACCTAGGGTAGGGGGCAGAAGGAGTGAGCATCACTTCATCCCCTATGTCCCAGCCAAATCAGATGCAGCCACTCACACATTAATGCAAAAGAGTAAATCCCAGGTGTGGTTTGTGCTGAGAAAACTGAGGAAGCTGCCAAAATGCTGGCCTGCATAAGATTTCTGCCAGTCCCTTGCCCAACCAGAAAAAGAAATGGAATCAGTCAGCCAGGTTTAAGATGCCCAACTAAATGATTTAATTGAAAACATTATTATGGTGTAGTGAACAGAGAGTCACACTTAGAACGAAGGAAGAGGATGGAAAGAACACCAGCTGTGGATCTAAAGGTCCTGGGTTCAAATTCTACCTTTGGTGCTTATTGCCTATATTACCTTGGGCAAGTCATTTAACCCCGTCAGACCTCAGTTTTCTCAGCCATAAAAGGAGGAGTTGGACTAGATGGCCTCTGAGGTGCTTTCCAGTTCTAAATTTGGTTGGAATCCTGCCTTAGATACTTACTAGCTGTGTTGAATCATTTGACATGGGACAAATAATTTAACCTGTCTGAATTGGTTTCTCATTGGCAAAATGGGGGAGGTAATACCTGTGTCACTGGGGTTTTTAAAGGATCAAATGAGATTATGTACACAGATTGCTTTGAAAATCCTATAATAATATATAAATATTAGTCATTGTTATTATATAACCAGCTGGCCCACACACTTTGTGAGCCTTGGGAAGAAAAGGGTTGCATCCATCCATGCAGGGGGACCTTTTGATATGCCCAACCCTGCCAGGACTCAGAACTGGAGGCACAAATCCCCAAGCCTAACACATCCTACATGGATGGAGTGGGTTCACAGTAGCAACAGCCACATCTCAAAGACATGGCAATGATGAAACCTAAGTCCCTGATCCCTCTCAGAGAAGTTTCCTTAATTTATGGTGTAACCTCTCTGGGCAGGCTTCCCGAGACTAATCCCAAAGCACTCTGGGAAACGTAGTTTTCTGTCAAAGAAGACATTTGAGATTGAGTAGCTCTGAAGGGTTTTTTGTTTATTTGTTTAATTTCAGAGGATATACCTGCTAATTTCAGAGGATATACCACATCCTGGCTTCATGGCCAAAGAGACCAGTAGGGAACCTTTCAAGATAATTTTGTTGTAATTTTTACAGTACTCTAAGCTTCCAAGGGGGCAGCCAGTAGATGGAGTACCAGGCCTGGAATCAGAAAGTCTTCTGGGATTCAAATCTGGCCACAAACTGTTACTAACTGTGTGACCCTAGGCAAGTTGCTTAACCATATTTGCCTCAGTTTCCTAATCTGTAAAACGAGCTGGAGAAGGAAATGGCAAACCACTCTAGTATCTTTGCCGAGAAAACCCCAAATGGGGTCATGAAGGCTCAGACACAACTGAAAATGATTGAACGATAACAACAAGCTTCCCAAAAGCAAAGAGAGAATTCCACATGGATCTGAGTCAGATATTTCTCCAATGACTAAAGGACACTATTCTTCCACTATCATTGTAACCACAAGTGGAGCTCCCAAGGAGGATAAGCCTGTGATTGGACCATAGCTAAGACTCCTCTTCTACCCTGGCCTTGGAGAAGGGTTGAGGATGAAGGGAGGGGGGAGCTAGGATGGACTATAAGAGGATCTCCCACAATGAGCCAATCAACCAGGAGAAGATAACAGCAATCTATGAAGATTTCAGCCTCATACCTTTCCCCAGAGGGAGAGGCATGAGGAGCAAGACTTCAGCCAGTCACTCATCAGAGCAACATCTAGAAGTTACGGGGTTGGGGAAGGGGACTGGAATTGAGTGAGTGAAAAGGCTGCGTTGAGAGAGAATAGGGCATGGGAAAAGGTCTTCTTTCTCACCTAGAGCTGACAGTGGAATGAGGAAACGCAACCTGACAGATGCATAACTATATGGCCATTGTGTCAGAGCACTGGTGGCAAAACTCATCATCTCCTAAAGATGACTTCCCCCTAAATTGACCCCTCCTCCAAACTTCCCCATTTCTGTTGAAGACACCAACAGTTTCTCAATCACCTATATTTAAAACCTCAAAGTCATCTTTGACTCTTCCTTCTCTTTCACCCTCACTGTCATCCAATCAGATGTTGAATCTTGCCGATTTTACTTCCACAACACCTTTCATATCTACCCACTCTTCTCTATTCATACAAATACCTTCCTACTAATATTTCATGGATATTCTAAAGTGGAGTGATTACCTCTTCTCTCTGCCTGCTACTTATCCAATTTCCTTATTCATTCTCTTCCAAGGTTCTAAGGTAATCAAGGAATATATTCCAATATTTCCAAATTAATTACTAAATTGCAACATTTCTTTCATTAATTAATCAATTACGTCTGCACTCCAGTTTATCAAATATTGTTTATTTAATAAACTGGAGCTCTTTTCCCCTGAGTGTTTGCTTATTACTCTTTATCTATCAACTCCCTAATTTCCTAAGCTTAAGTAAACATCAAAGTTACTAGCTACACTATTAGCAGTACAGCAAAAAATAGAACAAAGACATAATTAAAACATGTTAGCTATGAGAAAAACTGCAGCAAAATTCCCATTTGCCCATCACTTCAACTGCCCACTTTCCCTCAGTTCTGGAAACACAGTGTCCCGCCATCCATTTCTCTCCAGATAATAATTAAATTCTCTTTTCAAGAATTCTATTTTTTAAGAAGAATTCTATTTCTGTTTCTTCAAAAGATAAGGGTTAAACTCAGTTCTCTCAAGTATAAGTTCTCTTTTCTCTATCCTTTCTTGTTTTCCTCCTGGAACCACAGGTAAACAATCTTTTCACACACTCTTCTTAGAATAACCATTAAAGCGTAACTCCGAGATATTGTCTCTTAAAAATACAGCAGCTATCGACAGTCTTGGCAGGAGAGGCTGTTGAAGCTCATATTATCATTGCAGTAACCACTATCTGGTCTCCCCACCTCAAGCCTCTCCCTTCTCCAATCCAGCCTCCACTTAGCTGCCAAAATGATTTTTCCTAAAGAGCAGACTTGCTAATTCAACTCCAGGGACTCCCTCTTACCTCTAGGATCAAATATGCACTCCCCTATTTGGGATTTAATGCCCTTCATAAACTGACCCCAATTTATCTTTCCAGTTTTATTACAATCGCTCCACTTTACATACATTACAATCCAGTCAAACTGGCCCTCTTACTATTCCTCCCACATGATGCTCTATGTACAGTCTGTGCTATTGTACTAGTCATACCACATATGTGGAATACTCTCTCTTCTTACCTCTGCCTCTTAGAATTCCTTGTTTCCTTCAAGGCTCAGCTCAAGCACTAGCTTATACATAAAACCATTCCTCGTCCGCCAATTGCTAGTGCCTTTCCCATTCTCCACAAGTAGTCTTGTATTTATTATATGTCCATGAACATATCTTCTCCTTCCTATACTTTGTAAGTTCCTCAAGGGCAAAGACTATTCCATAGATGCCTTGTAATCTCAGTGCCTAGTATAGTCCCTGGAGTATAGTAGGCACATAATAAATGTTTTTTGATTGCTTGGTTGATTTTTTTCATCTGTATCCCCAGAGTGCTGTATATTGTAGGTACTTAATAAATGCATATTGGAGTAAAGATAAGTATTTCCTCTGCATGGTAACTGCCATCCTGGCCTCCCTTACTGTCTTCCATCTTCCTGTACCAGGTGGCATAACTATCACAGGGTGCCATCCCTGGGGTCACATTGCCATGGCACCCCCTCTTTTCTAGGACCTAACAACCCCCTTAATAATAACCCTTCATAGAGTAGATTCCAGATGGTGGCGAATAAAACTCCTTGTTTCTCAATGCGTCTATATAAGGGGGTCAGACTGTCCTCTGCAACCTACCATGACATTCTCCTCTGCTTCCATTCAATTAAATATGCCTTAGCAACAGGAATGCATAGTTACTATTCCTATAGTCACTCATTTAGCTCATTCAGAAGAGTCAAGAACACCTTCCCATTTCTCTAGTACAGCTTTGAGTAGTCTCTAGTACCATTAATATTGAAGACTAATGCAGCGGGCCTCTCTAAAGCCACCTGACATCCATATTCAGCCAGACATTGGCATTCAAGCTCCAGGCAGCCAAGCTCTAGGTAATACTTCAATTCCCCCACTGCCATTCAGCCATATTCCCACCTCCACCCAAGTGTTGTTGACGAATAAATCAGTTTGGATCCATAATAAAGTTGATGGTGCTTGACTGATAGATCTTAGGGAAAAAAAAGAAACCCAATTATCTGACACTCTCTACTTTCTTTCTGAAACAGATGTTTGAGAGGGTGAGTAAAGTATGTCATGTGGTTTGAAACAGCTATGATTATCCCCCTCACTTCCATTGCTGCTCATTAATGTTAAATGCACCTAGATCTGCATTGGAAATTCAGTGGTTTTGACCTCCTGTCTCCAAAACCAGGATTGACTTTCAAAATTGTTGTCCTGGAAATGATTCTGTTCCTCTGATGAATATATAGAAATGAGCTGAAATTGTGGGGCTCCCCTTTGTTTTCTGTTCACCTCATATATAATGAAAGAGGGAAGGCAGTGTGGGAGAGGGTCAAGAGAGCCAAGAGTTGGGAGACCCATGTTCT
Organism: Trichosurus vulpecula; assembly: GCF_011100635.1. Taxonomy (NCBI): domain Eukaryota; kingdom Metazoa; phylum Chordata; class Mammalia; order Diprotodontia; family Phalangeridae; genus Trichosurus; species Trichosurus vulpecula. The sequence continues at coordinate 25,354,306 of NC_050575.1, read as the reverse complement.
ATTTAGCTTGACAAATACCCATTAAGAACTTACTATGTGCAAAGTCCTCTAGTCCCACCTCTGCCACAAATTTGCTGGGTGACCTTGGGGGGTTACCTTGACCTCTGAACCATAGTTTCCCCACCTGAAAGAAAGGGTTACTTTCAAATATGATCTGCCTTGGGAAATTGTAGACTCCCCCTCACTGAAGGTTGGCCTTCAAGTAAAAATTGAATGGACCACTTTTTAAATGTGATGTGCAAAAAATTCTCATTCAGGTAGGATTTAGGAGGAGATGACCTTTGAGGTCCCTACTAACTCTGAGATTCTGTGATTTCTATTGTAGACGCAAGTAGCAGAAGTAGGTCAGACAGGCCATTTGGTCTAGTGCCTTTCTGTAGCAACAATCCGGCTAGCAGCTGCTAGGGGCAGGGAGGTGAAAAACCAACACAAGCCCAACAACAAGGATGCTGCAAGCACAGGTTCTTTTGATCTGCTTCACTAAGGAAAGTAGCATTAAGGGGGTTAACAATCTTATTTCAACCCAACATACAAATATCATTCACTTAGTTCAGGGGGAAAAGTCAGCACCCTGAACTTCAGAGCAAATACAAACAAATTACAAACATCAACAGACAGACCTTGTCTGATTCAAATCTCAATGCATAGTTACCAGGGTTTAACAAAGTCCCAACATCCGGATTTACAAGCTGGAGGGCTCTTAACTACAGCTGCCCAGAGTATCCACATCAACACACCTCCAAGAGTGAGAGCCCCAAGGAAGAACACAAGAACGCCAGCCTCTGGGTTTATGTATCTTGTTCAGGGTCAAAGGTGAGTCACACATGCGACTCACCCACCTGACCTAAAAGCATCACAAAAATTTGACTTAAACCCACATGGTCTAAAAGCCTCTGATACCACAAACATGTCACTCAAACCCATGTAAACTAGGCTTTCCCTTGAGGCAAGGAGGTCATCAGGGACTCCTAATTTAATCAAGGAAACAAAGGCCAAACTCTACAAGGGCACTTGGTTGAATAAGTGCTAAAAGTCCATCAGAGCTACACTATCCTAGATAGCAGTCCAAAAATTGGACCCATAGAATCTTATCAGAGTGGGTATTATCCTCACCACTAATTCCATGGACAATGGTAGGTTATTTGCAGGTAACTCTAATTTTGCAGAGACTATGCCCCCTGGTCTCACGAATTTCCAGGTGAAAAGCTGTTCACAGTTCTCCAGAGGGTTATCATTGTCACTTTTCTCCTCCTTCTTTGATCTTAAACACCTACCATGACTGGTTTTAATTGCCTGAAAAGAAGCATGTAGACACATAAAGTTGGAAGAAAGATTAAAATAAGGTAGGTAATGATACTGAGGCCATACTGGGGCCCGGACCTCAAGAATTATAAGGGAACTAAGGCACGAACCTCTTTCCATTAAGCCTGAAAGTCTTACTGTCCTCTTCATTCAATGAGAGTAACAGAGGAAAACTTTTGGGCAAGGAAGGGAAATATGTGCTACACCTCCCCGCTCATGACCAATGCCTCACAGAAGAATTCTGAAAAAAATATTAGTTTATTTCTAGGACTTGGAGACCAATTCAGTTTCAAGATAATCCCTGGAGATAACAATATTCAGTTCTTCGTTATTGTTCAGTCATTTCAGTCATGTCCAACTCTTGGTGACCTTATTTGAGGTTTTCTTGGCAAAGATACTAGAGCGGTTCACCACTTCCTTCTCCAGCTCGTTTTACAGATGAGGAACTGAAGCATACAGGGTTAAGTGACTTGCCCAGGGTCACACAGCTAGTAAGTGCCTGAGGCCAGATTTGCACTTAGGAAGATGCCTCTTCTTGACTTCAGGCCCAGCACTCTATACTCTATGGCACCACGTAGCTGCCCTAGTTCTGGAAAGTGGAAAATGGGAGGCCCCAGCAGAATCAGTGGGCATGGGAAATTGTCAAAGCCAAACCGAAGATTTATGTTCTCTAAATCAAAAGGTTTGGGGTTGTTTGGGGGTTGTTGTTTTTGCTCTGTTTTGTTTCTGTGGAGTCTAGCAGTTTGTTTTATTTTTAATTACTCAAATAAATGTGTTCTCCCTTTCAGAGCTTATCTGGCACCCTATGTATTATTCAGTTCCTCTATCTCTGCTCTCATATCGACCTTTCTGGTCTTTTTATGCTGCCTAGAAAGGTCTTAGCTGATTACAAGCATTAAATCATTCATTAATCAATTCATTAATTAATTCATTAAATTATCCATCCAGGATAATTCCTGCCAGGAACACCCACCTTTAGGTAAATGGGTTGGACACTTGCTTTTCATAGGGAAAAAATGCCTTGCCCTTACATTCTGAAGTGACAGATAGCCCATCACTATGGAGTACAAATAGCTGTGTCTAGGCTTAAAACAACTTTATGTACCCAAGGCCAGACCTCCTTTGAGGTTCTGAAAATAGGATGAGATGTTCTTCACCCATGGTAAGCTAGTAACACCTGCCACAGGGTCTCCATCTCCATTCTCTGCAACCTCTCTGTTTTTTAGCTCTCTACCATTCTTATCAATGACTACTCTGGTCTCTTTCATTGTTGTTCAGTCATGTCGGACTCTTCATGACCCCATTCGGGGTTTTCTTGGCAAAGGCACTGGAGCGGTTCGCCACTTCCTTCTCCAGATAAGAAACTGAGGCACACAGGGTTAAGTGTCTTGCCCAGGGTCACACAGCTAAGTGTTTGAGGTCACATTTGAACTCAGGAAGATGAGTCTTCCTGATTCCACACCCGGCGCTCTATCTACTGCACCACCCGGCTGCTCAGACTCTTCTATAACTCATTATTAAATCAGTTCAATAGTTTTCTTAAAGGAAGAATTGAAGGTGCGTGACTAGTGAATGAATTCCTGGATTTGGAGTTATAGGACCGTGGTTCAGAGTCTAAGCTTGCTGCTGCTACCTATGCGACCCGGGGCAAATCCTTTAACCTCTCTGGATCTGTTTTGTAAATTGACTATCAATCAAACAACAAGCATTTCTTAAGCGCGTATTATATGCTAGAATCTGTCTTAGGCACTGGAGATACGGAGACAAAAATAAAATAGCCCTTGTCCTTGAGGAGCTTATATTTTACTGAGGGAGACAATACGTGTACAATGATGTATATATAATATATATACACACATATATACATATACATACATATATAATATACACACACACATATATACATACACATATGTGTGTGTGCGTGTGCGCACGTGTGTGTGCGCGCGTGCATGTGTGTGTGTGTGTAATTTTCCCAGGTAATTTGGAAGAGAAGTATTAGTAGCTAGGAAATCTAGATAAGCTTCATGTAGAAGGTAGCATGTGAGTTAAACTCTGAACAAAGCTATGGATTCTAGGAGGGGAGGGTGAGGAGTGAGTGCATTCCAGGCATTATTGTTTAGTCATTTTTTTCAGTCATTCTGGATTCTTCACTATCCCTTTCAAGGTTTTCTTGGCAAAGATACTGAAGCAGTTTGACATTTCCTTCTCCAGATTCCAGGCATGGGAGACAGTTTGTGCAGTGCCATGAAGGTAGGAGGTTCAGTGTAAGGTGATGGGATGTAGTGTGTGTGAGGAATAGCAAGGAGGCCATTTTGATCACAGAATACAAGAAGAGGATTAATAAACTTATAAAGGAAGACTTGACAATTTGTATCTTAACCTAAAGGGAAACAGTAGAGTTTATAAAATAGGGGAATAATATGGTAAGACTTGTGCTTTAGGAATATCACTTTGGACATTGTATGAAGGGTAGGTAGGAGAGGGAAGAGACTTGAGATAAGGATACCAATCGGGAGGCTATTGCAATAGTCCAGGCAAGAGGGGATGAGGGCCTGAACTAAGGTGGCAGCTATCTGAGTTGTTTGTTTGTTGTTGTTTGTCCTTCATTTTCTTACTTTCTTTTTAGCTTTTATTTAGCATTTTGTTTTTCCCCAGTTACAAGTGGAAATAATTTTAACCTTCATTTTTAAAACTTTGGGTTCCATATTCTCTCCCTTCCTCCCTCCTCATACTCCAAGCAATTCAATATAGGTTATACATATGTAGTCATGCAAAACACTTCCATAATAATCATGTTGTGAAACACAGAAAACTCAAGAAAAATAAAGTAAAAAAAAAGTATGCTTCAATGTGCATTCAGACACCATCAGTTCTTTCTCTGGGTATGGATAACATTTTTCATCATAAGCCATTCAGAGATGTCTTGGATCATTGTATTGCCAAAAGCTAAGTCATTCACAGCTGATCATCTTAGGCTACTGCTGTTACTGTGAATACAGTACATTTCACTTTGTATCAGCTCATTTAAGTCTTTCCAGGTTTTTCTGAGAGCATCCTGCACATCATTTGGTTTGCTTTTTTTAAAAGGAAATTATAATCTTTTATTAATTAAATTATTTTTAGTTTTCAACATTCACTTCTACAAGATTTTGAGTTATAATTCTCTCCCCATCTCTCCCCTCCCCCCACCCCAAGAGGGAGTACAGTCTGATGACCTCTTCCCCCAATGTGCCCTCCCTTCTATTTCCCCCCCTTCTCCTTTCCCCTTCCCTTTTATTTTCCTGTAGGACAAGATAAATATCTATATTCCATTGCCTGTATATCTTATTTCCCAGTTGCATGTAAATACAGTTTTTAACATTAATTTTTTAAAATTTGAGTTCCAAATTCTCTCCCTTCCTCTCTCCCCACCCATCCTCATTGAGAAGGCAAGCAATTTGATATAGGTTTTACATGTGTAGTCATGGAAAACACTTCCATAATAGTCATGTTGTGAAAGATTTCCCTCCAATATTTCCCTCCATCCTATCCTGTCCCCCATTTATTCTATTCTCTCTTAGACCTGTCCCTCCTCAAAAATGTTCACTTCTGATTACTCCCTTCCCCAATCTGCCCTCCCTTCTATCAACCCCCCTCTCTTATCCCTTTCCCCCCTCCTTTCCTGTATGGTAAGATAGATTTCCATACCCAAGTCAATGTGTGTGTTATTCCCTCTTTAATCTAATTTCAATGACAGTAAGGTTCATTTATTCTCTTTCACCTTCCCCCTCCCTTCAACTACCCTAATACTGAGAAAGGTCTCATGAGTAACAAATATCACTTTTCCATGTAGGAATGTAAGCAGTTCAACTTTAATAAGTCCCTTATGATTTCTCTTTCCTGCCTACCTTTTCATGCTTCTCTTGATTCTTGTACTTGAAAGTCAAATTTTCTATTTAGCGCTAGTCTTTTCATCAAGAATGCTTGAAAGTCCTCTATTTCATTGAATGTCCATTTTTTCCCCCTGAAGGATTATACTCAGTTTTGCTGGGTAGGTGATTCCTGGTTTTAATCCTAGCTCCTTTGCCCTCTGGAATATCCAAGCACTCCAATCCTTTAATGTGAAAGCTGCTGAATCTTGTGTTATCCTGATTGTGTTTCCACAATACTTGAATTGTTTCTTTCTGGCTGCTTGCAATATTTGCTCCTTGACCTGGGAAATCTGGAATTTGGCTACAATATTCCTAGGAGTTTTCCTTTTGGGATCTCTTTCAAGAAGTGTTCAGTGGATTCTTTCAATTTCTATTTTCCCTTATGGTTCTAGAATATCAGGTCAGTTTTCCTTGATAATTTCTTGAAGCTCTTTTTTTGATCATGGCTTTCCGGAAGTCCAATAATTTGTAAATGATCTCTCCTGGATCTATTTTCCAGGTCAGTTTTTTTTTGCAATGAGATATTTCACATTATCTTCTATTTTTTTCATTCTTTGGTTTTGTTTTATAATGTCTTCATTTCTCATAAAATCATTAATTTTGATTTGTTCCATTCTAGTTTTTAAGGAATTATTTTCTTCAGTGAGCTTTTGGACCTCCTTTTCCATTTGGTCAATTCTGCCTTTTAAAGCATTTAAATTGGCTTTTTGGACCTTTTTTACCATTTGGCCTAGTTTGTTTTTAAAGGTATTATTTTTTCAGTATTTTTTTTGTATCTCCTTTACCAAGCTGTTGACTCATTTTTCATGATTTTCTTGCATCATTCTCATTCATATTCCCAGTTTTTCCTCTACCTCTCTAACTTGATTTTCAAAATACTTTTGAGCTCTTCCATGCCCTGAGACCAATTCATATTTTTCTTGGAGGCTTTAGAAGCTTTGACTTTGTTTGCTTCTGAGTGTGCATTTTGATCTCCTTGTCACCAAAGTAAGATTCTATAGTCAGAGTTTTTTTCCTCTTGTTTGCTTATTTTCCCAGCCTATTAGTTGACTTTTAACTCTTTCTTAAAGTAGGGCTCTGCTCCTAGAGTGAAGGGCACATTGTCCCAAGGTTTGGTGGTTTTGTGTAGCTGTTTTCAGAGATATTTCTAGGGACCTGTGAGTTTTCAGTTCTTCTAAGGTGGCATGATCTAAGGAGAGGGGTTTCCTGCTCTTCTGGTCCATGCTCTGGTCTGTGAGGGACTACAAGTATTCTTTTCAGCCCTGGAACTGTGAGAAGGGTCCTCTCTCCATTGTGGTTCCAAGCTCTGCTATGCTGGTGCTCCTTCTTGCCCTGGGACTACCACCTGGGACTGGGACTCAGATCTGAGTATATCCAAAGCAACAGAGTCCTGCCTCAATGCTAGCAAAGAGACTGCTGTAATCTCCTTCTGACCAGTTGTTTGATCCTTTACCATCTGTGGGCTAAGACTCCGGGAGCAGCCACTACTGCTGCCACTGCTGATTCAGTCACTCTGAAGGCCTACTTCTGGTTTGCTGTGGCCAGAGATGTACTGGCCTCAGCCTCTACTGGACTATGCTCCAGTAGTGACAGACCTTTCCTGCTGACCTTCTAAGTTGTCATTGGTGTTTGTGGGCTGAGAGGTGTGGAAACCACCACTGCTGCCAGTGATTCAGTCACCCAGAGGCCTGCCCTGGCTTTGGTGGTGCCCTGTCTGTGCTGGCGCAGCCTGTGCTAGACTCTGTTCTTCTCTCACCCTGGTGTGACAGATCTTTAATGCCAACCTTCCACGTTTTCTTGGGCTGGAAATTTGTTTAACTATCTTTTTGTGGGTTCTGCTGCTCTGCAATTTGTTTAGAGTCATTTTTTTAAGTATTTGGAGAGGTTTGGGGGAGAGCTCAGGCAAGTCTCTGCCTTTACTCGACCATCTTGGCTCCAACATTTGTCTTTCATTTTCAGAGAGGATCAATGACATCATGGGGTGATGCCTTGACTTGCAAGTGAAGTGGATTTAATTCAGACAAAGTTGCACAAAGTCATCAGCCTCACCCTCTCCTCCACAGTCTTGAAGTCCAGTGGCAAGACAAAAGTCAAAGAGGAGACAAATGTGATAGGTATTGTAGAGGAATAATCAACGATTCACTGGACATGTAGGGTGAGAGAGAGGATGACACTCAGATTTTAAACCTGGGTGACTGGCGACTAGACAATTCCAACTCTGAATATTGTTAATCATTAGGCAGGGAATGTGCAGTGGCAGTAGATTATAAACTAAGCCATCATTACACAAACAAGTCTGACTTAGACATGAGAAGACAGTATGAGATCCCAATAGCAACCACAGGAACAGATTTCCATACCTTTTTCACCAACACAAATCCCTTCTTAGCTATGAAAGGTCAGGGAATGGAGAGAGAAGGAGAGAGAGAGAAAGAGAAGGATAATCCATAAGGGAACAGGGAGGGAGAGGGAGGGAGGGAGGGAAGGAAGGAAAAAGGGGGGGGGGAGAGAGAGAGAGAGAGAGAGAGAGAGAGAGAGAGAGAAACAGAGACAGAGAGAGACAGAAACAGAGAGAGACACACACAGAGACAGAGACAGAGAGACAGACAGACAGAAAATGAAAGCATTATTACACTATTAAAGGTGCTTGGGAGATGGGAGGAGGGTCATCCTGCATTTTCATACTTTGAAAATCACCATTATTGTTTTGTTTCTTCTTTCTCATGATTCACTCCATTGATCATGGTTCTTCTTTACGACTTGACTATTGTGTAAATATGTTTAATGCGAAGGTATATGTAGAACATATATCAGATTCCATGCCGTCTTGGGGAGAAGGGAAGGTGGGGAGGGGAGGGAGGGGAAGGAAAATTTGGAACTCAAATACTTGTGGAACTGAGTGTTGTAAACTAAAAATTTTTTTTAAAATCTTTAAAAAAATTAAATCTAGAAAAAATTCAGCATTATTAATAATCACCTTCCAAAGAGTACAGACTTGAATACAATAGGAAAGACATCAAAGAGACAGAATCTAAGAAGCACTTCTTTGGTATGATACAAAGTCAGCGAGCCTTTAACCTTAACTCAAGCAGCGCTGATCACTTTGAGAGAGCTGCACCCCACATAGGGATAATTTCAAGAGGAAATTGGGAGTGGTTATTCAGGATGGGAATCTGTTTACAACTCAGAGAAAAAGCAGGGAAACTAATATTTTACCTTTTTTCTTTGCTTTAGAAAGTAAAGCCATTCTATTTTCCCCAGTACTTAGCACAGTATCTGGCACAAAGTAGGTGCTTAATAAATGCTTGCTGATTGATTGTTTCTTAAGTGATTTAAGTTAAAAAATTGGGGCATGTGAATAATTTTCCCCAGGCAAAGCCAAAACCAATGTCCTTTCAGGCTGGAAGTCAGGAATTATTTGGGGCTCGACAATGGCTGCTGCAGAGAGTTTGAGGGTCTGAGAATCCAAAGTCGCAGCTTGCCACCCCCACCCACTCCACCATCTTGCCTATGGGTCCTCTTTATATCAAATACCCTAGCTCTTTTGACCTTGATCTGCTGGGGGAGTCATAGGATCTAGCTCCATAGCAGCTAACAGGGACCTTAAAGATTATCTTATCCCACTCCCTCATTTTCCAAATAAGGGAGTTGAGGTCTAGAAAGTTAAACAACTTTCCCAAGGTTGTGTAGCTAATAAGAGGCAGGATAAAACAGAGGCAAGATTTCAGCTGTCTTTCTTCAAGCCTAAGGGGACCATAGATTTAGATTTGGGAAGGATCTTAAAAGTTTTCTAGTTCAACCCCTCCCCTCCCAATTTTATAGAAACTGAGACCCAGGATACTAAGCATAAAAGTCAGGATTTGAACTCCAAATCCAATGTTCTTTCTACTATACCATGTTTTCCCACCTGTCAGCTGTGACAGGTCTTCTTCGTTCCAGATAACTGAAACAGTTGCTGGTCAGTCGTCTTTCAGCCATGTCCGATTCTTCATGACCCCATTTGGGATTTTCTTGGCTAAGATACTGGAGCAATTTCCCATTTCTTTCTCCAGCTCATTTTACAAATGAGGAAACTGAAGCAAGCAGGGTTAAATGACTTGGCCAAAGTCACACAGCTAGTAAGCATCTGAGGCCAGATCTGAACTCGGGAAGATGAGTCTTCCTGTCTCCAAGTCCAGCACTCTATCCACTGTGCCACCTTCAAAACTGATGGCTACTCTTCTTGTCTACTGTATTGCAGCTTCTACTCCTTTAACATTCTGAATCTCACTTAGATTCTTCCAAAGACACATAATTTAATGATGATGGGCAGGGGACCTGCCTCCATCAAGGAAATCACAACTCTCTCATTCTTTGGTAGGTGGTTCCATGAACAAGGAGGGAAAACTCATTAATATCCAGCCTTCTGGTAATGAAACTTTGCTGGGCTGGTCCTCAGTGGATTGACCCATGGGGACCATATTCAAAGGCTATCCAGCTTTGTAGACCCTATCATAAGGTTACTAGAGGCACTTACATGTTACCATGAAAGATCAGAAAAAGACTTTAATCATATCAAAAAGCAAGCAATATGGAATAGAACAGGATTAGTTAACTTTTACAGCGATGGCTAAGGAAAGAATTCTTAACTAATCAAGTGATAGAAGCAATCACAAAGAGAAAATGGATAATTTCGATTACATAAAATTGAAAAGCTTGTGCGCTAACAAAATCAACACAAGCAGGACTGTCGATTGGGAACAAAACTTTGCATCAAGTACCTCTGACGAGGGCTGGAAAGGCAGGTTATCTGAGGGGAACTAACACATATAGAAGATGGAGTCATTCCCTCAACGGATAAGCAGTCAAAGAATTGGAATAGTTCTCAAAAGGACTGCAAATATTAATAACCACAAGAAAGACTGCTCTGAATCTCTAAAAATAAGAGAGCTCTGAATTTAAAAAAACAAACAAAATTCAGGTTTCATCTCACAACCAACTAGCAAAAATAACAAAAGATAGGAATAATCATTGTTGGAGAGGCTGGGAAAAGACCCAGATATTCTAATGCAGTGCTGGCAGAGCTGTGGATTGGTCCAAGTAATCTGGAAAACAATTTGTAATTAAGCTAAGAAACTGTTCATATCATCCCCTTTGACAGTGATCCCATGGCCAGGCATTTACCATAAAAGGATTAAAGACAGAAGGGTCTCATATGCACTTAGATATTCCTAGTAGCACTTTATGTGGTTACAAAGATCTGCAAACAAAGTGTATACCCATAAATGGAGGAATGGTTAAACAAATTGTGGTACATGCATGTAATTAAATATTACTGTGCTGTAAAAATCAATGAGTATGAAGAATTCAGAAAATAGAAAATTTATATGGAAGGCTACAAGGTAAAGCAAACAGAAGGGAAAAAAGCAAAAATTTTAAATTAAAAAAGGAACTACAAGGATCTCTCCTGTCTCCCTCTCCCTATTAGTTATTTCATCTGTAAAATAAGTATAGTATGTACTGAACTAAAAATACTTCATTCATTCACTCATGGTTGCAAATTGGAGTAGAAACCAGATTGGAAAATGGAGCACAGGGCCTTACATACAGCTGGTTTCTACAACTACTGGTCACAATGAATTCCATTATGTAAAAGCACAAAAATATCTAACCTAAACCTCCAAATCATGATCTACTCAGCTAATACTTTAACTCTTTCTCTGGTCATAGAATCTCAAGATTGAATGGAACCCTTGAGGACATCTGCTCCAACACATAAATGAACAAGAACCCCTGCCACAACATATATAGGGCTTTGTTGGGCAATGGAAAGAAGGCAAAATTTGGAGCCAAAGAATCTGGGTTTGAATTCCTACTCTATCTCTTACTACTTGTATAACCTTGAAGAATTAATTTCTTTTCACTGGGACTTAATTTCTTCCCTCATGAAGGAGTTGAACTAGATGATGTTACTGTCCCTTCCAGTTCTGATTCTATGACCTATTTATCATCCCTGACAAATAGTCATCTAGTTCCCACTTAGAGGCCTCCAGTAAGAGGAGCTCATTACTTTCCAAGGTGGCCCATTCCACTTCCTGCAAAGAACACACTGAAGATGTTTCATCCTACATGCTACCTAAAAGGGGGATTCCCTGGCTGATAAATGGGCAAAAGATATGGACAGGAAGTTTTCAAAAGATGAAATTGAAGGTATGTATAATCATTTGAAAAAAAATTGAGTAATAGTGGTCTGATAAATAATTATTGATTAGTGAAATGCAAATGAAAACAACTTTGAGCTACCACACCTTATACCTATCAGGTTGGCTAACTTGGCAGAAAAGGAAAATGACAAATGCTGTAGGGGATATGAAAAAATAGAGATATTAATGCATTGTTGGTGGAGTTGTGAACTGGTCCAGCCATTCTGGAGAACAATTTGGAATTAAGTCCATATGGCTATAAAACTGTGAATACCCTTTGATCCAGCAATACTTCTACTAGGTCTGTATCCCAAAGAGATCAAAGGAAAAGGAAAAGGACCTATATGTAAAAAAAAATTTAAAGCAGTTTTTTTTTTTGTGGTTGCAAAGAATTGGAAATTGAGAGGATGCCCATCAATTAAAGAATGGCTATATGATCATGATAGAATATTATCTTACTTATTATAAGAAATGATGAGCAAGATGGTTTCCGAAAAACCTTGGAAGACATATAAGAACTGATACAAAGTAAAGTGAACAGAACCAGGAGAATGGTACACAGTAGCACCAATACTGTAATGATCCAGTAAAAAAAGACCACTACTCTGATCAAGACAATGATCCAAAATAATTCTGAAGGACTCATGATGAACAATACTATCTACTTCCAGGGAGAAAACTGACAAACTCTTAGTGCAAATTGAAGTATAATTTTTTTCACCTCCTTTATTTTTCTTGCTTTTTGGCAACATGGCTAATATGGAAATGTTTTGTATGACTTCATATGTATAATTGATACCATACTGCTTCGTGTTCTCAATGGTGGGGAACGGGCTGGAGAGAAGGAGAAAATTAGGAACTGAAATTTTTTTAAAGAACGCAAAAAATAAATAATACATTTGAAAAAATAAATATAAAAAGATTAAATGGTAGGGGGAAGTTCAGGAGGAAAGGTATCAGTAGGTAAAGAGGCTGCTACCCTACTGCTGTGAAAATCCTGCTGAGGTGTAAAACATGACCCTCTGATAATGATGAGATCTCAAATGGTATTTCAGCCTGAATATTCATCTTATTTTTAAAAATAAATTTTATTTCTATTATGAACTTAATAAACATCAATAAATATGCATTTATATATGCAAAGAATAAAAATAGGATTTAATATGAAATTGCACACTTCATATTTACAGTTTGTCTTTTTTACCCATTATGTACAGCTTGTTTTTTTCTATAATTGAATTTTAGCATAATTACAGCATTGCCTTGCTTGTGTATCCCCTTCTGAACTTCTCTCTGCTCTTCTCTATTTATTTTTAATGACTCATTGACACTCTTTTCTTTCTTCCTTTTTTTGTATCACTATCATACATCATATTTAATCATGAATAATGCTACTGAACAAATATGTCTTCTGGTAAAACAGAAGGGAACATATTCATAATGGAAATATTAAAGTGAGAGCAACCTATTTCCTCACAACATAAGCTTTCTTTCCCTGCCTTTGACCTTCACTCGTCCTGGCTCATGGTAGGGTCTGGGACTTATCAGATTCACAACTTAAGAAAACAATAAACTTAAGAAACAGTAGCTGAAATAAGAGGCAAGTTCATTTAGTCGGTAGATTAACAAGCATTTACTATGTGTTAGGCTCAGTGCTAAAGAAATAGGATTAAAAGGAAAAAGTAAAAATAGTCTCTTCCATCAAAGAACTTACATTCTACTCCTTTTTCCACCTCAATTTAGAGATATAAAATTTTCCCTAAGAACTGCTTTGGCTGCATCCCATAAGTTTGGGTATGTTGTCTCATGATTGTCATTCTCTTGGATGAGGTTATTGATTGTTTCTGTGATTTGTTGTTTGACCCACTCATTCTTTAGGATTAGATTATTTGATTCCCAATTAACCTTTAGTCTATCTTTCCATGGCCCTTTGTTACCTCCTTAACTTCTTTCTTGTTTATTTTGTGTTTAGCTTTATCAAGTTCAGATAGGGGGAGGTTGAGGTCCCCCTTTAGTATAATTTTGCTGTCTATTGCTTCCTGTAACTCACTTACCTTCTCCTCTAAGAATCTGGATGTTGTAACATTTGGTGCATACATGTTTCATATTACCATTACTTCATTACTTTTTAAGCAAGATGTAGTTTTCCTCCTTATCTCTTTCAATTAGATGTATTTTTTGCTTTTGCTTTTTCTGGGATCAGGATTGCTACCTGTGCTTTTTAAACTTTCGTTGAAGCATAATATATTCTGCTCCAGCCTTTTTACCTATCCCTCTGCTTCAAATGTGTTTCTTGTAAACAACATATTGTAGGACATATTGTAGGATTCTGGTTTTTAATCCATTCTGCTGTCTGCTTCTATTTCATGGGAGAGTTCATCCCATTCCCATTCACAGTTATGGTTACTAATTGTGTATTTCCTGCCATTCTATTTTCCCCCTGTTTATACTTTTATTTTTTCTTTCACCTTGTCCCTCCTTACCAGTGTTTTACTTCTGACCACCACCTCCCTCAATGCCCTCCCTTCTATCAGCCCCCACCTTTTCTTTCCCCTTTCCCCACCTATTTCTGCCCTCCCTTCTATTGGCCCTTTTTCTGCCTCCCACTTCCCTATTGGGAAAGATAAATTTCTCTGCCCAACTGAATGTATGTTATTCCTTCTCTGAGCCAAATCCAATGAGAGTAAGGTTTTAACAATGTTCATCCCCTCCTTTCTTAACCTCTACTGTAACAGGTCTTCTGCGATGCTTCATATGATGTTCTGCCTTCCCCTTTCCTCTTCTCCCAATACAATCCTTTTTTCACCACTTGTTTTATATCATCATGTCAAAGTCATCTCATACACACACCCTCTGTCTATGTATACTCATTCTAACTGCCCTAATACAGAAACAGTTCAAAAGAGCTACAGCTATCATCTTCCTGTGTAGTGATATAAACAGTTTGATCTAACTAAATAACATGTTTTATTTTTCTTTCCTGTTTCTTTTTTATGTTTCTCTTGAGTCTTGTATTTAAAGATCAAATTTTCTCTTCAGCTCTGGTCTTTTCATCAGGAAAATTTGAAAGTCGCATATTTCACTGAATACTCATCTTTTCCCCTGAAATACTATTCTCAATTTTGCTGGCTAGTTGATTCTTGGTTGTAATCCAAGCTCCTTTGCCTTGTGGAATATCATATTCTAGGCCCTCTGATCCTTTAATGTAGAAGTTACTAAATCCTATGTAATCCTGACTGTGGCTCCTTGATATTTGAACTGCTTCTTTCCTGCTGTTCACAGTATTTTCTCTTTGACTTGGTAATTCTGAAATTTGGCTACAATATTCCTTGGAGTTTCCATTTTGAGATCTTTTTCAGGAGCTGATCGGTGGATTCTTTCAATGACTATTTTACCCTCTGGTCCTAGGCTATTAGAGCAGGGGCAGTTTTCCTTGATAATTTCTTGAAAGATGCTGGCCAGGCTCTTTTTTTAATCATGGCCTTTGGGTAATCCAATAATTCCTAAATTATCTTTCCTGGATCTATTTTCCAGGTCAGTTGTTTTTCCAATGAGATATTTTATGTTTTCTTCTATTTTTTCATTCTTTTGATTTTGTTTGACTGATTCTTGAGATGCCTTTGTTGTTGTTCAGTTGGTTTTGAGTCTCCTGACTCTTCATGACCCCATTTTGGGTTTTCTTGGCAAAGATATTGGAGTGGTTTGCCAGTTCCTTTTCCAGCTCATTTTATAGATGAGAAATCTGAGGCAAACAGGGTCAAGTGACTTACCCAGAGTCACACAGCCAGTAAATTCCTGAGACCAAATTTGAACTCCGGAAGATGAGTTTTCCTGACTCCTAGCTGCCCAAGGTGATGATGCCTACACTCTAGCTCTATCTGCCCTGCCACCTAGCTGCCCAAGGTGATGATGCCTACAGGACATCTAGTTTGAGGTAGCAGTTTGTAATAGAGGACTGTTGCTTAGGAGATAAGGGCTAGATAAGTAGAAGTAGGACTCATCTGCATAGAGATGTTAACTAAGCCCCTGTAGTGGATCAGATCACCTACTGAGGAAGTAGGGAGAAAGGTGGACCAAAACAAAGCTGTTACTGACACCCATAATTAACAGGCATGATATGGATAAAAATCCAGCCATGGAGATTGAAGAGCGGTCAGTCAGGTAAGAGAACCTGAGCAAGAGAAGGCTATGAAAACCCAGAAGAGAAAGAATATGTAACCTAAGAAGAGAAGGGAGTCAACAGTGCCAAATGCTGCAAAGAATATTCAGGATGGAATAGCGCAGATGGTGTAACCTGCCTCATCTAGACCTCCTTCTCCCTTGACCCAGGCGTTACTGTCCTGCTGAGTGGGGGAGGTTGGGATGGCACATGTTTGCCTTTTTGGTCCTATAGTTCACTCAGGGAAAAGAGGGAGGCAGAGAAAGAAGATCCAGCAGAAAAAAAGGAAGGTCTAAACTGTTGGTGCTTAATATGTGAAGTACTTATGGGCTCAGAACCTCATGCACTGGGTTTTCATGGGCTGTGTTCATCCATGTTGGCTCACTGTACCCATACCCTGGGGGCCCTCAGCCAGACTCTTTTCTAAGAGCCTCAAAATTTGACTTGTTTGCTCCCACCCAAAGTTTCCTCCAGGAGTCTCAAAATATAGCTCAGGCCCAGCTCTCCACAGATGTGGCCCCCAATCCAAGGGTTTGCTGTTAAATGTTTAACAATCAGCTCCCTAAAAAGGCAAGGTGCCTTTTTAAGTTTAATATGTATTATTAACATTTTCTCAATCACTTCCTTAAGTCTAGACAATCAATAAAACAGTCAAGCCCTGATTTTTGGCATGTAACTGGTTCCCAAGACGTAAATACTCACACTGAAAATTTAATAATCTGAAGCTCCAGCACACCCAGACCTGATCCCATGGAAGTATGCATAGTAACAGTATCTATTGATTGCAGGCTTTACTCCACTTACAGAAATACTGCAGAAAACACAAAAGACTTACAAGAGTCCATAAAAAAAATCAAGATAATCTCCTTTCATCTCTCTACTAAGTATGACTTTATGCCCCAGGAACCTATATAGCTCTATAGACTTACAATGCTACCTAAGAGTTTGGATTCTTCCCCACCCCCCACCCCCCAGAAGGGAAACAATTTTGGTGTCGCTAGAATGGAAACTACCTTATTATCAGACCTGCAGCATCTGAACAACTCATAGTAGGAAAAAACCAAACATTTATCAAGCACCTACTATGTGCCGGTCACTGTGCCGAGGGTCTTACAAATATTACCTCAATTGATCCTCACAGAAGCCCTGGGAGGAAGGTGCTGTGATTATCTCTATTTTACAGTTGAAGAAACTGAGGCTAAGAGAGGTTCAAGCAACTCGCCCAGGGTCACACAGCTAGTAAGTGTCTGAGGCTGGATTTGAACTCAGTTCTTCCTGATTTAATAGCTAGGGTTCTACCCACCAGGCTACCTAGCTGTCAACTCTAAAAACAAATGACCAAAGAGTAACAGAGATTATGCAACCGCTGTTAACTCTGAAAATACCCAAGAGCTCACACAAATGATTACGACCACAGTTAACTCTTAAAAAATAAAATAAAAACAAAAAGTTAACAGTGGTTATAAGCAAAAAGCTTTCTTTATTCTGTTGGAGGAGGGAAACTAGATACGCTAACCTCTGAGTTTATACACCCTGTTCAGGGTCAAAGGGTGTCACAACCACGCAACTCAGACCTATGTGAACTAGGCTTTCTCTTGAGATAAGCAGGTCATCAAAGACTTCCAATTAAAACAAAGAAACAAAGGTCAGACTCATCAAAGGCACTGGATTACCTAAGTGCTCCAAAAGAGAGAACAGTAAAAAAAGGTCCCACCCTAATTACCAAAACACCCGTCTATTGGATCTCTATGCTAATTTCTCTCTGCTTGTATTTTCTCCATGTTCAGCGTGCTGATCTTTTCCCTGAACTAGTGAATGACCTTCTTTACTTCTCTGCATGTACAGTAGAATCTCGGTTTACGAGTAACCTGCTTTACATATGCTTCGCTGCACAAGGAAAAAATTTTCACAAAATTTGTCTTGCAGGATGAACAAAAATTTGCAGTAGAAACATCATGTTTGGACTTGGAAAAAAAAATCAGTGAGTCAAAACATGAAAGTCATTCTAAAAAACAAAAAATAAGTGAAGGCAATAGAGTGTTAGTCATACTTTTAATGAAAGTAGCATAAGAGAGAATACTCCCGACATTGAAATCCCCGATGTTCTCATTGACGGAGATTCTCCTTCCAAGCAATAACCCTAGCCTGGACCAGGGGAAACTGTGGAGAGCTTGATGCCTGGCAGGACGGGTTGCGCTCACCCGCTCTGAATGTATTTATTCCTGATTTGAAATACCAAGTTAGCTTAGATTCATGGGTGGAAGGGGCCTCCTCTAGGAAGAGATCCACTTTGGTGAGGCCAAACCTTGATACATACAGCATGTGAGTTGTAGCCATGGCAATGAGGGGTAACAGCAGCGATGAGACAAGTTTGATGCACAGCAGGGCTTCATGACCAGAAGATGGTTTTTGCAGGTGTTTGTCCAAGATCAGGGACCACCTGAGGCAGGCATGACACCATTCTGGGATTTTGCTGCGGCTGAGTTCATCCAGAGGGTGAGTGCAAAGGATTGTTGTTATGCCAAGCTCATGGTACAACCTGCTTGCTGGGCCTGAGCTCTGGAAAACAGGTTGTCCCCCAATAACAAAAAAGAGGGGTGGTCTTGGCATGGGGATCTAACATAGCTGCCTCTGTCTTGGAGGACAGAGTCCTGGTTTTGTTCCTTCATATCATAGCTCTGTCTCTTGCTCTTCTATAGATGTGGCCCCTTGCTCTTCTGTTTCTTGCTCTTCTACCAGCTCTAGGGGTGTGCCTCATCTGTAGTCTAGGATTCTCTTCCAGAGAGTTGGAGCTTAGGGAGTCTTCTTATAGTTCTCTGGTCTGTCTCAGTTCTTTCTGGATCTTCCTTAACTGACTGTTGGAAATCTTTCCTTCTTTTATAGGCTCAATAACCAAGGACATCTCAAATCCACAATGGCCTAAGCCAATTAAGTCATCCTAAATGCTGAAACTTCCTCATCTCTAAAAAGTTGAGTATTCCCAGAGTCAGCCTGGTTTAGTGGATAAAGATCCAGACTTAGAGCCAAGGAAGTCTGTGTTCAACTCCATTCCCCAGATACTGGCCAGCTATGTGACCTTGGGCAAGTCAGTTAACCTCCTTCTGCCTCAGTTTCTTTATCTCCAAAATGGAGATAAATAGCACTTACAATAGAGTTGTTATTGAGGAGCAAATAAGCACATGTATGCAAAAGTGTCAGCAGTTATTAACGTTATTATGATGTTTGTATTTATGTCAACAAGCTCTGAGGCCCAACGTATTTCCCAGCCCCCTCAGAGTGATATCTGTCAGTCATCTCAGTGAGGTTCTATTGGGTGTCTCCTTACCTTTCATTGAGTGATCAAAGTCTCAAACAAAGGTTTCATCACACTGCACAGGCTTGCTCCTACTCAGGTCCTTTGGTAGCTAACATCAATCCCTGAAGAATTTCATAGCCCATGGTCTTATTTTTTCACTGAATCAACCAGGATGAGAATCTGTTCTGCATATAGTCAGTATTCTCTTCTCCAGCTTAAATGAGATGAAGGAAAAAAAGGCAAAAGCGTCTTGACTGCTCTCAGGGAGCTCACAGTCTGGATGAAGTCCCCTAAGTGGCAACACAAAACCACCCTGTCCCTTTAGGAAAGGTTTAACTGTAATGGGGGACAGCCACTGAAACACTGAGGTTCTCAAGTCCTACTCCCGGAGGAAAAAGGAAAAGCATAGGTCAGAAATGCCAACCGGAAGCCCCAAATCATTCTGATCTCATGTAACAATTCTCTTTTCTCAGTCTTCCAAAGTAAGGCTGACTGCAACTCTCCATTAGGGTTCTACTGGTATCCCCAAAGTTCCAGTGGTACCCTTGAGTCCTTAGTGGGATTTTTCTCTACTGCTATGCACTTAAGCTCCTCTTCTAATTTGTTTCCTCCCACTATTATCTGCCAGTGATTAACATTCCACTTCCACTTAATTAACATCTCTCTGTTGATTATTTCAAATTTATTCTATATGTATTTTGTTTGTACATAATTGTTAGCATAATGTCTCCCCAATTAGCCTGTGAACTCTTCAAAAGCAGGCACTATCTTCACCCTTAGTGCTTAACACAATGCCAGGCACATAGTAAGTGCTTAATAAATCTTTTTTGACCCACTGATCAGCTTTTGTAAAGGGGTATTTACTTTAAAGATATATCAAAAACAGATTTGCAAATATTCTGTCCCCCAACACCTGGGGTCTGTCTTCCTTACCTCACCTTGGTCTCAGATTTAATTCGGTTTGGTCCCACCAAGTTCACATCCAAATGTGCCATAACTGCTGAATGAGTCTGAGTTTCCACTATGGCTGGGCTGGGTCACCACGTTGGTTCCTTGGGGAATTGATGTTGGAGGTGTTGGCTGCTAAGCCCTGCATGGTCTGTGCTCTTGGACCTCCTGATCTTTTGAGGCTCACAAGGTTGTAACCCTCTTCAAGCCCCTTCCCCAAAACTGGAAAGAATGAATGAAAAAAGGCAGAGGACAGAATCCTATCTTCACAGGCCACACATATTAGCCTCAGACAAGGAAAGACTCAGGCCTCTCCCCTTACATCATTGTCTCTCACCGAGATACCAGGCAGGCAGGAAAGCCTAGGGACGGGCTCTGGCTGACTACTCCCTTTTGAATGCACCCTAGTTCAGCTCCACATCAGTCAAACATCTGCCTCTTCATCACATGGTTGGTAGATAACAACAGTTATAGAATGTCATTGCATGGCCTAATTCAGGGAGCAAGGCCCTTCTCTTACACATCTTCCTGCCTCTCCTGAAGCAGGCTCCCCAGCCTCTCCCACGTGGAGGACTGCATCAACTGAGCACATAGGCATTCCGTCTCCAGCCTCTCCTTACACTTACACTCCTTACACAACTTACTAGAGCTGATGGGACTTTAGAGATCGTCTGCTTTGACCTTCTTATTTGTCCTATAAAGACACTGAGGTATCTTGCTCCAGGTCACAAGGCTGCAGAGTTAGACTAGAACGCAGGTCTCTTTCCAACAAATGCAACATGTCTTCACCCCAAAAGGGGCATAATTCATTGTAATGGCAGGTTATAGTCCCTGTGGGCCACAAGAAGCCTTGGAGGGAGGAAACTATGCCAGGAATACCAGGAGACTCCAGTAACTATAGACCAAGGTTCCTGACCCCTAGTCCTCTCTGCCCAATCCTCTCTTCCTCCTACCTGGCCTTATAGTGCAAATCTGTCCTCGTCCCCCTGACCAGACTTTACCCTGCTTAGGAGCAGCAACCTGTCTTTCCTTTCCTCTTTAACACAATGTAGGTGCTCAAATACTGGGTCCCATGAGCGAATAGAGGTTCAAAGTTATCAGTCATTTCCATTGGAGTCCCAGGAATGTCAAGATCAGGAGACAGCAGCAGACTTCAATTGTTTGTAGCAGGAATCTCTGGATTGAAGAACAAGGACTCATTTTTTCAGTCTCCCATCTCTATGGTGAGCTCTGACTGGGAAGCTGGAGACCTGGTTTCCAGCTCTGGCTCTACCATTCACTAATCATATGTTTCAACAATCCGGCCAGCAGCTGTTGTGGGGGTGAAAGCCCAACAACAAGAATGCTACCAGCACGCTGCAAAAGCACAGGTTCTTTTGATCTGCTTAACTAAGGAAAGCTACGTGAAGGGGTTGACAAGCTTACTTTAATTCAGCATACAAATATCATTCACTTAGTTCAGGGGAAAAATCCAGCACCCTGAACTTTAGAACAAAATACAAACAAATTACAAACATCAACAGACAGACCTTGTCTGATTCAAATCCCAATACATAGTTACCAGAGTCCAACAAAGTCTCAGCATCAGGGTTTATGAGCTGGAGGGCTCCCTAGCTACAGCTGCCTGGAGTCTGTGCATCAGCACCATCACAAGTGAGAGCCCTCGTGCAAATGGCTCTGTCCTCTCTTCTTATAGGGCTTCAGACGTCATCAAACATCATCTGAATGACCAGAACTTAGGCTGCTATGATTGGCTCTTGAGTCAGCCCCTCCCGTTAGGACCCTGGGAGGTTCACATCCACATAGGTTAGGTTAACACCTAATAGGGGTTAGAGCCTGGGGCTTAGCACTTAGTAAGACTCAATGAAATACACTGAATTACTCAAAAGAAACAAAGCCAAACTCTTCAAGGGCACTTGTTGAACTAAGTGCTAAGAGCCCATTTTGCTTACCAACACATACAACTCATCCCCTCTCCAATTCTCAGTTTTTCCATTTTAAGAACAAGGTTGGATCAGATAGCATCAAAGATCTCTCCAAATTCTGCCTTTCTATGACCCTGTCCCTGTTGGCCGGAGAATCCCCACTGACTGGGAGCCTAAGGTAAAGCCACAGAAGATTGTGACTTCCCCTAAGAATATACCCCCTAAAGATACTGGCCAGGTATATTAATGTTGTTGTTTTTAAATACCAGGATATAAGTTGAGGAAAGACTGTAAACAGCTACTGAATTACTGCTAGACCAAGGAAAATGTTTCCTGTAAACGTTGAAGGGGGGGGAGGGGGGAGGAAATAAGCATTTATTAAGCACTTACAATGTGCCAGGGTCTGTGCTAAGCACTTTATAGATATTATCTTATATGATACCCACAACAACCCTATGAAGTAAGTACTATTAGCATCCCCATTTTACAGTTAAGGAAATCAAACAGAAAGGGTTTAGTGACTTGTCCAGGGTCACACAGCTAATAATGTCTGAAGCCAGGTTTGAACTCAAGTCTTCCTGACTTCAGGTCTAGCGCCATATCCACTGTAGTAACAGTTAACCGTGTCTGGGACTGGACTTGGAATTTTGTTAGTATAAGGAACTCCAGGTTGAGGAAATCCCTTCTACCATTGTAGGTGAGCATCTTCTCTGAACATTAGAGAGCTACCCCGGAGCCCTGGATGACTTGCCCAGAGTCACAAGGTCACTATACGCCAGGGATGTACCTGGGATTGAAGCCAAGCCTTCCTGGCTTTGAGGCTCTAACCACTACATCATTCTGCTGCCTCTCAAATTAACAGGAAGTAGTTTCACTAATGGATCTTATTGCTGCATCAGTCTAATTTAAGTGTTTCTTTGTATTTTGAGTGTTGTTAAAATGTTTGAGACCATCTACTATATAATGAAAAGTGATTTCACAATGAAGACACAAATGTTCCCTCTTGTGAGGGGTGAAAGTCACCTTAGATATCGAGTCTAACACCCTTCTTTTTACATTTGAGAAAACTGAGGTCCATAAAGTGATATGTCCAAAAACAAGCAGAAGAACCAAGATTTGAACCCAGGTTCTTTGATTCCAAGCCCAGCACTCTTTCGCCGGGCTGGGTGTGATGTTCCTCCCCCTAATCCTTCTCTGGAGCCCTGAAAGGAATAGTCAAAAAGAGGGCAGGGGATAGGGGTTGTGGTGTGGCTGTATTCATTCAGGATTTCTTTAAAGCTGTATGTTGTTCATTTTGATCTATCTTAACTTTTACATGAGTAATCTTTCTTCACCAAAGGGTGGAATAGAGAATACAATCCTATTAGAATGGGGGTTAGGGCCATTGCATAAGTTACGAAATTGTTGTTCAGAATAGGCATATATCCCAGGTAAGAGCACAGGGAAGAAAATTCTAGATCCAATCCCTACATGCTTAGATACTCATGAGTTGGAGCACCATCTGATGCCTTACTTAGGTATTGCCAGAATGCTAGGTACATTTGGCAACTAGCTTGGAGTGCCACCTTGTGTATATTTTAAATATTGCACCCCAAATAAAATCAGCCACATCTACCCCCAGCACTGGTACGAAGGTACCTCCTGTGTGGGACACAGAATCCTTCACTCATTTATTCATTCAGCAATGCTAAAGTGTGAAATCAGATTTTAAAAAGGACTCTGAAGCAGTGGAGCCCTACCCTAAATACCCTCACTCTCTTCTTCTTGCCTCCTTGATCTCACTGGGAAGGGGAGATTTTGGTAGAGAGGTATTCCACAGTGTCCCTTAATATCAAAGCTAAAGATAGTTTCTTCTTATCCATTTATGCACAGTCCTTGGCTCTGTTCCTTTGTGAGGGACAGAATGTAAGTTACATTGTATTCATAGATACTCTCACCTCCCTATGTCCACTAGCAATGGAGCTCCGGAGGATCAGATACCTGGCTCTAGGGAAAATCTGCCAGATGCGTATGTAGCCTTCATTCCTCAGATCCTGTCTTTGGTGCATTCTCAGTTCCAGGTTGGAGCAGCACAGGGGTCAGACCCATCCACAATATATGGGGAAAAGAGGAGAATGATCCAGACAAGTTACACAAAACAGGAAACACGGAGGAGCACAGGAAGGGGGAGGCAATGAACACTTGCCGGAGTCTAATCTGGCCATTTCCATGCATACTCTCCAGTGATGTCAAGCATAGAGTCCCTGGACCAAACCAGACAAAAATCGAATTGGGAAATAATTTAACAAAATAAATGAAAATAAAATAGAACACAGATAATGTTAATATGGCATCTTTAAAGTCAATATGCGACTGAACAGATCTTTGAGTATAGTTTAGTGGCCTTATTTCTATTTGAGTTTGACACCTCTGGATTAGATAATTAAGGTCCCTTCCACCTCTGATGTTCCAGGATCCAATGAGTTCAGAGGATGCTATCGGTGCAATCTAGAGCCAAGAGGGACCTCTGAGGTCATTTAATCCAAACCCCTCATCGCACAGATGAGGAAACTAAAGTCTATGAAGATGAGAGTAAAACAGGTAATGTCAGAAGCGTGAAGTCAGCAAGCAACTAGTAAGAATTTACTATGTGTCCTTGTTCTCAAGAAGTTTACAGTGTAATCAAGGCAGGATTTGAACCCAGGTCTGCTGTCTCCAGAGGTCTGCTCCTTCTGCTGTCAGTCCAGGAAAAACCTAGAGAAGCACGCCTTCAAATTCTATTCTCCTACCAGTGCTGGTACTATCTAAGTGGCATAACACGGAGAATATGGGGAATCTAAGTAGCTGTCCCATCTTGTCCCCTACATACTATATTCACAGGGTCATAAATGTAAAACTGGAAAGGACCTTTGAGGTCGTCTAGTTCAATCTCTTCATTTCACAGATAAGGAAACAGGCTCAGAAAGGGATTTCTCCAAGGGATTCAAACCTAGATTCTCTGAACGCACATCCAGGGCTCTTTTCATTATACCCTATTTATCTGTACTGTACCCATTTATCTGTACTGTAATGAAGAGACAGAGACAGACAGAGAGACAGAGAAAGAAAGATACAGAGAGACAGAGTCTTGTCTGTTCAAAGCACTAGAGACCTGGGGTTTCAGTGCTGGCTCTGTCATTAAATTAGCTATATAGTCGAGCAAGTGTCTTCCCTTCAGTTTCTTAATCTATAAAATGAATGGCTGTAAGTCCCTGCAAAGTTACCTAAATCTATGACTCTGAGAGCACAGACTGGCCACTTAACAAACATGACAAAGAAGTTCGTTTTTCTTTTGTTGTTGGTGATTTCTTTTGTGGGCCTCTGCATGTCTAAAGCAGCCAGGGCTCTGACATGTTTGGAATGAGCTTCCTGGAGTCAAAGAACCCCAAGTGACAGGCAATGCTGCCTCCCTGTGGTATCTTTGAGATCAGAGCCTGAACAAAAAGTTTCTAGGCTGTCCAGGGCAGGCAGGCAGCCCAGTTCCACTTTCCCTTTGGAGGATTTTCAGGAAGGCAGGGTTGTCTCAGTAAAGCTGTGGAGATTTCTTTTGAAAGTCCCATTATGCAAATAAAGAGTTGGTCAATTTCCAGATGATTTTAATTTTCTTTTAAGCCTTGCTCAAGTAATCAGTGTTGGATTAATAATGGGAAAATATAGCACTTGGAGAGGCAGCAGGTTGAGAGCTGGCCTCAGAGACAGGACAGCCTGAATTCAGGTCTGCCACATACTAGCTATGTGTCCCTGGGCAACTTGCTAAGATTCTAAGTTGGAGGACAGCTTCATTGGTAGAAGCTTTGGACATCAAAGAAACCACAGATGTGGACAAATATATAGCTCCATTATCTATATTGCTTTCAGATTTATACAGTGCTTTACATACATCAATCTCATCTGAGTCTCACAGGAAGGCTGTGAGAGAGGTAGAGGAAATAGTTTTATTTATATAACTTTGAACTTGAGCCTTTTGCCAAGGTTTCTTTTTTGGTCTCTCAACATCCCTGTCTGACAGGGCAGGGCTTCTTTCTCCTTTCTCCTCTTTCTTTAGAAATTCAGCCTCCTCCCACTTGGTCTAATGTCCTTCCCACCATTACTCATTCAACGGCCTCTCCATGGAGCTTCTCCCTTTACTCACCTCTGGAAGACAGGAGGTAGGGCATTCTAAATTAATAATAAATCCCTCACATTAAAGTCACATTTTCTAATTCTGGAAAAAGTGTGATGCACTTTCTCATTTAATTCTCAGACCACTTAGCTCCATATCACAGAGGCAAAAAGTAAGGATCAAGTCAATTTAATTCAATTGAACAAGTATTTGAGTTGCTTCTGTGTACAGGGTAAATTCTGGGCAAACGCTGGGATACAGAACATAAATCACATTTGAGAAATGATCTCACCTAAACCTCAAAGAATTTACAATGGGGGTGGGAAGGGAGATAGAACAAGGTAAGTACAAACAGCTACAGTGGAGGTTGCTTAGCCTCTTGGACTAAGTGCACGGGAAATATAGCTGCATAGCTAGGACAAGGACCCTGCTCTATTCACTCCTAGCTCTGTCCCTTGGTGATCACTGGGCTTGGATTCAAAAGACCTGTATGTACAAATATATATATAGCAGCTCTTTTAGTGGTAGCAGAGAACTGGAAATAGAGGGGATATCCATTAATTGGGGAATGGATAAACAAGTTGTCGTATTTGGTTTTGATGGAATACTATTGTACTATGAGAAATGACTAGTAGGATGACCACAGAAAAACCTGGGAAGAGTTACATGAACTGATGCCAAGTGAAATGAGCAGAACCAGGAGAGCATTGTATACAGTAACAGCAATATTGTATGATCATGAATTGTGAATGACTTAGCTGTTCTCAGAATGCAATGATCCAAGACAGTTCTGAAGGATTTATGATGAAAAATGTTGTTCAACTCCAGAGAAAGAAATGATGGAGTTTGAATGCAGGTAGAAGCATACTTTTTCTTTGCTTTCTTTACTTTTGTTGTTGTTGTTTTGGTCTGTTTTCTTTCACAACATGACTAACATGGAGATATGTTTTGCAAGACTGCACAAGTATAACCTGTATTAAATTGCTTGCCTTCTCGATGAGGGAGGAAGGGAGAGAATTTGGAACTCAAAAATTCAACTCAAAAATTTTTTTAAATGAATGTTAAAAATTGTTTTTACAAGTCATTGGGGGGAAAATAAAATATTAAATTTAAAAGCTCAAAGGAAGTCACAAAGAGTCAGATGTGACTGAAAAACAAATGAACAACAAAGCTGTCAAACCCTGATGACATATTGATGAGAAACGTTTCCAGATGGAGACAAAGGGGGCCATGTCCACAAAATCTAAGTGCCACTATGTCCTTGCTGTGTTAGAGCAAAGGAACTCTGAATGAGCGCATGTGACACTTTTAAGTCTATAGAGACTATAGAAGACAGGAGCGAAAGAAATTAACTCTACTAAATCTGGCAGCCTAGAGCAGAAACCACAGTGAATATGCCCCCCCAAAAAAACCACAGTAGATCTCCATGTTAGTCACTGAGAACATACTGAAAAGGAAAAAAGTCAGACAGCTAGTTTTCTTTCCCCACCAAGCTATGTTACACAATCAAATATTGTGCTGAGAATCATGTTAAAGTTAAGTGGAATTTTAGAGATAATCTACGTCAGACCATTTTGTAGAGGAGCAACTTGAGACCCAAAGTCTGGGGTGTTCTCTTGAGTTGCAGTCATATGCTGCCTATAGCACCTAGTAATACTTATCAAGAAATGAAGGCAGAGAAGTTGGGGTTCTCTTTGCTCCCTTTTGCCACTTCCGGTTTCTCCTCCTACATCCATCACTCAGTAACCTCTTTTCCTTTGAGGTTCATTGCTATTCATATCTACCACTCAATCAAAATCCTGGTAGTTGTTGTCTACAGACCCTCCCAGAGCAGTCACTCCCCTTCCTTCCTCAATGAGTTTGGTCCATGACTCACAATTTTTCTCTCTTCTCCAATTCCTGTCCTCATATTAGGGGAATTCAGAATGCATACTCAAACACTCTAACCAATCATTACCTCAACCTACCGACCTCCCATGAGCTACTCCTCCAATCTACCTCAGCCAACACATGAAGATGGAAATACCCTTGATCTTACCATCGCCCACAAATATAGCACTTTCATGTTTAAAATTTTTTGAAATCCCCTTATTCTACCATAATCTATTGGCTTTGCATCTTTCCCTCTCCCTCCCCTTACAAAATAGTACTTTTTGTCCATAATACAGCCTCCAATTTCTTGACCTCTCGAATATCTCACAGGCCATTCCCCCTGAACTAACCATTCTCCCTACTTTTCCTCATCTTAATCCCATGGTGAACCAATTAAACTCCACACTGTCATCTCTTGAATCTCTTGCCACTTTTTAAACTGATTATGCCCTGCCAAGCCTTAGCCTTGTATCACTCCCACCATTTTCCACTTTTGATCCTACACACATAATGCTGAATGAAGGTAGAAAAAAAAATCATGCAACCATTTTGCCTGAGTCCACTACACATTTATGCTACCCAATATCAACCGGGCACTCATTGCTGCTAGGCAATCCACTCTTATCCATTTACTACTATCCCACTCTCCACAGTGACTCTTTCCAACCTTTTCATCCCTCCTCAAACCTCTCACGGCTCCCCCTGCCCTCAACCTCACACCTGAAATCCTTGCCTCATATCTTACAGAAAAAATTCAAGCCATTTGTCATGAGTTCCCTAGTCCTCATCTCTTATCACTCAGGTGCCTTCTGCCACATTCTCCTCCTTCACCCTCATCTCACATGATTGCTCCTAACCAATGCTCCTACCATGATTGCTCCGTAATTGCTCCTAACCAAGAATAAGCATCTCCTCCAACAGCTTGCCCCACTCTGTCGATGACTTTCAATCTCTGTCTTCTGGCTCATTCCCTGCTATCTACAAACATGTCCACGTCTCCCTGATGCTGACAAATCCCCCACTCGATCCTTCCATCCCTGCTGTTGTCCTATATCTTTTCTGTTCTTCATAGCTAAACTCCTTAAAAAGGCTATCCACCATAAATGCCTCTACTTTCTTTCCTCTCACTTTTCTTAACCCCTTACAATCTGGCTTTCGACCTTACCGTTCCAGTGAAAATGTTCTTTCCGAAGTTACCAATGATCTCTTAGTTGCCAAATCTGGTGTCCTTTTTCTCAAATGTCATTTTACTTGACCTCTCTGTAGCCTTTAACGCTCTTGATCTCTCTCTCTCCTCCCTACTCTCTTCTCTATTGGTTCTCATCCTGCCTGACTGGTCCTGGACTGAGCCTCATCCATATCACACCCACTAACCATAGGTGTCTCTCAGGGTTCTGTTCTGGGCCCTTTTGTCTTCTGCCTCTATAGTACTTTACTTGGTGAACTCATCAGCTCCCATGGACTTAATTACTATTTCTATGCTCAAGATTTTCAAATCTACCTTTCTTGCCCTTTACCTCTCTGCTGACCTCCAATCTCTCATCTGCAACTGCCTTTCAGACATCTCAAACCAGATATCCAGTAGACATCTTAAACTCAAAATATCCAAAATGGAACTCATTATCTTTCCCTCTAAACCCTCCCTCCTTCCACCTTCCCTATTGCAACACCATCCTCCCAGTCCCTGAGGTTCAAAACCTAGAAATCATCCTGGATTCCTCACTATCTCTTACCTCCCATATTCAGTCTGCTGCCATCTCCTCTATGTCTTCCACATGTCCGAAAGGTGAGCTCTCACAGCTCCAAACTTCCTGTTGCATTGTACTCAATAAGAGCTGTAATCCCCAAGGAGCTATGCCAATCTGCACTACCACCACTCTCCAGAAAATGGCCAAGTACACTGTGGGAAGGCACTATTCAACATTTCAGGAGTCTGGCCCTTGCTTGTGTCTCTGTTGCTATTTCATACTTCTAAAGGCTAAGTGTAGTGGTGGCTGGTTTTCTGAAGCCAGCATGAAGACTCTCTGTAGCAACCATGGAATATGTGAGGCTAGTTGTTGACCCTTAAGTGAATGGAGGTTCACCTTGGGTTAAGGAACAAGACTCTTGTGGCATACCAGGGCAGAGCCGGTCTTTCAACTGCATTCATCATGAACCTAGAGTCCAAGGTTCATCCCAGTAGACCATGACCTCTGCACTGTACACAAGGTCACACCCAGTTATCCGAAGCCCTCTACACCAAAACACAAAGTGACCTTGGCCATGATCAAGCATTGCACAAGCAGTTTTAGGCATGCTTGCTGCTGCTGTTGCTGCTAGTCTCATTAGAGCTGTGTGACTTTGGGCAAGTCACTTAACCCCAACTTAACACCCTAACACCCTATACTTGATATAAGGCTGCTTCCCAGATAAAGTCTCCAAATACTTCACTCTGGCCCCAACAAGAATCCCTAAGTACAGTCAGTCTTAGGGACAATTAGATTTCACCTCATGGGTGGAGCCCCAGTCAAATCAATTCAGATTTTAGCCATGGCCACATAGTGTGGGCTCATCAGCTGGTGAGATTTGAGCAGTACGTTGGGACAATTGTGACTTGAACAAATACTGCTGTCAGAACAGGTACTCTGTGAATAGGAAAAAGGAGTCAGCCCCACCTTGGGCAGAGGGCAACGATACCCTCTCCTGGGGAAAGTGTTGATAAGGTTGATAAGGAAGCAATTTATGGCCAGCCCATTGGGGTGCAAATAAAACTATAGAAGGGCATTCAGATTGATGCCACTAGAGGCACTTCAGTACCACCCAAGCCTGAAGTATTCTTTAAATTTAGCTTCATCCCCATTTGGATCATTCAGGGGAGGCTAACTATAGCAGCGATGTGCAAGGGTTTGCCTTGGATTCAAACATGGTATTCATCTGGGCACCTTCTGACCTGAGAGGCTCATCTTCTGATGTCGTCTCTTTTATCTTTTAGTACTGTCCATGGGGTTTTCTTGGCAAAGATCATAGTAACACAAGTCTATGCTCCAGCCACTAATGCTGAAGAGACCACAGTTGATCAGTTCCATGAAGACCTGCATCATCTTCTAGAAATAATGCCCCCCCCCAAAAAAAGGTGTCACATTCATCACAGGGGATTGGAATGCTAAAGTAGGAAATCAAAAGATAATTGGAATAACAATCAAGTTTGGCCTTGGAATACAAAACGAAGCAGGGCAGAGACTAACCGAGTTATGTCAAGATAACTCATTGGTCATAATAAATACTCTTTTTCAACAACCCAAAACACAACCCTACACATGGATCTCATCAAATAGTCAATATAGCCATCAGGTTGATGATACACTTTGCAGCCAAAGGTGGAGAAGCTCTACACAGTCAGTTAAAATAAGAGCTGGAGGTGACTGTGGCTCAGATTGTGAGCAAGCCCCCTAGCACACCCGGGACAGCCTGTAGCACAGGTCCTCTGATCTGCTTTTACAAAGGAAAGACAACTCAAAAAACATTAACAATCCTACTGTAACGAAACAATGTAAGTAAAGAAGGTAAAGGTCATTCACTAGTTCAGGGGATAGGTCAGCACCCTGAACATGGAGAAAACACAAGCAGAGAGAAATTAGCACAGAGATCCCATAGCCAGGGCTCCAACTGCCTTAACAGAGTAATACATCACCAGACTGGGAGAGCACCAACATCTAGGTTCACAAAGCCAGGGGGCTCCTTAACAAACAGCTACCCAGAGTCCTGTCCAGGAAATCAAAAGGTCCTTCCCATGAGCGAGCCCCCAAGTAAAATGCCGATCTCTCAGAATATATACTTATAAAAAAATTTTTGAGAGGGCAAGGCAGGGCAATTGGGGTTGAATGACTTGCCCAAGGTCACACAGCTAGTAAGTGTGTCAAGTGTCTAAGGCCAGATTTAAACTCAGGTCTTCCTGACTACAGGGCTGGTGTTCTGCTCACTGTGCCACCTAGCTGCCCCCAGAATATATACTTTTTCAGAGCCAGAGACATGAAGACCTCTGTGACTCAACACCCGATTGGCAAGGCAAAATACTGGTGATCAAGAGATTGCTGTTGGCCAAGGGTCCTGGAAAACCAAACTTCAGAAAATACTAACAAAAATCTACTTTGCTTACGCTTATAGCTGCTTATTGTAAAATTGAGACTTAAATTGAAGAAAGTACGGAAAACCATCCGACCATAGAGGCGTGACCTAAATAATATCCTGAAGTGGAGGGGATGAACAAAGTTAAGGGATTCAATCTGGAAGACTGCTTGAAGAATTATGGACAGGGGTTCACAATACAGTGCATTTCAAAGAAAAAAAGAGGAGCAAAAAAGAAAAAAGGGATGCCTAATGAGGCTCTACCAATAGACGAGGAAAGAAAGAAAGCAAAAGGTAAAAAAAAGGGGGGGGGAGATATACTCAATTGAATGCAGAATTCCAGAGAATAGTGGAGAGATAAGGTTTTCTTAAATGAATAATGAAAATAAATAGAAGAAAACAATAGAATGGAAAAGACAAGAGATGTCATCAAGAAAATAAGAAATATGAAGTAAAATTTTATGCAAAAAGGGGCATCATAAAAGATAAAAATGGTAGGGACTTAACAGAAGCAGAAGAGATTAAGAAGAGGTGGAAGAATGCACAAAAGAAAGATCTCAATATCACCAATAACTATGATGGCGTGTTTACTTATCTAGAGCCAAACATTCAGGAGAATGAAGTCAAATGGGCCTTAGGAAGTACTGCTAACAGTAAGCCTAGCTGAGGTGGTGGAATGCTAGCCAAGCTATTTAAGATCCTAAAAGATGATGCCGTTAGTACTGCACTCCATATACCAGCAAATTTGGAAAACACAACAGTGGCCACTGGATTGGAAAAGATCAGTCTACATCCTACTTGGCAATGCCAAGTCATATTCAAATTACTGAACAATTATGCTCATTTCATGCCAGTAAGGTCATATACTTAAGATTCTGAAAGCTATGCTTAAGCATAGCTTTAATGCACACATTGAGAATTTCCAGAAGAGCATGCTGGGCTTTTAAAAATTTATTTATTTTTAGTTTTCAATATTCACTTCCATAAGATTTTGAATTCCAAATTTTCTCCCCATCTCACCCCTCCTCCCACCCCAAGATGGCACGTATTTGATATAGGCTTTACATATACATTCATATTAAACCTATTTTCACATTAGTCATGTTGTAAAGAAGAATTAGAACCAATGGGAGAAACCACGAGAAAGAAGAAACAAACAAAAATAAGAGAGAGCAAATAATATGCTTCAATCTGCATTCAGACTGCATTGTTCTTTTTCTGGATATTCCATCTTGAGTCTTTGGGAGCTGTCTCAGATCCTTGCATTGCTAAGAAGAGATAAATCTATCAAAGTTAGTCATTGCACAATGTGGCTGTTAATGTGTACAAGGTTCTCCTGGTTCTGCTCACTTCATTCAGCATCAGTTCATATAAGTCTTTCCAGGTTTTTCTGAAGTCCACCTGCTCATCATTTCTTACAGCACAATAGTATTCCATTACATTCATATACCACAACTTGTTCAGGTATTCCCCAGATGTAACAGCAAGCACCCTAACATACCCAGGATGGCCTGCTAGCACAGGTTGTTTGATATGCTTTTCTGGCAAAGACTGCTCAAAAAGGGGTTAACAATCTTACTTTTAATTACATTCACTAGTTCAGGGGAAGGGTCGGCACCGTGAATGTTAGAAAATATAAGCAGAGAAATTAGCACAAAGACCAACAGACAGGGCTCTCAACTGCCTGAACCAAAGCAATAGTGCTATACACTTTACATACACCACTGGATCGAGGGAGCCTTTACATTTGAGCAGTTGGGTGGGTGAGGGGGGTGGGCGCTGAACATATGGCTACTCGGACTCTCAACGAGGGAATCCCAAGGTCCTTCTCATAAGTGAACCCCCAAATGAAAATACCAACTCAGGGTATATATACACTTCTCAGAGCCAGAAGGCATCACAAACCTCATGACTCAGTGCCTAATTATAAATTAGCAAAAGGCGTGAAAGCCTTTCTACAAGCAAGCCTCCCCTAAGCAAACTTCCCTTAATGAGCTCCCTGTGAGGGGAAGATCTTTATATCCCATTAACATTACATTTGGCCCCAAGATCTTACATGTCCATTACATGGGCAACTTATATCTGGATAGGCAATAACTTCTCATCAGATCAACATAATTCCCACAAAATAAACACATCACATTTGCAAAATACATAGCATCATGACAACTCATTACCAGAGTGGCCACATGGCCTTAAACAAACACAAAGGTATATAACATAACATACTCCACACCCTATACATTCTTTGGGGGACAAAATCTTTGGAGAGTGAACAACCAGCTCTTCCTCCCTCAACCCGAAACAAAAATGTCCAAGTAAAAGTTCTCTTTGGGGTGTGTCCTTCTCCCCACAATGCTGTTGCCAGCTTCCTCCTGGCACTCAGGTGAATGCTCTAATGAGCCAAGTCCCAGTCTTAACACTGCTCCAGCCCCTGCTGGGGTATACAGCACTTTCCCCCACCCACCACAGACAACTCCATCCCTCCTGGGTCCCAAACCATCCCAGGGGCATGCGGCAGGAAAGCACACTCAGCATTCCTGCCTTGCCACAAAGCTTTTATCTTGTCTTGGGGCTTCTTCCTCTTGCAGTGGCCAACTGCTCCTGGCTCTTGCCTGGGTCAGCATGCAAGCAGTTCTCCATTCCTGCTCTCAGCTCTCCAAGGTCCAAATGCAGGCAGCTCTCTGCTCTTGCTCCAGGACTCCATTCCAAACTCTTGTAATAGTAATGAGGGCAGGACTTTTTGCTGGTCTTCTCTTTTGGGATGCTAAGGCTATCAAGTGCTTTAATAAAGTCTGTCCTTTGTTTGAATGGGGCAGGTAAAGTAAGATCTTTTTGTTTTGGAGTGTTCCTCAGCACTAAGGCAATTGGGAGTCATTGAAATGTATATATGGTACTAGTGATTGAAGAACTTTCCCACACCCTAAATGCTAAGTTGCCCTCAGCCCTCAGGGTCCTGAACAGGGTATAAGAGCTCTGAGGTTGGCATTTTGCCTTTGAGGGTACACTCACTGAAAGAGTGATGAGACTCTGGGCAAGCTGCTGAAACAGCCCCCTTGGCTTTGATAACCCAGATGTTGGTGCTTCTCTGGTAACTATGTATTGCTACGGATAGACGTTTGTGTTATTTGCTCTGTTTATATAATATATGCTTGTAATTTGTTTGTATTTGCCCTGAAGTCCAGGGGGCTGATCTTTTCCCTCTGAACTAAGTGAATGATGTATGTATGTTTAATTAAACTGAGATTGTTAACCCCCTAAAGTTGCTTTCCTTAGAAAAGCAGATCGAAGAACCTTTGTTGGCAGCCCTTCTGCGCGCTGGTGTTATTGGTCTTACATAGCCACAGTAGCTGTTAGCAACACTGTTCTTACAGCTCTTACTGCTCCTGCCTAGGCTCTGAATACAATACACTTCACAGTCTAGGGTGGGGCTGCTCCACCTGAGCACTGGCTCTGGCCCTGGTCATTCCCCCCTCCCACAGGCTTGTTTTGTTCCCATAGCTGCTATTCCATTCTCTCTCCTCAGGAGTGCTTGTGTGGTAGGGTGGGGGAAGGAGAGGTTATCTCCCAGGAGCCCTGCGCTGGGAACTGGGGAAACTGCTCCCATCACTGCTACTTGCCTGTTTCGCCTCAGGCTGCTGCTGCTCCTGGGGCTCCACAGAACCATAGCCACCACAACTGGGAAACAATGGACCATTATCCCAGTCCTCATACTTTCTTTTTAGTTTGCAGATTCCGACCAACTACTCCATATGTGACAGTAAACACCCCAGCATGCCCAAGATGGCCTGGTTCTTAGATCTGCTTTTCTAGGAAAGATTGTTCAAAAAGAGGTTAACAATCCTACTTTCAATTACATTCACTAGTTCAGGGGAATGGTCAGCACCCTGAACATCAGAGAGTATACAAGCAGAGAAATTGGAGCAAAGACCAACAGACAGGGCTCTTAACTGCCTTAACCAAAGCAATATTGCTATACGCTTTACATGCACCACTGGATCAAGAGAGCCTTTACATTTGAGCAGTTGGGGGGTCTGAACATATGGCTACTCATGAGTTTTGACCAGGGAATCACAAGGTCCTTCTCATAAGCAAACCCCCAAATCAAAATACCAACTCAGAGTATATATACACTTCTCAGAGCCAGAAAGCATCACAACCCTCATGACTCAGTGCCTAATTAGAAATTAGCAAAAAGTATGAAAGCCTTTCTACAAGCAAGCCTCCCCTAAGCAAGCTTCTCTTAATGGGCTCCATGGGGAGCCTATTAATGGGCAGGGAGGATATTCATATCTCATTAACATTACACTAACTAATGGGCATCCCCTAAATTTCCAATTCTTTGCCACCACAAAAAGAGCGAGCAGGCTGGTTTTTGAAGAGGCAAAGGAATTAGAGACCAAATTGCCAAAATATGCTGGATTATGGAGAACGCAAGGGAGTTCCAGTAAAACCTCTACTTCTGCTTCACTTACTATACTAAAACTTTTGACCTGCTAGGCTACGACAAAATGTGGCAAGTCCTCAAAGAGATGGGAATATCAGATCATCTTACTTGTCTCCTGAGGAACCTGCATGCAGGCCAAGGAGCAACGGTTAGAGCCAAACATGGAACAACTGATTAGTTTAAGACTGAAAAAGGAGTATGATGATGAGGCTGCATATTATCACCTTATTTATTTCACTTATATGCAAAGTACATCATGTGAAATGTCAGGCTGGATGAATCAGAACCTGGAATTAAGGTTGGCTGAAAAAATACCTAAAGTCTCAGATATGCAGATGATACCACTTTGATGGCAAAAAGTAAAGAGGAATAAAGAAGCCTCTTGATGAAGTTGGAAGAAGAGAATATGAAGACTGGTTTGGAGCTTAACATCAAAAAAAAAAACTAAGATCTTGGCAACTGATCCCATCAATTCCTGGCAAGTAGAGAAGAAATGGAAGCAGTGTCAGATTTTATATTCTTGGGCT
Organism: Trichosurus vulpecula; assembly: GCF_011100635.1. Classification (NCBI taxonomy): domain Eukaryota; kingdom Metazoa; phylum Chordata; class Mammalia; order Diprotodontia; family Phalangeridae; genus Trichosurus; species Trichosurus vulpecula. The sequence goes on along the minus strand of NC_050575.1, from coordinate 25,317,511 downwards.
CAAAGGTTACTGCAGACAGCAACAGTAGCCATGAAATTAAAACATATTTGGCTCCTCGGAAGGAAAGCTATGACAAATCTGGAGAGTACAATAAAAAGCAGAGACATCATTTTGCCAAGAAAGGTCTGTATAGTCAAAGCTGTGTTTTTTGCAGTAGCCACATTTGGCTGTAAGAGTTGAACTATAAGCAAAGCTGAGCTCCACAGAACTGATGCTTTCGAAATGTGGTGTGGGAGAAGACTTTTGAGAGTCTCTAGAACAGCAAGGAGATCAATTCAGTCAATAGTCTTAACAATAGGTCTTTTATCATATAACCCCAAGAAAATCAATGACAAAAGGCTATTCATCCAACAAGCATTCCCAAGTGCCCAGAATGTGCCAGACATTGGAGATGCAAAGATAAAAAATGATACAGTTGCTACCCTCCAAGAGCTTGTATTCTATGAACTATTAGTAGTAGTACTTTTTGTAACAGCAAGTATATGTGTGTGTGTGTGTGTGTGTGTGTGTATACACACACACACAAACAATAAGAATTCAGAATGAATGCCGTCAACAGTGTTGGCTCCAGAAGACCAAAGATGCAACATTCCACCTCCTGTTGTTGGGGTATCCAGGTGTGTTACAAAATCATCTTGAAAGAATTCACAGATTCTGACCATCTCCAAACCAAGTAAAGGCATTTACTGAGGATTACATTCTCAGCAGGCTAGGCTCTTTGAAGGAGCTAACAGGCTAACACAGCAAGATAAGGATTTTTATAGAGCCATGCTTTTAGCATATCAGAATATATGAGTATTGAAATATAGGAGGGATTTGCTAACATGGGGAGGTCCTATAGCTTTGGAGGAATTGCGCATGCGTACAGAAATGTACCCAAAATGCGTACAGAAAAGCCTACTCAAGGGGGTATTCATGTAAGATAATGAAACTATAATATGCCTATGTTCTACATTTACCCAAAGGTCAGTTTTTGCTATTACTGTGCAGGCATCTACTTAGGTAAAAGTCCCTTCAGTGGTTTTGTGGTCAACATCCTGCTCGGCATCATGTTGGTGCTGCTTCCTTATTGACTGGCTCCTGTGGTATGTCTACAACTAGATGGTGGGGTCAGATCATGCCTGCTGGTCTAGTGGGACACATGAGGAAGTTGGGATATTGGGACTGGGGGCAATAGCTAGGATTCCATCAGCGGCACAGAGAATAGAGACCTCGGTCTGGATTCAGGAAGACTTGAATTAAAATTCAGTTTCAGAAACTTACTAGCTGCGTAATCCTGGACAAGTCACTCTGCCTCAGTTTCCTCGTCTGCAAAATGAGGATAATAACAGCAACCACCTCCCACGGTTGTTATGAGGATCAAATGAGATAGCAAAGAGCTCAGCACAGCACCTGGCACAGGTGTTACATACAGGTGCTACATAAATATTATTATTATTGCTTCTATTTGCACCCACAACGGGCCTTTCCATTTCCATTTTGGGTCACCTGAAATCAATCAAGCATTTATTAAACATCTACAATATGCTCAGCACAAGAAATACAAAAACATGTGAAACAGTACCAGGTGTAAACAAAAATATTAATACCGATACTGTACTCTGTGATTTAGGTTTTCCAGAAACAATTTAATTTAACAATCTAATACACAAGACATTTCTAGTTTGGAGAAGGATGTCTAAACTAGAATGGTCCCCCTTTTTCCCACTCACGTGACTCTCTGTCCCAAGATGATTTTAGGTAACATTTATTGGAGAATGAAAATCACACTATGTAACATACAGTTTGGGCTAACATTTCAAACATCCCATTCCTCCTGAACAACAGCCTTGGAGGAATCCATGGTATTCTTCCCAGAGAATTGCTTCAAGGGTGGAGAAAGTAATGATCTTAAAGTTTGCTTATCAAAACTAATTCACTTCCCTAAGGAAGGCCTTAGCTCTTTTTCTACCTACTTTCTTAAAGGGAAAAGTCTGGAAAGGATTTTAGAAGTCATTTTTAAAAGTATTTCTGGAGAGACTAAAAAGGATGTTTTTAATATGCTTCCCTACTACCCTCAAGGATACGTCATCAGAAATTTTGACTCTTCAGAGATTGTGATATTTCAAGATTTAAAACTACAGAGCCATCTCTGAAAGAACATTTGTGTTCAAAAGATTACCTCAACTAGGGAGCAAATTGGGATTCTTAAAAGTCCAACATAATTTCCTATTTGCAAGCTAGCCCACTTCTCTCCTTTTATGTTCTGACTCAATTCGTTATCCATCTTTAAATAATTCAGCTTCATTATCTTTATACATTTACAGGTATATACATACATACATACATACACCTACGTACTAAGGTACTAAAACTCAGTGGGCTGGCTATCCAACTGATATGACAGAAAAGGGAGAAGACTGAGTTCAAATGAATGAGAAAGAATAGTTACAGAGAACTGACTCTGAGTCCAATATGAAAGAACCACATCAGTGATTACAAGATGACAATTAGTGGCTCACTAAATACTATCTGAAAAGAATACAATCTATAAGGGTTTTAGAATCTCAGAGACAGCACCAATACACAAGGAGTCAATTCTTACTGTTTGATTTCAGAGTTAATATCTATGTAATCTATACAAAAAAGGTCCAGTGAATCTTAATGTATATATATTGTTTATTGTTTTCAACAACATATTAGTAGATTGGATAATAAACATTACTTTTAAACATTCTCTTAACCAAAAATATAACAAATATTTACAATCACTCAGTAAAAATACAAAAAGCATACAGAGGCACTGTCTTTCTAAAAGACATAAGTGTAAGAGGTATCAAAAAATAGGAGACAAACATTGCTTGTTACAGAATACTTTACAATCACTGAATTGTGCAGTACAGTTGCTATTGGAGTATTATTTCAACTGTGCAGTTTTTTTTTGCCAATATTCTCACATATTTAGAATTTATAATACCAAGTTAAACTGCATTCCATGTGTATCAAAAATAAAAGCCACAAAAAGCACAACCTAAGCTAAAGCTGAACTGGGTGTTCAAGTTTTAATTTTTAAATACATGGGGAAGCTTTTCTAAACAGAGTATCCCTTTTCTCCCAATCAGTTTAAGTTAATGGATTTCTCAAACTATTTCTAATGCTCAATAAAGCTTAAAAGGACAACAAAATTTTTATCAGTCCGTTGCAATCAAATTGCTTTTAAGATAAAGGGAATAAGAACGCTTTCCCTCCATTCCTGATTTGGGATGAAATGTTTTACAAGGACTTAATCAATCTTGTACATAAGGGGATCTACGTAACTACGAGGAGTCCTCAGGTTCATGTTCACAAGCCAGGCAGGGTCATCCCCAAGTCCTGCTGCTCTAAGATTCTGAGTTTTAGGATTAGAATATTATTGGATTTCCTTTGCAATTTAGCACTCTGCTAAAGGTAATTTTGTGGGTATTTTTATTAGTCATTTTTCCAAATATAGAGCATCTCCTTTTACTGAAAGTAAAAGTGCAGAAGAAAAATGAACACTAATTATATTAATCTTAAATTAAGATGCTCTTTGGAATTACTTATTTTTCTTAAACTTTTATTTTTAAGAAACTATTTGGTTGAAATTAAATTGCTTTCTTGGCCCCATCTGGCACATCAGGGATTTTTAAAGCACTTCCTCCAAATAGCAGTGCTCTGGTGAAGTAAGAAGGGAAGGGAGAGGCATGTTCATCCCTTGGCTGAAGTTAGAAATTTGGAAGAAGTCAAAAGAAACCAGACAGGGGATATGGGACATACAAGGTCACTGGCTTCACTCACTATGGCTTTGTGATGAACCAAGAAAGTGGAAAACTGTAAACCAACTTAAAATAATACCTAAAAGTCAAATTCAGAAAAAAAAGGAAGTAATTACTTCTCAAACCCACACACAACTACAACACAGTTACCTGCTACCCCTGATCAATGTGATCACTGGAATCCCTAACATGCACGGCTGAGCCAGAGAGCTGCAAGCCACTCTGAATCAGAAGCACAGAAAAAGTCACCTGCTTCCCAGTCCCTTTCATGTGACTATCTTGATTTACAAAAAAATACCTTCTATCCAGGTAAAATGCCTACTCAGATTTCCTATCACATGAAAAAGCCTGCTAAATCAGAAAAAGAAATTTTACAAACCCCAGGTCTAACTTGGGAAATGGACATAAAACAGCTTACTGGATATTGCACCCTAATTAAACAAGACCTTGCAGGAAAAACACAGCTTTGTTTTTTGTTAGCAAGTGGTCCACAAACCAGGAGCAAAAGAAGTCTGTGAAAGAAAAAAATATTTCTCTTTTCAGGCAATGTACATATACAGCTTCCTGATTAAATATTAATTCTTTATAAGTCGGATGACTATAATATTGTTTTAAAGCATGTAATTTATTTCCCATATTACTTTAATGTTATTCCTAACCCATAAGGGCAAAAATGCTGTTATGTCAAGTTCTTACTGCAGCAGCTAATCTAATCCAGAATTCATGACTCTAAGAAAGAAATATGTGAGCTTCAGGTATCAGCTATGAATTCTGCAAAATATTTTTTTAGGCATGGATGTCTTTTTTGCTTTTCTTAAGATTAACTGTAAGCCCTACAGAGGGAAAGAGACAAATGTCATTTAGAACTGTGTCTGACTTGGGGCTTTGAGAGGAAGGGATAGAATGGGGGAAGACAGTCCTACTGAGAGTAACATTTACACAAGAAGTCACAGATGAAAACACGGTTGACAACACACACTCAAATATGAACCAATTTCTGCCCAAAGTTTATTTGGGTAATGCACATGATTGGCTTTGGAGTTTTTTTTTTTTTTTGGTACTCATGTAACTTTCTGAATATGTTACTTTACTTACCTTGCACACTATAAAATTGAAATAATATAAAATAACTTTAAAAACTTTTAACTTAAGATGTAGAAAACATTTCACCCAGCTTGTAAAAAACGTTTAAAACCTAGCCCACCTTGAAAATGAGGTCACAGAAATGTACAATTACATGTTCAAATCTATGTTAACACATTCATGTCCAATTAAGTCACTGGAATGGATCTTTGAGTGCTATACTGGGAAAGAACAAGCATGTTCATTTTAACACCCCCGTGTTTGGGTCTCCCCTTTCTCCCACCAAAAAATAAACAAGCATATACTTTGGTTGGCTAAATTTTTAAAACAGGCCACCTGAGAGTGGGACTGCTATCATAAACGCATACATACCAATAAAAAGAAACCCAATGATAATTGCAAATTATCAGAAATAGGTAAAAATGCAGCGATTCCATTTCAAATATTTTTATAGCACTGAATGGCTTAGTAGACAATATTACCCCTCTGCTTCTCTGTAGGTACCCAAAATGATTACCTGGAATTGAAAACCCAATTCAAAACTATGACCTACTTGTTTTATACTCCCAGTTAAAGTATATTTGCCAGGCTGCTTTTTACCTTCGGAAAAAGTGGAGTTCTATTTAACTAAGCTTATAGCATTTTAGTCACAGAGATGAGTTTCATGCATTTGAGCACCTCCATTTTAATAATTTGGTTATCTCTAAGACTTCAAGGTAATGATTCCCCCCCCATCAGAAACTAAGTTTCTTGAGAGTCAGTGATTGTTTTATTCACTGTATTTGTATCCGCTGGGCCCAGCTCAGTGCTTGGCACGTAGTAGGCATTTAATAAATATTTATTGATTGATTCTTACTTTGATTCTTTTTTTTAAAAAGACAGCTTCACCAAACTTTTCAAACTGGGACTACCAGATGGCAACATTTCACTGATCTATCTTCACAAACAAAAAAATGTTCCCATTCCACTCAGAGTATATCTCAGTTTTAGTTACGTATATAACCATGCTATAATCTGTACTCCTTGGCTTTTTCCTTGGGGAACACAAGCTTTGCTTTAAAGGACACTTGTTTGGCTATCCTAAGAATAGTTAAAGTGAGTCTAATTTTTAATTTCCTCCTAAACATACACATAAGCCAACCAGAGCATAACACTCAAACACAAATAAAGAAAACTCTACAAACTCTCAATTAGTTAATAAATTATTATTCATACACCACTGCGAAGTCCTTGGTTTTTGGCAGAAGTTTTGATTTTGTGCATGAAAATATGGACATGGAAATAATATATGTCCAACAGGTCCATGAATTTAACATTCTTGGCTGGAAAACCATAATGTTACCTTAAAATAATTTTCAAGAGAAATCCATAGAAATATTACATGATACTAAACATGATTTTCCACACTTTGAGTGGTTCTCAAAATTGATTATCCCAATGAAGGCCTAGTGTGTAGACAGACACTTGGAACACTTAGATCAATGTACAGCGTCAGTGAGTTTTGCAGACTGGATGCTCTGTCACACGGAAGCGTGGACTTCACAGGCTGCTGAGACGACATGCAATTGAGGCACAATTCAGCCAGGTCCACCTCACTGGTCATAACACAGGCACTAAAAATTTCTTAGTGTAGTAGCAGCAAGCTGTCAGCACTGGCTAACAGAATCTTAAGGTCCTTCTTCCCAAAGTACTTTGATTCAAACTTGTTTCCGAGATGACTTCCCCAAAGGCTAGACTGCTGAAACTTGCTCATTTTCTGAAAATGAGGGGAAAAAAGTAGATGTTAAATATTTAGGAAATATTTTCTTCTACAACTGTATTAATGAAAATAAGCCAACCTCCTCTTATTGGATTCCAACATTAATAACTTTCAAAGGCCCAGATTTCATCATTACCATAACTGTGCTTAGAAAAACACACACAAAAAAAACAGGTTTTAAAAAAAGTAGGCTATTTCTCAAACTATAACTATACTTGGACAAAGCCTACAGGGGAAACCAGCTAAGATTTTTAATACTAAAGAAAAATATCCTTAATATTCATTTTGAACAATGGACATTGTGAAAAATTCGCACTTAGGGCTTAACTCACTGGGGAGTGGGGAGAGATTTACCAGGTTCAGGAGTTTAAGGTGATGACTGATAGCTGTGACAGCCTAATGCAGAACAGTGATAATAATGAGGATAACGACAACATTAAATTATAGAAGCTGGTGTTTACATTAGTGCCACTGTGTAAAGTGCACTACAAATGTTATCTCATTAGATCCTTAGACCCTGCGAAGGAGATGCTGTTATCATACCCATGACAGTCCAGGAAACTGAGGCAAACAGCAATTCAGTGTCTTGCCCAGGGCAGCTAGTAAATGTCTGAGTTCACATGTGAACTCGGATCCTTCTGACAGAAGGCCCAGTGCTCTATTCACTGGGACACCTAGCTGCCTCTCAACATACAGTAATACTAACAATTGTACAACACAAGTTCAGAGGGATCTGTCACTGTCAGGCAAAATGATTTCTAAAAACAAAAAGATTATTGTTTAAGGTCCTCATAATATAACAATACCAGTATAATAAATCAATTTTGTAATACCAAATATTTGTATTACAATTTTTTACTCATTTTATAATACAAAACTTTGAGATGATTACTCCCCAAAACAGCACCTTAGCATGAACATTATTATAAAAAAGGTAACACCACTTGGTTTAAGCCCTGAAGTCCACCTGTTGTCTCCATATATACTACAAGAGTCTGACATACTTTTTGAGAGGCTTTAAAAATACATTTCAAAATCATAGTTTACAAAACCATTAATGAGTAAGAAAAATTAAAGCAGCAAAATCATACAGTTGTAAGAATTGATTTATTTGCATAAAAATTTATTTAATAGTAATCAAAGGTACTTTGTCAACATACCATCTGCTTCACTATCTGCATCAGTCACATCGGCTAGTTTAGGATGGGATGGCTGCAGACTATGCCACTGCGGCTGAGATAGGATCTTCGATGAAATACAGGCCATAGGTTCACTAACGAGGGAGGCTGATGAAAGTCTAGAGAGGTTGCTATGTACCATCTTTGACCTCTGTACTGCCACACTATAGTCTGGAGGTTTTACGTGTGGGTGATGGGGTGGTCCTTCTTTTATGTCCGCTAAAGAAATCCCCATGTATCCTGGTGGGGTGGGAGGTGGCCCCCTATACCTATCGTCCTTCTTAGGTGAGGTGACACAGTACACTGGCATAAGAAATAAGCAATGGAAATGTTAATGAGGAAATAAGATTTGAAAAAACAAACTTAAAGAAAAGCAAAATGTTACAATGGGAAAAAAATGATTAAAAAGGCAAATGAAAAAACCTCAGTACATAATGATAGTGGTAGATTTTTGTTTTCAATTTTTAAAAACCATCTTTTCGTTCAAAACTATATTAAATGCCTACTGAAAAGGAACTCTACCGATTCTTACCATAGTATGAAGTAGAATTATCAAGAACTACAAGAGATTACATCAATGACAAACCTCCCCCATTGAAAACCTGGGTCAAAGTTTTGACCCTGGTTTCAAAAATGCTCTCCAATAATGAAATATTTAAAGAAAACCTTTTGGCGCTGAAAAACTGGAAGGAATGTTCACCCCTCTGTTAAAACATTAAATATTGTAATGAAGATTTTTTTACTTCTAGCAATTTTCATCTGTTTCAGAATCCTTGTGTGTACTCAAGAGTAACATTCAGTGTGCTATAATCAGTAAATCAAAACAGTATTTCTCACAAGATTGGCTGTTTCTGCACTAATATATTTGCATGAACACTGGATAATGAAATTCCTATAAAATAATGTAGATTCCCCCCGCCAAAGACATGATATGCTAGTTTTAGTCATGCTTTCGAATAACATAGTGAATGGCGTATAAATAGCCTCTGATAAACACAATACAGATTAGGGTCCCAGGATGCACCTCTACTATGTAACTATTTCATTTCAAAAAAGATCCTCCTGCTTTCTAATAAGTTCATAGAAAAACAAATTAATAATTTCCTATTTTTACTAGAAAAAGAATCATCAGCTAATAAAATTTCTTCCTCAAGTCTATATAATCCCCTTACAATGTCAGTGAGTTTTGCAGACGGAATGCTCTACATCAAAACTTCAAAAAGGAAGGTAACACAGGGATTAAGTCCAAAGCACAGAATCAAATCTTTAAAAGGGGCTTTGCATCTTTTGCTCATGTACATATGGCAGTTAGTCACTTAGGGGGGCCAAAAGAACTGATCACATATATAGCAACAAGGTAAAGATAAAGGATTACTGAAATATCAGAGTGAACATAAAATTTCATCTTTCTTGATTAGTTGGGCAGAAAAGTGTCAATAATTATATTTATATTTTGACAATTCTCCCCTATCCAATCCTCATCCAGGATAATCACAAAAATTAAGTCATTTAATCAAATCAAAACAAATAGTGACTATATTGTGTGGCATCTTATTCAAAATCAATTATTAGTGAAACAAATTTAGAGATGGAAGTCTTTCACTAAATTACTTGATTCATTTGTCAAGATTTAAAAGGGTACATTTTCTAATACTGTCCAGAAAACAGCTTAAGCCAAAGATTCTATATCTAGTTCTTTAGGAAGGTTATTGCATATTTGGACCCTAAGAAAATATATTTAACTATTCAGTTTTATATCTTAGAGGTATAGAGCACTGTTCTAATAACTGAAAGTAAAACAAATTACCTCTAAAAGTAACTGCGATGGAGGAACTGAAGTAGAAGGTTCATTAAGCCTTGAATTCATCTCGTCCTTTTAAGAACCTCAAAGCATTGGGCATTTTTTTTCTGACTAGCATTCAATATATATACTTTTAAATCAATAGAATATAAGCATCATGAGAGTAGAGATTGCTTCATTCTTTGTATTTGCGTAAGTATCGCTTAACATGGTGCCTATGGCTTTTAGTAGGTACCTAATAAATGTTTGTTGACTGATATCAGTGGAATCAGGTTCCAAAAACCACTGAGGCAACGTGAAAGAAGAAAAGATCGGACATGTCACGAAGGGACCGTATTTCTCCTGAAGGATGTTTTATGGAGGGAAGTATAAGTGTCTTGTTGGTCAGGAATCCAGTGCCAGTTTCTCTTTATTTATATACCTCAAGATTTTTTTGGGGGGGGAAGGGGTTATATCAGATGCCAAAATCACTTTCACTGGACAGTTCTAGATGCCTGTTCCCCTATAGCAAAATTAATCTGATCTACCATACACAGCCTAAGAATAGTTTTCTGTCTGAGATAAGGGAAGTTTACTCTGAGCCACAAAAAGATTTGCCCCCAATCACTGAGAAAATCAGGAAAAGGCAAGATTAAACTCTTTTATCTAAGTATGTCTTTTTTCACCCAAAGTCTATAAACTGCTTGAGGGTACGAAGCATGTCACAATCTTTACTTCCCCCTACAGTGGGCATATAATAAGCTTCAATAACTCTTTACTGAATGAATGGATGAAATACTGTACCTCTGTTCTTTTTGCATGCTAATAGCAGAATTCAACCTTCAATGCATATTTGGCACAATTACAAATACTATGTAGAATTCATTGAATAAATTAAGCATTAACGGGAATGTTGGCTATAAAAGGGTAGGGGAGTGGCAGGGGTGCTACGGTATTCAAGGATACTTCCTCAACAGGAGTAAAAGGGGGGTGGGAATGAGGAGCAGGAGAGAGATACTACATGCAGGAAAATGCAGTGGATAGCCAAACACCAGAATAATAGGTTAGTGTAGCTTGCATGAGTGAATTCTGGTTTAGGCATGAATGTTAGGGCACCCTGCATATGCTGCAGACTACGAAGGTGTGTTAAAAATTGTTTTAGGTCTATTGATCAAGTTTTGTTTTTTTTTTTTCCCTAAGAAGCCAGAAAAAGCAACATTAAATCCAAGAGAGGGGCTTGCTTGAGTAATTTTGTGCTTGTTGTTCAGTCATTTCAGTCATATCCGACTCTGGGACCCCATTTTGGGATATTCTGGGCAAAGATACTGAAATGGTTTGCCATTTCCTTCTCCAGATCATTTTTTACAGATGAGGAACTGAAGCAAACAGGGTTAAGTGACTTGCCCAGGGTTACCCAGCTAGTAAGTTTCTTTTGAGTTCACGAAGATGAGTCTTCCTGACTTCAGACCCAGAACTCTACCCACTGTCACCTACCTTCCCAGTCTCTTGTGCTTCAGCGTTAGTATAGTAATAAAGTTGTTTTCAAGGAAGTGAAGTTCCCTTGACTAAAGCAAATCTACCCCTATTCAATAAACTCCAGCAGCTCCCTGTTACACCCAGGAACAAAAACAAAATCTTTTAAAGCCCTTCGTGACCCTTACTAACTTTCCAGTCTTCTTACACCTTCCCCTCTTCCACACTCTACAACCCAGTGACACCAGCCTCCTTGCCATTCCCTGAACAAAACACTCCATCTCTTGGCTATATGTTTTTTCAGTGGCTGTCTCCCGTGCTTGGCATTCTTTCTCTCTTTATCTCAACTAAGATCACACCTTCTATAAGACATTTTTAGTGATTCCCCTTAATGCTAGTGCCTTCCTCTGAGATTACCTCCAATTTATTCTGTCTACAGCTTGTTTGTACATAGCTGTTTGCAAGAGACTGTGAGATCCTTGAGGACAAGGATTGATTTTTCCTTTCTTAGTCCCTGGCATATAGCAAGAGTTTTTTAAATGCCTATAGACTTGGCTATATTTTTAAAAAATACTTCCCTTTTCTTTACCCACTGACACTTTTTTTTCTTTCAAATATTCAGGTGTAATCCAAGAGGACTCTGAAAATGTTCGTATGCAAGGGGAAGAGTGGGAGTGAGCAAAAAAAAAGATTTCTACTAAATACAAATAACTCATTTCATAGAAAAGTCAAATAAAAACATGAAAATGCAAAAAAAGGAAAGACATATCATGGTGTTTCTTCTCTGAGTTTCAACAGTCGTGACTTCAACTTCCAAGAAACAAGAGGCACCAATGTAGTATGCAAGTACTGCCATTTTACCTGGAGGGCATTTGCTGGCACATTCCTAAAAGGCAAACTCTTCGATTTTGAAAGCTGCAGGCACGTAGACGCTTTATGCTAGCCGACTTATTAGACAATGAGGCAGCCACGCTGAGGGCTTTAACCATGCTTTTACATGCTTTCCCCCAACTGCTACGCAAGTCCTAAGGTACTTGTTTGTCAACATCCAGAGAGATGGATGGAGCCAAAATCTGCCAACATCATTTCCAAATCACTTAAGAGAAGGTGCTACAAAGATTTAAAAAAAAAAAAAAACCACACCACTTACCTATCAAGCCTTTTTCTGTACTGGACGTAACTGTTTTATATGTGGCATCAGTGCTGGGATGAGAGTCCAAAGCCTCCTCTGGCTCTGCAGTGGAATCTTCTACCACTCTTCTCTTTACTGTCCCATAGTTTGTCTCGTATGTGTCTGAGAGAGAGCTGGAGGAGGCCCAGCTCTGCCTCGACTGCACCCATTCTGTGCCATCTTTAGGCTGACTGTTCCTCTGAGAGTAGCCCTCTAAATACAAATAAGGTTCACAGTTTGTGGGTTCCACTTCAGCAATGGGGACATCCAAATGGGTGTGACGATAAGAATTTAAGAGGTCCCAGCTCTTCTGGTTCTGAATATTCTGGAAGTTGTCATGGGAACTACTTGAACATGAAGTCCAACTTCCACGGCCACTGTCAGCTGCTTCTATGGTGATGTGTTCATGAGAAATCTCCTCAGTGCTCACAGATGATGAAACAGCTAAACACTTAACTACAGAAGGCCTTGAGAGTGTCCATCTAAAGATGGAAACAATATACATGTGAACAATAAGTCTTGTTTTTCTGGTAAAAATAAAAACCTCTTTCCTTGTTTACTAGTTTAAAAAAATCTTTTCAAATGAACGTACCTACATTGGTGTTTAGCAGTGTGTCAAGTACAACTGTGCATGCTCATAAAAGTATGATTACTAAAATTGCAAACGATAAAAGATATCTCTAAATTTTCTAATGGCATTTAGTTTGAATATTAAAATAGAAAGAAATTTGAAGGAGAGCATCGCTGATCAAAATGGCACTCCTTAAAACTATGCATAAGGGTTGCCTTGAAAATCAGCATTAAAACATTTTTAAAATCAAATGAAAAAATGGGGCTTGTAATTGGTATATTCCTCCTCAATAAGTCAATGGAATAAAATTCTGGGTTGGTCTCTGTGATTATAGTATTCAGAGAGTATCACAGTTTGGACTATTTTAGAAATGTTAAAAAAATTACTGAGCAGTATTTAATTCTATTTTAATTAATTTGTCCTTTAAAAAACAACAACCAGATTTTAGAGATAATGCCAATACTGCATATCCAGTTTTATGCAGTGCATCTTTAACCTGTTTTGCTCATTTCAATAATCTGACTGTCCAAAGGCTAAGAACCTTTATACTGGATTGAAAAATATTTAACAGTGAAGAACTTTCACTTTCTTTCTTGTTCTTGTAAAACTCAAACAACATTTAGTTGACTGACCAACTGAGGACACTGAGTCAGCTTTGAAAATTACTGATGAATACATGACTTTGTCTGCTAGAGGTTCCCTGCCTCTTGCAGCCAACACATTATTAAAGCAGCTCACCCAATCACATGCTGGCTATGGTCAGCTGTCACTGGAGGGTGCTCCTTTCTTTCTACTGCTCCAACCGAATCCATGCCGCTAAGAGACTGGGGTAAGCATCGATCCTCCTGTAGAGCTGCAGACATTGAGTCAACAGAACAATTACTCACGATGCTGGACCTTGATGAAATCTCACTATGGCTTGAGTCTGAGAAGTTTTCGGATTTAGCTGATGGCATATGGGTATAACCTAAATGAGGAAAAAGAAATATTTATACTAGGGGCAGGGCCTAAGAAACAAAACAAGACTCCATTAATACTTAAAAAACAAAAGCAATACAGTGACAGCGTATTTACTACTTTGTTACAGAAGAGGAGGGAGAAAAATCTCAATTACTTCAAATGGTATTGTGGGGTGAACATTGTCAATTTTAATCTTATGTCAGTAGTGAAAATTCATGGTATAAGATGGCATTTATTAAAAAATAACCACTTTAAGACTTTAAAGTTGTGGGGTTGAAAAAAATCAATAGTGCTTATCCAAAGAAAAAAATCCTATATATTAGGCTGGTAGTACCTACACACAGATCAGAAGCAGCCTCAAGAGTGTAGTGAAAGTTACTTAAAGACATAAAAAATGGCATAAAACCATGGACAGGAGAAAATATTTGATTTTTCCAATAAAAACTCAGGAGGTGAAAAGCATAATCCACAACACATGCAAAAATGATCTGTTTAGATCTGAAAACAAAAATTCTATTCAAATTGATTATTCTTTATCAACTTTGCACCTAACTAAAATATGCCTTGTTAAAATAGGATCGAGACTAGAAGGGTCCCTTAAAGGGTCATTTAATCCAAGTGCCTATTTTATACCCGAGATCTCCTTAAGGCTGGAGAGCTACATTCAGTGTTTTTATCATATGTTTCTTTTTCATTTTTACAAGGTTATGTACCTTTTTATTTGTATGAAAATTACCTTATAAAATTATTCTGGATTTTATTTCTTGTCGTCACTCTAAATTTATGAGTATTCCTTTTCTATTCACAGTTAAATTTGCCACAAAATTGTATCCACTGGAAATTTAAAGTTTGCTATAAATATAATTGATAATATAATCTGAGGTCCTTTTTATAAAGCAATCTGTAAATATCTAAAGGATCTCAAGAGTTGGAAGGGAGCAAGAGGTCATCTAGCCCAAATTATAGCTGAATTCATTCAATGTTCATTCTCTTGAAAACATCTAAAAATGGGAAGAATCCATTACTACAGGAGGTAACCTATTCCATTTGGGTAAAGTTCTAATCGATAGCAAGTTTTTCTTCTCATTGAGCTGAAATCTGCCCATCTATTGCCCCTAGTTCTGCCTCCAGAATCAAGGAAAACAATCCTAATCCCTCTTCCACATAAAAGTCCTTCAATTACATGAAGACAGCTATGATGAGACAGCCTGACATAGTGAATCAAAGTCCTTGATCCAGAAGACCTGGGTTTGAAACTCATCTCTGAAACTTAGACCACAGACTGACTGCCTAGCTGCTCTGAAGCTATTTCTTCATGTGTAAAATGGGAGTGATACCTGTAGTATCACCTCATATGGCCATTATAAGATTTAAATAAGATGAGGTATGTAAAGCATTTTGAAACTTCAAAACTCTATCAAATGTCAACTACTATCACTACCACCATCATCATTACTATCCTGCCCCCTTCACCCTTCACATCTTAATGGACAACCCTCCTTTGGATGTTCTTCAGCTTGTCAAGACCTTCCTAAAAATATGTTACTCAGAATTCAATACATACTACATATGTTATGGCCAAGTCAAAGTCCAGTGTGACTATCTTGGCTCCAGTATTCTTAATATGGGCTTTCTCAATGTAGTTGTGGGGTCCCTATTGGGAAAAAGCCATAAAAACTTAAACTCTCTGAAAGGTGGAAGCCTGAATATGGTGAACTATTAAAAATCATAACTTAGATATTGACTACACTGAGTCATAACTTCAGATGGTATGACCTATGAAAGCCATAACAAGAATATCATGATTGGAACATGATCAATATACAAATTTATGTTTGGACATAAGATTGGCTTAATGCCCAACCTAATGACTAAGCAGAAAACAAAGAATATCCACCAGTCAGTAGTGATACACTCTCTAGCTCCTCCTCCCTTTGTCTGTCTTCTGTAATTACCACGGAGATTTTGGGGGTTCTTAGCAGGGATTCACTGGGGCTGCCCAGACCCTGTTTTATAAGAGATAATAATGATTGGTTAAACTACTATCTATAATCAATCTAGAGATATTTGGCCTCTCCCTTTGGTAGCAAAAAGAACATCCTGCAGTTATGGGGGAGGTAGAGGGTTCTCCAAGGAGGGGAATTCCGGACCTTACAATTGGCATAGCCAGCAGTATACCAATGGAATGCCAAGGCCGTACAGGATAGGCCGGGGGGAACCCCTGGATGGCCTCCATTGGGGAGGGGGGTGGCCCTGTCTTGGACACATGTGAACCATCACATATTTAGATAGGGGGATTCCCTGAACACACCAAAAGGCCTAGAGTCTCCTGTTGATGGAATTATGTTCCCTCAGGTTGGGAAAAGGAGAGAGACAAATAGTGGCAAGATGAGGTGGCCCCTTTTCAGATCATTAAAAAAAAAGTCTCTACCAAGTCCCTAGACTCAGAGGCTGAGAACAGAAAGTTGCTGGAAAAATTGCAGTTAGAAGAAACATGTAGAAATACTTGTTTGCCAGCTAGCCAGCTTAAAGGGAGTTAAGCATGTAGACAGGAAAGCAGTAAGGCATATAACTGTGAGAGAGTCTCTTTCTCTGTCTCTCCCTCCATCCCTGGCTGCGTGCAGCAGCCTGGGTAGGTGAACAGAAGAGAGAGAGTGAAATAGAAAATATACTCAGTGAAATGAAGATTATTTGAGTAGAATAATTAAACCCCTAAACATTCAAAACATATTCTTTCCCTCCCTCTACATTCCTGAACTGCGGCCAGGTTCCGGGGTATAAAAGGACAGACAAAAAAAAGGGGTAACAACGGAATCTTTTCCCCCAGAATGACAGATTCATTAAAAGAAGACGGTCACTTCACTGATTACAGAGAGATGGGCTTGGGGGCTGTTAATGAAATTTTCAAGGTGAAGAGAGGGAAGAGGCTGCACTTTGGAGTAGAACTGGCGCTTAACCTTTTCCTGGTTCACAAAAAGGGAAAAGGTTTGTGTGAATTAGGAATCAAAATGTAACTGAATTTGATTGCAATATGTAGTTAGAATTTAAGGAGTCTTACAAACTAAAATTAAGTAATGGTCAAATTTAAAATAACTTTTTTCAATTGGGTTGTGTGTTAAAATTGGAAACTTGACTGTAATGTATGTGTGTATGCAATATATGTATATGTATATATATACAATTACATACACACATATAAACATATATGTCCTATTCATAAGAAGTAATCATAGAAAGCTATGGGTAAATTGATAAACTATGGGTTCCTTCTGAGATTGTGGAACCAAGATTTGAACTAAATTAAAACATGCTCTCAAATGTAATAATTGGGGTAGACTGGGGTAATGTCAGATTGTCACTTTTACAATCTTTGACAGTAGATTGGCTGGAAATAGTGAACCCCATAATATGAAATGATTGGATTAAGTAGTATTTGTGTAAAATATAATACTACAGTCGGCATTAAAACCATAATCCCAGATTCTGTATAATAATATATGCAACACAGATACAGGTATCTGAATTCATTCTAGTCACATTTTAAGTGAAATATTGTCTCTAATTTGATGTTTAACATTAGTCAGAATTGGTTATGCTACTTGGCACTAAGACAAATTGTGAAAATGCATAGATCTGAAATGTGTTAGTTGTATGACCTTAAGCAAGTTACCTCAGTTTACTTCAGATAAGTATAAAGTGCCTAACACAATGCCTGGCAGAGGGCAGATACTATAAATGTTAACTATTATTATTAGTTCCTTAATTAGATGCGACCAGTATACAATGCCGATGGTGATGAGATGCCTGATTTTCTATGTAACTTTGAAATGCATTCAACAAACCTCAAGTCACCTGATTGGTAATGGATTGGTTTCAAATTTCAAATATGTATTTTTTTCAAATTGGTAAAGTTTTGTATCAGTTATGACAAGCAACTTTTTATTACTTAGATGTTACCGAAGTATAAACTGAAACCGAAAGGTGGTGGAAAATCTATTTAAACCAGTTATGTTATCAGCCCTACTAACCTTGTCTTATGTTTTGTAACTGCCATATAGAAAACTGGGTGCTTCTACCTTTGCCTGTAGTTAAAAAGAGGTTACAGCTGTAACTATTTGGCTATCATCACTTATGAAAATTCAAAGATTGTTAACTAAGTTATTTGGGAGCTGCTGTTTTAATGTTAAAACCTAAAACTAGTCATTGATTACTGTGTGGAGAGGAGGGGATAAGGTGAAAGCCTTATCCAGATTGGTTCTGTCCATTCAGAACGGTCCTCCTTGGGGTATAAGGGTATGCAGCAGGGTTAATCTATTCTCCTTTTGGTGGGGTCGGGGGTGGGATGTCAAAGAGCACAGCCCACAGCAGCTCTAAGGGCAGAAGAAGGTGGATACTCCCAACTCCCCTCCCCTAGGAAGACAGCCAAGGTCACCACTGACGTAGGGTCGTGTGGGGTGACTGGAGGCTCCATGTGCCAGTTACCACATAATGGGGTCCTAAAAATAAGCAAACCACAGATAACAGTGCAGAATGCATGATGCTACATGGGGACCCCGAAATACATCCTGGCAAGAGGTTGGCCATAGAAGTACATGAGGGAAACTCAGTCAGGACAAAACAAACTAAAGACTGAAAATAGGGGACTTGTCACCCAGAGAGTATGTGGTTTACATCAGTCTAAAGGAAGAATATCATGGGGTGGACAGGTAGGGGCATCAGGATAAGCCCCTTTTCTGGGGTCCCCACTGATTCCCCTTGTCACCAGCCCTGGGAAAAGAGCTTGTTTAGGTTATGGAGTTCCAAAACAAAGAACTTAGCTTGCTGAGGATTTGCAAGTTTGTATATAATATAAAAATGATTTCTAATAACTGGTTTTTACAACAGGACAAATTTAAACTTTAGAAAGAAAGAAAAACAAGTGAAAGATGTTAAGTGAAATCTTTTATATATGTGAGCCCTGGTAAATTTTTATTGCTTATTACAATGCCATGAGAATAAAAATTAATTCTATCTAGTACTAAGCTGGGAATTAGTTTAACGTGCCATTTGAGGTAAAAGCTCTTGGTACTGTAACTGATTTTATTTTTGAGGTTTGAATTTAAGTATAGTTGTCTGATAAATCATTAAGTCAGTAATCCACCATTCGAGAGAAATGCCACAAGCTACTCAGAGGGAATGTGCTCCTGAAATGTTACAGGTGGAGGTCTGCATCTGGATAGAAAACTAAACACGACAATCTTGGCATCTACCTAAGGTGGGATCCTTCTGGCTCAGCTTCCCCACTGTGTTCCTTTGAACAGGAATGTTTCCCACCCCGCTATTCCTGAGTCTGATGATGAGGTAAATTATTACTGTATGGTTGGTTGTTAAACTGTGGGTCTTACCTGAAATCAAACAGAGCTAAAGATGCTTATCCTGTCATATATGTGCACTTAGGCTTAAGTCTGAAGGACTGTGGTAGTTTGTCCTTCATTCTCAAAGAGGACCATGACATCAGGAAGATGATGCCATGACTTGCAACTGAATGAAATTTAAGTGAGGGAGGGCTGTGCAGTCAACCAGCTTCACTTTCTCCTCCAGAGCCATCTGGGTCCAGTCTCCAGATATAGATAAGAACAACTTGAGACGGCCCAGGATGAAGTGGGAAACCTTGGCCTTTTTAAGCTAAGGTCTTTCTGAGTTCTCCCTTTGCCTGGGACAGTGCCCATTCAGTGATTAGACCTGTTTACAGCTGTGTGGTTTATCCTTCATTCTTGAAGAGGAAGATGATGCCATGACTTGCAAATGAATTGACTCTTACCTGAAATCAAACAGCACAAAAGATGTTTTATCCTGTCACATATGTGCCATTAGGCTTAAGCCTGAAGGACCAGTTTGATGCTGGTATAATCATGTCTCTGCTTTTCCCTTTTATATCAAATTTCTATAATCAGAGCACATAGTCGGTAGAAGATATGAGCACAATGCAAGTATGTGAGATCTTGATGTTTTCGATCTGAACGCGTAAGTCATTCCATATCCCAAACAACTAGGCAAATTACTACTGAGGCTTGTCCTCTGCCTGCCTGCATAGTCATGTGAAAGATTAAGTCCCTGAAATAGCTCATCCTTTCTTAGTAATATAAGATACGAAATCAGAAACATCTTCAGTTTAATTTGGGGAAGAAAATTTCAATGCAATCAGTTTTCTTAGAGGGATGTAACTCATGGACTAATGTGGAAATAACACCTTTTGGTACTGCATGTCCTGTAGTACAAACATTTTATCACAGACAACTTATTGATATGTTTTGGAATTAATTATTTAAGTATCCTCCCAAGTCTTTTATTATAACTGGAATAAAGTCAGTCTCTTATAAGTAAATTCGTTTGTGTAACTATTGAACCCAAGGGTGGAAAGCTTCTGACTACAAGAGTGTTGTTACTTATGTCTTCATATACAGGACTGAATTCTCAATAGTGTCTGATCCTCCTAAAGCAATTGAAATCAGACTGGAAATTTTTGAGGAAACAAAAATCAGACAATCCTGCTACAATCAGATTCAGAGATTACAGTCAAATGTAAATTATTCTGGGGCAGCTAGGTGGTGCAGTGAGTAGAGCACCGGCCCTGGAGTCAGGAGAACCTGAGTTCAAATCCAGCCTCAGACACTTGACACATGTACTAGCTGTGTGACCTTGGGCAAGTCACTTAACCCCAATTGCCCTGCCAAAAAGCAAAAAAAAAAAAATGTAAATTATTCTAATGGGGCATGTAAAAACCTAACTTTTCTGAAGCTTCAAGCAAACTTTGGGTCCCATTTTGATGCCCCCTCCCCCATCCCCACAGGTCTATTGTTAAGACCAGAACTGTAAGGTTTGAGGTGGTTTCGGAGAAGGACAATTTGAGAAGCTGGACTAAGTTTTATTGAGATCTGTTTTGTAAAAGATTGTAGCGGGAACATCTGAAGAGTCTCTATAAGTAGCTTGGAACCAGAAAAACAATTCTACTGAAGAGTTGCCTCTGAGGACGTGTTCAAGATTGCTGCAAGAAAAGATGTTCCAGAGACCAGACAACTACATGGGATGTCTGGATTCCAAGATGAAATCTGCTAATTAAATGGACATTGGGGATGGGTTAATGATCATCATTGTACAAGTCTCCCCTTGACAAAAAGGGAGGAATTGAGAAAATCAAATTGTTCTGATCCCATTTTGTAACTGATTTTATTCTGTCACCCCCAATATGTTATAAAACTGCCCAAGCCATGTTTATCTGTTTCTGATCCTAGATCAGAAACTCAGCTGGCCTGTACTAAGTTAAGTTCAGAAATTCAGCAGCTCACCCATTAATCCCCAAATGCCATTGGCTCTTCCTTCACCTTCCAAGGTGTGGGATGGAAAAAAATTGTAATAATTGTGGTAATTTTATAATTGGTCATGTTGTTTTCCTATCTGTGCTTGTATTGCTTATGTGGTTTATGCATATAAATTAGAGCATGCTGGCTGTACCCAAAAAGGTCCTAAACACCCTAGGATAGAGCCACCCCAGGGACATTGCAGAAATATTTGGGAAGAATGTATGGGTGGCTTTTCAGGGTAGACTGTGGGGTCCTGATTGGGGAAAAGTCATAAAATATAGTAATAAGTGAAAAGCCATAAAAATTTAAACTCTGTGAAAGGTGGAAGCCTGAACATGGCGACCTGTTAAAAATCATAACTTAGATACTGAATACACCGAATCTTAAGTTAAGATAGTATGACCTATGAAAGCCATAACAAGAATGTTATGACTGGTACATGGTCAATGCACAAATTTATGCTTGGACATAATATTGGCTTAATACCCAAAGCTCATTAGTAAGCAGAAAACCAAAAATATCCACCAATCAGTAGTGATCCACTCTCTAGCTCCTCCTCCCTTTATCTGTTTTCTATAATTACCATGGGGATTTGGAGGTTCTTAGCAGGGATTCACTGAACTGTCTTGGCTGTGGCCCCAGACCGAAGATTTCCCCTGTTTTTTAAGTATGCATCATAATTGATTAAACTACTCTTAAAATCAATATGGAGATACTTGGCCCTCTTCTTCTGGTATTAAAAAAAAAAACACCCAATAGTTATGGGGGAGGTACAAGGTTCCTAAGTCTGGGGAATTCTAGACCTTATAGTAGCTTAAGATTACATTAGTTTTCCTGGCTGCTGCATCACACCATTAATACAGCTTGAAATTGGGGGCCATTAAAACACTAAACTCTTTTATATGAACTATTGTTGGACTATACCTGGCCCATATCCTGTATCTGTGAAGTAGATGTTTTTAACCCAACTGCAGAAAATTACATTTTTCTTGATTAAATGTCAACTTATTGCATTCAGCCCATCCTGTCATCTCTTTGAATCTTGTCATCCAAAATGTTGATTATCTCTCCCAATTCTGTATCATGTTCAAAATTTTATAGACAAATCATCTGTTTGTTTATCCAAGTCACTGGGGAAAATGTTAGATGACAGATCCCTGAAGTAACCCAATAGAGATCTCCTCAAAGCTGGCAATGAAAAGCAAGCTGTATGTAACAGAAGATATGAAGTTTCTAGTATTATCCTTTGCATGTGTGTATATGCATCTATATACACACATATACATGAATATGTATATATACACACATGCATACATACATATACACACATATGCCCATTTTACTTGATGTTTTAAAGTTCAATATTTTAAAAAATCAAAATTCTTAAAGCTGGCACTGTTTTTTTTAAATGTCTAGCTATTCAACCAGTTCTAAATCTAACTAGCTGTACTACTATCTATCTTACGTTTCTTTCTTGCCCACAAATAACACCTTGTTAGATTTTTTACTGAAGTCTATGTGAACAATGTCAACATCATTTCCCTGATCTAGTAATCCAGTTAAAAAAGGAAATTTAAGTGTGCCATGCCTTGTTTTTGATAGTCTTAGTGATCACTATTTCCTTTTCTAAACGCTCACAAATTAAGAAAACAGGGTACCTTTAGTAATGTAGTTGGTTTTTTCCCCAGAAAACTCAGTAAAGCCTAAATGTTTGCAGCTCCATGCTTTTCTCTTTTTTGAACATTAGTGCCACATCTGCCCTTCCTGTAGGCCCTTTCCTGTTCTTCGTAAGCTTTTAAAGATCAACAATAGTTCACTTCTGTTCCCCTGGCATCATTCTCCACTTTCTCTTCCTCTATTAAAGTCTACAACGAAGGGGTGGCATTATCCTTTCTAAAGCTAACCTCTTTGATACCCCTGATACCTCTTCTGTCCAACAGCAGACTGCCCCTATGCTCACATCCCTCTCTAATCTTCAGTCTCTCTCTCTCTCTACTGGCTCCTTCCCTACTGCCTACAGATTCAGGTCTCCCCACAAACCAAACCCTCACTTGATTCCACCACCCCCTCAAGCCATTGTCCTATACCTTTCTTCCCTTTCACAGTCAAAAGTCTTAGCTAAGGCTAAGCTTATTCATCAGTTCTACTTCCATCTCTCATTCAATTCTTGACCCTTTGCAATCTGACTTCTGTTAATTTCACATAACTAAAAAACGCTCCAGTCAAAGTAACCAGTCATTTCTTAATTACCAGATCCAATTCTCTGTTCTCAGGCCTCAATCTTTCTTGATCTCTCTGCAGCATTTAACATATTTGTTTTACCCTTTCCTCCTAGAAATTTTCTCCTATTTGGTTTCTGTATCACTGTCCCTTCTTGCTTCTCCCCTTACATATCTACACAGTCTTCAGTATCCTTTGCTGAATCATCATATATGTTCCTGTCCTTTTACTATAAGTATATCCTAAAGCTCTGTTCTGGTTCCTTTTCTTCATCTAAGTTAACTCTTTCTCTCTTTCTAGGTGATTTCATCTGCTCCTGTTAAATCAACTCTTATCTCTATGCAGATGATTCCCCATTCATTATATATCTAGCCTCAGTCTTTTCCCTGAGCCCTAGTTCCAAATATCTAACTGCTCACTGTAATTTCTGAAATGTATATCCTATAGGCATCTCAAATCTGACTTGTTCTAAACAGAATTCATTATCTTTTTTCCAACACCTACAGTGGATAGAGGTCTAAGCTTGGAGTTAGAAAGACCTAAATTCAAACCTGCATTCAGACAAGCTATATGAGACCTGAGGCAAGTCACGTAACCTGTTTGCCTCAGTTTCCAAAACTATAAAATGGGTTTAATAATAGCACCTACCTTGCATGGTTGTTATAAGGATTAAATAAGATAACATTTACACAAAGCACTTAGCACAGTGCGTGGCACATTTAATAAATGCTTGTTCTCTTCTCTCCCCTTCCAGTTATGCAATCGTATAATCATACAGCCATTCTCAATTCCTTACTCTCCTTTGTCCCCTACCCCTACCCGCATAACTAATAACTTGATACCTCCACAACATCTAATGCGTATTGTTTTTTCTCTTTCCACCTGACAACCACCCTTTTTAGGTCCTCACTGCCCTTTCACTTGAGCCTCCTAATTGATCTCCCTGCCTCAAGTCTCCCTCCTCCGCCATCCATCATCCACAGAGCTGCCTAAAGTGATATTCCTAAAGCACAGATAGGACCATATCATAAGAAAGCTCAGTGCCTCCCTTTTGGCTTTACGATAAAATGTAAATTCTTTTGTTTGGCATTTAGAACCCTTCATAATTTGGCTCCAATCTGCCTTTCCAAGCTTATAACAAACACTCTCTTAAACACATTCTACATTCCAGTCAAAAAAAGGCTTCTTTGTAGTTCTTCACATTCCATCTCTCATCTCCACGTCTTAAATGCAAACTTCCTCCTCAGGAGATCTCCAAGGCCATCTTCTTTATGAAGGCTTTCTAAATCTCCCCCAGCTACTAGCGTTTCACCCCAACCATAACCTTATCATTTTCACTTTGTATATTTTTTTTGTACTTTTATCTACTCTATATGTTGTTGTTAGCCCCTCCCCTACCACTACAGAATGTAAACTCCTGAGGGCATGGACTGTTTTGTTTTTGTCTTTGCATCCCTGATGCTTGGTACATGGTAGGCACTTAATCACTTAATAAAAGCCATTTGACTGACTGCTTCTTTCTGTACTCTGCAATGTAGTTTGTTCAGGCCTGATGATGGACATGTTGAAGCTAACTAGGTGTTCTCTTACCATCCCTTCACTTATCCGAAGTTTTACTTACATATTAATCAAATTTTTGCTATCCTTAGTCCAAATATTCTCTTTGATACTAGTTCAATAATCAAATTCTGTGTTGTCAAGTAGCACAGGTCACATTTACATGATCACAAACACCAGCCATCCCAGGATAAGTCTTTAATCTCCATTTCCCTCAGCAGATGTGTCTGTATTTAGACTAGCATGAAAAGGGAGGAGGCTTAAGTTTGGGTAAAGTCAGTCAACAAAAAGTCAAGAACACATTAATCAAGGGTCATGTCCCCAGGGGAATAAAAATGGCAATGCCAACAATCCAGCATACTCCATAAACAAATTTGGATTTCATGTGCTAAGAAGCTTACATTATTATAACATCTATCAGAGGTACGTGAGCATTCAACCAAAAACAAAACAAAATAAAAATAACCACAAACCCCCAAAAAACTGGTCATTCAATTTTTCAAAAAAAACTATTAAATTCTATTTATTCCCCCATATTTTTGGATGGCTTTGCTAGCCTTTAGTTCATTTTCTTGAGTCAGCGTGGGTTTTTAGCATGGGGAGGGGAGTATGGCCAGCTAAAATGAATCTTTAGCAGACATTTCAAAATGAAAGTAGTGTCCACCTACTCTCTCCATTCATGAATATATCATTTAGAAAGAAAAAAAGTAGGCGTTCTTATGTAAATGTCTAACAAATCTTAAAAAGGGATCTCAGCAAAGAGCACTACCTTATAAATGGAAAAACTTTTCCCAAGAGGGTTTTTTACTCTCTTGAGGTCCGGTTAAAAACCATAAAGTCTTCTCTAGGACAAATGGTCTGCACATGAATAATTCTCATTCCTCTATGAGGATTCATTCAATGAAAGAAACAATCTATCAGTTTGGAGAAGTTCAGGTCACCCATATAAAAACAGATACTTTAATAGGATATGGAGCTTTCTTTAATTGCTGTGCAACTGCCATCATGCACTGAGAGAGAAAAAAACCCAACAATAACAAACAATACCAGCAATATCAATTATGACCAAAATATCGATGGCCAATCACCTTGAATGTGTGTGCTGTACTCACAAAGAGGAATGAGCCACACTATGATGAGATCTAGGTAAATATGTTTTCAATTAGTAGAAAAGAAATTCAAAGTACAGGCCCTGGACAAAGCGAGCCAGCAGCAACCTCTCATTGTGCAAAGAACCGCACTCTTATATACTGAATGACGTGAGACTTAATTTCTAAAAAACCTGACAGGGCTGTAGTTACCAAAAAAACCAAAAAAACAAAAAAGAAACCCCAAAAAGTCTTCAAAAAACTGTATGTGATCTACTATTATTATAGATTCATCATATACACAATTAATATTTAACTTGGATAATTAAGTATCCTAAAATCAATGATGACAAAAATTAAACCCCTGGTTGTCAAGCCACAAGTCCAAATCAAATAAGCCTATATAAAATTACTTGAGCTACTGTGACAATTATCTTCAAATTCAAATGTGGATAAGGAGGGCTACTACTTATCTTTTTTCCCCAGGAATCATTTTGATTATTACATCCATGGAGATTTTACCTCAGAATCAACAGATCAAAGGTATGCTGGTTTGGGTTCTAAAGTCATTATAATCATTACGAACCCTACATGAAAAGAATGGGAAATGTTTGTGAAATGATCATTTAGAAATAATGCCTCAAAATAGTTCAAAGAAAGAACCCCCTTCACCCTACGATTCTTCCTTACAACATCACTTCCTTTACCAGTGAGATTTAATGCCATCCTTAGGACGAGGACACGCAGTGTCATTCTTGTTCTCCCAAGTTTGGGGAACATTTTCTACAGATCACAGATCAAAGTTATCTACTAATCCTAACTAATTATGACATATGAAATTTTAATATAAAATTGATTTAATCCTCTAATTGTCTATACTATGAAACCAGAAGAAATAATGACCTCAGATCTCTCATGGAACAATACAGACGTGAACAAAGTGGACTAGCTAGGAGATCTAAATTCTAAGCTTGGCTCTGAAAACCAGAATAAATCACAGCTTCTCTGGGCTTATTTCCTTAGAGGTTGCGATACATGATTTCAAAGGTTCCTTCTAGCTTTGTAATACTACGAAACTTAAGAATTTACCTAAGATTAATCCAAAGTTAAACATATTCTTTTCCATTTGTTCTCACAATAACCCTATGAAGCAGAAGCATCTAATATTAAAGAGAGAGAAAAAAAAGTAGTAAAGGAAAGCAATTATTACTTTAAAATGTGATCCACCAGGCAAGTGAGCAAGGAACAAAAAGTAGTTACAATCATAAAACACTAGAGCTAGAAGACATTAGAAATCATCCAGTTCAAATTCCTCATTTCAAAATTGGAAACTGAAGCCCAGATTAGAAATTACCCGTCCAGGGACAATGGCATAATCAGAATTAGAATCCAGATCTTCTGGTTAACTGATCCAAGGTTCCTTCCACTGTACCAGGCTGCTTTCCCTTAAGTTAACTGATTGCCAGGAAAGAACTAAATGACCTCTTTAGGACTTACCCTGAAAAAAAATCTTTTTTCTTGAAGCTATAGACAATCCTAGTGCTTGGGTGAGATTATAGAACTCCAGACAAAGGAACTGTATCATTATGCTCTTCACTGTATAGTACTAAAGACATTCTTTACTTATGAGGTCCTCTTTAATCACATGAAATTTTTATCTATTGAACTATAGCTGTATCAATGATACTCAAATAAAGGGCACAAGAGTGAAGACTCGGTTCATCTACCTCTTCTTGAAAGCAAGTATCTATTTTTTCTAATTGGTCCCCAAAATAGCTCATTTTAAACAAGTAATCATCATCTGGTTAGTCCGAAGGAAATATGACCATAAACAAAATCAAAGTGGAAAATGTTTGCTAATCATAACACTAATATTTGGAAGCTTATTCTATAAGGAAGGAACTTAGTTTTCTGAAAACCAAGTGTCTTTAGAGTTCCTGCCCAATATCCTACCCCAATTCAGTTGCTGCCAGTAGGAAATAATATAAAAAGTTTTCCAAAGTAAGTATTATCTCAATATATTAATATGTAAAACTATGGCATTTTAATTCCACACTGTTTTATTTTTTTTAATTGCTACAGAAATTCTAACCTTAGCACTAACATGGACTAATTAATGAAATACTCACAAATGCAATTTTACCAGTCTCTTTGCCTAGACCTTCTTTGTGAATAGACAAAGAATGTAAACTACTAAGAATTTACATTCACATTAATAATAAAACAAATTCAATGCTAACATAAAATATAATATTTTTAAATCCCATCTTAGAGTGTCCTCCTTCTTTTAAGATTGAGCTGCAGACATAAACAGTTGAGACTGCTCCTGGTGCAGAGGCTAGCTGTGTCGGAGATGTCCCTTTCTTTTTCATCCCTGATGAAATATCCTTCAATAGCCTTTTCCTTTCCAGAGCTCTCTGTGTCTTGAATGGAATCTGCAGTCACTGTTAATCTTTTAATCACTAGACTCTACCTCGATAGGGTCCTTTCCCTAAATCTTCTAAATGCTGAAGTTATTCTCTTCCTGGTTGGGCTGTCATAATCTGTCCTGTTTCTAGTTTCCTCAGTGGCCTTCTCAATTCTGTCTGTTGTTCTGGCTGTACTGCCAGTAATCTGAAGGATTTTCTTTTGCAAGTAAACCCCACCTATTCCGCAGTTTCGAGGGCCACTGGTCTTGGTGCTGGTCTCACTGGTAAGGCATGAGGAGGACTCATAAAGGTGCAGCTGGCTGTCATGGTCAGATCTGATATTGCCAACTAGAAGGAAATATGCAAAAACTCTCACTTTTTCAATTGAATTTATCTGACACCTATGAAGTACTATCATTTTTATTAAAGCTTAACACTAGATGAAGAATCAAGTTAGCAATCTACTGTTACCAAAGTACTAGAGATATTGCATTACTTATGCAATTTTACTAAAATATAGCCCCAAGTCAGTGCAATGCATAAGAAAAAAAATACCTTGACTAAAATAAGTTGGTACTTTTTTTGTTGTTAAAAGCAAGTTAAACTATGGCAACCACTTAGAAAACAAAAAGATTCTCAAGAAACCAGAAGAAAATTGATTTCAATTAATTTTATAATTATAATTGTTATTAATAAATCATACATCACAAGAGAAGTACCTCTTGAAAACTTCAGTGAAAATCATTTGACAAGGACCCTTAAGTAAAACCTCAGAGAAACTTTTCACATACATTTATAGTCCTCTTAAATTGGGTCTGGGGAATAATCAAATAACAATAGGTTCTTGCTGTTATTTCTTTAAAATTACTTTTGGAAAAAAAACTGAGAAGAGATTCTCAAAAGTAATCATTTACTGTGTGGACAATCATACCACCCAACAGGACCAAATTCTGTACATCGATATAAAAAGTGAAACTAATCTTTGGTTGGAAATTAGTTTTGTGGAAGTGACAGAATATGATTATATTAGATTTACATTAAGGAGTTAGCTCAAAATAATCTCTTCACATCTCCATGAGGTTAAACACAATCTTGAAATGTTCATGCCCATCTATAAAAATCATACTCAACTACAGATCACTGAAAGTTATGTGAAATAAATTCAGAGTCAGGTTCTGAGCACCATAATGGTGAAGAGTGGGGTTTTCCACAAGGGAGAAGAGAAAAGTAAGTACTTCTTTTATCTTCCATTTCCTATGACTATGCCTTAGGTCACAGTCAGGGTGATATTGCTACTGGTTTGTTTTGGGTTTTCTTTGTAAACCAATTTATTTTTTTTTATACGCTTAAAAACATTCTTCTGAGGAGAGGTCTGTAAGTTTCAATACCAAAGGCATTTTTAAAACAAAAAAGGTTAAGAACCACTCCACTAGACCAAGTTCTCTTCAAAAAATTGTCCCAGAGTGGTCACAGCCTACTAGGTGAGGAGAAACTTAAGAGCAAGACCCCCAATATCTCTAAGATAAAATGAAACAAAAAAGCAACAGATATTTATATTGTACCATGATCCTATTTTACAGAAAAAGTGCTTGGACCTTTCATTGACAGGGTTTATTGGATGACTTTCAATACCCATGGGCAGCTCCTTTGCCTAAGTATATATAAACATCGTGTGTCTAGAGGGGCTGGAGCAAGAGTCACAGGTATGTGATGCACACACACACGTATGCATACACACACAGATAATGTCATTTACAATCCAATGAATGCAGTTCATATTAGAAACCACCAACTCTCAATTATTAAGATGAACAATAAAAAGGCTCTGCTCAGACTATTCAAAATTGTTATAAGTCAAAAGAATGTCAATTAACCAATAACTTTTTGTGTTTAAGACTGAAGATTCAGCAGTTATTGAACTTGTACATGTTTGTGAATATACTTATCAATACTGGTGTTATTTTAAATTTTGTAAACTAATTTAACACTTTAAAGTGGGAGATAGCTAAAAATCAACTTATTGCTTTTATTTCTAATTTTGTAGTAATCTAAAAACATAATTTTATTAGTGAAAGTACTATTCTTATTTCTCTAGAATGAAGTGTTTATAAGTAATTCAATATAATAATGTGATTGACAAAAGCATCAAGCAATAATATGTATCAAAATAACCAGAAGTTTGGGCTGCATTCTCTTATTTCAATTAGGTTGTGAATGCTCAAAATTAGGACTTTTTTGGGGGGATGTTGGGGGGTGGGAAGTTATAGTAATGAAACTTAAGGATTTTTTTTGACATTTTAGGCTTAATATAAACAAGCATAAGATTTAACCTTTAATATTAGAAGCTGTAAACCTGTGAGCATCAATTCCTCTTACTGGAACAGTTCTAGGGGAAAATATGTTTGAGGTTTATTAAAAGATGTATTTCATGAGATTCTGCCTACCTTTGCGAGGGGAACCTTGAGGAGATGCAGGAGGGCTAGAATGCAAAGATGATGCCATTGATAAAGTATCTTCTGCTAGTTTCTTACCACTCACTTCTTCAGACATTCCTAACATTTTCTGTGATGCACTTGTACCTAAAATGAAAATGAAAGAATGACACGAGTAAAACTACCCAGTTTTTATTTTTGATATTTATCTGAATAACTAAAGCCATCATGCAGAATGACTATTACAGTCAAGTGAAACGTGTAAACGACAAAGGGCACGGAATGGTCTGGCAATGGCATACACAGGCTTTCATCTCTACGCTTCCAATTCAAATTCAGTCTAGGTCAGCAATGACCACAACTTGGCAACTTTTTCTTTTCCAGTAACCCAAGGGAAAGAAATTTCGTAACCTGAGAACAATATCCAATGACTCACAAGCAAGACAACCACCCCCACACGCTGCACTCCCCACAAACGTGTCGCTATCCCAATAGCAAGGTTCTAGTTCTCCTCTTCCCTCTAGCAGTGCACGGATAGATATGCTAGTGGGAAAGTATGGGAAACTCTGCCCTGAAACTACCTGTAATGTTATTTTCTATGGATGAATAAAAGAGGCGAGAGAGTTGTCAGTGAAGCCCCTTTCATAAGCACTAAATTCATAGTGAAGGAAAAAATTAAACAACAAAAAATAAATTTACAGAAAATTAGCACATAGCTGGCAGACAGTGAAAGGGTAGTGAGGACACATTCCCTTTCCCTATTCCTCAGAGTACCCTAAGGGGAGAAAGAAAGGAGCGAATATATAATATTAGCATTCCTTACTCAATTTCCAAGTGGAAAAGCTCTGGAAATGCAGTGGAGGTTCCATTTATCACAGCAGGAAATGTCATAGGATCAGGACAGGTTGTCTGCCCTCTGTTTTAAACTCCAATGTGGATCACAGACTTAGGGAAAAGAAGGGGCTTGAAGATCAAAAGTTCCAGAAAGATTAAGTAACCTAAATATAAGGGGCTGAGCCCGAGTTTGACCCAGGTCCTCTAATTCCAAAGTCCAAACTCTCTCCACTAGATATCCTGTTACTTCCCTATTACTCTTTTCTCATATCTAGTTAGCAGGAAGTGATTAGTGTTTTAGGATTTGAAATTACACAGGAGTAAAATTAAGTGAACATACTTAGATGTATTCATGTCAAAAAAGATCACTCTATTCTGTGCTTCGTTACCATATAAACTTGTCACATTATTTTACTACCTGACTCTCTACGCTCCCCACTTAGTAGCTGTGGGAAGCAGTATGAGAACGATGACCAGAAATAAGCCAAAGTACAGATCTAGTGAGTACAGCCCATTCTTTAAAAACACACGTGCTTCCACATTTCAATCAAATCAGTTCACAAGATGTAGAGCTAGAAGGGACCACAGGTCATCCAGTCTCTCTGATATTTCCCTCTTATTTGACAAATGAAGAAACGAAGGTCCTGAGAAAGGGGAAGGTAACTTTTTCATCTCATTTGAACTGCTTTTATTAGGATTCAATAAATCAAGCTCCTGACTCTTAACCCAAGTAGATGAGAATGGCAAGCATTCAGTACTAGGCATGCATTAAGAATTTAATCAATGTATAAACTGTTAACACAATAATTTATTCTTTGCATTTAGAGCAGATACAGGTATAACGATGGTAAATCATTGCTGTGTAAGTAGTTTCGGCTCATTAGTATTTTACTGATTTTTAGATTTACAAGGACTTCAATTTCTGAGTTAGAGTGCTGAAAGTTTCAAAGATATAGTATGAAGGAAAGTAAAAGCTTTCATTAAGCATCATCTAAAAGGCATACAGTAGATTTGTTCTACTCAGTGAAATAAAACTAATCCACAAATTATACTACCACTGAAATTAAAAGTTCAGATAGGTCATTTTTAGCATCTAAGTAAACAGTAGCTTACCCTCTCAGATTTAAGGGATGTCAGTGTTAACTATGTATACTCACCAAATGCAATGTGGTCTTTTGTTGGACCCTTTTTCCTGATAGGGTACAAATTAACAGCAGGAACTTGAAGTACTTGGCTCACTCTGTTTGGCTGATGCAGATGGGCTTTTGTGATTTGACCAACTGACCTCAAGGGTACTGGAGACATTTCTGATGATTTTGTTGACCGTCTTTCACTTAAATTCTTGGTCACTGTTATGGGTAAATGGAAAGTAAGTCACCTTGTATTCTATTCTATAAGATTATTATATTCCTACTTCAGAAAATAACTACTTTTAAATGGTTTGTATTTTGTAACAAATAGGAGTAGAATCACAGAATCTCAAAGTTGGAAGTAGCCTCAGAGGCCACAAAGTCCAACTTGAAAAAAAAAATCCCCTCTATAACAGTTAGTAGGTTAATAAGGCAGAAGCATTCCCCACGTGATACTGTAGTCTGGAGCTATGAAAACATGCTATTAGATGATACAATGTAACAGGAAACTTTGGTCCATATTCAGACCTTATTTGCATCTTAGGTTATCATTATATTATAAAAAGCTTGAGTTTTAACTCATTAACAACGTTATTTCAAAGTGCTATTGGTTGGGCAATATTATGAAGGCTATATTTGTAGGTTGACTCAAAAAGAGTTTAACTTAAAAATATAAAATAAAATATAGCTTCATTTTTTCATATTTTTTTTCCAGGAATCATTACATACACAAAGTACTTTATGGAATTTTTGTGTAATATTTTAAAATTGTGATTAAAGTTGAAAAATATGAAATGTACAAGTTTCACTATCTTCATCATTCCAATACAGGGAAAATAATCCATCCATACAATGTCTATAGTTCAGGTAATTTTAATAAAGATTCATCTTCAGGATAATCTATACTTCCTTTCTTTACCTTATATCAAATGCCAAACCAACAGCACTGATGGTTAGCGTAGCACTGGTCACAATATGCTATGACAAGATATGAATTACAAGAACTATGCTATACTTTCAGAGGCAAATTGCTTTCAAGGTATGTGTACTGCTTTTTATAGCAGCAAAAAACTGGGGAGATTGAGTGCCCATCCCCTAAGGAATGTTTTAACAAACTGTGGCATATGAATATAATTTTATTCTTCACATGACTATGATGAATTCAGAGCACGGGAAAACGTGTATGAACTGAGACAAAATGAGGAACCAGGATCAAAAAAGTATACAATATGACTATAATAATTTAAATGAAAAGAACGCTAAAACGCTAAAAAATACAAAAATTCAGATTCAATGCAATGACCAATACTGGTTAAAAAGCAAATGGTTTCCTCCTCTCGGTAAAGAGGCAATAGAATCTACTAAGAGATTTCAGATGCAGACATGTGATGGTTTTTTTCTTTGTTAAAATGAATGGCTCCATGGGGTAGGGTGAAGTAGAGTGTGGTTGGGAAGTAGTATTGAGAAGTGACTGTAGTATTAAATCAATAAATCAAAATTTATTGTGTGCCAAGCAGGTAGCTAAGTGGTACAGTGGATAGAGTGCCAGGCCTGAAGTCAGGAAGACATCTTCCTGAGTTCAAATCCAGTCTCAGACACTTACTAGCTGTGTTACGACACTTACTAGCTGTGTTACCCTAAGCAAGTCACTTAACACTATTTGCCTCAGTTTCCTAATCTGCAAAATGAACTGGAGAAGGAAACAGTAAACCACTCCAGTATCTTTGACAAGAAGAGCTCAAATGAGTTCATGAAGAGGTGGACACAACTGAAAATGATTTAACAACAAAAAAATGTGCCAAGCACTGTACTAAGTGCTGGGAATACAAAGAGAGGCAAAAGATTTTCCTCAAGACAAAAAGCATCAATAAAACTTTTTTTTTTAAAGAAGAATAAGAAAAGGACATTTCTTCTTTGCTCCAGGCCTTTTGCAATTGTTTTTTAAAAAGAGTCTATGTGTTGCTACAGGCTACAAAAGCAAAACTAGTGTGGTAAGTTTATCCTTCAAAATTTTGCCTACCTAATCACGTGATGGTCTTGATGGTACATGCTTACAATATTCAAGAATTACTTCCTTATGTTTTTCAACATAATTAAAACCTCCCTAAACAAAACAAAAAAAAAAAGGAAAAAGAAAAAGAAACCCTTTTCCTCAACAGAACTGCCATTCTGCTATAAAAGACAAATAATTCAGCTTGGAATATTCTGCTTTATTTGCTGGGGTCAATTCAACTGTTTAGAGATAGGCTACGAAAACCACCACTGATGCCAGCAATTAGAAAGCTATAGGCCAGGGAAATTTTTAAAAGAGTTGTCATGAATCCCAAAGTAGTGCCTCCTTCTATTCTTAATTTTGGAAAATCCTGATTGCCTAATTTAAATCTTAAGATTCTCTTTCTTCCTTACCAATACTGATCAACTCATTACTTTATTGTCATACCCATATTTTACTTACATCTCCAAGATTTGAGACTTTATTCATGAGAAAACTGAAGAGGCTAATTGTAAAGTGACTTGACCATGGTCATGGTCATATAGCTAATATGTGTCAAGCAGTATTTATTGCAAGTCTTCCTGACTTCAAGTCCAGGTCCCCATCCACTATATCATGTATAGGATGTTCCCTTTATGTGAATCTTGCTAACAAATGTAATTCAGCTTGTTAAAATGTTGTGAAAAACAGTTATTTGTTACATTTTTCATTTAGATGTTTAGTAGGTACCCTGTACATATTTTTTGTGTTTCAGTTTCCTTTTTCCTTGGAAGACAACTTTAGCCATATTCGTCGGTAACTTCTGACCCAGGGATCCCTCCTGATGAAGGGCTCCTCCCAGAATCTCCTTTTAAGATGGGTGTCCATGCCAGCCATCCTTTTATTAACCATCCAGTGTTGCACTACTCTGGATTTCTCCATCATACCAGGTACCAGGTACTTTCTCTCCTCACCCTTACACCCACACCTTTTCAGTTTTCTTTTATGTGTTGTCTCCCTTCTTGGCATGCATGCTCCCGAAAGGCAGGGGCTTCTCCCTTTTTGTTTGCATTTGTATTCTCAGTGCTTAGCACAGTGCCTGTGCTTCATAAATGCTTACTGACTGACATCTATAAAACAAGGGGGCTGGACTCAATGACACACCTACACACACCCCACTATACAATTTCCCCCTCAATGCTCCAGGATTAAACTGGGAGTTGGAAGAACAATGGCTACAGGAATCATAACACTGTCCAACTGCAGAACGACCAAATGAAACTACTGTTCCAAGTTTCTGCCGGTTCAAAAAAGAAGTCACGCAGTAAGCTACATGGAAGAAATAATGTACATATATAATGTACAATAATGCACATAAAGAAAATGTGCAATAAACACCTACTGGAGAAAAATAATTTTTCAATGTTCTTCCCCCCACCCCCTCACTCCAAACTGTTAAATATAGTTAAGGGCACAAAGTCTTCTCAATCACTAACAAGGTCCTTTTGGCATTTTTCAGAGTACCTCAAAAACAAATCATCATGGCATGGCTTACGTGGAATACCATTCTTAGCTGTCAAGTCAGTGGAGTAAAGGTCCTTCTTCCCTTTGTTCTAGTGCTACCGAAACATACAAAGCAGGCATTGCTACTCACAAGTATTATATGCAGGCTCCCACTGTAGGGACATCATCTGGAACTTTTCCTCATCGGTTTCCACGTTAAGGTTGGCGAGATACTGCTTCACTTTCCTGGCCATCTGAGCATCCTCATACAACTTCTTGGCATTCAGCAGTGAGCTTCGGCGGGCCCGTTTTTTGTGAGCACCTCCCTGAACGTCCAGCATGTTTGAATTTGTGCTGCCCTGACTCAATGACCTACAGAAAGATAACAGATGAAAAATAGTTTTTTTGATGAACTTTCTAAGTGAGAGATCAGTCTAAGATGCTGGCACAGATTAATTCAATCTCTTCAGTTAATGCTATTGCATGCTGATGCTAATGAGTTAAAGGGTGAATAGCATTAATATTATAACAAATTTCTTAAAATGGCTGGATGATGTGGCATTGTTCTGAATTAAGAAAAAGGTTATACAGAAAAATGCAGGATTCACAAAAACGAGGTAAAAATTAGCTATGAATGAGGTAATGTGTTTCTGACTGTGTCTATCCTGTGACTTTGGCACAGGTGCTAGAAGGCAGCAGGACAGGCCACTTCAACTGACACCTCCACCTCACGTTACCCCCCTAGCCTAGATCTAGATGGCACAATTTCTAGGAAGTTAGGCTAAATGAGCTCCTGACCTCACTCACCATTGTCATGTATGCAGCAGGGTAAAACAGAGGGCTGGTCTGGAGTAAGAAAGGCCTGAGTTCAAATCCTACTCCATATACTAGCTGTGCAACTGGGGGCAAATCAGTGAACTGCTTTCAGTCTCAGTTACCTCATCTGTAAAAAGATGACTTCCAGGTACCTTCTAATATGATCACAATAGCTCCCTGTTATAGAAATGACAGGGAAGGGTATGGTATGTTAAGAAAATAAATAAGAATACATAAATTAGTGACTCCTTGCTGATAATACAGTCACTGGGCCTCGCTCTCTCCCCAGACTCACTGGGAATTAAACATATGGTATATAAGGCCACATTTACAAATGGTGACATTTGTTTGGGACCCATTAACGAATGGTGAATAAAGGTAAGTACAAACGCAGCGGTCCCCAGAGGCAATGGGAGATCCTCGGCTACCAAAAACTCCCACTAACATGACTGTCCCTGCCCTCTACCCATCTTATCTTAATTCTTCTGAATGGCACACAGCAGAATAGTCCAGAGTAGGGGCAGCAGAAGCAGCAGCAGCAAAAAGTGGAGCAGCTTCCTTACTCACTCTAATCCTCCCTTTGTAACTCTTGTCTATAATGCCTACTGCTAAATTTGAGAAGAAAACAATTTCAACGTCCATGAATCTTGTTCTTGCTAGTGAAATTCATATCGTAAAATGGTTACCTTTCAGACTTAGTTATTTATTTCAAAAGAATCTGCATTATATGGGCAACTAAAGAGTGGCCACACAAAATAAATTATAGCAACCATCAACTGGTATATTTACATGAGTGGATAAATCATCTATCTTCTGGTGTTTTCCTTACTCCTCAATAATCTCATTACTCAAAGAAACCAGAAAACTCTCCTTGTATATAATAAAATGAAAAAGTCTCAAATCAAGTCCTTATGTTTGGGAACACATTTTAGGAAAATACTCTTGATGTGCAACTAATGTTGACAAATATACTTTTAATAAAACCCTTCAATGAAAGAAACAGGAAGAGGACTGAGAATATAGACCACTCACACAACAGGTAACTCGCAAAAATTATGGTCAGAACAATGTTCTTGGCACAGGGACAGAATACAATTAACTCCTAATCTTTGCAAGGGAAGTCAGAAAGGACAAAACAAAACATGGGAAAAACATATGAAGGCACGTCAAACATGAAAGGTATATTCAGTCAAAGGTGGAGGGCAGAAGGGATAGGACCACAGAAAGAAAAGCAAAGATTACCAAAAAACAAATGAATGCCAGAAACAGGATAGAAAGCCTTCTTCAGATTAAGCAAAGGTCTCATCTTAGAAAAAATAAGAGTGGAATTCCAAGTACGCCTACTTACAAGGTGCACAGCACAGGATCTTAAATGTGATAAACAATTGTTTTAACTTCACCCTCTTCTCTCATTATCTTTATTCTTCTATGGAAGGCCATTACAAAGGTAACAAATCCTTCTGTAAAATGGTAGCACTAAATGATTCCCCAGAGGCCTAAACTAATCCAAATAGCCTTACAGGTGTTTGATTCTTCTCCCTTTCCCCATAGACATAAATATCTATATATGGCTATATGTCAGCATACTTGATATGCTGACATGCTCATATATGCATAGTTGAATATATACTGATTTGCATGCTATAACAGTATATGTATGTTTATTTCTACAAAATATGTATTCACAGACAGGAGTACCATGAAGGGGCAAAATTTATTGACACTTCTGTCTCTTTACTTAGATAGAATCATAGGATTTTACAGCTGAGAGGGAATTAGAGAATAACTAGACCAACAACTTTATCTTACAGGTGAAAAAAGGAAGAAGGAAAAAGAAAGGGGGGTAAAAGGGAAGGGAGGGGAAATGAGAGAAAGTACAGGAGGGTAAAGGAGGGAAGGACAAAAGATGTGATCAAGAAGGAGAAGACATGATGAGAGAGGGAGCACATGAAGAAGGGGAAAGGAAGAAGGAAATGAGGAGAGAAAGGGAGGGAGATGGAAAGAAAAGTAAGATGAAGGGAGAGTCAAAAAGAAGGAATGAGGGAAGGATGGAAGGAAGACAGGGAGAAAGAGGGGAAGAGAAAAAGGGGGAGAGGGAAAAGAAAGAAGAAGAGAGGTTAAAACAGTGGTCCAGATGAACTACAGTCTCATGTACTAAAAGAATAGGCAGATATAGCTACCTAGCTAATATCTGAAAGACCATGGAAAGTGGAAGAGGTACAAGATTGGAGAAGAGCGAAGAAGAAGAAGACGACAACAATGACAACAACTGGGTTTTCAGACTATAGGTCAATGAGCTTGACTTTTATTCCTGGAGAAACTGTAGAAAGGATCATTACTAAAATGAATTATGAGCATCCAGAGTGGGAAGCGGTAATTACAAAAAGATCCAACAGGGCTTCATCAAGAACAAGTCATACTACACTACTGACCTTACTTTCCTTTTTTGAAAAGATAACCACACCATTGGATGAGGGGGATACTACAGATACAGTTAAATTCAGTTTTAGCAAAGCTTCTGAAAACATATCTCAAATTACTCTTCTGGACAAGACAGAACACTATAGACCAGATTAGAATACAGTAGGATACACTCAAAACTGGCTGATGGTCCAACATAAGCAACAGCTATTAATGATTCAATGTCAATTAAGGATGTTTAATTCTTTGTACTTGAATCCCAAGTGCCTGGCAAACAGTAAGCACTTCTTAAATAAATGCTTAAATATTAAATAAATAATAAATGATTAAATGATTAAGAAGAGATCTCTAGTGGATTAGCCCAAGTATACTTGGCTCTGTGCTGTTTAACATTTTTATCAGTAAGTTCGATAAAAGAATGGAATTCATAGAACAGTCATCAAAGTTGTGGGTGACACAAAACTGGGGGGGGGATGACCAAGACACTGGACAACAAAGACAAGACCCAAAAGGTTCCTCAGGGAGATCACTGGGACAAAGATATCACTACAGATAATAGTCAAGTCTTGTATTTGGATACAAAAAAGTCAATTTCCTAAGTAAAAGATGGAGGAGGCACAGTTAGGCAGCAGTTCTGAAAAAGATCTAGGGACTTGGATAAATGGCAAGCTCAGTAAGTCAGCAATGTGATGTTGCGCTGCATGAAGGTTAGCATGGCTTTTAGGAATAAGGAGATAAAATTCCACTATGCTCTACCTTCATCAGACTTTACCCAGAGTACTATGTTCAGTTACAGGAATGACAACTTAAGGATAATGATTGACCAAAGAATAAGCAGAGGAGAACCAAGAGGATAGTGAAGGGCCTTGGGTCCAGGATATAAGATGATTAGCTGAAGAAAGTAGGCATGTTTTAACCTGAAAATGACTTAGGAAAGACATTATAAATGTCATCAATTATCGGAAGGGAATAGAGAAGGGAAAAGATTGCTCTGTTGGGCCCCAGAGGAAAAAACAACAATAGGTAGCAGAAGTTGCAAAGGGGCCATTTAAGGATTGATGTCCAGAAAAACTTCTTATATATTAGAACTGTCTGAAAGTGGAATGAGATTCTGTGAGAAGAGGCAGGGTCTCTTTCCTTTGAAGGTCTTCAAGCAAAGGTTTGAAGCAAGTAAATGTCATTTGTCAGGGATGTTTCATGTGTAGGTTGTCTAGATGGCAGATGAAGTACCTTCAACTCCCCAGTCCTGGGATCTATGAGTTGCTGGCCTGCTTTTGTAGAGCTTCCTCACCCAACATTCTATACACTAAAGAAATCATTTGCTAATATCCCTTATCCACAAAAAAGCAACTATCCATAAAAGAGAATTTTTACAAATGTACACCTTAAAATGCTTTAAAGCTTTATTATTTTTACTATGTTAATCAAAGTTTAGTTATATTAAAGCAAATACATGAGAAAACTGACCACAAGGGCTTAATTGAGTAAATCTTACTGAACTTCAGAGCTTTGGCTGTCACATGCCAGATTTTCAACCTTTAGTGCTATGACCCACTACCAAATGCCTGATTTAGTGATACTCTCCTATTTCTCATAACTGAAGAAATATTTAATTTAAAATGAATAATTTAAAAGCATATGTTAGGATTTGTAGGATATCCTTTGAGAAAACTAGTGCCTGGGGTGAAAAAAAACAAAAGCACTTTTCAAAAGGTTTTCATTCTGATTACTCTTTATCTCTTTAAATATAAGTCTTTGAAATTCATCTACTTTCGTTAAATCTGTCATAATAATAAATATAGACCTTAAGAACCTCCTGAACAAAGGTGTTCTCTATGATGTAGGAGACTGATACAGAAACTTAAAAAGGAAAACCGGAAGTTTCATTACCACTTTTGAGTCCTTTAAGCAAAGGGCATTTATCCAAAATGCAGAAGTACAAGGTTAATACAATGCATGCTGTTTTATATGCATGCACTAATGAGAAGGATGCAATATGTTAAGGGTTGCAGAACTTTTATCTTAATTGCATTCATCTCTACACTTACCCCAAACTCCTCCACCTCTTCTTCCTGTAAGCAAGACCCATAAACATTCAAGCACGTGTTTGAATAGGAAAGCACAGGAAAAAGATCATAGATGAGAGTCAGAGAAACTATCCAGACAGAAGACAAAAGAATATTTTAACACGGAGAAAAAAAACTGTTTCCTAATAGTGAAATAAATGGTTTTAATGGAACGCTGGAGGGGAGGAAGATGAGGTGGAATGATTTACAACATGTGGAAAACATGAAACACACAGTATTTAACACATACAAATTTGGGGACCAATACTTGGCAATGAACTCAAGCAAACATTCATGTTTTCAAAAAAGTCAGAAAAAAACAGTATTTGAATATGATAGACTTTTGAAATACGAATATATTCTTGTTCTAAGGTACACATTTGTAATTCATAACAGACATAATATTTAGAGAGCTGTTACAAGGGTAGATACTACATAGATTTAGGCTTTAGAATTTCATTTTTAAGTTAAAAATTCTTTTTTTAATGTGTTTTGCAATAAAGGCAAATAAATTCCTCATACGTGGGGTTGCTGAAGGGTGGGAGAAGAGAAAGGCAACAAGCATTTATTTAGTGTCTATTATGTGCTTAGCACTGTGCTACGCACTTTTTAGGAATATTATCTCATTTGCTCCTTTCAACAATTAGTAATAGGTGTTATTATTATACTAATTTTACAGTTGAGGAAACTGAGGCAGAGGATAAATGACTTGCCTGTGGTCATATAGCTAGTTAAGTGTCTAAGGATGGATTTGAACTCAGATCTTCTTGACTCCAGGCCCAATACAATCAAGTTGTTTTTTTTTTTAAATCATAATTTGGGGGCTTTAATTTGCAAATAAAATAAAGGGTTTAGGGGGACAAAACTGGAAGTTTTGACCAATCAAGTGAAATTATTTGGACATTGTTCATGTTAACACTTAAAACAGTCTAGTAAGACACAGCTACCAAATAAGGTGGTTCCAAAAGGATCACAAATAATTATCCATCAAAGTATGTTATTTTATTTTTTAAGTACCTTATAGTACACTCATCCCATGACATTCTTAATCTATCTCCCCCTTCCCTCCCCACCATCCATCCCCATTCAGCTAAATCTGTCTTTACTGTCTTGCACATGGTAATTTCTGCAGTTCTCAAGTCTGCTCCCTGCTGGGCCTATTCCTGAATTATTCTTTGTAATCACAGCAGTTTGGTTCTTAACAGCTACATCACCTGCTTAAACAGACTCCACAGCATAGAAGCAGAGAATGCAGAGTCATTAGACAATAGTCCAAAAAGAAGCTATTTGCTAATTCTCATCCATGACTCCCCTACACAACAGTTGTAGAAGAAGGAAGGCCAGAATGATCGGTGTACCGATTTTAAGAACAAAAAAGTGTTATTTATGTTTAAAAAGGCAAAAGAGGATAAGCCAAAAAAATTGATTAACATGACTAAGTCTGCCTCAAATTTAATTTTCATGGCTTTGTTGGTTTCTGTTTCAATTTGAAATCAAACCAATGGAAATTCTGTTCCAAATTGAAATCTAGTTATTACATCCATGGCCTTAGTAAGACTAAGGTCACAAATATATACTAACTGACCTACTTAATAGTGCAAGTCTTACCAAACAAAATTCAATGGCTCCTTTAAACATCATATGTATAAACTTTTAATTAAAAGTAATTAAAACTTTTTTCAATGATTTTTTAAAAAAATCTCTGCAAGGATTTTGTAAAGAGTCAATGTAAATTAGTCAGTAAATACTTCTAAATTCTATGAAACTTTTTATTTTGTTTAAGTGATTAATCAAAACTGCTCACTATTGATTACAAAATCTGCTGTTCATCAAGCATCCCTAAGTTTCATCAAGTATCCTAAAGGAGCAGGAAGAAATACTGAACAAATCTACTACAACTTAAGAAATTGCATACATTTTATAAAAGCAAAGAGGCTTTGAAATTTTTATATGTAGAAAAAAAATTTTAAAATGCACAAATATTGACTGAGGCTTTGCATATAAGATAAAATTATTAAACTTTTCTTAAGAACCCCGAAAAAGTGATTTTTAAAAATTATGGCAGTTCATTTGAATTGGAAATTAATGGTAATTCTATTTAAAACAAAAACTATACAAAAGTCTGTGTCTCAATCTTAATTCACCCAATGTCATGCTTATATTCAACTCTATACCTTTGTCGGAACATTACAGCTGGATCCATGTTAGCAGAAGTCATTCGGACAACTTGACGGATTTCTTTGGCAATCATTCTTAGTTTCTCAAAGTTTACTAAGCCATCTACCTTGGAATCATTTCCTATAAAATGAAAGCAGTTTTAGTAAGGCAGAGAGAAGTAGATACACTCTATCAGACTCAGACAAAAGTTAAGTATTTAGAAGGTGTATCACATTCTTATTTAACACGGACCCAACAGCCTTTAAAAAGGCAACAACTTCTAAAACTACCTAAGTCTGCTTCTAGGAAGTAACTTGTTAGAGTAGAAGGTATGGCATTAAAGTAAAGAAATAAAACAACCTGCTTCTTCTATGGCTTGAGGAGTCAATTTACTTATTTTAAAGTCATTCCATGTGCTAGGCTTCAAGAGATAATATTTATTATCTATCTTGGTGCTTAAGACAATATCGAATGGTAGGTTAGACATCTGCATCAGCTTTCAAGCAACTGAGCTAAGCTGCAGGCTTTACGTTGCAGTAAACCAGGCCATTCTGTAAGTGTATTTCTTAATCATTCATACAGCTCAGTCCTATTCACTGATACAAGCAGCTGAATATGTTTCTGATCAAAGAGCTGAAGGCTACTTCCAAAGGAGCCTATTTTAATAGAAGAGACTAATTAAGATATGCGAATCAATAGAAGCATTAAGAAGAGACCATCAAGTCTGTTAACAAATTTA
The DNA here is from genome assembly GCF_011100635.1 of Trichosurus vulpecula. NCBI lineage: Eukaryota > Metazoa > Chordata > Mammalia > Diprotodontia > Phalangeridae > Trichosurus > Trichosurus vulpecula. The sequence goes on along the minus strand of NC_050575.1, from coordinate 25,273,080 downwards.
GACCAAAACACTGGAGTAAAAGGGTAGATGTGGGTGGAAGAGTGTGCAACTGATGAATACAGGAAATGCAGGGTCTAATGGCTTGGCTCCTCCTAAGCATAGTCTCTGGTGATTGGATTTAGAGGGTAAATTATGTTCATACAACTATACTAGACTTAGTTTCTAAATACTCTAGTTTCTAAATAGTACAGTTACTAAAACTAGAAAAATCTGTGCTTCAGACAATCGATACTATCACATTTGATCCTTGGGACGACTTAGAGCTATTTTGCAGAAGTGAGTCAGGAAAATAATTCTGAATACCACTTCCTCATTTGGAAAATGATGAGAAAGGAAGTGGGAGAAAACCCTGAGTAAGTGACATGTACCTTATTATACTGCCTGGACTAGAAGAGATACCAAATTAGTATTTTTGTGAGTTTTGAAGCTAAGAGTCTGAGGACACTCAAATCCCAATTTCAGAATGAAAAGATTACATGTACACATGTTGAAAATGAACCTTTTCCATTATCTACACCAGCATTTATTTCAATTATGGAAAACCTCCAGGAAGTCTCTGTGTGTGTGTGTGTGTGTGTGTGTGTGTGTGTGTGTGTGTGTGTGTGTATGTGTATATATATATATATAAATATATATATATGGTCTCTGTATATTATATATATATATATAGAACACTGGAAATACAATTTCTTAAAACATTATTTGGTAATGTAGTTTTATTAGAATTTTTTTATGGTTAAAATACCTTCATGTAGAAATGTAATATCCTTCTTGACAACTGGAAAGAGTGGAATAATTGGAGGTTGCATGCTTTGACTACTAAGAATATTTCGATACTTCGCCATGTTTCTAGATGGATCAAAAAGGTCTTGAAGATCTCGAAGGTGTTTTTCATATTTGCTTGGCAGTTTCTCCCAAGTACCTCTGAGTCTTGCAACAGATGCAAGGTTCAGACCACTGTAAATGATTAATAAACAATAAAAGTAAAATTTTGTAGGGCAAGATAAATTTCTACGCCCCATTGCCTGTGTATCTTATTTTTTAGTTGCATGCCAAAAACTTTTTTTTTGAACATTTGATTTTAAAATTTTTGAGTTCCAAATTCTCTCCCCTCTTCCCTCCCCACCCACCTTCCCTAAGAAGGCAAGCAATTCAACATAGGCCACATGCATATCATTATGTAAAACCCTTCCACAATACTCACTTTGTGAAAGATTAACTATGTTTTGCTCCCTCCTAACCTATCCCCCTTTATTGAATTTTCTCCCTTGACCATGTCCCTTTTTGAAAGTGTTTGTTTTTGATTACCTCCTCCCCCCCCCCGTCTGCCCTCCCTTCTATCACCCCCCCCCCTTTTTTATCTTCTTCCTCCTTCTTTGCTGTGGGGTAAGATACCCAATTGAGTGTGTATGGTATTCCCTTCTCAGGTCAAATCCAATGAGAGCAAGATTTACTCATTCCCCCTCACCTGCCCCTTCTTCCCTTCCTACAGAACCACTTTTTCTTGCCACTTTTATGCAAGATAATTTACCCTATTCTATCTCTCCCTTTCTCCCCCTCTCAATATATTCCTCTCTCATCCCTTAAATTGATTTTATTTTTTTAGATATCATCCCTTCATATTTAACTCACCCTGTGCCCTTTGTGTGTGTGTGTGTATATATACACCTACATATATACATACACAGACACACGCATGTGTATATATATATATATATATACACATATATATATGTATATATATATGTGTGTATATATATATATATACACATATATATATGCATATTCCTTTCAGCTACTATGATATTGAGGTCTCATGAATCATACACATCATCTTTCCATGCAGGAATGTAAACAAAACAGTTCAACTTTAGTAAGTCCCTTTTGATTTCTCTTTCTTGTTTACCTTTCCATGCTTCTCTTGATTCTTGTGTTTGAAAGTCAAATTTTCTATTCAGCTCTGATCTTTTCACTGAGAAAGCTTGAAAGTCCTCTATTTTATTGAAAATCTAAATTTTGCCTTGGAGCATGATACTCAGTTTTGCTGGGCAGGTGATTCTTGGGTTTAATCCTAGTTCCACTGACCTCCGGAATATCGTATTCCAAGCCCTTCGGTCCCTTAATATGGAAGCTGCCAGATCCTGTGTTATCCTGATTGTTTTTCCACAATATTCAAATTGTTTCTTTCTGGCTGCTTGCAGTATTTTCTCCTTGATCTGGGAGCTCTGGAATTTGGTGACAATGTTCCTAGGAGTTTTCTTTTCGGGATCTATTTGAGGAAACAATCTGTGGATTCTTTCAATTTCTATTTTACCCTCTGGCTCTAGAATATCAGGGCAATTCTCCTTGATAATTTCTTGAAAGATGATATCTAGGCTCTTTTTTTGATCATGGCTTTCAGGTAGTCCAATAATTTTTAAATTCTCTCTCCTGGATCTGTTTTCTAGGTCAATGGTTTTTCCAATGAAATATTTGACATTTTCTTCCATTTTTTCATTCCTTTGGGTCTGTTTTATAATATCTTGATTTCTCATCAAGTCACTAGCTTCCACTTGCTCCAATCTCATTTTTAAGGTAGTATTTTCTTCAGTGGTCTTTTGGACCTCCTTTTCCATTTGGCTAATTCTGCCTTTCAAGGCATTCTTCTCCTCATTGGCTTTTTGGAGCTCTTTTGCCATTTGAGTTAGTCTATTTTTTAAAGTGTTGTTTTCTTCAATATTTTTTTCAGTATTTTTTTGGGTCTCCTTTAGCAAGTCATTGACTTGTTTTTCATGGTTTTCTTGCATCATTCTCATTTCTCATCTCAATTTTTCCTCTACTTTTCTAACTTGCTTTTCCAATTCCTTTTTGGGCTCTTCCATGGCCTGAGACCAGTTCATGTTTTTCTTGGAGGCTTTTGGTGTAGGCTCTTGGACTTTGTTGACTTCTTCAGGCTGTATGTTTTGGTCTTCTTTGTCACCAAAGAAAGATTCCAAAGTCTGAGACTGAATCTGAGTGCGTTTTCGCTGCCTGGCCATGTTCCCAGCCAACTTACTTGACCCTTGAGTTTTTCTTCGGGGTATGACTGCTTGTAGAGCAAAGAGTACTTTGTTCCAAGCTTGACGGGATGCGCTGTTGATTTCAGAGCTATTTCTATACAGCCAGCTCTGCCACCCCAGCACTCCTCCTTCCTCAAGAACCACTAACCCAGACCTGATGCAAATCTTTAGCAGGCTCTTCACTCCTGCTCTGATCCACCACTTAATTCCTCCCACTACGTGGGCCTGGGGCTGGAAGTAACTGCAGCTGTAGTTCCGTAGCTGCACCTCCCCCACTTCCCCTGGAGCAGTGGCCGAACTGCAAACTCTGTCCCCCACAGCTTTTCCCACTAACCTTCTCTGTTGTCTTTGGTGTTTGTGGGTTGAGAAGTCTGGTAACTGCCACAGCTCACTGATTCAGGGTGCTAGGGCCTGTCCTGCCTGGCTCCTGGTCTAGCTGGTCCTGCTGCCTCCCACACTGAGCTCCGCTCCCTTCCACTCCGTGTGCAATAGACCTTACCCAGCGACCACCCAGGCTGTCCTGGGCTGGATCCCTGCTTCCATCTGCTATTTTGTGGGTTCTGCAGTTCTAGAATTTGTTCAGAGCCATTTTTTATAGGTTTTTGGAGGGACATGGTGGGGAGCTCACACAAGTCTCTGCTTTCCAGCCACCATCTTGGCTCCACCCCCGGAAGTCCCAACTTTCATTTGAACTGGCCAAAGGAGGGGAGAGAACATGAACACACACACACACACACACACACACACACACACACAGAGTTGGATGTAAAAATATATTTCACTCAACAGGTAAATATGAGGGAAAGGGGGAGAAAGAAAAGGGAGGGTAGATTAAGAGAGGGATTCATCCTAAGCAAAAACTTTGGACTCTAGGTAAGGCAAAGAGCTAAGTGGGACATGGGAGCACAAGCAGATTGCATCAAACTTTCATCATGCCGCTGAGCTTACATCTACTCTTACCACCTTCTTTGTTATAAAGAGGTGGCAAGAAACTCTGATCAACAAAAATGACCAATCATGATTCCAGGAGACTTGAAGCATGTCCCCCACCTTCCAAAAGAAAGTTGATGCAGTATATTTGTGTGTGTGTGTGTGTGCGCGCGCGAGCGTGCATGCATGTACAGTTATTTGTTACATAGATTTTGTTATTCCTTCTCTTTCAATTGAGAAGTGGGTGGGAAGGAGAAAGGGTGGATTTGTGCTACTTGAGGAAGAAAATAAAGTTAAAAAGAGGCATAAATTGAATGCAGCTAAGATGAGAAGGGAAACATAAGCCATTAAAAAAAATTCAGCAAGCTTCTCTGATAAAGCCTGATTTCTCATAAATATAAGGAATAGATTCAAATTTAAGAGAGCAATTCCAACAGATGAATAGTCAAAGAAAATAGATGGTCTTTAAAGGAAAAAATCATAGCTATCAATAACATCACATGAAAAAATTCTCCAAATCACTAATAATTAAGAGAAATGAAAATTAAATAACTCTGGAGTTCCATTTCAAATCCTCTAGAATGGTAAAATTGATCAAAAATGGAAATGACAAATATTGGGGTGGCTGAAGGAGAAGAGGCACATTAACACACGACTGGCAAAACTGTGAATCATTCAGTCATTCTGGAAAGTAATCTGGAATTATGTCCAAAAAGTTACAAAACTGTTTAAGGCCTTCGATAAACCAATAATTACCTACCAGGTCTATACCCTAAGAAGATAAAGAGGAAAAGGACATATGTGCACAAAAATATTGATGGTGACATTTTTTGTTGTGACAAAGAACTAGAAACTAAGAGACTATCCCTCAATTGGGGAATGGCTGAAGAAAGCATGTTCTATCAATATAATGGAAAATTCTTGTGCGTTTTAATAAATGACAGAAGAGAAACCTGGGAAGATATATGAACAAAGTGAAGTAAGCAGACCCAGGAAAATAATTTATATGATAACAACATTATAACGATAAACAACTATGAAAAACTTAAGAACTCTGATCGACACAATGATCAACCATGATTCCACAAAAAATGATGAAGGAATGTTCTGGCATCTTCAGTCAGAGAGGTGATGGACTCAAGATGCAGGATGAGAAACCCGTTTTTTATGCGCATAGTCAAAGTAGGAATTTGTTTTGTTTGACTGTGCATATTTCTTACAAGGGCAACCAGGTGGCACAGTGGACAGAGTGTAAGGCCTGGAGGCAGGAAGATCTGAATTCAAATACAGCCTCGGACATTTACTAGCTATATGACTCTGGGCAAGTCACTTAACTCTGTTTACTTCAGTTTCCTTATACGTAAAATGAGCTGGAGAGTAAAATGGAAAACCAGTCCTGTATCTTTGCCAAGAAAACCCTCAAATGGGGTCACAAAGAGTTAGATGTGACTGAACAACATTTCTTACAAGAGTTTTGTGTTCAATAACAAAATAAGTGCTTGTTAATTCAGGATAAATTATGTTTAACAAAATATTTTCTAAATACATCTTTAATATTTTATGTATGTATAATAACAGCGCTGCTAGCTGCTACTGCAGCTGTGTAAGGCCAATAAGCACACAGGAAGGCTGCCAGCACAGGTTCTTTGATCTGCTTTTCTAAGGAAAGCAACTTTAAGGGGTTAACAGTCTCACTTTAATCAAAAATACATATATCATTCACTTAGTTCACGGGGAAAAGCCAGCACTCTGAACTTCAGAACAAATACAAACAGAAATTACGAACAGAAAACATGAACAGATCAAATAATACAACCCAGTAGACAGGATTCTAGCTTTCTGTCCAACATCTCAGTACACAGTTACCAGGGAAGCACCAATATCTGGGTTTTCAAGCTGGGGGGTTCCAGTGGCTACCTAGAGTCTCGTTTGATCAAATCACACAACACTCTTACAGCAAGCAAGAGCCCCAAGCAAAATGCTAACCTCTGAGTTTATGTACCCTGTTCAGGGTCAAAGGGCATCACAACCAAATGACTCAAAACCATGTGACGCTTCTTCAGGAGTCACAACCAGGTGACTCAAACCTATGAGAACTAGGTTTTCCCTTGCAGTAAGCAGGTCATCAAAGACTCCAGATATAATCAATGAAACAAAGGCCAGACTCAACAAAGGCACCTGATTACCTAAGTCCTCCAAAAGAGAAAACAGTAAAAAAAAAAAAAGTCCCATCTTAATTACCATAACAGTATGTGGGTTTATCTTTAAAAAATGAAATCCATTTTCCTAATGAACTATAATTTCTTGTTTAATCAGAAATTAATTTGTTCACCTTTAACTAAGACAAATGTATTATTCCCATTTATTCTTTTTATAGATTATTTTCTTTTGTTTAATTCTATGTTATAATTGAACTTGTTTGTGGTACACTGCTTAAAATATGGACCTACTTTCATTTTTTCATTATGCTGGTAACCTCTCTCTCAATAATTTTTATCACTTACAGATTTAACAAACATCATAAGGCTGTGTAATAAGAGTAGAAAAGAAGGCTATGTTTGGAATCAGAGCACTTGGGTTAAAGTTCTGACCTGAAGTAAATGATAACCTTTCTGGCTTCAGTTTCTTAATCTTCAAAAGGAGAGGACTGGACCAGATGACCACTGATGTCCCCCTCCAGCTCCACAACTATAAATGTATGTCTTACAACTGGAAAATGGTTGAACATAATATAATATCTCAATGCAATATTAAAGTGATATCAAATTATTAATGACTATAAAACAATAACAAATTAAGCAATTTAGGGGGAAAAAAAACCCAACCACCAGAATAGAAATAAAATAACAAGAATAGTATTTATATAGTGATTTAAGGTTTGCAAAGGGCTTTACAAAAATTATCTCATTTTTATCCTCTCAACAAGCATAGAAATAGGTCCTATTCCCATTTTACAGGTAAGAAAAATAAGGCAGAAGTTACCTAGGGTCACACAGCTACTAAGTATCTGAGGATAGATTTGAAGTCAGCTTTTCCTGACTGTAGGTACAGCACTCCATCTACTTACTTGGCTATATACCACTACTATATAAAAAGAAAACTATATATACAAATAGAGAGATGAATTAACAATTAAAGAAAAAAACTAATACAGTGGAAAAAGATTATTTATGTATGTAACTGTCAAAATTCCTAACTATGAATGTGTTTCTTTTCATTTGTTACTTAAAATTAATTTAAAGAGAGGTAGTGTTGCACAGTGGATAGAACTTCAAAACCAGGAAAACATGCATGCAAGTCTCACTTCTACCACATGTTAGTTATCCTCAGCAAGTCACTTAATTTCTCAGGGCTCTAGGCAACTCTCTTAAGACTATCAATTGTAGAGAAGGTGCTGACCTCATTGGTCAGAATTTCCTCATCAAGAACTTCCCTATACCAATAAAATCACAGATATAGTCCCCATCCCTATTTAAAGTTGAGCGTATAATAATTTTAAAAAAACTAAAGCCTGAAAATAAACATTACTCAAGTTACTTTAGGCTTTACAAAAGCTAGCACTTATAAAGCACTTTAGGTCTACAAAGCACTTTACATATTATTTGATCACAACAACTCTGGGAGGTAGGAGTTATCATCCTCATTTTTATAGATGAAAATCTATAATCCTTAGATTAAGTGACTTGCCCAAGGTCACAAGGTAAGGTCTTCCTAACTGCAATCCCAGGGTGCTATCCACTGTACACCTAGCTGTTCCTAAAAAAAAAAAAGTATCCTTTTCTTAATGCCTGCTTCATATTTGTTTGTATTTTGCATCACCAAAATATTCTCAGGTGTGCACTACCTGAAAAGATAAGGCAATGATAGATTCTGAAAGACCTTGAAGGTAGGCATATGAGGTTGAACTTTACTCAGTAGGCAATAACAAATCAATGCAGATTTTAGAGAAAAAAAATGACACAAACAGATCAACACAAAAGAAAGATTATTTTAGAATCAATATACAAGACAGACTAGAGCAGAGAAAATGGATGCAGGAAGAACTATAGAGAAGGTATTGAAACAGCTTAATAATGAATGCCTGTAATTGGGCAGTGGCAGAGGAAACAGAGAAAAGGAAACAAATCTAAGAAATATGACGGAAGTGGAATTGACAAGATTTGGTAACTAACTGAATATGAGAGATATGGGACGAGGAAGAGTAAAAGTCATGAATATGGGAGAATGCATAAATGGTAAGACTAATTACAGAAATAGTAAAGTCAAACAGGGACAGATTTAAAAGAAAATGTAATGAATTCAATTTTAGACATGTTGAGTTTGAAGTGCAGGTAGAGATGTACTAGAGACTGCTAGAAAAAAGGGTCTTCAGCTCAGCCCTGGAGATAGAAATCTAGGAATAATTTAAATGGCTTAGAAGCTATGGCAGAAAATAAGACTGCTAGGTGAAAAATTATTAATATCTGACAATTGATAATTCATGAATCAATATTCAGTAAACAATTTTCAAAAGAAATACAGTCTAATAAGAATCACAGGAAAGATTTTCCCAAAACACTAATACTAAAAGAAATACAAATCAAAACAATCTTGAAGTTTTACTGTATACTCTGGCAGTTTCCCTTGAACAAGTATAAGAACCCTAAAACAGAACTTTAGCCACATTATTAATATTACTCAGAGCTGTACTCAATTATTTACATATAGTCTAAAAATATTACCTTATTACTGCAAACATGGAATTGAAGTTCTTGCACTCTCGACAGTGAAGAGCAATTTTAATAAAATGTTTAATAATCTTCATCCTTTTGAGCTGATTTGATTCTGTCAAAATTTCCGTTGCAACCCAGAATGTTTCTTGGTTTATAATGTTCTCAAATTCTTTCAAGTGAACATTCCCTGTTTTGGAGTTCAACTTAAAAAGGTCATCTATGTATTCAGTAGGCTCAATATTTCGAAATAGTTCAAAGTCCCTCATGGATAGCTGGGTTGCTACCTCGATGGTACTAAGTTGCAGTAAGGTTATTTGACTTTCCCTAAGTAATTCCTGGGCATCTTCGTCCGAGCACAAGGTTTCTGTTTCCATGTTATTTTTCAGATAATATCTTAAAAAGAGAGAGAGAGAGAAAGAGAGAAAGAGAGACAGAGAGAGAGAGAGAGAGAGAGAGAGAGACACAGAGAGAGAGAGAGAGAGAGAGAAGTTAATCATAGCAAATATACAGACACACTTCATCTTATATATTTAATTTATTATTTCTCAGTCAGTATTCATCTGGTCAGTTACGACATTTTCTCCAAAATGTTTATTAGAATTAACTGGTGAATCAAGAAATAAAGACCGTATAGCTGGTTGATAAGTGATTACTTTTATATGTTCACAGGATAAAAAATATGTGAACTATACCTTGGCCTTAAGTACATGCATCAATACTGACAATCACCTTCTGGCAGAAATACAGTAAGGATCAGTTAAAATATTAATGACATGCGAGCAATACTTTTAAATTATGTCAATCATACAGAGTGGTTATTTTTTCTGACCAAAATCCTAACAATTCATGAATAAATATTCAATAAATAATTCTTAAAAGAAGAATTACAAGCTACTAACAACCATGTGAAAGATTTTCCAAAACACTAATACTAAAAGAAATGCAAATTAAAACAAACCTGAAGTTTTACTGCATACTCTGGGAATAATTAAGGTTGTGAGAAGACAAGTACCACTAGTGCATTACTAGTGGAGCTTTGGATCAGTACATCTATTTTGGAAAGCAATTAGGAATTATGCAAATAAAATGACTAAAATGTCCATACCCTCTGACTTAGAGCTTCCATTGCTACACATATACCATAAATATATGTCACTGATAAAAAGAAAGTCCTAATGAGGTGAGGCAGGTGGGAATGTTTGAGGCAGATGGAGAAAACAGGATGCAGGATATGAGATAAGATGCAGGATGTGACCAGCCAGAAAAGTGATCAAAGAAGACTACGAACTGAAGCCCCACCACTGTGGACTTACCTGGATGTTTTCACAAAGTACCACCAATTAATCTGACCGCTCTTCCCCTCACCTTTCTTATTCCCTTTGCTTATCTGAATGGACTATGTGACATCCTTTAGAAGTGTTCCCCTTCCCCCCATTCCATAAAATTGTATTTAAACCGTACCTTTAACGTGACCAACTACCTTGCCTTTTATGGAAAGCAGGGCCACATTCTGCTCCCTTAGGGGAGTAGGGCTCACTGCCTATCTCTTGTCTGTCATGTGGAGTAGAGCCCACTGGGGCTCTGCCTCACATGGAGCAAGCCTGCTTGGGTGCATTACCCCAATAAATGCCTTTTTTTAACTTGGAGACTCTTCGAGTGAATATCTTTCAGGATTTTCAGAACCCACATATCTTCACTCCATCACTTCAGGTGGCACCCCAACTTTCTTAGGGTGCACCCCTGGACTCATCACTTATGTATACCAAATTAAATGCCCATTAATTGGAAGAGAGACACTGATGACTTTGCACAGTTCACTCAAATCCAATTCACTGGCGAGTCAAGACAGCACCTTTTGTGACGTCACTGGTCCTCTTCAAATGAAGGATGAACAACAATAGATCTGCGTGAATTCTCTACACAGAGGGAGGTGATGCGAGTTAAACCGTATCACATACATCTCTTATATGTGTCCCTCATTACTATTATGGTCTTAGTTTAAGCTTATGCGTATTTGTAGAAAGAAGCGAACCAAGTTCTCAAGAGAAGGTTTTGCATTAACTGTCTTTACCATGTTAGCTGAAAGTAGTAAGTAGTAGCTGGCCTCTGGAGACCCAACCTTCAATTCAAACAGGAGTTGGGAAATGCTGCTGCTACTAGGTTCTGATGTCCTAAATGAGTATAAACAGCAACTGTTTTCTGTTCTGGTCAGAAACCCGGAGGGTCTTCCCCTCCTAGATATCTTTGTGATGGTAAATTAGGCCATCTTTTGTCTCAATTCTTACCTAGCCCTTAGTCACTGAATGAGCATGGCCTCAGACAAACTGACACCTGGGAAAAGACCTTAATTTAGGAAGACCAAGGTCACCCACAGCATCTTGGTCTATCACCAGTCATCTTGACGTCTGTCTTGCCACTGTCCCCTGATGACTCTGGAGGAGAGAGTGATTGTGATATCACTGGTCTTCTTCGAGAACAAAGGATGAACAACAAACCATTAACTGAGGAATGGCTAAACAAATTGTGGCATATCATACAATGGAATACTACTGTGTTGTAAGAAATGATGAATACAGAGAAACATGGAAAGAGCTATAAAATATGAAGAATGAAGTAAATAAAAAGCCAAGAAAACAACATACACAAAGACTACAACAAGGTAATGTAAGAGTAAGCAAAGTGGGACTTTTTGTTGTCTTTTGTTTTGGAGTGCTTCTCAGCACTGGCACAATCAAGTGCCTTTGATCCAGTCTTGCCTTTGTTTGTAGGAAGGCCCACACCCTTTTGCTAGTTAGGTCTCAAGAGGTGTGAAACCCTAGAGAGGTATGAAGCACTCTGAGGTTGGCAATTTGTTTGGGGCTCACTCATTGGGAGAGTGTTGGTGTGGACACTCTGGGTAGCTGTCAAGGAGTCCCCGGCTTTGAAAACCTCTCTCTGATAACTATGTATGTGATGTCTTGGATAGACAGCTAGAAGCCTGTCTGCTGGTTTGTGTTATTTTGCTCTGTTTATATAATTTCTGTTTACATTTGCTCTGAAGTTCAGGGTGCAGACTTTTTCCCCTGAACTAAAGGAATAATATATGTATGTTTGATTAAAGTGAGACTGTAAACCCCTTAAAGTTGCTTTTCTTAGAAAAGCAGATCAAAGAATCTGTGCTAGCAGCCCTCCTGTGTGCTGGCATTATTGGTCTTACACAGCCACAGTAGCTGCAAGCAACGTTGTTGTGACAGGTAAATGGAAAGAACAATCAAAAATTATCCAACATGATACAAAGAACAAGCATGGTCTCAAAAGAGATATGAGAAGACACCCCCAACCCACTCCACTACAGAGGTAGAAGGTTCACATACTGGTACATTAGATATCAGGATTTTTTGATGTAATGATGAATTTTGCTGATTTTTCCCCTCTTCTTTCTCTCTTTTTCCTTAAAAAATATTATTTCACATATTTCTCTGGAAGGGGTAGAGAGAGGAATATTGGGAGAAAGTTCTTTTCTCCATTACTTCCTAATATGAATGTATTATACTGGAAAAAGAATAATTCAGGGAATCAAGAAAAAATCCTAGGAAAATATGGGTCCTAAGTCCAATTCCGCTCCTTCCTGTTCGGGTTCTGAGCTTGGTCATGCTCCTGCTGGGGTGACCTTGGTTTAAGTCACTTCACTTCTTTAAGACTGTTTCCTCATCATTAAGAGGTGGGAGTTGGAACCTTGAGGTTCCTTCCAGCTGTCATTTAACGACTTTGCAAACTCTTTACTCTATCAGGCTATCTTATAACAAAAGAACACACCACATTGAACTCACAGCTTCACAGATTATTGGAGCTGGAGGAGACAGTGGAAATCTGAAAAATACTGAAAAATAAATCTCCACTATCATTCCCATCATTTTAAAGATTTCCCTATCTACTTGTTCCTTCCCTGATGCCAACAAACATATCCAAGCCTCTCCCATCTCCCTCTGAGCATTAAATTGCATTAATATTAATAGCCTCCACAATTCCTGAACTAGAAAATTAAACTACAGGAATTATTTCTTTAAAAGCAAGCAAATATTCACCCTTTCAAATTCAAAAACAGATCAAAAATTAGGAACAGAAAATTTAGTGTGAATTTTGGATAAACTTAAAACAATAAAATTCAAACAATTATGCTCTTACATTTCTAATGCGACACTAAAGATATTGCTTACATTTTATTACAAGTGCTTTAAATTTTGAGATCATACTCTCTAACAAGCAAGGACATATTTACCTTCCATTTAGTTGAATTCTATCTGCTAATTTGGAAAATTGGTCTGGAAGTCTTCTCTGCTTTATAACACCTTCTGGACTAACAGAAACCTCACAGAGGGAATATGTCTCAGGGGCACCTGTCAAGCTGAACTCGTGTACTGCATGGGAAACGACTTCTTTGGCTGTGGTGTCCTTACTGATGATAATGTAGCAGCTTTGTTGATCTGCTTTAAAAACTCTTATAACTTGATCCGGAATATCTATGTGAATAAAAAGATACACAATTATTATTTTTATAAAATTTTTAAATGTTTTCATTAACTAGCTTTGAAAAGCATAAACACAAACACATGATGTTTTAAGTTTCTTAGTCTAACTTGGGAGATTTCTATTGGCATTTCCTTTTGCAATGCCACCAAATTAAAGGGAAGAAGATACTTAGTCTGGTCAATATTCATGAATAAAAAGAAAAAATAGGTAGAGGGACTGGATTTGTACATAAGAAATGCCCACATAAGGAAACTTCCTATACAAATGTACAACAGCACCTTCCTTGCAACTTAAAGTCTTAGAGTTGCCTAGAGTAATGAATCTAACTACATATGAAGAGAATCAGCACTAAATCCTACCAAACCTTCATTCTGAGAAATGATTCAACCAAGACAACAGTGATTTACTATAACAGCTGGCACTGTGTCTATTTCTTTTGATTGTTCCTCCAAAATTATTTACACTGTACTATACTGCCTACTTCCTAGGTACTGGAGAGTTGATCTGAGAAATTACAATTTCCTTCCCTTACTGACAATTTTCAATTCAGGATTATTGAAAAATGATTTCAATACAAACCATTATAAAAATCTGTCATAATTTGAAACAGTAACTTCTAGATTTAAAGGTTTTAAAATTATCATCTCATAGAAAATTAACTAATCATATATTTGGATATTTAGTAAAAATGACAATTATAATGCATAAATAACAACTCTTAAAACAGAAGAAGCAATTTATTAACTATAAAATATAACAAATATACCATGTGAAGAACTTGCAATCCAAACGTACTTACAGTAAAAACCAACAGCTACAGGCAGCAAAAACAAAACAAAACCATTCATTTTAAATTCCAATCATAAGAAGCAAAATATTAAACTATTCCTAAGGCTTTTTTTCTTTTTCAGTTAAAAATGTTTAGCACGAAGCAGAAAAAGAAATCTAGTCTGCTTTGGTAAACATTAATAAACTTCACCTGATATTATTATAAGACACTTCCAGAAATCTGCTCTCATGTAAATCTTACTAAATGATCTAAAATGAATACTTCAAGTAAAAGATGGGAAGAACAGCATTATCCTCTAAGTGAAATTCCTTTGGTAAACTTGCATCATCAGATGGTTTAATACTGGATTTCATTAATGTTCCTCTGGGAAATGTTGCTGTGGGGATCTTTTCATGTGAACATATTCTAAGAGAATTCTGCTTTATTTGGAAATACAGACTTCTAAAATTCATACCTAAGGTACACTTTTGAACAGGCACCTTATAACCAACTTTGGTAACTTCTCTGTACAAATGTTATAAGAAGATATTGCTGAGGCAATGGAATGTTTACATTTCCATACTCACAGATATGTACACGTGCAAACCAAAATACCAAATCAGGACAAACAATAAGCATGTTCAAGAAGCAGGTTTTATTTACAGCCAATTTACAAAAACTAATTATTATTTAGTTTGAGCATGTCCCTATATCCAAAGACCCTGAAAAGACTGCCTGTTAATTCCAAAGCAATTCTAGGGAAATTCTATCGTATTTTCATTCATTCATTCATGAACAATAGTGAATTTAATTTAAAAAAGTGCTTTGCTTAAAGCAAATATATCAACAACTTTATGTGTATTTAAAAGATGCAAACTAAATACCAATTTATTCATTTTATGTGAACTAAATACCAATTCCTCCTTTCCTGCTAAGAGGGTTTATCAAGATATAACTTATACTGGCATATGTGTATGTTTAGACATATGTCCATACATACTCAAATCAAGGAAAACTATTATCAAAATAATCACCTATCCTTCCATTTTTACTTATTTTCTAAGGCAACTATTTATGCAAAATATACTTTTGTCAACAAATGAAAATTTTTTCTTTTTACAAAGATATCTAATTTTCAAAAGTTATATACATTTTTTTAACTAGAGAAGAAAGGCTCAATAATCATTACAACAGTGATAACCAAGATATAAGGTTTTTATTGAATATTTATTAGAACAGAATAAACCCAAGTATAGAAAAAAAACTTGCTAAGTATTTCTAACCTTCAATATTTATAATATACTGCTTAGGTCACCTGGACAGAAGGAAGGAAAGCATGAGGAGTTTGAGAAATAAGATCATAAGCCTGGCACAGGGTTTACAGATTTCAAGCTGAAAGGGATTTAGGATAATATCTCATTCAATCTCATCATTTTATGGATGAGGAATTGATACCCAGTGATTAAGTGACTTGCCTAAGAATATCAAGTAGAAGAGCAGGGATTAAAATCCAGGTGCTCTAATTCCAGCATTCTTTCCATTATGTCAAACTTGCCTCATAACACAGAAGGT
Source organism: Trichosurus vulpecula (assembly GCF_011100635.1). Taxonomy (NCBI): domain Eukaryota; kingdom Metazoa; phylum Chordata; class Mammalia; order Diprotodontia; family Phalangeridae; genus Trichosurus; species Trichosurus vulpecula. The sequence continues at coordinate 25,257,550 of NC_050575.1, read as the reverse complement.
TTGGGGCTTTAATTATACAGACATTTGCTAGTGTTGTCCCTGCGTCCAAAGTACAAAACCTAATTTCTTAACTTGTAAGAATGATTTTATCTTTCAAAAGCTGGTCTAATAGTCACAAGGGAAAAAAATATCCCTGCTCATTAAGGGAGGAGTAAAAGGGGAAAAAAATGAAAGCAAAGATCTGTAATCTATGTTGATCACTTGGGGAACTGCTGTGGTACATAGATTATTGTGGCGTAAGAAGTGAAGAGACAATTACAGAGAATCCTGAGTAGTATAAACTGACACAGAGGGAAATGAGAAGAACCAAGAGCACAATTCACAAAATGCCTAGGACACTGAAAAGAAAAATAACTTTGAAGAATTTAAAAGGCCATGACCAACCATGTCTCCAAAGCACCTTCTGACAAGAGCAGTAGTGGACCTAAAGTGAGAGTAAAATCAATATATTTTTGGACATGGCCAATGTGAGAATTTGTTGGGGATCAATTGAGAGTATAGGGATGGGAAGGAGAAGAAATATGTCTGAATTGAAAAAAAAATTAAACAAAAATTCTAAAAAATAAAGCAAGCAGTATGAAGTAGAGGTTTACAGTTTCATATAAAATCCTCTCTTTAAGTGCTGATATGTATATGGAAATGTTCTTTTTTATTGAGAAGCTCAGAATAAAAAAAATTATACAAATCATTTTATACTTAGGTATCTGGGTACTGTATAATGAGCGCAAGGATTTCCACCTTTCTGAAGTCAACAAGCATTTATTCAGCACCTACTGTGCCAAGCACTTTGCTAAGAGCTGAGACTACAAAGAAAGGCAAACAACAGTCTCTTCTCTGAGGCAGAGATGAGGAGGAAGAGGCATGGGAAACAGCCAAGAGAAAATTCCTGAAGTCAAGAGATGGAGAGTCTTGTTTATGAACAGCAAGGAGGCCAGAGTCACTGGATCTCAGAACACATTTCAGGGGACAAGGCTGGCGGTGGGGACAGGAGTAAGAAGAATGGAGAAAAAGGAAAGGGGCAAGCTGTGGAGAGCTTTAAAGGCACAAAACAAGGATTTTAACTTTTTCTCTCTCTAAACCTTGCACACAGTAGACACTTAATAAATGCTTGTTGAAATGAATTGAATTTTAATCCAGTCAGTATTTATTAAGTACCTACTATGCATAAGGCGTCATGCACGTTGCTAAAAATGATTCATTCTTTCAAAAGTTTATCTTCCCAATAAGATCTAATTTTAGCAGCATATTAACCTTAACTACTTGGTCCTACAAGGTCTAAAACAAAACTATTTTTCTCCCAAAACCTGCCACAATTCTGACCTTCCCTAATATTCTCAAGTGGATCATTATCTTTTTAATTATCTAGGTTCTCAACCTTGGCTTCATTCTCAATTCCTCACTTTCATCCCACATTTTCAATCAGCTGAAAATCTTATAATTTCCTTCTCCAAAACATCTCTCCAATATATCACTTTCTGTCCACTTACACAGTTATTACCCTAGTTTAGGGCCTCATTATCCCTAACTGGACTATTCCAACAGCATCTAGATAGAGCTCATTTCCAAACTCCAATCTACTCCTCTATGAAGTCATCAATGTAATCTGATCTCCACAAACTTCAGGGGCTCCCTATTACCTCAGGAATAAACAAAATAAAACAAAACAAAAAACTTCCAATTTCATATTTAAAAGTTCTTTATAATATTTCTTTCTACCTCTTCAGTACTCTTGCATACTACTTCCTTCCACACACTTTATGTTCTATCCAGTCACATACCTGTTACTCCTTATATGACACTCCATCATCTCTCATCTCCCATGCCTTTGCAATGACTGCCCCTTATGGCTGGAATGCTCTTTCTCCTTGTCTGTCTCTTGGAGTTCCAGCCTTCCTTCAAGAATCAGCTCAAATGCCACCCTCTACAGAACACTTTTCCAAGTCCCCGCACCTACTATTACCTTCCCATCCACGGCTACCTTGTATCTACTTTATTTGTGTCTTCTTTATGCCTATATATGGACATGCTGTCTCCACCATTAGAATGTAAGCTCTTTGTGGGCAAGACAGTTTCATTTTTGTCTTCATATACTTAATGCTTACACAGTGCCTGGTATATAATAAACAGTCTCTTAAAAAGGCCTGACTGATGAACTTATTAATCAATAACATTGAGGTATTTAAAGGTGATTAAGTAAGGGATGAACACAAAACAAATCTTGAATAAAAACAGAGATAATTTAGCAAAGGAAATAGATTAAATAAAAATAACCACCAATGGTATGCACCAAAATCTTAGCTATTACAGTAATGAATAAAATGCTATAATTTCCTAACATTTTGAAAGCAATATAAACTCAAAAGGTTTAGCTTTAGGAACTAGAAATATTAACATTGTTTTTGAAAAAACAAAAGTATTTATTTTGTATAACTGTGAAACGTAAAGGTAAAAAGGTAATTTATTCTATATATACTGAACTTGTATCTTTCCTGTACATCATGGGATGCATATTTTGTGGCCCTGAAGAAAAAAACTTTCCTTAGACTTCACTCCCACATTCTCTTCCAGGATTAATTAGGCAAAGCCAAATAATCTTGACATCATAACCAATAGCTTGGTCACAATCCTGGATACTTTTAAGGCTCTTCTGAGAAGATAACTCACTCTTGTTCATACAGAGTATATATTCCCTCTTAAATTTCCTTCATGAATTCATACCCCACAGTTTGGAGACCCAGGTTAATATAAATCTATCATTAGTTTGAAAGTTCCTCTATAATATTCAGCTACATATTTTTCTCCCAAATACAGCAATCAATTAATCGACCGTAAGTAAAATGAGCAAAATACTTACCTGTTGGATTTGAAAAATCCAACATGCTAGTTGTAGGCTGCAGGAGATCAGGGCTACTCGAGGATAGCGTTCCAGGAATAGGCATTATAGCTAGACTATGCCTACAATGCCTTGTTCCAAGGACACTGTCATCCTGTGACTGGCTCACATTGCCATCGCTGCAAAAAAAAAAAAAAGTTTCACATATTACCCATATTTCAAGGACTTTTAACAGCAAACATAATTTTTACTTAAAATAAATATGCTACCAAGAGGACTACAAGGAAAAGAAAAAATGCAATTTTGTTATTATGACAGCAGTATCAACGCATATTTTGTCAGGACTAAACAATTCAATTTATGTACAAAAAAAGAAATAACAATATCCAATGTGTCCCCCTGTTTTGTTTTTAAAAAGAAACAACCAAATATTTGGGGGTTTTAACATGCTAACAATAAACTTAAGAGGATGGTGGTGGAGAATGAAACAGAGAAGAAGAAGAAAGGAAGAAAATAAGAAAAATCAAAATCTTAAAATTATCTAATATGTGAGGATTTAAGTATATTTAAAGCATGTGATGTATTCTGAGGACTCAAAACAAGTCCAGAGGAATTACCTGAATGTGCTTCATGTCAGCAGAAAGCAATGATATCATAGAAATTTTCACAAAACAGTCACATTCTAAAAAGCATTATCACACTATATAGGACATGACATTTACCTATAAACATTCATCCATGTTAAAAAAAACCCTTGATATTAGCTTTGACTTCCTTTTGTCTGTAACCTTTCATACATAATTGACTGTCAACTTCTACTGATTCTAACTACTTTCAATTCAACACCTATGAGGGATGTACTATGTGTCAGATAGGCACCATGCTAGGCCTTAGATTCAAAAAGACAAAAAACATACATTCCCTTCTCTCAAGGAGTTTATATTCTTAAAGTGGGGAGGGGAAGAAAGGAGGAGAGAATTATAATATGTACCCAGATGCTGCAATTGTGGTAAAATAAGAAGGAAGGAGAAGATGAAACATGATCTAGAGGATAGAGAATTGTCTTTGGTGTTAGGAAGACCTAGTTTCAAGTGTAGCTTCTGACACAGACCAGTTGTGATGACAAGAAAAAAATCATTTACCCTCCCTCCACTTCTAGACAAGAATCTGAGACTATGTTAGAGCAGAGTTATTAACTCACGTCAATGGATGGAATTTCCACACCAGGAACTCCTTTTACTAATGAACAAGACCAATAAAAGGACTAGCAACAGGGCATTCAGTGAAAGAAGCTCAGTACCTGAGCTGAGCCTGAAGGAATCTTGGATTCTGAGAGACACAGAACAAGTATGTTCTTGACAGGAGGACAGCTGGTGCCAAAAGATAGAGTACTGAGCTCAGAAAACACCTAGCATTCCAAGATTCTCCATTACATAGAGTGCCTAGAAGAGGAGTAATATGAAATAAAGCTGCAAAAATGGGTAAAAACCAGAATGTAATGAACATTGAATGCCAGACTAAGGTATTTAAAAATTATTTTTGAGACAACAGAAAAGCACTGAAGGTTTTTAAAAGGGGCATATAACAAGGTCAGAAATATTCCTTGGGAAAATTACTTTATCAACTGTGTGAAGGATGGATTGGAGAAGAGTGAGACCAACTTAAGGAGCTTAAAGTAATTTATTCCTTCTCTCTATTGTCATTACCACCACCTTATTAGATCATATCCAAATGAGTACAATAGTCTCCAATTAGTTTTCTCACCATTAAGATAACAATTCTTTATACTGCATCCAAGGTCCTTCACAACCTGATGCTACCCAACCTTTCTAGTCTCATTTCATATGGCTTCCCCTCCTCTAAGCACCTAGCGCCCCAAGCTAACAGGATAATTCTCTGCCCCACAAGCAGACATTCCTCATTGTCTCTGCTCAGCTTGCTCTTCAACTCTGACGTGGTCTTCCCTCCATTTCTATGTTTCAAGACCTAAATCAAATGCTACTTCCTTGATCTTAACTGGAAATGATGGTTTCTTCTTCAGAAGTTACCTTTTCTGTGCTCTCACTTTGTTTTAATTTTTTTAACATAGTAAAACTGTGTGCCATGTAATGTATCATTTTCGACCATAACTTCATTTAGAGCAAAAACATCTTATTTTTTCTTTGTATTTCCAATATTCAGAAGAGCGTCTTGAATATCTGTTTTTGACCAAACATGATTCCTTGTTATAAGGAAGCTCTGGGAGAGAAATTTCTCCTTTCAATGGAGATCAGGACCTTCCCTCCAGCTTATCCACCTAGATATCTAGGGGTGTAAGAGCTCAAATAGAACAAAACATAGTCAGAATGTATCACAGGTAGGCCTTCAACGCAGGTGTTCTTGACTCCAAGGCCACTACTCATAATTTCTCACATACTACACATAGTAGGTATCAGGTGTTGGTGAATTTAATTGAATGTAAGTTTACTGACTAGAATACCAAAAGCTAAATGATTATTTAGCCCACTTTGCCACGATCCAGAAGATTTTACTCAAGGAAAGAATCTAGGTCAGCCCCTTTTATATAGCTTATCTCATGCCTTTTGTGTTGCATACGCAACATGATATAGTGGAAGGAGAGGAGTAGAGTTTGAATCTTACCTGCCTAAGATACATATCTGCCATCTGACCATGGGCAAGTCACTGAACTTCTTAGACCCTTTTCTTCTTTAGTAAAACAAAAGAGCAGTAAATCTTGGATCTGTGATATCACTGGTATACAGAACTCCTGAATAAGGAAAGTCCTTCTACCAATGCAAGGTCAACATCTTCTCTGAAATAGAGAGCTTTGAGAAAGCTGCCTCCGACATTGAAAGGGTAAGTGATTTAACACTTCCCATGGTCAAGAATGGATCAGAGGGAGGAGTTGAACCCAGGTCATCCTGGCTTTGAAGACAGCTCTCTCTATCCATGATGCCAGCCTGTCTATCTAAAATATAGACAATAATTACAAGACAAAAGAGTGATACGTCTCACTACCTTACCATATCTAGATTATTATTTTTTAGTTCTGGGTGCCAATTTTTAGGAAGCAAATGAACAATTTAGAGAACATCCCGTAAAAGCAACCACAAAAGTGAACTGCCCAGAGACCATACCTTCCCAAGAATGAGTAAAAGAGCTCTGGGACTAATCGGCCTGATGAAAAGAGTTACTATAACTATTTTCAAGTGTTTAAAGTACTATCTATCACTTGGAGGAGGGATTAGATTTATTTTACTTGGTCAAAGACGCAGAACTGGGAACAATGGGTTGGAAGGAAGAGTTGATAAAGGTAAGCAAGAGAGCTGGCAATAAGTAGAATGGATCTGGTAGTGAGTGCTATCCATGATCTACAGGCTCGGGGGCCTATTTATTGCTGACTAACTCTAAAGGGCTTGCTAGGACATGTGCCATAATTAGAAATTTAAAGCCCAATTGCATTCAATAATCATAAGTTCATTAACATAGAGAACATGAAGGAGAATGTAGGTATCACCATGATAAAGTAATTTTTTTTAAGGACACACAGCCCAGTCATGTTTCAAATTAGGAAATAATTCTCTCCTTGCTTCACTGATTGGTCAACCGCACTAAGGCATGCCTTTGGTGACAAAAGAACCTTATGTAAGACATTACCAAGAGTACAGCTCTTTAGAACTGACAAATACCACACTGAAGGCTGCTGTTGCTACCCAGGTTAAGAACATCCCATGTGAAACTGAGGGTCCTGGAGAGTTGCACTCATCAACATATTGTGTATCTTTGTTAAATGTCTGTATGTATTCCTGTTGTTATTATCTGGTAAAAAGGTTTTGGGGGAAGTTGCTTTTACCATCTGCCTCCCTGACTCAATCTCAACAAATCCCAACCTGTACTTGGGACCAGGGCACAGCCAGCCCAAAAGAAGGTTACCTATTAGAGGTTCTTTCCCATCAACTGCACTTTGATTTCAATCAAAATCTGAATACTTGTAGAAGATATTGTAAAAGGGGATTCCTGTTCAGATTCTAATCAAACTAGATGGCCTCTGAGGTCCCTTTAATTCTGCATTTAGACACACAATCCATGCCATGAGATGAATGAAATTATATTCAAGTGGCAAAGCATCCATGCTTGTTAGAAAGCTGTGCTGTTATGTCCCCTCTGAAAAGAATTAGGTCATTTCTTACCCAAAAAGTCTCCTGAAAAGGGGATGCAGGAATAAAAACAAGATATGGTTGAACAATACACAATTTTCTGAAACTAAATTTATTCTGAATACAAATATGTTTAAAAAGGGAAAGACGTCCACAAGGGTACAACTGAAAATAAAAGCCCAATATTGCAAACATGGAAAGGCAATTATTTTGACAACTAATGAGGTAATGAGAAAAAAGCAGTCCTTGCTAAAAGGCAACATGCTCTCAGAATACTAAAACAGATTACTCTGAGTAATTATAACTTACAAATTTGCACAATTTTTGTAATTGTTAAACATGGCAATAGGAAACAAAGGATTACTTTATAAAGCTAAAAAATAATGAAATTTAGGTGAAGGAACAAAAGGTCAAGATTATGAAAGGAAATACTGAAAACAAATGGGAAGGAAGGAGGTCTAGTAATATCAAATCAGAAAATGGTAATCATCAAAACAATTTAATGCTGATTAAAAAATGGAAGGATTCATCACTGAAACATATTAGGTATATAACATACCTAAGCAAAGGAACCTAGCAGTCTGGTATTTGATAAACCCAAAGACCATAGCTACTAAGGTAAGACTCATTATTTGACATAAACTGCTGGGAAAACTGGAAACGGGACAGCTGTTAGGTAATACCTTACACCATATGCCAAAATAAGCTCCAAATGAGTACGTGACACATACACACACAAGTGGTCACATCATAAACAAATGAGAGGACTTAAAAGAAATTACTTTGCAGATCTACTGATAGGGAAAGAGTTTATCACCAAACCTGACAGAGAAGACAAAAGACAAAATGGACAATAATAGTTAAATAAAATTTAAAAGATTTTGCATAAATTCAATATAGTTAAGACAGGGTGTTCCAAAAGCCTTTGTGAAGTTTTAAGCACTCTCTCCACACCCACATCCACACCCACACACCTCCCCTGCGCCCCCCCCCACACACAGCTTTTTAAAAACTATGTATGACAAGTCATTCCCCAATTGAGAAACGTTCAAAGGATACGTACAGGCAATTTTCAGATGAAGAAATCAAAGTTATCTATAGCCATATTTTAAAATGCTCTAAATAGTTATTGATTAGAGAAATGAAAATTAAAATAACTCTGAGGTACCACCTCATACCTAATTAGCTAATATGACAAAAAAGGAAAATGATCAATGTTGGAGTGGATGCGAGAAAAATTGGGACACTAATGCATTGTTGGTGGAGTTGTGAATTGATTCTACCATTCTGGAGAGCAACTTGGAGCTATGTCCAAAGGGCTATAAGACTGTGCATACCCTTTGATCCAACAATACCACTACAAGGTCTATATCCCAAAGAAATTACAAAAAAGGGAAAAGGACCTACATGTACAAAAATATTTATAGCAGCTCATTTTGTGGTGGCAAAAAAAAAAATGGAAATTGAGGGGATGCCCATCAACTGGGGAATGGCTAAACGAGTTGTAGTATGTGAATGTAATGAAATACTATTGTGCAATAAAAAATGATGAACAGGCAGATTTCAGAAAAATCGGGAAGGACTTGTATGAACTGATGCAAAGTGAATGGAGCAGAACCAGGAGAACATCATACATTGTATGCTGTATGATGAAGAACTATGACTTAGTAATATAACAATCTAAGAAAATTCCGAAGGACTCATGAGGGAAAATGCTATCTACCTCCAGAGAAATAAATGATGGAGTCTAAATGCAGATTGAATCGTACTTTTTTAAAACTTTATAATTCTTGGGGGGGAGGGGTTGGTCTCTGTTTTCTTTCACAACATGATTAATATGGAAATGTTTGCCATGACTGCACATGTATATCCTATATCGAACTGCTTGCCTTTTCAATGGGTGGGGGAGGGTCTGGTATAAGGGAGGGCAGGGAGAGAGAATCTGGAACTCAAAATTTGAAAAAAAAGAATGTTAAAAAATTGTTTGCATAATTAAATAAGAAGTTAAAAAATCAAAACAATATACATGTATGTATACAAACACACATACTAAATACCCACACATATGGGACAGATCCACATGTAAAAGAATAAAACCCATTCTCTAATTAATAAATGGCCAAAGGATATAAGCGGAACAGGTAATTCTCAAACAAAGAAATTCAAGCTATGTATAGCATTTTGAAAAATCCCCAAATCACGAATAATTAGAGAAATGCAAATTAAACTCTGAGGTCCTACCTCAAATCTGTCAGGTTTGTCAAAGTTGAGAAAAAAAGGAAAATGACAAATGTTGGAGGGGCTTGGCAAAACAGGCACATTGATGCACTTTTGGTGGAGCTGTGAATTATTCCAGCCATTCTGGAAAGCAATTTGGAACTGTGCTCAAAAAAGTTACTAAACTGTGCAGCTCTTTCACCCAGCAATGTAATTACTACTATTATACCCCAAAGAGATAAATATTTACAAATATATTAATCACAGCTCCTTTTGTGATAGGAAAGAACTAGAAACAAGAGTTACAAATCAACTAGGAAATACCTGAATAAATTATGTAGTACATTAATATAATAGAATAATATTGTATACAGGAAAGCTATAAGAAAAGATGAAACAGTTTCAGAGAAGCCTGAAAAAAATTATATAAATTTTTGCAGATTAAAGTGAACAGAAATAGGAGAATAATTATATTACAGCATCAATACTATGAAAATGAACAACTTCGAACTTAAAAACTCTGATCAAACATGATTCCAGAGGGCCAATGATAAAGAGTGCTACCATCTCTCCTGACAGACAGATGAATTAATGATACGGAAAATGAGACACATCTCTTGGACATTTCTAATATGGATTTCTCAATTTTTATGGATTTCTCAATTTTTCTGTATTTGTTAGAAAGTTTGGGATTCTTTTTTTTCCCTTCAGGATTTGGGAGGTAAGGGAGGTAAGAGGGAGAAAAAAATTCTTAACCACTGAAAAATATACAATTTCACTAAAAAGAAAAAGAGGAAGAAAAAAAGCTGCTCTTCGGAACAGAGGAGCAATCATCAATCTCTTTTTTTCAATTTTTCCCCTCTCCTAGCAGTGCATGCATTCTCATGAGCAGGCACACCCCCCACTGGGCTGAGGTCAGGTATTTATCTAGTGAAGGAATACATCTTATATGATTAAGATTATAGGTAATGTTTGAGATAATACTAGATGTGGAGAGATCAAATAGAAAACTGCTGCAATAGTCCAAATGAAGAATAATAAAGGCTGAGAATAAGGGCTGGTCACAGGAGTGACAAGGAACAGAAGACAAAACTAACAGGACTTGGTGATGTCAAGCCTCAGGGATGTTCAGTCGAGGGGAAGAAAAGACTCAGGGGAGACACGACAGCTGTCATAAAGCTTTAGACGAACTAAATGTTAAAGATGGATTTGATGAATTCTGTTTCACCCTAGAGGGCAGAGACAGAAGTGGAGAGAAGTGGCAGAAAGGCAAATGTAGCCTTGAAAGCATGAAAAATTTCCTACCAGAGGTATCCAAAAATGGGTTTGAACGAACTTGGAAAGTAATGGCTTTCCTGCACACTGGAGGTCTACAAAAAGAGACTAGATGGCCACCTATCAGATATGTTAAAGTGGGGAGTTCTAGGTAAAATGGACTCTGGGGTCCCTTCTAACTCTTTGATGACTGATTCTGTGAATAACTGGATGAGTGAGCCAAAAAAAGATTTAGATCCCAAGTATATAGGATAACAGCGGTGACAATTAACAAAAATTACAGAGAAGTTGATTCTGAAATGGCAAATTAGTTTAGTTTTGGATATGATTAACTTGAAGTAGAGATACTCCACAAGCAGTCTGAAGCACAGAAATGGAATGCAGGATGGAAACAGAGAACTAAGAATCATCCGGGTAACTGTGATAATTAAAACCACATAGGGTCAAGAGGTCAAGAATAAAACATTAAAAAAAAAAAAACTAGACTCGGAAAGAACCCAAGAGAACACCTATATGTAGGGGATAGGAGAAGAAAGATAAACCAAGAGAAAGAGAAAAAGAATCCAAATCATGGGCAGAAAAAAATGAGAATACTACAGAATTTTAAGAATAAAGGGTCAATGAAGAATATCGAACATTGCACAGATAATAAGGATTGAGAAAGGGTCTTTGGATTTGGCGATTAAGTCAGTCATGACTTTTCATTTTCTTTTAGTTTGAAGTACTCATTTTTAAAATTGTGAGTTTCACATTATCTCCCTTTCTCCCTTCTCCTCCCCCACTTATTGAAAAGGCAATCAATATGCTACTCATAATACATATGAAGTCATGTAAAACAAATTTCCATATTAGCCATTTCACTCCCCCCCCCAAAAAAAAGTCAAGAAAAATAAAGTGGGAAAAAAGTTGCTTCGATCCACACACAAAAGTCATCAGCTCTCTCTCTCTGGAGTTGTATATCATGAGTTCTTTGGAATCGTCATTGATCATTGTGTTGACTTAAGTAACTAAGTCTTTCACAGTTTATCACTGTTACAGTATTGTTATTACTGTGTACAATGTTCTCCTGGTTCTGCCCCCTTCACTTCATATCAGCTCATATAAGTCTTCCCAGGATTGCTGTTTTTTTAAGCCATTCCTCATGTCATGTCTTATAGTACAATAGTATACCACCACAAATATAGACAACTTGTCCAAGTATTCCTAAACTGATGGCCATGCCCTCAATTCCCAGTTCTTTGCCACTATAAAAAGGACTGCAATAAATATTTTTGTCCATATAGGTCCTTTTTCTTTTTTCTTTAATCTCTTTGGGATATAGAACTAGTACTTATATTGCTGGGCCAGAGGGTATGTATAGTTTGATAGCCCTTTGAGGGCTATCCAAATTGTTCACCAGAATGGCTGGACCAGTTAAAAACTTTACCAACAGTGTATCAGTGTACCTATTTTTTCCAAACACCCTCCAATATTTATCATTTTTCCTTTCTGTCCCATTAGACAATCAGACAGATACGAAGTGGTACCTCAAAGTTGTGTTAATTTGCATTTCTCTAGTCAATAATGATTTAGAACTTTTTATATGACTATTGACAGCTTTGATTTCTTCTGAAAACTGCCTGTTTATATCCTCTATCAATTGGAGAATGCCTCTTATTTTTATAAATCTGGCTCGGTTCCCTATATATTTGAGAAATGAGGCTTTTATTAAAGAAACTTTCTATAGAGATTTTTTCACCAGTTTCCTGCTTTCCTTATAATGTTGGCTGCACTGGTTTTGTAATCAATTATCCATTTTACCTCTAATATTCCTCTCTTGTTTAGTCATAAACTCTCCCGTTATCCATAGATCTGATAATTATTTTCCATGCTCCCATATTTTGCTTATGATATCATCTTCTATATCTAAATTATATAACCATTTCAATCTTATCTTGGTATATGACATAAGTTGTTGGTCTCTATCCCTAGTTTCTGCCAGACTACTTTGCAGTTTTTGTCAAATAACGAGTCCTTCCCCAAAAAGCTTGGATCATTGGGTTTATCAAACACTAGACTATTACGTTCATTTCCTCTGCATATGATGTACTTAATTTTTCCACTACTCTATTTCTTAGGCAGTACCAGACTTTTTAGTGATTATCACTTTGTAATATAGTTTTAAATCTGAAGCTGTTAAGCCACCTTCCATCAAATTTTTTTCACTGATTCCTTTGCTATGCTTGACTTTTTGTTCTTCTAGAAGAATTGTGATTATTTTTTCTAGCTCTATAAAATAATTCTTTGGTAGTTTCATTGGCCTGGTACTGAATGACTAAATTAATTTAGACAGAAGTGTCATTTTATTACTGCCTACCCGTGAGCAATCAATATCTCTCCAATTGGTTAAATGTCTTGATTTGTGTTAAGGATGTTTTGTAATTATGTTCATATAGTTCCTATATGTGTCTTGGCAGGTAAACTCTATTATCTGTTGCTATTTTAAATGGAATTTCTTTTTCTATCTCTTCCTAATTGATTTTATTAGTAACATATAGAAATGTTGATGTTTTATGTGGGTTTATTTTATATTATTGTTTCAATGAGTTTAGCTGATTCTCTAAGGTTCTCTAAGGTTTCCGTCATATTATCTGCAAAGAGTGATAGTTTTGTTTCCTCACGGCCTATTCGATTTCCTTCCATTTCTTTTTCTTCTCTAGCATTTTTAGTACAATATTAAACAATACGGGTGATAATGGATAAACTTGCTTCATTCTTGATCTTACTGATAAGGCTTTAAGTTTATCTCTATTACAGATAAGCTTTGCTTATGGTTTTAAAATATTTAAATAGATACTACTTATCATTTTAAGAAATGCTCCATTTGTTCCTAGGCTTTCTAGTGTTAACAGGAATGAGTGTTGTATTTTCTCAAAACCTTTTTCTGCATCTATTGAGGTAATCATGATTTTTGTTGTTTTTGTTATACCTTACCAGTGTGCATGATCTTGGGATATGTTGCTATAATCTTCTTGATAATAATTTATTTTAAATAATTATACACACATATTTAAATCAATTAGGGAAAGTGGACTAAAGTTTTCTTTCTCTGATTTTGCTCTCCTTAGTTTAGTTATCAAAAATATATTTGGTGCATAGAAGGAAGATGGCAGGCAGGATTTCTTTATTTTTTCAAATAGTTTACGAAGTACGGAAATTAATTGTTCCTTAAATGTTTGGTGGAATCCACTTATAAATCCATCTATTCCCCGGGTTTTTTTCTTGGGGAGCTCATTTATGGCAGATTCAATTTGTCTGAAACAGGGTTATTTAAATATTCTATTTCTTTTTCTGTTAATCTGGGCAGTTTAAATTTTTGTAAATCAATTTTTGTCATCCATTTCACTTTTATTAGCAGTTTTATTGGCAAAGGGCAAAACAGCTCCAAATAACTGCTTTAATTTCATCTACAATGGCAGTGCATTTTCCCTATTTATTTTTAATAACAAGTAATCAATCACTTGTCTATTTATTTAATTAGGTTTTTCATAGGACCAGATCACAGTTTTATTTATTTGTTCAATAACTTTTTAACTTTCATTTGATAAATATCTCCTTTGATTTTCAGGATCTTTATTTTGGTATTTATTCAAGAATTTTTCATTTGTTCTTTTTCTAGTTTTAAGTTGCACACCCAATTCACTGATCAACTCTTTTTTTATTAATGTACACATTTAAAGATATAAATTTTCCCTTAAGTCCCACTTTGGCTGCATCCCATAAATCTTGGTTTGTTGTCTCGTTGTTGACATTGTCTTTAACAAAATTACTGATTGTTTCTATGATTTGCTCTTTGACCCACTCATTCTTTAGGATTAGATTATTTAGTTTCCAATTAATTTTTAATTTATCCTTCCAAGGCCCTTTATTGAATGTAATTTTTATTGCATTAGGGTCTGAAAAGGGTACATTTAATATTTCTGCTATTCTGCATTTGGTTGTGAGATTTTTAATATCCTAATTAATACATGTCCAATTTTTGTATTGTGCCTTGTACAGCTGCAAAAAATAGTTATACTCCTCTCTATTCTCATTCAGTTTTCTCAAGGTCTATCATATCTAACTTTTCTAATATTCTATTAATCTCCTTAATTTCTTATTTGTTTATTGGTCAGATTTATCTACCTCAAGAAGGGTAAACTGAGGTCTCCCACTAGTATAGTTTTATTGTCTATTTTCTCCTTTAACTCAATGAACTTTTCCTTAAGAATTTGAATGCTATGCCATTTGATGCATATGTTTACCACTGGTATTACTTCATTGTCTGTGGTACCTTTTAGCAAAATGTAGTTTCCTTAATTAATGCTTGTTTATTTTTGCTTTTGCTTTATCTAAGAGTACAATTGCTGCCTCTGCCGTTTTGTTTTTTTTTTTTAACTTTCAGCATAACAGATTTTACGCCCTTGTTTTAACTCTGTGTCTTTCCATTTCAAATGTGTTACTTGTAAACAGCACGTTGCTGGCTTCTGGTTTCTAATCCATTCTGCTAACTGCTTTTTTTTAATGGGTGAAATTGGTCCTTTCATATTCAGTATTATGCTAATAGTATATATCCCCCCATCCTATTTACTTCGCTTTATTCTTCTCTCTTTTTTTTTAAACTCTGTCCCTACTATATATAAAGTCTATGCGGCTTCTGACCATTGTCTCTTTTAATGTGCCTTTCCTCTATGACCATTCTCCTACTTTCTCTTAACTCTTTCCTACATCCACGTTTGGGTAAGACAGATTTCTATGCTCAACTGAGTATGAAGATATATTCTTCCCTCTTTGAACCAGGTCAGATGAGAGAGGTTCAAGCATGGCTTACCCATCTTCATTTCATATCTTGTTTATGGAAGATAATTTTCCCCATTCTTCTCTCTTCCCCCTTCTCCAAATACATCCCTTTTTCTCACCCCTCCATTCTTTTTTTGAGATCATCCCAATGACTCACACATGTCTTTTACATAAACTCCTTCTAACTGCCCCAATAATGATAAAATATGGAGTCACTAGATTTCCCTTGCCCAATTCTAATTTTTAAGGAATTATTTTCTTAGTGATGTTTTTTTTTTTTAAAGAAAAAAACCACCACTTTTTCCATTTGGCCCAATTCTCCTTTTCAAGGAGTTATTTTCTTTGGTATTTTTTGTGCCTCTTTTACTAATCTGTAAATTCTCATTTCATAATTTTCTTGCATTGCTCTCATTTCTTTCCCCAATTTTTCCTCTACTATACTCTTATTTGATTTTTAAAAAAAATTTTTTTGCTCTTTGTAAAAAAAATTTCTCTCTAATCTTCTGGAAACTCTTGGCTTGGGTCTAATCTTCTTGTAGATGTTTTCATATCACTGTCATCTTCTGACTCTGTGTCTTGAGCTTCCCTGTCACCAGAGTAGTTTTTTATGGTCTTTTGTTCTTTGTTCATTTTCCAAGCCTCTTTTCTGACTCTGAACTTTATGGTAGGACTAGACTCTGCTCACCTCTGAGAATGTATGTGATGGTGATGGGGGGGAGGGGTGAAATGGCTGTCCCAAGCTTCAAGCTTTTTTTGCCCTGTTGTTTCTGTAGCTAGTTCTGGAGGTATGTAAGTTTTTGGTGCTTCCAAGGTGGTGTAATCCAGAGACAGGGTCACTGCTCTCCTAGTGTGCATTCTGGTCCTTAGCTAGGCAGTACTCCTGCTCCTGAGTCCACAGGCAATAGTGCTCCCTTAACTGGTACCAGGAACTAAGGCCCTTGTACTTTCTCTGTCCTAAGGCCTCAATCAGGGCCTCTGGTCCCTTGTAACTGCAAGTATTCCCTTTTGTCCAGGAATTGTCACCCAGAACTGGGTAATGCGCAACGCAGTTGCCAAGCAGCTCCGGGTCCTAAGCCCAAGGCCCATATAGGGATTGCTTATAATCTCTTTCTCACAACTTGTCTAATCCCCTTACCATCTCTGGACAGCAAGAGCTCACAGAACTGCTACTGCTGCTGCTGCCACCAGAGACTCCTAGACCCACAGCTGGTGTTGCTGCCAAGTGTTAGTCTAGGTCAGAGTGTCACAGACATCTCCTTTCATCCTCTTAAGTTGCCTTCGGTTTGGAAAAATGCCTCACTCAGACCTTTTGCTGACTGTGAAGCTCCAGAATTTAATCTGACATGTTATTTTAAAGTTGTTTGGAGGAGGATATTGGGAGAGTTCAGCTGGAATGTTCTCTCTACCCCATCAACATGCCTCTACTCATCATTCATAACTTTTCAAGAGATAACTTCAATGAAATGGTGAGGGCAGAACCAAAGACACAAGTGAGTGGAATATGAAGAGATGCAGACAGCGAATGTGAACTCTTCTTTGAGAGAAGTTTGTCAACAAAAGGAAAATAAGCCTAGCAAAACTAGAGAATGTAAGGATTTGGGATTAAAGAGACATGAGCATGTTCATAGACAAGTCAGTGTTATTAAGAGATTAAAGACACAAGAAAAAATAAAGGTTAATTGATATATTAACATCTGGAAAGGTTAAGAAGGGATGGGATAAGGAACACACATATTATGGTTGAAAAGAAGGAGGGAAATATTTTCCTCTGAAACATAAAGAGAAGGGGAGTAAATTCAGAGGAAAAAATGAGAAGAAAGAAATTAGATAGTAATCAGTTCCACTTTATCTCCAAATCTTTAAGCCTTGAAATCTGCTTTATATAAACAAGTAATGTTTATATTACAATTTCAGCACAACCTAAAGATTTCTATGCCTAGTAAAGTACAGTAGAACAAAATTTTTTTAAAATGGTTTTATTTCAACTAATAATAGAGAAGATTACTGAAATCATCTCCATTCTAAGGGATCAAAAGATCAAGCCTGGTAAATCAGCACTACAACTGGGGAAGGAGGGAGGAGGGGAGGGGGGAGAGAAGTAAAGGGGAAGAACAAACAGGGAAAGGCTGGCCACTCAACATTTGACAGAAAATAATTTCTCTTGGTGATTCTCAGGAATTTCAAGGTCATAATCTAATACTACTCAATACAACAAATATTTTACTAAGTATATACATGTTCATGATGATAAAGTATTTCGCGATGAGTGTCTTATTTAGGGTACAAGTGAAAGAGATTCTTTATCGCTGATGATGTCCTACAGATGCCTTTTTCCATGGATGCTACAGTGCTGATAACATCAAGCCCTAGAACACCGTAGGGCCACCTCAATGATATACACAATGACTAAAAAGAAATCAGTATATTAATTCATTCAGTTAAAACTAAAGAGAAATGTCTGTTGTCCAAACTGTGATACATGGTTTTACGACCAAGCCATGGGCTTAGTACACCAAGGCTAGGTACCATAGCTGGGCATCAACCTGAATAGTATCATAACGATCAGAAAGCATTAGTATAGCTATTACTACAATGGTAGGCACTGTGCCAAAGTAGTGGGCAAAAACAGTTTGTGCCCTCAGAGAGCTTTGAGGTAGACAACATGCACATAGACAGTAACATACAAGATATACACTGCACAGATAGAAAATAAATTTAGGAGGGAAGACTCTAGCAACTAGGGGAACTGAGAAAGACCTCTTGCAAAAAGTGACATTTGATGTGGGTGCTGAAAAAGACAAATTCTAAGAGATAGAAGTGAAGAGAGAGAGCATTTCAGGGATGAACTAGAGTAAAAAACAGTGATGGGAGTTTGAGTGTTGTACGTGTATGTGGTAGGCAATAAAGTTTAAGGGAGGAAGTTAAAAATGGATAGATTGTAAAGAGCTTTACATGCCAAAGAAAGGTATTTATATCTGATACTGCAAGTACAGTGAAGAGCTTCTAGAGCTTTGTTAAGGATGGACTGAAATGGATAGACTTGAGAGAGGGAGACCAACTAGAAGGCTATTGTAAATAGTCTAGATAAGACATGATGATGATTTAAACTGGGGTGGTGGTAACTTGAGTGACAAAAGCTTACTTGAGTAAAGAAGGTAAAATATACAAGAGATGTGAAAGTAGAAAGGTTATGGTCATTGATCAGATATGTATGGGAAGTAAGAATTAGGTGCTGAGTATGACATTAAGGGTGAAAATTGGGTAACTGAAAGGATGGTGGTGCCTTCAAAAGTAAAATGGAAATGGGGAGGAGGGATGAATTTAAGGAGAGAGATAGTAAGTTCTATCTTGAACATGTTGAGTTTGAAATGCTTAAGGGACTTCTTGAAAGGCACACAAGAGTGAATTGTGTTTGCAATTCACAAACTGTGTGGTGCTTCCAATGACTCCAAGCTGCTTTCTAGCATCAAAAACCACAATGATTTCAACAAAAATGTTCACCTAGTGATAATATTGATTTTGGAACCTCATATATTCCAAATGCCAAAGAATCAAAGTTGTGGGAGAGATGCATGATGGGCTGAAGTAGGCTGTATTTTGTTTCTACTACAACCTACAGTCAAGAAGCAGCATAAAGGATAACAATGAGGAAATACACAAGTGGAAAAAGAGGCGGGCTGGTCATATAGTAAAGAACAAGAGATGAAAAGCACTAGTGTTTTGCACTCGTAGACTGTTTAAAAAATAATAATATCCTAGATAAAAGTGGCCAGCACATTGGATAGAAACTATTAGAAGTCTGTTGAAGGTCTAAGGAACAAGATGTACAAGAATGACATAAGATGAAGTGTGATTTACAGTAATAGAAGGAATACCTACGAAGATCCAAGAGCTATTAAAGAAATGTTAGATGGCCATGTGACATCTTCAGAAAATGGACAATATAAAATTTATAAGGCTATACTGTTGCACAATTTTTCTAGTATCTTATTTATTTCAATGTATATTTAAAATTCTGTAAACATATTCAAGAATTCTGGTGCTTTCAGAAATGAAAAATCAGTTCTGTAGAACATTGATAAAACTGAAATGTCAAAAATAGAAAAAGAGATGCAAAAATAAAAATGTGCAGGTGATAACATTCAAAGACTACAAATAAGCACATGCCAAAGGATAAAAAATGCAGAAAATATTCTCAAAGAAGTTCTAAGAAACAAAAAAACAAAGATTTTTTTTTCAATCAAAGTATCATCACCATGAAAATTCCTAATGCAACTTAAATTTTTAATTTGAATATCATCATTTACCTGAATAACTTTGGAGGCAAGATGCTGAATCGTGTTTTATCCAAAATTTTCCTTATTTTGTTTCTTCCACCTGAAACGGTGTTTGCTTTAATTTTTTTATTTCCTTTCTCCTGTGGAAACATCTGTTCCATATCTCCAGGCATATCGGGGATAGAATAGCGATTACTTTTCTTCTCAGCAATTTTGGGAATATGAGGAACACCATTTTTGTCTTGCTTTGTCCTACTAATTAGCTCTTTAAACACTGTGGAAATAAATAAAAATTACAATTATTTTTCTTACTAGAAAACTCTTTCCATGACAGACAAAACCTAAGGCCACTATCTGTAAAAACAAATGTCAATTTAGCTTTTATGAAACTTCCTATTTTTCTTTACTCATCATCACCATCACCATAATCATCACTGACATTAACATCACTTTCATAAACGACATCTACATATCACATTAAAGTTTGCAAAGCACTTTTCCTTTTATTATTATCTTATTTGACCTTCACAGGAATACTGAAATGTAGATGTTACTTCCATTTTATATTTGAGTAAAGTGAAGCCAGTAAGTGATTGGTCAAAGGTCACATAGCCAGTAAGTTACTGAGAATTAGAACTGAAGTCTTCCTGAATCCAAAATAGCCAAAATCCTGCTACTGGACTTTCTACAGTAGGGATCTGTGCTAGTAGTAATCATCAATCACACAGTGAAAGTTGAAAGGAGATGGTTCTTTTATCTTTCATTAAAAGAGCTCTAGTCAATATAAAAAGTCACACACAATAAAAAATGCAGCTGTTATATTTTGCCCAACTATGTATGGTGAAGAATTTTAAACCAGATATGGAATAGAGGAGATGATAAATCACCAAGACTCAATAAATATTTATGAAGTGCCTACTACGTATCAGGTACTGTGCTAGGTGCTGGGGATAGAAATAAAATTAATAAAAAAATACCAATTCACAAGGAAGTTACAATCTCAATGACATAAAATTTAAAATCCTTTGCACAAACAACTTCAAGGCATCCATAATAAGAACACAGACTGAGAACAATATTTCTACCTTGTATCTCTAATAACAAGGCTAACATTCAAAAATGTATGAGAAAAATTATTTCCAAATGACCAGGCAGTCAAAGTATATGAGAAAACACTTTTTAAAAATTCAACCTATCAAAAACTATATGACTATGTGTTCAAAATTACTAAGAAAAATGCAAAATAAAATAATCATTAAACCGAGGCTATGAAATATGGGAAAAGTCACTGCTTAGCAAGGTGTGGAAAGTCAGCACTATCTCATCCCTAGAGAAATGTAATGAGACACAACATCGTGGGAAAAAAATTAGCAACTGTGCCAGAAAAATTACTAAACTGTTTATGCCCTTCAAAACAATAATCCCACTACCGGATTTATAGCCTAAGGAGATCTAAGGTAGAGGGAAAATTCCTATATGCATCAAATATTCACAGGGTAACAGTCAAAATGCTGGAAATTACATACCTAACAATCAGAAAACGAATTAATAAATTTTGAGATATTAATGCAATGTAATATGATGTACCAGAAGGAACAACAAAGACACTCCAAGATCCAAAGCACCACTATACCTGCATGCTTCAATTTGCCTCAAGACATGTCAGTCTCAACACCAGGAATATATTACCTCCTACTTCATTTCTGCCTCCTGAGACAGAGCTGATGAAGAATTTGAGAATTATGCTCCCTAATATGTGCTGGGGACCATGGAACTTTCCATCTAACTTAAAGGTAAAACCTCCTAAATGTCACACCCTTCAATAGAATGTGAACTCCTCGAGAGCAAGGAAGTTTCCACTTTTATATTTGTGCCTCCAGTGCTTTGCATAGTGCTCTGTATATAATACAGTAAGTACTTCATAAAACGCTCATCCATCCATCCATTCATCCATTCATTCCCCATGTGGCAAAAGGTTCATTGCTCTACATACAAGAATTTAAGCCTATGTATTTTCTTTGGGATAATATTCTGAATTGTCCATTATTCACCAACAAGTAAACGGAGTATCAAGAAAATTATTTTGGCAGCTCTGGTAAGGAAGAGGGATTAATTAGGAACTGATTACAGCATTCCTAATGATAAGGGCCTACTTTTTAACTCCCCTGATTGCTGTTTAAAGCTCTTCACAAGCTGGCCCAATTCTACCTTTGCAGACTTATTAGAATTTCTCCTCTTCGTGTATTCTACTGTTTAGTCACATCTCTGTGTCTTTGTACTGGTAGTTACCTATAGCTGGAATGCACTCTTTCCTCACCTCTGCATTTTAGAATCTCTATTATCTTTCAAGATTTGGCTCATGCACCATCTTTTAAACAAAGTCTCCATATCCTCCCAGTAGTTCTCATCCCCAGTATTATTTCTCTTTTACACAGACACACACACACAGATACACACACACACGCACACACACACAGTCTCCTCCAATGTAAGCTCCCTGAACACCAGGACTGTTTCACTTTTCCATCTGTCTCTCCAAGGTCTAGAACAGTGCTTGACATATACTGGGTGATTAATAAATGCTTTCTGATTGCTACTATGGTGATGGCAATGCAAGTGGAACAAAAGGGATCAATATAAAAGATACAGAAATAGAACTGAAAGGACTTGGTGATTGTCTGAGGAATGGTGGAATAGGAAGAAAAGAAAGATTCAAAAGATAAAAGATGAGGTTTTAAACATGACTGACCAGAGGGTGGAGTGGCAGCGAAGTATCAAACCACCTAGAGAGAGACAGAGACAGAAACAGAGACACAGACACAGGGAGAAGTTGAACAAAGAGATGGGTTTCAGTCAAGAACTAGGTAAAAAAAAAATTTGTCTTTATAGTACTTGCACCTAAAACATGCATATATTAAGCACTTAATAAATGTTTCAGTCTAGTTCTACAGATGTTGAACTCCAGGACCTGACAGAACAACCAGGTATAAAGAGAGCTACCTAGCATGTAATCAGAGATGGTAGGCTGGAGGCTAAAGAAGTATTAGGGCTGACTACATAAATCTGGAAGTCACCTGAAAATAAGTGATAACTATACTCTTGGGAGGTAATGAGGTTGCCAAGGATAAGAAAGTAGAGAAGGCCTATTACCAGATCTTGAGATACTCATCTTTAGGAAAAGGAGGAAAGAAATGAACAAGTGAAGATGACCAAGGTACGGTAAAGGGGTGTGGAAAACTGCATACGCTGTCAGATCTAGCTGATATATTGGTCAGTTTTTTTTAACTGCTTCCTTTTTTCCTTCTCTTTTGTATTCTGTTACAAGAAATGGCTTAATAGGGGAAAGATATATTCAGAAAAGAAGGGGACAAAAACAATTTTAATATATTTTTTAAAAATTAAAAATTTTTAAATAATTAAAAATCAGATGGGTCAACTATCTGAGCTTGTGTTTGGTAATCAAAACATTAAATGGGGGGAGAAGGTGGTAGGGAGAGAAGCCCCCATGCCAACATGTCACATTCCTGCTATACAGAAATATAATTTTTAAAAAATATGCTTTGGATTAGAAAAGCTCTATGTTATATGCCACAAAGAACTTACTGGCTTTCTTCAAATTCATACATAAGCCAACTGGACAGACTGTATGGCTATGCTACATCCATTTAAAGCTAATCACCTCTATACTATTTCTTCAGTCTTTATATAGAGAGCTAAAATTCCATCTCCTATGGACATCTTTCCTGATACCTCCTTTATGAACTATTTCACATTTATCCTGCATATGCTTTGATTACCTAATTGCTCGTGTGCTACTTTCCCTCCTTCAGACAGAGACAATTGTAGCTTTCCGTATATCCTCAGTGTTCAGCATGGTACCTAGCACATGGTAGGCATTTAATAAATATTGATTGAATGACTACTAGAGTTGAGTAGGAAAGTGACATGGCCGGATCTGTTTTTTAATGAAAATCATTTTGGCAGCTTTGGATGAACTGGAGTAGAGAGATAGTATAGGCAGAAGCCCAATCAGGAAGACATTATGATACAGTGGGTGAGAGGCAATGAGGGCCCAAATGAAGGCCATAGCTGTTTGAATAGAGAGAAGTTGGATGGTAGAGACACAGGGGTAGCAAGATCTATAAAATGGCTAGATATGGTGAGAGTGAGTGCTGGGGATAATGCAGAGGTTATGAAACTGGGAGAACAGAAGAATGCCAGTATCTAATTTCGGTAGAAGAGAGAGCCCCACGGGAAAGAAAATGAATCCTATTTTGTACATGATGAGTTTGAGATTTCTCTAAGATATTCACTTTGAAATGTCCAACAGGCAATTCATGATGTGAGACTGGTGCACAGGAGAAAGACTAGGGTTGGATATATAGATGTGAGTCATCTACTTAGAGATGGTAATTAAACCCATAAATACTGATGAGATCACTAAGAGAGTGTGTGGAGAGAGAAAAGAGCTTGAAGGCCCAAGCCAGAGTTTTAACATACACCCACAGTTATGGGGAGTGAGCCAAAGAGAATGAAAGGAAGTGGTCAGACAGGTGGGAGAATCAGGGGAAAAGACTGTCACAAAAGCCTAGGGATGAGTGGTCACTAATGTCACATGAAACAGATAATCCAGGAAGAAAGGAGACTGAGAAAAGATCATCATATTTGGCAATTAAAGCATTATGAATATCTGGAGAGAGGTATTTTAGTTGAGTGATGAAATCAGAAGCCAGATTCCTAAGTAAGGACTGAGAAGTGAGTTATATGGAACCTTAACTCTGTGTGAAAATGGCTCTGGGCTAGTCATTTATCCTGTCTTCCCATCTACATGATGAGAATGTTTCACTGGAAAAACTCTAGTATTCTAGAATTTAAGATATACATGCTATAGTTTTGCATATCAAGATACATCACCTGAATATACTATTCTCTAACCTTTTGATGTTTTACATTTCTGCCCCAAATCCTAACCATATGATCATGTTTTTTGTTTAAATGCAAGTACTTAAGTGTGAGATGAAATAAAACACATTAAAAGTGCATTAAAGTATATTTTTTGTTCACCTTCAAATCAATGGCATGTCCTAAGATGAAAAAAAAAAATCTACGTAAACATTTTGTATTACATAATGACTATGTACGTGTGTGTGTGTGTGTGTGTGTGTGTGTGTATAAAAACATGCTTGATTACATTCTGGTGCAAATATAAAGAACGGTATAGTACACAAAGTCACAGGTTTGAGACGATTTAGCTTACAGAGCCTGCTTTATGCTAGCCTTAGGCTAGTCACTTTACCTCTATTTTTTTTCCCACATCAGGAATAAAATATCCCTTAATACATCCTCTAAAAGTGAAACCACTGCTGTAAAGTTCATTTTTCTTCTCTTCTTTTTAATGTAGTACATTTGGAAATAGTAAGATTTTGTAAGGGAAGAAAGGGAAAATAGAAATTTTACAAAAAGAATGCAATGAGGACCAAGGACAGATTCCTGGGGAGGCTCAGGAGAGACACACCTCTACAATGACATATCAATAATCATTAATAATCACTTTTTGGGTTACGTCATTCAATTAGTTTCTACAGCCTCCCATTTTCTAGCCCTCAGGTCTCTATCTTTTCCATACAGATACATGAAAAACTCAAATGTTCTGCTGAAATCTCAGGAAAATACAGCAATATTCCTCTGATCTAACAGTCCGTTAACTCTGTCAAGAAAGAAAAAGAAGTAGGCTCTTGGTGACTATCACTTTCCTGTCCAGATGCCGAAAAAAAAAATCATCCCTTTAATAATACAATCTAGGAATTTTGTGCAGACTCTAATCTCTTCCCTTTCCTGAAAATCAAGATATTTGGCACAAGTCCTGTTATATGCCTCTTATTCTTCACAACTGTTCCAGGATCACTCAGGGATTAATCACAGAGTGGTTCAGCAATTACAAATGCAAACTCTTTCAGAATCTGTGGAAGTAGAGTATCTAAGACCTAGTGACTTGAATTCATGAAAAGCATATCTTAGGTGCTTTCTTGGTACTTCCTTTCTTATCCTGGGCTTTTAATTCTCTATTAATACTATTTTTGCTCTGTCTTTTTGTAGTCTAAGGATTATTCTTCTTTTTTCTCTTCCATTTGATATTACTGTCCCATTTAGACCAAACAGAGAGGTTCTGTTCCTTCTTTAATTCTCATTATTTTCAAAAGTAGCTTAAAAAAAACACCCTCTTCTTTCCATTGAGAAATGTTTTCAGAGTAGCTCCTTATGCGACAAAACTCACCAAAGATGTTGGTCTTTATAGTCAGAGAGAGATGAGTATTATTCTTTAATATTTCAAGAGCCTTCCCCAATGTAATGTTCTCAAAATTTTGTCCATTAACTTCCATTACCTTAAAGGAAAAACAATGTATTAGTAAGCAAATGAAAACTACATTAATAAATGCTAAAAATCCTAGGGTTTTTTTTTGCTGTTAAGCACAATACATTTTGTCAAGGCTATTAAAGTTAATACATGAGAGCAAGATGGAACAGTGCAGAGGGTGCTGAACATGGGCAGGGAGACTTAAATTCAAATACAGCCTCAGAAAAGTACTAGTTGTGTCAGTTATCTGCCTCAGTTTCCTCATCTGTAAAATGTAGATAATAACAGCACCTACATCTCAAGGGTGTTGGGAGGATAAAATGAGATAATAATTGTAAAGCACTTTAAAAATCCTTAAGACTTTTAAAGAAGCAATTAAACATACCACAATATTTGAAAGAGCTATGATGGATTTAAGAGTAATATTCACCTGACCTGGAATCCTGCCTCAGATCCTTCACAGCTGATGAACTTGGGGGATACTTAACCTCTTGCAGCCTCCATTTACTCATAAGTAAAAGCGTCATTATGGGGGTCCAATGAAATAGTGTGCATAAACAGCTTTGAAAACCTCGGAGTGATTTTATAGATGTTTGCCATCACTGCTATTATTACTAAACAGAAATATTTAATTTAGTTGGCTTACTCCAAAGGAGCCCCTGTGGAAATGTTTTCATCAGCCCTGGTCCTATGGCGAGGTATCAGTGCATGGGTCCTACAGGACTCCCCTCTTCACTCACTATGGATAACTGGCTGCTACCACAAGAGAACCGCTGAGTCTGGATTACCACTCTACTGAAGCAGCTGGCTGAACGTTATTTTTTTAAAATATAAAATTGTCATACTTTTGAAATGACACTAAAATTTAGCAGACTGAACCTTTTTAAGGACAAGAGGAATAGATGGAGAGAGGAAGGGAGAGAGGATAGTGAGTGAAGAAATGGCAAGATAAAGGATGAAAAAAGGCAAGATGTCAGGGGCCATCCGAGGCAAAAGTGCTCTCCATGTTGTTCTTTGCTACCATATACAAAATTTCTTTTGTGGTAAGAGAAAACATCACAAAACATTTTATATTTGTTATGCTTAAGAAGAAAATGTTACAAACATTATTTTTACTAGAAATATTATTTATACTTTTTTTACCTGGTCACCACGTTTAAGTCCAGCTTCAGCAGCTTTGCTGCCTGGTTCTACTCCTTCCACAAAAATACCAAACCCTTCACTTCCTCCAGTGAGACTGAAAAAAAGTGGTGATTCCCGGGAAGTCTTCTGCAAAATAATTTGCCTCCATTTAGCCTTTGCAGCACAGGCAATATTTAATAAACGGAGATGTCCCTTCATTTTCTGTAAATGAAAATAGAAAACTGCCTATATTATTGCCCTTAAAAAAATGAAAAGACTACACTGTTAAAGTATTTATAGTCACAATTATTTATTAATAGCCTCACCAGATTACTGTTTCAGAAGTGGCCCTCCTACTTGCCAAGGAAAACTTCTCCACCATGTAGCCTTGTTCTATCCCTATTCCTTATTTAGAAGACTGCACACTTTATTATTCCTACTCTTTCATCTTCAATCTTTTTCTACCCACTGGCTGCTTCCTTGCTGCCTCAGATATATCTCAACCAACCTAAAAAAAAAAATTCCTCACGAGATCCATTCAGCTCTACTAGCTATCATCCTGTATCTCTTCTCTCTCTAAAAGTTAAACTCCTTGAGAAGGTTGTCTACAATCACTGTCTCCACTTCCTCTTCACTCACTCTCTTCTTAAATCTCTGCAATCATGCTTTCAATCTCATCATTCAACTGCAACTATTCTCTTCAAAGTTACCAATGAACTCCATTTAAAATAAATTTTATTAGGTCTTTTACTTTCATATCAAATTAGTTTTCCCCAGTATTCCTCCCCCTCCTAGACAGCCTTCCCATATAACAAACAGTATCTTTTAAGGAAAAAAAGGGGGAGGGTGGAATGAACATAAATGATAAATGCACTGAAGAAGGCTAGGGCATTCCCACTAAGATTATATCTTCCCAAGCTTGTAACCCCGGAGTTGAGCACAATGCATGACACATAGTAAAGTATTGATAAATGCTAGCTGACTCATTGTCTGACATTATAAAATAAAAGGCACACAAGTATGCTTAAGAATAAATGGAGATGAAGACCTCTGAATCATGTGAGCAACATTATGATGGAATAAACATTCTGATTCCACAGCCCCTCAAGACCCTCCAAAATAGAAATTATGCACCAAAGACAAAGCAACTTCAAATGCTTCCATGGTCCAAGACATCCAGAATCCAAAAGAAGGTAACCCTCCCCACAAAAAATAAAATTCCAGGAACTAATACTCACTCACTCTAGGTTCACTTATTACCTCTCTCCTACCTTCCACACTACTGACGTTAGCCATGCCACATTAGCAAACCCAAGGACACAACACAGGCCTGCACCAAAATTCACTCCAGCATTCAGATCCCCCCTCCTTGTTTCTAGTGCCCCAGCTCTAGGCTGTGAAAGTTTGCTCAGGCCTCAACAACCAGCATGGCAATAGCCCATTAGGAACACAAGCCTGCCGTGGGTCACAACCCAGAAGCACTAGTATTGCAAAGTTCTGAACTATTGGTGCCAGGGAAAACAGGTTCTAAACTGCTGATATCAGACCAGGGAACTCAGGAAGACAGGGAATGTGTTAAGTCACTCAGATAAGATACTCTGCTCATGGGGGGATGGGCAGCATTCATCCAGGGCCAGTTCTGGCCATCCAAGTTACTTGGGAGCAAAGACTTAGTATGGTGAGGAGGCTAAAATGTTTTGGGATCCAGCCTCCAATAAAACCAAACTCAGAGGGAAGAGAGTAGGAAGTGAATTGTAAAGGCCGAGAGTACCAAAGAAAGACAAAAACTCAAAGACCTAGAACGTGAATAGATAAATCACCAGGAAAAACAGTAATGACAGAAAGAAATATAGCCCCCAGATCTAGTAAACAAGTTCAAGCATCTGTGAATAAACACTGCAAAATAAAGGAAAATGATCCAACACTTGAGACAGAGGACCCTGTGAAATCTGAGGGAAACACAAAGCCACAATATACTACTCCTGAGTGGTTTAAAGAGAAATGAGAATTATGAGAGCCGTGGAGCAGAAATGGGAACAGAAAAACTTGAATCTGCATTGACAAGCCTTACCTAAGAATCAAAAGAGAGAACAGCCTGGGAATGCAAACACACAGAACTGAAAGATAACATGGAAGAGAAGCTTAAAAACAAGAATAGTAGCTCACTATGTAAGCAAAACATACAGACAGATCCAAAGAAAGGATGCAAAGTGACAACCTAAGAATCTTGGATCTCCCAGAAGAACATGACAGGGAAAAAAAAAAACTTTAATATCATAATGTAGGAAATAACAGAACTGCAGGAACTTCTGAACATAGAAAACAAAATTTCAATTGAAAGAATTCACAGATTGCCTCCACGGAAAAAAAAACCCGCAAAAAAATAACCAAGGCTGCAAATTCCAAGATACATGGTGGTTTGATTTAGCAATTCAATTCAGAAACAAGTTCTGCAAGTCATCAGGAGAAAAACCTTCAAACATAAAGGAAAGGAGATTCAAACAACGCAAGAATATTCTGTACCCACTAAAAAAACGAAAAGCACAGAAGCTGAGGATATAGTCCAAGTATCTTATCCTAAAAATCTGAGTTTAACCATATAGGATAAAAGATGGACATTCAATAATAAAGAAGAGTTTGAAACATTTTTAGAAAGAAAATCAGACCTGAAGAGATATTTCATCTTGAACACCCCAAACAAAAGAAATGCAATAGGAATGAATAAAAGCAGCAGGCAAGAACAGCAACACAGTGACAACAGTAAGAGACCTTTCTAAATGTACACAAGGAGACAGGATGAAGACAGAAATCTGGGAGAGGTATCTATTAAGAGGTGGACAGGGGACATTAAGGGCAGAACCTGGAGACATCCTGCCTACAGATAAATGCTTCCTTAGTGGGACTGCATTACAACATGGGAGAGTACATAAAAAGGGGGAGGGGGAGAGGAACAGGTCGATAGAGAGGAGTGAGTGATTCTCTGAGATCAAATCTAAGATCAGCAACGAGGGGAAGGTGATCCCTGAGGTCTCAGAAAGAGCCTGCAAGGGAGTGGACAATGAGGAGGAAGAAAATAATTTTTAAAAGGGGAGGGGGAGGCCTTACTTTGGAGATGGGAGGGAGTTCCACAATACAAATGTTCCTGTGAGTAAAGAGAGATAGGTGGTGAAGGGAGATAAGGACTAGATGAATCCTGGGGGATTTGGTGCTTGAAAAGGGTAGGATGGAACGCATGGGGGCAACTGTACCTTGAGAAGAAGGAGAGCATAGACAGAGGGAAGAGCTTTCCAGGCAA
Organism: Trichosurus vulpecula; assembly: GCF_011100635.1. Classification (NCBI taxonomy): domain Eukaryota; kingdom Metazoa; phylum Chordata; class Mammalia; order Diprotodontia; family Phalangeridae; genus Trichosurus; species Trichosurus vulpecula. The sequence continues at coordinate 25,227,201 of NC_050575.1, read as the reverse complement.
ATGTAGGAAAAAAGGTCAATGGCAGGGGGGGCGAAGAGGGGGGAGAAAATTTGGAACTCAAAAACTTCTGTAGTGTCCTCTTTGACACCTGCAGTAAGTAACTGGCATTGTTCTGGAAATGATGCACACTGGAAAAGGGGAACACATGGGGCAAGCCTTACAAGGCAATAACAGAAAGTGCCTATAGGGAAAAGCCTAGAATGGATACCTTGGAAGCTCTAGTAACATGAAGAATAAAGAGAAAAAAGAGAGAGAAGATCAGATAATTATAGGGATCATGAATCAGACAAAGAAGGTCTAGAGTAAATAGAAAGAGAAGATGGATAATGAGAGTGAGAGAAATAATTTTTGGAAAGGAGTGCAAAAAATGGAATCAAAAAACTAGTTAACAGGACTAGCTGAAGAGGGAATATCAAACAAGAAGAGGAGACGAAGGGTGAGAGAAAGAGCCAGTGGGTAAAAAAAAATTAAAGTAATTGAAGGAACATAATAGGGTTTGCAGCAGAACAGGGAATTTCAAACTGAAAGGCTTCTGCACAGAAAATATTAACACATCTAGGATAAGAAGAGAAGTGGTCAAATGGGGGAAAAAAATCTTTGTATCAAAGTTCTCTTATATCTAAAATATACAAACAAGTAATAAATACATGTATGTATATATACATATAGACATATATGTGTATATATGTGTGTGTGTATATATATATGTACATATATATGACTAATAGTCATTCTACAATAGACAAACGATCAAAGGATATGAACAAATAATTCTCAACCCTAAATGCAAAGTATTCACAACCACATTAAAAAATGCTCTAGATCACTAATAAGAAGAGATTCGCAATTGAAAACAACCCTAAGGCTTTATCTCACACCTTGCAAATTGGCAAAAATGGCAACAGTCCATGTTGGAGGGGCTGTAGAAGGACGGGCGTTAATGTAGTATTGGTTCAGCTGTGAAATGGTACAATCGTTTTGTGAAAAGCCATTTGAAATCATGCAAATAAAGTGACTAAAATGTCCATACACTCTGAACCTCATTATTGAGCTTTCATCCCAAGGAAGCCACTGATAAGGAGAAAGTCCCCATATACTCCAAAATATTTATAAGTAGCCTTTTTGTGAAAGGTTAAGAAATGGAAACAAGTACACACCCATCAGTTGGGGAATGGCTAAACTAACTGTGTCACTCGGGTACAAAGGGACGTGTAAGAAATGACGTGTGACAAATGAAGCATGGAGTGATTTTTATGAACTGATCCAGAGCAAACAAAGCCAGGAAAACAATACACAACAGTAACTACAACCAGGTAAACTGAAAAAACGACACGGACTGTGCACACACCAATCAAAAGTAAATGTAAAGCAGCTATGAAGATCAGGCAGTTCTCAGATGAAGAGATACGAGAGAACTTCCACCCTCAACCTACATCTTTGTGGAAGTGGGAGGTCCACAGGTATTAAACATATGTTTTTGGACTTTTTTCAATGTATCAATAGGTTGGGCTGTCTTTTTTTTCCCCTTTTTTCCTCTCCATAAAAATATATATATATACTATTTGTCATATGGAATGGCTCTCCAGAAAAGAGAGAGGGGGAATACCTGGGATATTATGGTGATTTAAAAGACAGAAAATATCCATAAAAATTTTTTTAAAAAGAAGAAATAAAATGCTTTACTTGGTGTTTAAAGTCCAGAATAAAAAAAAATTTATTTTTGAAATAATAAATGGAATAACACCCATTGATATGTACAAAACACTGGGATGAAATCACCTGAGGTCTCTTACAGTCACAGAATCATTAACCAGAAACCACTTTGAGATGATTTTCAAAGTTAATCTAATACACTCTCTGTTTCTAGGGAGGAATATATTTATACTACTAATTCTCTATGTTCCAACAAATACCCTCTACCTCAGACAGGACTCTTTCTTCTTACCTCTGGGCCTCTACTCTTACAAATAAAATGTTCCCTTTACTAACCTCTCTCTCTCTATCGAGAGACAGATTCAGGTCCTGCACTGAATGAATTAATTCTCCTTTGATTGTTCCAACGTCCTCTCCTAAAGCTCTCCTTTAAATGGTCTAATAACTTTCCTCTTAACTATTATTTTCTGATGACCTTACATATTTAAATTTTATTGTCTGAACCAGATGACAAGTTCTTTAAGATTTAAGGCCTGTGTTTTCCAGTGACGGAATGGAAAGAGCTCTGCATTTCAGGACATGCGTTACATTCTAGGCACTGCTATTTATGCTTGGGTGATGCTAGGACTCAGTTTCCATATTTGTAAAATAAAGAGGTTAGACTAAATGATACCTAAGGTCCCTTCTAGTTCTAAATTCTATGATTATACTTCCCTTAATTCTTTATAATACTCAGTACAAGGGTAAACATATAGTATAGGCTTGTTTACTAATTATACAGGAAAAGGGAAGGAAGGAAAAAAGACAAATGATTTCTGACGAAATAGTAGCTGGACTCTGCTGGACACCAGCCATTTCAAATATGTGCCACAAACTCTCATTTATCATAAGCTACCACTTTCCCTGTTCAACTAATAATATTTATCAATATGAACAACCTACAGTACAATATTTGTACTACCTCACCTCTCCTATTTTGCTCCCGGAGGTATTCATGGTTGAGCCAAAGAAACTGTCAAAATGGCAGTAACCTGTCATAAACTACACAGACATTAACTGAATAACAAAACTTGTCACAATAGTTGTGTGTGTGTGTGTATGAGATCTGAATGACACCAACTGAACTGTTGCTCTTTTCCAAAGAAAATCTTAAGAGATTAGAAAATGAAAATTATCATCTTACAGTATCTTCTAGATTTTTTTCAAATTCTTCTAGAAATCCAGTCATAGCAGGGTCTCCTTCAAAATCATTGAAATGATTATTTACCCATAAAAGCACTACTCGTGTAACCTGAAGAAAAAGGGACACACAGGACACATAATTATGATAAAGGACTTTCCTCAATGAATTTTCATTAAAGTGATTCTAGCAGGTTGGCCAAAACAAGTGAAAACTGAATTATTTTAAATCCCCATTGTAACATGAATGCTAACACATGCTAACAGTGGAGTAATTAGGTTATTTCCCACAAAGAATAAATTTTTAAAATCTACTGTAAAGCAATTAGTTTCTGAGGGAAGATCACGGTTCCAACTTTAAGGGAAGTAAGCCCAGGTTTAATTGTGTCTACAGTTAACCACCACCAAATGACCATGCCAGTTTTAGGGGTATGTAAGAAGAGCTGGCTTAGGACTACTTCCAGACTCAGAAACCAGATGCTGAAGCCATATTTAGCCTAGAAATGCATTCTGCATTCATCTGCTGAGATGGACAGGCATAAGGGATAAATGATTGTTATGACTCTGCCACAGTGGATAAGCCACTGGACTTGGGAGTCTATAGACCTGGGTTCAAATCCTGCCTCAAACCCATAATAACTATAGGATCAATAACAAATCACATAACTTCTCACTCTCTAGTTTCTTGTCTGCCAAACGGGTAGCACAGCAGCCGCGCCACACCCGCCTCGCAGTTCTTTTAATGAGGTGAGAACCTTATAACCTGAAAACTCTATAAAACCATGAGCTGCGTGGTCAGGATAAAGAGGAATCTCTTTTATTCTGGAACTGCGGTTTTTACTTATTTTGTCAGGAAGTCCTGGTCAGCAAACCCATTCCACCAACACAACCTGGCACACACTCTGCACACTGCTGGTGATTAGGCGATCAGTCCAAGTCGATGCAGCTAATGTATGTTAGGTCAGAAGCTAGATGGTCCTGACAAGACCGGCTCCCTTAATTCACCATAACATGATTTCTTTCACATTGCTGTAAATAAGCTGGGCAATTGGGCAGCTGTTTGAAGGGATTTTTTGGTTTGGTTTTCTGTGGTTTTAGAAAAATTTCACCAACTGTACATTAGATTCATATCACAAATACATCAAGATTCAACCTTGAAAAAATCACTTTCACATCTTTTCTTATTCTAAAACCAACCTTGTCTCTTAAACTGTCAAGTTTGAACCATTCCAATAGCTTATTCCCAACTTCTAAGGGGCTTTCAAGAAATGTCCTATATGTCAACAGAAAATCTTCTATGTAAGTTGGGTCCACAACTGAATGTTCTTCTATTAAATGCATGATGAGCCGTTCAGGTGTTGCCTGAAAACACAAAGATAAATATTTCTAGAAAATGATACGAGCAAGTTGGCTTCACATTACTATTCCCTTCTCAAATGATCAGATTTGACACAATCACAAATTATCTGTCACCTATCTTTTTTGCAAATGATACCAAATATTAATATCCCTATTAACAAAGAAAGTAGATTCTAGGTACAGCTGCATTTTGTTAAAAAGGACCAGAGAAGTTGAAATAATGCAGGAGACATAGGAATTTGTTCTATGACATCAGATAAGATGTGGTAGTAGCTTGTGGGTATAGTATTAAAAATCCTTAAACTAAAATGTGTAAGAAAACAAATCATTTCCCAATGCTTACTGTAATTAGTTGAATGGTACTCAGAAGGAACTTTCCTATAAACAATGTTCTTAATTATGGACATACCTACATCCCTCTCCCATCTAGTACAGTTTCTTCAAGCTATCAGAAGCTCTACAATGAAACACCTACGCTGAAGTACAGGTCAGGAAAATGTTTCATGCTTTAAAAATCTGGTTTTTCAGTTTTCTCCTTCTTCCATACTTCTGAATTCACAGATTCTCTAAAAGCCCTAGATATTTGTTTAATAACAATCTCATGGTGTCAGAAAGGAAGGGCTATGTCATTTTGGGAAGACTTAGAGGGGCAAGGAGAAGGAAACAGTATTTGTAAATCAGTCCTTTATAAGAAAAGTGTTTTTAAGTCTAGGACGACCTATATCTGGGACTCTTCCAGCAGAGGGAAAAGAAAGGGCTAGTTTAAGGTTAGGAAAGAGGGAGGAAGAGGACTAAATTGTGCTCCAAGGAAGAAAGTATGTATCACTCCCCAAGTCACCCTGAAAAACAAAGTTAAAATGAACAGGTTAATTTTAGAGACTGTAAATTTTAGGGGGCTCTCTGTCCCACCCCCAAATATCTCCCTATTTCCAAATGGTCTAAAATGCCTTTTTTTCTGTGGGGGGGAAGGCAGGGCAATTAGTGTTAAGTGACTCTACCAAGGTCACACAGCTAGTGTGTCAAGTGTCTGAGGCCAGATTTTGAACTAAGGTCCTCCTGACTCCAGAGCCTGTGCTCTACTCACTGCGCCACCTAGCTGCTGAACCCTGAAATGCCTTTTTAATGCTTCACTCCTAAATCTATTATTCTTTGACCTCAGACCCCAACAATACTCAATACTATTCCAGGCTATTACCTGTGCTCTGGCTACATTCCTGAACCACCTTTTCTCAATTTTGACCCCCTTGATCAAATCAGTTCAACTCTACACTATCACCTATTATTGAACCACTTTTTCCCTTATTTTACTGCTGATCATACTTTGAAAAATCCTAATCATTGATTAGAAGAAATCACAAAACCATGCTGACTGGGTCCACTAATCTCCCCACAGCAAGGCAATTATACTACTTTCTACCTGATTCCTTAGCCCATCCAGCAAAGCAGCTATTCCAAAGCGTTCTTTCTCCTCAAGCTCTCACAAAAGCTCTTCCCCCACTCACTTTACTGAGGACCTCGCTTCATTAGTCTTTTAAAAAAAGCTGAACCTTTTATCTAGAGTTCCCTCATTTTTCTTCTCCTTACCTCATATCCCTCTGGCATTGAGCACCACTATCTACTCCTTCTGTGCAGACAAGCCTTCTACCCCTTGATCCCACCTATGCCCATCTTCCCCAGAAAACTGTCCTCACAGTCATCTCATTCCCTAATCTTTAATTTCTCCCTACTTACTAGCTCTTTCCTTGATGTCCACAAACAGGCCCAAATCGAACCCCCTATTCTTAAAAAACTCAATTGATTCATGCCTGCCAGCTATCATCCTCTATTTCTCTCCTCCCCTTCCAAACAAAACTCCTTGAAAAGCAATCAGTGATTTCACTCCCTCATCTCTGACCTTCTTCTAAACTGTTTTCAATCTAGCTTATGCCTTCATCATTCAACTGAAACTGCTCTCTCCAAAGTTACTAAATGACAAATCCAATGGCCTTTACTTGATTTACATCTTTCTTCATGTCTCTGTAGCATTTAACACTGTTGATCACCTCAGAAGAGAGAAGAACTTCTTGACTCTTCTACTAGATCTTCATTTATGTCAATCCCACTAACCGGGTATCTCCCAAGGCTCTTTCTCAGTGCCTCTCCTCTCTTCTCTCTCCAATGACTATTCTCAGTTCCCATGATACAATAATTATACCTATACAGATGATGCCCAGATTTATTTATCCAGCCTGTAACTTTCTCCTGAGTACAGTTGTCAGCAACCATCTGGTGGGTATTTCAAACAAAATGTCCTGTAGGCATCTAAATCTCAACGTGTCTAAAACAGAATTTATTATCTTTCGCCACAAAATCCATCCTTCTGAACTTGCCAATTACTGTGACAAAGACACCAACATCCTTCCAGTCACCTAAATTCAAAACCTTGATTTCTTCTATTTTTGTTGCCATTAAACTCTAAAGGGTACCATCTAGCTACTCTGTATTTATCTTCTACGTTCTGATTTATATTTTATGTACATGGGGCCGGGGCTGTTTTTACTTTGTCTTTCTATTCCCAGGACTTAGCAAAAGAACTGGCACATAGAAAACACTTAATAAATGCTTGGTGATTAATGGGTAGAACCTGCCAGAGCTTATGCTTGACTGGCATAGCCTTCAAGAATGCAAGGTCACCCCCAGTCCATAATGAGGTATCTGCAGTGGACTTTAGTGACCAGTGAACTGAGGTTGAGGTATGCCAGGCTCAATTAAAACTATTTCCCAACATTTTCTCAGTATTTCTTAATTTTTATATATAAATTATCAGTCAATTAATCAACAAGTGTAAAAATAACTTTTATCTGCTCCTCCTCTGCTTTCCTGTGACTTAAGAGGCCAAGAAAGATAAGAAAAAGGGCAGAAGGTAGAGAAAGAAGAAATTGCAGGTAGAAAACAAATGATACAGACTCCACAACTTTGCTCACAGTAAACTCTGTCTACCTTCTGCTAAGCCCAGAATAATAAAAACTGTACTGAGAAAGAACTGCAAAAGCAGCAAGCATTGCTTCCCAGCATTTATCAAGTTTGGAGTCATTCTGTTTTGCATTGAAATACAGCTTAATTTGTATACAATAACTACATCATTCTAATGATTCATTAACTAATGAATTATTAATCATTTTTAATGCTTAATTAATGAATCAGCAATGAATTAATGGGTTATCAATGTATTCTGATATTATTTTGGGGTAAGCAAAACATTGAAATTCTATTCTTTGACTTATAATGCTAAAAAGCAATAATGTAGCAATACTTTAGTATTAAAAATGTAAAATCTTAACCCACTAAAGGAAATCTTTCATACAAAATCCATTTTCAGAATCCTGTTCTATTATTAAGAAAAATATATTCCGATCCTTCTTTAATACTTTTGCCTAATGTGAAAAGTAGTTCGAAAGGCTTTAACATAATATTAATGTTTTCCTCTAGAGTGACAGACAGCAAGAACAATTTTAATACTCATCATACAACAGAAGGAACCCAAGAATGGAAATAAGAGGAATGGGGCTAACTGTGTAGCCTTGGGAAAGTCATTTCTCTTCTCCGACCCCATCTGTAAAAAGACACCAGGCTCTATTGATTTGGTTTCTTTGTCTCTAATATCTAGGAATTAAACTAGGCATAATTCATGAGTCTTCTAGATCTTTTGATACAAACACCAAAAAACCTACCTTGATGACAATATGCCCTTTTCGAGTTCCGCTACGATCCAGCTCTCTGTGCTCTTGTACCATAACAATTTCTCCTTCTTCTTCAACTTTGTGGGTATTTTTTTCTACATGATTCAAGATTCTCCAATAGTCCTGCTGAGCTATGCATACAAACTTCCCAAGAATAAAAAGCAGACATTTAGTAAACTGCTAGTACATAAATATATCACCATCTACAAAGCAGAGTATGACAATAAAAAACCCAAGGGCATCAAGCTTTTCTCAATCGGCTCCCTCAATTACTATCTAAAGTTCAAGTGCAATTAACAATCTCAACATAAAAAAGTCCAATGAATTTAGAATGTCATCAAAAAACCAAAAGTAAACATCTAATTCCTGATAAACACACAGTGGAGATGTTCCAAGCCAAGCCAATAAGTACCAAGTTCTTATTTCTTAACTTGGAAACTGAATAATCCCACCAAATACATCAATGGAAACATAACAAAACAATCTTTAATTTTCCTTTCACAAGTCAGAGCTTCTTCAATTCAATTTCTCAAATAAAGCTTTGGGTTTTTTTTTTAAAGCAGTTTAAGGAACAAGAAACTGTCTACTCAGCCATTTTTTAATCACAACTATTCCTATCCATGCATATTTAGATATGCTTACCTGACAGTCATCTACTTTGGTTCTGACAACTCCATTCATGTACTGCTTATCCAGAGTAGGAACAATTCCAAAGCTATTTCCCATACACAGGCTTTCACTTTTTCCATCTGGATAACTGATTTCTACAGTTCCATTTAAAATGACATACCATGAATCAAGCTATGGAAGAAAAACAAAAAATTACCTTTAACTACCTTGTAATAACGAATGCTCTCTTCAAAACAGGATTACGCGTTACTAAATACTTTACCAACATATTCTGCCTCATACAAAAACTAACTGCTTTGTCTACTCCATTGTTTCCATCAGAAAATGAAAGCAGTAGCTTTCATTTTTACCTTCATAATTACCCAAGTATAAGAGTTTTTTCATGAACACTTATAGGAAAAGGGAGTCAATGTTGAGTTTTAGGTGATAAATGGCAATGTAAAATACATACAATTTTTTTCTTAACTTCTGCAAAAAAAATTTACATTTTAATATTTATAGGGCATTTAAAAGACAAAACTTCCCAGGTGAGTGAAGGTATTATAGTCCTGGGATCTGAACTTAGTGACTTCATTCAAATATTTTTTTGCTTATCCACAGGAGGAGTAATTCCAACATTCCCATATAGAAACTGCACCCATTTTAATGACTGTTTTCAATTAAAAGTCTGCCCTTCAGAAAAGAATGTTTTCTTTCCTTTAGGACTATACTTTAAAATAGTCTACTGAAAAGTGCATTAGACTTGAAGACCTAGGTTTTCTCCTGGCTCTACCACTGCTTGTGCCAGTCTGGTCTGACAAAGCCCTTTTCCCAGAGTGAGAAGGGAACACACATGGAAAGAAACAGCCAAAGTGATAAATGAATATATAGATGTAACCATTAAGTCATGTGGTTACAAAGAAGTACTCAAGAAGTAATCAAGAAGATTACTTATGAGTTAGTCCATGACACAATACGAATAGCAAAAGGCACCCACTTTACTCATAGAATTGATTTTTTAAAAACATAAATGTGGAACTATACATTTAGCCATATTATTTATATCTTGGTATATCTGGCCTAACATTTCAGCCCATCAGGAACTTTTTGGATAGTAATTTTGGGTTCCAGTCTATTATCTATTATTCCCAACTCTGCGTGATCCATCAATGCTTTCAGTCGAGAGCTTCAACAAATATTCATTAAATACCTACTCTGTTCCAGGTACCAGATTTCAAGTCAAAAAAGAAAACAGTCCCTACCTTCAAGGAGTTTACATTCTACTGAGGGAAAGACAATGTGTACAAAGCAAAATAAATATAAAATATGTACAAAGTAATTTTGGATGGGCTACAGGGACACACCGTGCACAACAGCAGGTGAGAGGATCAGAGAGGGTCTTTATAGAGGAAGTAGCACTTGAATTCTAAGAGGTGAAAAAGGAGGGTAGCCTGTGCAATGTAGCAGAAATACAGAAATAGAATATTGTGCACAGAGCAGCAAGTAGTACAGTTTAGCTGGAATTCACATGCAAAAAAATATTTTAATTATAAGGCTCAGAATAGTTCTTAGTTACAGTTTTCTGACTCTAGCATCTCTCTCTCCAAGTTATCCTCTGTGTTACAGCCCAAGTAATCTTAAAATCATAGGCTACAGAGTTAGAAGGGACCTTAGACATCATCTATTCCAACCTCATTTCATAGATGAAGAAACGGGTTCAAAGAAATTAAGAAGTCTTTACAAGGTCAAAGAGATCCTAGTATTCAAAACAAGGACCTCTGACCCCAAATCAAGGACCCTTATTCAGGTTAAGACTGAAACAGTAACCTCTGGGGCCCAAAGACAGAAATTAAACCAAATCCAATAGAAAAGAGGAAAAAACTCTTCTGTGCAGCAACTGAAATGCTCAAAAAGCCCAACTGATATATTCAAAATATATAAAATTTTAAAACTACCAGACAAAAATGGTTATAAATAATGACTACATATTTCAACTTTGTAAAAATTCCAAAAACTAACTTGTAGATATGTTTCAGGAGAAGTTATCTTGTAAGTCATTTCATTAACATATAACAAACATTTATTTGCCACAACTTACTTCTTGCCCATCTGCAAGAATGACAGCTCCAGCCTGGTCTACCACTTCAAAGATCATAACTGAGCAAAGTTCTCTTCTTACAGACATGGTCATATTTGCAAAGGCAGGGAGCTGATGCATAATTTCCAGTAATTGCTCTATAAGGAAAATAAAATATTAATATGACAACAGTAAGGGCCTACAATTTAAAAACAGTAACCCAAGTTAAATACTAGCTTAAAATTCTTAGTCAAGTCCTTATTTTTTTGTGCTAAAAGAAGAATACAGTAGACTAAATATTTTTAAATGACACAATCAAAAAATCCTTTCCATTTGGCATTAAAAAACTGTTCACTACTTACATGTGAACAATGTACATAAGATGTTCTGGGATTTCACAAACTTCAAAATAATAAAACCATTTGAACTTCAGAGCTGTCCAAATTCTCAAACCTGGGACCCAGCTGAGTTCTTCCTTCAACTACTAAAGACAGTATTCTGCCTCCGAATCTAATACAAAGCACCCCTCCTCCCAAAGAAGAGCTGGCCTCTCTCCAAGATTACTGGTTCATGTCTTCTCTGGTGTGATCTGCTTTAAAAAGCCATCTATGCTAGCTCTTACAGCCTTGTCAAGTTTGAGGACCTGTTTTTAGCATAAAAAAAAACTGATGGATTTTCATGATAGTAGCTATACTATTAGTAATTGCTGACTAAGAAAATACATGTCAAAAAATTGTACGAATTTGGTAACACCTTTAAATTTGTATTTTAGTAACCACAACAGTAGCTATATACATATTTGAAAATAGTAATAAATATACATGGGAGAGAGATTATTCTGTCTACAGAAAATATATTTATTTATAATACTGAGTCATTTAATGAAAGAACCCTTTCTAATAATTTCACTGCCTACAAGGGAGGTCAACAGGTTAGAAACCACTAGGGTAGAATAAAAGATCACATTTATATAAAAATGTACTTAATTAAACTGAGTAAGAAATCACACAAATAAGAAATTTAAAGTATTATCTGACCCAGACAATCGGCCTTATGATAATCAACTTAAAGATAATTGAGAATTGACTACATTCAAAGTCTGTGCTATGGCTAAATAACACAAAATGTATTTTTTCTTCATTCAGACAAGAAGTATAACATGGCTAACTAAGTGCCACACCTGGAGTCAGAAAAATCTAAATTTAAAAAAAAAAATCCCTGAGTTGAAACACTACCTTTAATGTGCACTAGCTACATAACCATGACAAGTCCCTTCACTTCCACCTCATTTCATCATCTGTAAAATAAAGATTATAACAATATCCACAGCACAGGTATTGTACTAAACAAAGGGTTGTGAGACTCAAGTGAAAAAAATGTATTTAAACATTATCTATAAGTAATCATTAAAGAGTTTTTTTCTTGGATAATATGGTCTAAGTCTAGCTAAGTTTAAGGGTTTTGACTATAATTTGACAATCTACACTACAGAAAGCTTTCTGTGAGGCACCGAAGCACACACATCACAATCACTATCAGCTGCAGCCCATCTTCTAATGCCAAGGCCTGCAATATGTGCCTCTAAGGCAAACGATGGCAAATTTTAACTGATTCATGCCAATATGATATTAAGCAATATATATGGAAATTTAAATGAAGTAATTTTCCTTAGCATAACTATGCTATATTGTGATACTTCTTCAGAATGTAAAGAATGTTCATCTTTGTGTAGCTGATTTGCAATATAGGACATTATGGGAAAGGGGCAAAACTAGACACCATACTACAGTACTACTGGAATTTTAAACACTTCATGATCACACAAGGACATAAAGGAAGAAAAGAGTTCTAAGCAATCTTAAGTATTAAGATGACTTCTTTCAAGTTAAATTTTAGTTAATAATTAATTGGCATATTATGTATCCTACCAATGTCATCATCAGTTTTATCTGCAGGCTCCTTTTCAAGACATTCTCGGACTAGGTCTCTCCCTAGCAACGGATCAGCTGTTCGATCAATATCTTCATCTTCCTCTTCTTCATCCTCAGAATCAACAGGTGCTTCAGGGAGACCTGTCAAATCTACATCTCCTATCTCACTTTCTGTAGCCTACGAAAAGAAACCACATCAGATTAACTATTTCATTTCACAAGTCTTATACAAAATAGGATAAATCAACTTAAATTATGATGACAAAAATAAGCTATTTTCTTTTTTATAGTATTTTCTTTTTTCCAATTACACGTAAAGACAATTTTTAATACTCATTTTTTATGAAATTTTGAGTTTAAAATTTTCTCCCCTCCTGCCCTCCCCAAGACAGCTAAGCAATTTGATAAAGGTTGTATATGTGTAATCATGTAAAACCTATTTCCATACTAGTCATGTTATAAAAGAAAGGAAAAAAACACACACAAAAACAGAAAATGAAAATAGTATGTTTAAATCTGCATTCAGACTCCATCAGCTCTTTCTTTGGATGTGGATGGTGTAGACAGCAAAAAATAAGCTATTTTCTAGTTAGATACTCCTCTAAGCAAGAAATCAGAAACAAAACAGCATCATTTTTGATGAAAGGGGCCTCTAATACAAGTGGGAAAAAATCTTTTATGAACAGTTATAATTCTCTACAAAACTTTTCCTTGATAAATCAAGTAAGCATGCCTAACCAACACTCTTTAAATGGCCAGCAGCAGTATATGAAGGATAAACTAAATGAAATCCTAATGTATTTTTGTTCAAATTTAATATGGACTTTTTCTTTAAACTAAAAGTTTAGTTGTTTAATAATCCAAGATATGCTCCTTAAAGAAATTCATTGATTTTTTTAGTACATTCAGATGTAGCTGAATTTAAATGGGAAAAATATAGAAAAGAAATATAACTGCTTTAATACCTAATTCTAGACCTTTTTTATTTGTATTTCAAAATCATCAATTTCAATAGCATTTCAATAGCACCAAAATGCTTAAGCCATGATTGAACAAATGGGGAATAATGAAAAAACTTGTAGAAACAATATAAGACTTTTTGGTTTACTATACATAAGAACAAATATCCTAGCATTACATTAATAGTTCAAGAATCTGTAATTTCACACAAGTAGGTATCCCCTCACACTCACATGCCTCTATAAACTCCACAAAAGGTCTTCAATAGTTGCTACGATGAAAAATTCATCATCTTGATGAATCAGTATTAAAACTAATTTAACACAGAAACAAGGCTATCAAAGGAGGCCGTGGCAACATCATCCAAACTGTTTTCATGTCCACATCTAATGCTTCCTTTGGCTCACTCCACAAGTATTCTAGTTTCCAATCCAAAGACTAATGAAACCATTTTCTAAAGGTCAACAATGATCTTCTAATTGCCAAATCCAATTGACTTTTAGTATCGGACATTGTTTACTAGCCAATCTTTCTGCTTTATACTTTCTTCTCCCTTAATTGTGTGACATAACTTTGGTCTCTCTGACAATTCTCTGGCACCTGTTCCTTATCCCTTTACTTAAGGTGTTATTTGCCAAAGTTGTATTCTCATTCTCCTCTCTATTCTTTCCCTTGACATTCTAATTCATATCCAAGACTTCAACTACTAAGTCTATGCAAATAACTTCCAGAGTTCTATCTCCAACCTGACCTGTCTTTTGAACTTTAGACCTTCATCTCCAACTGCCTTATATCTCAACTGAATACCTTACTAACACTTCAAACTGAACATGACTAAAATTTTAGTCCCTTTCCGACTTCTCTAGTCCTGTCAATGGTATACCCAATTCATCTTCCTTAATGATCACACTTAACAAAATCGCTTGCTTTGGCTTATCAATTTTAATTCTTCAAAATTTTTACCATATCTTTGCCATATCTTCTCCATATCTTCTTTTCAATATCTTTACCATCTGGCCTTTCACTGCCATCATACTGTTACTAATTTCTAATCGATCCTTCTTCCCTATGTACAAATATGATTAGGTGATTCCTCTATTTAAAAGCCTCTAATGATTCCACATTGACTCCTCAATAAAATCCAAACTAATTAGTCAGGCATTAAGGACTTCCCGAACTACATGACCACACTAACCTTTGCAGCTTTAATCTCAGTCTATTCTTCACACCACATACTCTAAATTATACCTCTAACAACTTGCTGCTTTCACACCTTTTGTTTATGCCCAAAATGTTTTTTCCCTCATCTCCATCTCTTCCTACTGAAATCCTATTCTTTAAGACCCCGTTCAAGTACCAACTCTGCCATGAAATCTTCCCTGATCTTCTCAAATAAAAACTATTCCTTCTTCTAAACCTCTATGGCACTTTGTTTACAACTCTTGTAAGCATTTATCATATTCTATTCAGCATTATAATGACTGTGTCCTCATACCAGATTATAAGCTTCAGGAAAGCAATGCTGTCTTTTTTTTTTCCCCTTTATCCGCAGGATCTTACACAGTATTTTGCATAAAGCTGGCATTTTTAAAATGTTTGTCAAACTTATTTTTCAAATTTTAATTTCTACTTCACAAAAAATTGTGCAAAATTAAGAAGCCTACAATGCAACAATATCAACAAAAATAAATAAACAAATGCTGAGCAAAATCACCTAAGTCAAGCAAAGAAATTCACTGAGGCAACGTGGTATGAATGTAATGAGGGACATGAATGAAGTCTGCAAAAGACCTGGAGTAAGATCTTACCTCAACACAGCTGGATGTCTCTTAGTACTTAAATTCTCTGAGCTTCAGTTTCCATATATATAAAATGAGCATAATAGTACCTACAGTTCCTTTCTAAGATCAAATGAGGTAAAGCCTGTAACATGTCTTGGTATTATCATTATTAGGGACAGAAACAGAGGCTAGATCTGTGATTTCATTTGTAGGAAGAACTCTTGGTAAAGAAACTCCTTCTACTGATGCATACCAGAACATTTTCTGTAACTTACAGTCTTGAGAGTTTCACAGAGCACTGGGAAGTTAAGAGACTTGCCCCAGTTCACAGACAAAATATGTCAGACAGATAACAAAACTGGATCTATATCTACTATTTCATATTGCTTCTTATCATTATTATTCATCACTAAATTTACCTCTGAGTTTTGCAGATAAGAAAGGGTTATTAAAATTTCTATGACAGAAGAGAGTATGCAAAATTCATTCTGGAAAGTCAAATTTTTCTTGCACTGCAATCAAGGAGAAATTGTTATTTTTATATGCTTGCACATGTTTGTGTGTGCATGTGCATGCTGCATGCACTATCTCTCTAATTATCTCTTAAGCTGCTAAAAGGCAGGGACCACATCTATGCATTTGATATCCTTTAAAACATCAAGAATAGGACTCAGTACAAAGTAAGTGTTTCATACAGGTTTGCTAACTTGAGACCTTTAACTGTGGACGTATTTATTCAAAGGTTCTATCCTAGGCCCTACACATTCTCTCTCAGTCATCAGTTCACACTGAGGTGCATTTATCATCTCTACATAGATGACTCTCGGATCTACATACCAATTCCTACTCTATTTGGGGCTCCAGTCCCACAACACCAATGGCCTACTGAACATGTCAAATTCAGGCTCAATACGTCCAAAGCTGAATTCATCTTTTCTCCCAAAACCAATTTCTCTTGAGAACTTTCCTATTTCTGAGAAGGACGCCACCATACTTATAGTAATTTAGGTTCATAACCTCAGCATTATCTCCACTCTCCATTCTCCCACATTTCTAATCATTTGTCAAATCTTGCTGATTTTACTTTAACTTTTCTTACAGTTGTCCCTTTTTCTTTATTCTCACGGCCACCATCCCCTAGGTCAGGCCCTTATTTCATGCTTGCCTGGACTACTGCCAGAGCCACTTAATGTTCCTGCTTCAGATCTCTATAGACAATCCTCCTCATGTGGAACAAAGTAATATTCCTAAAGTCTACCAAATAAATCCCCAAAGCTTCTATTACCCCTCAGGCCAAATACAAACACCAGTGCTTGGCATTTAAAGATCTTCATAAACCAGCTCCAACCTCCCTTTCTCATTTCCAGCTTAATCATACATTATTCTCCTTTCTTTCTTTACTCTTATGAATCATCCAAACTAGTCTTCTTGCTGTTTTTTACACCTGATACTATCTCCTCCCATCTTTCTGTCTTTGTATAAGCAATCCTCTATTTTTGGAAACAACTCTCTCTCCTCTTACCTCCACCCCTACTAGTTCTTTGTCCTCCAAAGCTCAGATCGAGTGTCACCTCCTACAGTCTTCTCTGATCTCTACCCCCCAAACAGCTAGCTGTCTCCCAAAAAAAAACCTACCTTGTATTTATTTTGCATATATCGTGTATATTCCTTTTACATGTCTAGGTCTCCCAAGAGACCATAATCTCCTTGAGAGCACTGTTGCACTTTTGTCTTTATATCCCCAGCACTTAAAAGAATGTGTGACACATAACAGGTGCTAAATAAATGGCTACTGATTTATTCATTGATTTAAGCGTAAGCCAGATGAATGCTTCTTATAGATTTTAAGTGTAGTCCTGTTCAGAGAGAATTCTGGGAAGATGGCAGAGTAGATCAGAAAACTTCAGTTCTCCAAATTTCCTCCACAGAAAAAGACAGAACATTGCCTCAGAGGGAATATAGAGCAGCAGAAATAAACAAAAGTCAGGGTAAAGCAGTTGTTCTAAGACAATGTAAGACCAACCCAGGAAAGACCTGGTCTCCAGGGGCAGAGGTTCAGCCCAGTGAAGGGCAAACACCTCCAGGCCAACTCTGTGGAATCAACAAACAGCAAGCCCTGGGGGTAGCTGGGCTTTGGAGGCAGTCTCAGTCTTAAAAACTCATCTCAGGACAGCATGGGGGTCTGACCACTGAGGAGGAGAGGCTGAGCAGGAGAAGACTGACAAACCTTCTAAAGCTGAGGGGAGGCCAAGTACAACTGTGCTGACCAGATGCCTCCCAGGCTGCGGCTGCAGGGAGAAGGAGCTAGCACACACCTGGGGAGTGCAGTAGCAGAGGAGTGGGGACCCTGCTGGCTGTGGGCACCTGCAGGAAAGCAGAGTCCCTGGTTTCAGTTCTAAGAAAGGACAGCTGTAGTTTGCAGCCACTGGAGGGAGCACAGGGAGTATGGTCATTTGAAGGACAGCACGACTCCGGGCTCTAGCTGTGGCTTAGGAGTTGAGAGGAGAACCCAAGGCTGAGCCCCAGGGCAGAGCTCAGAAAATTAACAGTAAGAAGGACCTGAGGCTAAGGGCATTACTCCTCATACCTCATGACTAGAACTTGATCACACTAACATCTGCAAAAAGGAAATAAAAATGAGCAAGCAAAGGAGAAAGAACCCAACTATAGATAGCTACCATGGGGGACAGAGAAAATCTGGGTTCACATTCAAAGGAAGATAATGGAACTAAAAAAGCCACTCCTTTTTCAAAGAGAAATGTCAAATGGTCCCAAACACAAAAAAAGATTTCTAGGAAGAACGTAAAAAGGACTTGAAAAATCAAATAAAAGAGATCGAGGAAAAATTAGGGGAAAAAAACAAGAGCAATCCAACAAAATCAAGAATATTATGAAAAGAAAGTCAACCAACTTAAAATAGAGAACCAAAAACTTAAGGAACAAAATAAGTCCTTGAAACTAGAAGCGGGCAAAGAGGAAGCTAATGATGTTCTAAAACACAAAAAAATAATAAAACAAAATTAAAAGAATGAAAAATAGAAGGGAATATGAAATACCTCATCAGAAAAACAACTGATCTGGAGAACAGATAGAGGAGAAATAATGAAAGAATAGTCAGACTACCTGAAAAAACTATTTAAAAAAAAGAATCTTGAAACAATATTACATGAAATTATCAAGGAAAATTGCCCTGAAGTTCTAGAACAAGAAGGCAAAGCAGAAATAGCAAAAAAATCTACCAATCACCACCTAAAAGAGATCCCAGGAGGACAACTTACAGGAATATCACAGCCAAGTTTCAAAGCTCCTGGGTTAAGGAGAAAATATTGGAAGGAACAAGAAAAAAAAAATAAATTTAAATATCGTAGAGCTAGAATAAGGATTATACAAGTCCTAGCAGTTACTACGTTGAAGGACCACAGGTCTTAGAATACTATATTTTTTTCGTAGAGCGAAAGAGCTGGGGTTATGACCAAGGGTAACTTACCCCCAAAGTTAACCTAAATGAAAAAAATGGACATTTAACAAACTGAAAGACTTTGAGGTATCTGTAACAAAGATAGCAGAATTTAGGGGAAATTTCGGCATATAACACCCAGGAGAAATATAAAGTAAACATAAAGGACCAATTATAAGGGACTCAAATAAGATCAAATTGTTTACTTCTTATATATGAAAATATTATCAGTTCTATTATGACTGTCATTTTTATCCGGGTAGTATGAAAGAAAGGCTAGGGCTGAGCTGAGTATGATGGGGGATTCTAAAAAATAATTAAACTGCATGGAGAGACAAAAAGGTGCAATTATCTCATACAAATGAGGTAAAAAAAAAAAAAAAGAAAAATTGATACAAAAGCTAGCAGGGAAGAGTGGGTAGTGCTGACTTAAAGGGCGAACAACATGTATGTATGTATGTATAAAAGTCTTCTGTATTCAGAAAGAAATAATAGGGCAAGGAGATGGTAGGAGTGGGGAAGATAGGAGAGGGATTCCTGGAAGGGTTAATGTGGTGCTAATGTGATCACAAATCTTCCCCCACTCATTTGATAGGCCTCAGGTAAAAGGAAGCTTGATTAGGAGAAGCCTGTTTGTAGGAAGGCCCATTTGCTAAGTAGGTGCTAAGCCACAGGCCCATACCCTTTTGCTAAAAGTAGGTGCTAAGCCCCAGACCTACACAGGGTATATATACCCTGTGGGTAGCCATTATGGGCAGACTAAAAAGCTGCAGAGAGAGACTAGAGAGCTGCAAGAAAATGGAGAGAACTGCAAGGACGGAGAACTAGAAGAGATGGAGAAACAAAGAGAACTAGAAGGGCTCTGAGAACTGCAAGGGCTTTCAGAACTGTGGGAGGAGAGGACACAGGCAAGCAGACAGTTAGGATTCGTGAGTGAGTGTTTACAGGAAGGCCCTAGCACAAGGGAAGGTTACAGGATGGCTTGGCTCCTTGCTGGGATACTGTGTTTTAATCTCCTTGCTGTTACATTGAAGTGGACTGACTGGTTTTGGGATACAATTACTGCTATGTTGAATTGGGGTTATTGGTTTGGGGATTTGATCCTCTGGTGTCTGCATAAATGTTTTACTTCTACTTTTACACAGAGTCTCTTACACTTTGCAATTCCGAACTATACAGGCATATTCATGGTCACAATCGATATTATGAATCTTGCCTTACTGATACAGTTAAGGAATAGGAGGGCAAGGTAGTGGGTAGAAGTAAAGAAGAGGAGTGAGGAGGGACTCTGGAATAGAGGGTGAGAAGGATAGTGAGGAAAAATAGGAAGGAGGAAAATATACTATTAGCTTAGAATGTGAACAGGATGAATTTACCCACAAAATAAAAACTGATAGCAGATTAAAAATTTGAATTCAACACTATCTTGCTTTCAGGAAATGCTATAAAAAATGAGAGATGCACACTAACATAAAATAAAGGTCAGGAATAGAATTTATTATATAAAAAAGCAGGGGCAGTAATCATGATTTCAGATAAAGTTAAAGTAAAAATAGATTTAATCAAAAGAGAAAAATGGAAAAACTACACCATGTGTCAGCAATATTATTCAATTTTGTTTTAGACCATTTAAAATAACTAGACAGCATAAAATATCTGAGGGTATACCTGCCAAAACAGACACAGGAACTATACGTATATAAACATAAAACACTTTTTATACAAATAAAGTTAGAACTAAATCACTGAATCACTTAATATTTATTGTTCACAGACAGGTAAAGCCAACATATAATAAAATAATTTTTGAAAATGACAATTTTACCTAAAGTATTTATGTAATGACACCCCAATGAAATTACTAAAAAAACATTTATCTTAGGAAAAAAATAACAAAATTCAAAATTCATTTAGAAGAAGAAGAAAAGGTTAGGAACTCCAAAGAAACCAGGAGAAAAAGATGTAAAGGAAGCAGACCCACAATATCAGACCTTAAAACCCATTATAAGGTGAGAGCACTGCTGAAGGGTAAAATGGATAATTTTGATTATTTTAAATTAAAATACTCCTTTATAAATAAAACCTATACAGCCAAGAATAGAAGGCAGGCAGAAAATTGGGGGAAAATTTTTCATATTATTTTAATATAATATAATAGTTTATTATAAATAATACAAAATTAAAATAGATACTTATTTATATAATATTGAAATTAAAATATATATTTATATAATATTAAAATAATAATATAATATAATAGTTTATTTATTGTTGGCTTTCCTACAAAATTCCAGATAAAAACAATAATGTCACATTTATCTATCATATCAGAGAATGAGACATACTCCTTTATCTCTGGTTTTCCACAAAAATAATTTCTCCTAGTTCTCTTACTGCCTATCTAACTGCATTTTTCTCAGTCTCCGTTGCTGAGTTATAATCTGGTATGGGTATCCCGACACTCCTAGGGCATCTTTCCTTGTCTCTCTACACTCTCTTCTTTGGTGATCTCATCTGCTTCAGCAGGTCCAATTATCATCTCTACATATGATTCCTAAATCTTTATCTAATGCCAATCTCTAAAAAGGGAGAATATATTCACTGAAATACCTCACCAGTCTCATACAAAAGATTCAGTTCAAAGTCAAAAGAAAGTAGTAAACTGAGTATAATTTAACCTTTATGTTTTTAATAACAAAGTTGCCATCACAAGCATCTATGATTCTGAGTGAGAAAAAACCTATTATCTTTCTATGGGAAGCCATTTAAGTTTTGGATAGCTCTAAATGTTACCTTCTGATGCCCTAGGGACTACAGTTCCTAGGAGTTTTCTTTTTGGGATCTTTTTCAGGAGGCAATCTGTGGATTCTTTCAATTTCTATTTTACCCTCTGGCTCTAGAATATCAGAGGAATTCTCCTTGATAATTTCTTGAAAGATGGTATCGAGGTTCTTTTTTTCATCATGGCTTTCAGGTAGTCCAATAATTTTAAAATGACCTCTCCTGGATCTATTTTCCAGGTCAGTGGTTTTTCCAAGGAGATATTTCAAATTGTCTTCCATTTTTTCATTCCTTTCCTTCTGTTCTATAATATCTTGATTTCTCATCAAGTCACTAGCTTCCACTTGCTCCAATTTCATTTTTAAGGTAGTATTTTCTTCAGTGGTCTTTTGAACCTCCTTTTCCATCTGACTAATTCTGCCTTTCAAGGTATTCTTCTCACTGGCTTTTTGGAGCTCTTTTGCCATTTGAGTTAGTCTATTTTTTAATGTGTTGTTTTCTTCAATATTTTTTTCAGTATTTTTTCGGGTCTCCTTTAGCAATTCATTGACTTGTTTTTCATGGTTTTCTCACATCATTCTCATTTCTCTTCCCAATTTTTCCTCTACTTCTCTAACTTGCTTTTCCAAATCCTTTTTGAGCTCTTCAATGGCCTGAGAACAGTTCATGTTTTTCTTGGAGGCTTTTGATGTAGGCTCTTTGACTTTGTTGACTTCTTCGTGCTGTATGTTTTGGTCTTCCTTGTCACCAAAGAAAGACTCAAAAGTTTGAGTCTGAATCTGAGTCCATTTTCACTGCCTGGCCATGTTCCTAGCCAACTACTTGACCCTTCAGTTTTCTGTCGGGGTATGACTGCTTGTAGAATAGAGAGTACTTTGTCCCAAACTTGAGCGGATGTGCTGTTGTTTTCAGAGCTATTTCTACACAGCAAGCTCTGCCACACCAGCACTCCTCCTTCCCCAAGAACTGCCAACCTAGACTGGACTCAGATCTTAAGCAGGCTCTGCACTCCTGCTCTGATCTGCCACTTAATTCCTCCCACCAGGTGGGCCTGGAGCCAGAAGCAACTGCACCTGTAGTTCTGTAGCTGCACCACCCCCTCTGCCCCTGGGGCAGTGGCTGAACCACAAACTCGTTTCACTCTGTCCCAGCAGTTTTTCCTACTAACCTTCTCTTTTGTCTTTGGTGTTTGTGGGTTGAGAAGTCTGGTAACTGCCACAGCTCACTGATTCAGGCCGCTAGGGCCTGTTCCGCCTGGATCCCAGTCTGGTTGGTCCAGGCACAGCCCACACTGGGATCTGTTCTGCTCCTCTCTGCTCCCAGCTCTGTGCATGACAGACCTTACCCAGCAACCATCCAGGCTGTCCTGGGCTGCAGCCCTGCTTCCCTCTGCTATTTCGTGGGTTCTACAGTTCTAGAATTTGTTCAGCCATTTTTTATTGGTGTTTGGAAGGTTCTGGGGGAGAGCCCTAGGCAAGTCCCTGCTTTCCAGCTGCCATCTTGGCTCTGCCCCCCAGGACTACAGTTAAAAATGGCTATTTGTATCTTTATTAAATGGTCCAGTTAGGGGTGAAGGTGATGAAGGACTGACCTCCAAACAAGTAAGGCATTACTATAGCTATAATTATGCTTTTCATAGAAGACAACCTAGCTACCAAATGATGACAGAAAATTAAGGGAATCTTTGGAATTTAATTCTTATTATGCTGTATTACAACATTAAGTGTCATAGAAACTAAACAGAGGTCATATGGAACAAGATAGCAGAGTAAGTAAGATTCTGTCTGTTTTACATATATCCCTAAAGAGGTATTATTAATTTAGTAAGCTTAGAATCTGTCAAAAATCAGATATTTATGTCTGAATATTCCATAGTCTAATACTCAAACATTATCTTAAAAAACTAAAATAATATTTTCACATATTAAGTAACTTGGAAAAGAAACAATTTTAGGTAAATTGTAAAAACATAAAAAGTCAATAGCTATGTTATATTAATGTTATGGACCATAGATCACATTCCCCAAAATATTAATACCTCTAACTTTTGCCAACTGCTCTATAGTTCAGTATATACAATGATACCATCAGGTTTTTAATAACCAATCCAATTACAGCATCCTTGGTGAAAGTTATCCAGCTCCAAACAAACTGCGTAGTATGAATATTATAGAATATTACTAAAAGGAACACCAATTAGAGAAAGTTGGAGAAATACATTAAGAGCCATATAAAATTGTCCAACAAGGAAACAATATACACAATAATTATAAGAGTGAATAAAAATAAAACTGAAAACAAATACAATGACTATTGATGGTTCCAAAAAAATTAAACCTAGAATACACTTTTTTCTCTCAGTAGAAAGATGGAGAACCATGGGTACAGAATATTATATCCTCTGTCATTTATAATTGCTCCATTGGACAGCTTTGATTATCTTTAAAAAAAAAAGGTAAAGTACTATGGAGGAGTTATTTCAAAGCATTTAGACTTTTTTTAAAGGCATAAATAAAAGTTTCTTTTTTCAAAGAAAAGAAACATCATTACTCCCCATTAAGAATATAGGGACAAAATCTCACTGCATGAAGCAAAAACTTGTAGAAAATAAAATAGGACTGCATAAGTTGACCTAAAGCAAAAAAAAAAAAAGTCCCATTTCCTGTGTATATAAATCATATTCTTTTTCCAACAAAGAAAAAGAGTGATCTAGCTAAGCTAGACAGCTTATAGTAACACAACTTTAAGCATCTTCTGGAAAAGAGAAGTAAATATGGATTGTTAGGAAAGCTTAATGTTTTCTGGGGATGCAAGGAAAATTTTAAGAAACAGAAATATGGGGGCGGAGCCAAGATGGCGGCTGGTAAGCACGGACTAGAGTGAGCTCCCTACCGAGTCCCTCCAAAAACCTATAAAAATGGCTCTGAACCAATTCTAGAACGGCAGAACCCACAGAACAGCAGAGGGAAGCACGGCTCCAGTCCAGGACAGCCCGGATGGTCTCTGGGTGAGCTCTATTCCACACGGAGCTGGGAGCTGGAAACGGAGTGGAGCAGAGCCCAGCCTGAGCGGCGTGGACGATCCACACCAGAAGCCGGGCGGAGGGGGCCCTAGCGCCCTGAATATGTGAGCTGCGGCAGTTACCAGACCCCTCGACCCACAAACACCAAAGACTGCAGAGAAGGTTAGTGGGAAAAGCTGCAGGAGTGGAAGGAGTTCCCGGTTTGGCTTCCAGCCCCGGGGGCAGCGGAGGTGGGGCAGCTACAGCTGTTGTTACTTCCGGCTCCAGGCCCACCTGGTGGGAGGAATTAAGTGGCGGATCAGAGCAGGAGTGCAACAGCCTGCTGAAGACCTAAGCCCAGTCTGGACTGGGGGTCCTTGGGGAAGGAGGAGTGCGGCTCTGACAGAGCTGGCACCTCCCCCCCAAACGTAGAACATAGAACTCGTTAGTCTACAAGCAGTCATACCCCACTGAAAAACTCAAGGGTCAAGTTAGTTGGTTGGGAATATGGCCAGGCAGCGAAAACGCGCCCAGATTCAGTCTCAGACTTTGGATTCTTTCTTTGGTGACAAAGAAGACCAAAACATACAGCCTAAAGAAGACAACAAAGTCATAGAGCCTACAACCAAAGCCTCCAAGAAAAACATGAACTGGCCCCAGGCCATAGAAGAACTCAAAAAGGATTTGGAAAAGCAAGTTAGAGAAGTAGAGGAAAAATTGGGAAGAGAAATGAGAAGGATGCGAGAAAACCATGAAAAACAAGTCAATGACTTGCTAAAGGAGACCCAAAAAAATACTGAAAAATACACTGAAGAAAACAACACCTTAAAAAACAGACTAACTCAAATGGCAAAAGAGCTCCAAAAAGCCAATGAGGAGAAGAATGCCTTGAAAGGCAGAATTAGCCAAATGGAAAAGGAGGTCCAAAAGACCACTGAAGAAAATACTACTTTAAAAATTAGATTGGAGCAAGTGGAAGCTAGTGACTTTATGAGAAATCAGGATATTATAAAACAGAACCAGAGGAATGAAAAAATGGAAGACAATGTGAAATATCTCCTTGGAAAAACCACTGACCTGGAAAATAGATCCAGGAGAGATAATTTAAAAATTATTGGACTACCTGAAAGCCGTGATCAAAAAAAGAGCCTAGATACCATCTTTCAGGAAATTATCAAGGAGAACTGCCCTGATATTCTAGAGCCACAGGGCAAAATAGAAATTGAAAGAATCCATCGATCGCCTCCTCAAATAGATCCCAAAAAGAAATCTCCTAGGAATATTGTTGCCAAATTCCAGAGCTCCCAGATCAAGGAGAAAATACTGCAAGCAGCCAGAAAGAAACAATTTGAGTATTGTGGAAACCCAATCAGAATAACCCAAGATCTGGCAGCTTCTACATTAAGAGATCGAAGGGCTTGGAATGCGATATTCCGGAGGTCAATGGAGCTAGGATTAAAACCTAGAATCACCTACCCAGCAAAACTGAGTATCATGTTCCAAGGCAAAATATGGATTTTCAATAAAATAGAGGACTTTCAAGCTTTCTCAGTGAAAAGACCAGAACTGAATAGAAAATTTGACTTTCAAACACAAGAATCAAGAGAAGCATGAAAAGGTAATCAAGAAACTGAAATTGCAAGGGACTTACTAAAGTTGAACTGTTTTGTTTACATTCCTACATGGAAAGATGATGAGTATGATTCATGAGACCTCAGTATTAGGGTAGTTGAAGGGAATATGCATATATATATATATATATATATATATATATATATATATATATATATATACATATATGCATATATATATGTTTATGTATATATATAAGTGAATGTGTATGTATGTATGTATCTATGTGTATATGTATGTATGTGTATGTATGTGTATATATATATGTAAAAGAGAGAGAGCAGACACAGGGTGAGTTGAGGATGAAGGGAAGATAGCTAAAAGAAATAAAATGAAATTAAGGGATGAGAGAGTAACATACTGAGAGAGGGAGATAGGGAGAGATAGAATGGGGTGGATTATCACGCATAAAGGTGGCAAGAGGAAGCAGTTCTATGGGAGGAGGGGAGAGGGCAGGTGAGGGGGGAATGAGTGAACCTTGCTCTCATCAGATCTGGCCTGAGGGGGAATACCATACATACTCAGTTGGGTATCTTACCCCACAGGAAAGAAGAGGGAGGAAGATAAAAAAAAAATAAAAGGCGGGGGGATGATGGAGTGGAGGGCAGATGGGGGTGGAGGTAATCAAAACAAACACTTTGGAAAGGGGACAGGGTCAAGGGAGAAAATTCAATAAAGCGGGATGGGTTGGGAAGGAGCAAAATGTAGTTAGCCTTTCACAACATGAGTATTGTGGAAGGGTTATACATAATAATACATGTGTGGCCTAGGTTGAATTGCTCAACTTCTTAGGGAGGGTGGGTGGGAAGGGAAGAGGGAAGGGAATTTGGAACTCAAAGTTTTAAAATCAGATGTTCAAAAACAAAAAAAGTTTTTGTATGCAACTAAAACATAAGATACACAGGCAATGGGGCGTAGAAATTTATCTTGCCCTACAAGAAAGGAAGGGAAAAGGGGATGAGAGGGGAGGGGGGTGATAGAGGGGAGGGCTGACTGGGGAACAGGGCAACCAGAATATAAGCCATCTTGGAGTGGGGGGGGAGGGTAGAAATGGGGAGAAAATTTGTAATTCAAACTGTTGTGAAAATCAATGCTGAAAACCAAATATGTTAAATAAATAAACTGCATTTAAAAAAAAAAAAGAAACAGAAATATAATATAAAGCACAAGGTTCAGATATACTCCTATCCTGACAAACTGAGATAGCTGTTTTTTTTTTTCTCAAGGCAAGGAAAAAAGCAAATAATTTGCAGAAAAGAAACAGGCAAAATTTACTTTCAACCTGATGTTCTGCCACTAAATAGCTCTGTAAACTTGGGCAAACTACTCAGGCTTCAGTTTCCTCCTCTGTCAAATGAAAAGGTTAGACCAAGTGATCATTAAGGTCCCTTTCGTAAGTACGAATTCTGGTATATAGTAAATGCTTAATGTTTGCTGAATGAATTGAATGGGGGAAAGTACAGAACTGAATGGAGGGAGGAAAAGGGACTATTTCACATATAACTACACTTTAAATTGAAGATAGAGAATGGGTTACACTGAGCAAGTCTGTCATTTGTGCGCATAGTTATTCGATGTCAGCTCTTCTCTAATTCTTCAGTGTTGCTCTGAATCAAAATTTTTTTGGTTTAAAAGAAACCTATTACTGCCAAACAAAACAAATAACCAACAAGAATCAAAGAGCTAAAGATAAGTTTTATGTATCACAACTGATCAGCTCAGTAACAAGAAAAAAAGCTAGCTTTAATTTTAGCTATTTTTAAAAAAAAAATAACCTTCTTAACACAAGTGCTGAAAAGTACAGAAAAGCATGAGAGACAGAAGAGACAAGAAAAGAAGAAAGAAGGATGAGCACTATGAAGGTCAGAAATAGTAACAAGGACAGTGAGTCCCATAAGAGCAGAGCCAATAACCAACAATGAGAAGACAAAAAAAAAGTCAATTTCTCCACCATCTGGAGGGAGGGACCATAGGAGAAAGAAAGGGCAAAACAAACAAAACCCAAAGATTTCAGTGGTCTTTGAAAACACACAATAGGAAACAAAAAAAAAATCTAAACTTCATTTGAATGAGGCCAATTACTTGGTATGCAACTCACCACTAGCAAAACGTTTAACCTATTTCTTACTTTTTTGTGTTCCCTGCTGGATTGCAGAAAGTAAAACTATCCATCTTGGATTCTTCCACTGTGACATCATATGATATATCATGTGAGAAGTTTGCTGACAGATAGTATTCACAAGACCTATCTGCAGAAATGACTTCAAAAGCTGAAGGATATCTGTAGCCAGTATTGCTATAATGTGAGTTTGCTATGAAGTAAAAGAGACTTTTTAAAAGATCACAAAATGATCTAATTAATACAAGGATGGGGTTCTGAAGGATTTGTTAGAATTTAGACAATGGAAAATGAATTGGTTTTAAAGTGGACTAGAGATGAGACAAGAGAAATACTGTACTTTGGTATAGGATAACTGAACTAATTGGTTTTTTTCCTGAGGACCCCAAATGGAATAAATGAGAACCCAGGACATATTGGATTTCTAAAACTTTTTTTCGTGTATGTGTGTGTGTGTGTTATGATATATATCTACTTATTTTGATTATTACTGAATGACAATTTATGAATCATTGGCCCATTTTAAAAAATATGAAAGCTATTACCAGCAAAACAAATGATTTTACAATCACTAAAAAAGATGTTATTTCGCAGTAAAATAGAGTAACGTAGGAGACAATTAAGGTCATATTCAGGAAAAATGTCATCAGTCAACAACAAGCATTTATTAAGTGCATAGTATGTGCCAGCCACTGTACTAAGTTCTGGGGATACAAAGAAGCATAAAAAGTGGTCCCTCCCCTCAAAGAGCATACAGTCTAATAAATAACTGTTCTGGGAAACCACAAACTTCCAGAATTTTGGGCTTGGATCAGGCAAGAGCCAGCAGCCAGAATGTTGGTCTGTTTGGAGAGATGGGCAAAGATGAAATCCAAAGACCAAGCTGGCTCACTACTAAGAGAGATTGTGAGGCACATCAATATTCAAGGGTCTAAAATGAAGGATGGGCTGGTTGCCAATCAGAGTTCAAAGCATATGGAATGTAAAGACGGGTGAGGCACAAAATACAGGGTTTATAGGACAGTTAATGCTCTGTCCAAGTTCAAACTGTTTTCTAAAAGCCTCAGTCTTTTTTATCCTGGAGATATATATATATATATATCCTGCCTTGAATGGTTACCAGTTTGCACAATTATCCCCCACTATCACTGCCACCCCCTAAAACCTTTCACAGACATACACTGAATCATGACTGCAAGCACCAACTTTCCACCAACAAAGACTAACAGGTCTAAAGGCCACGGTTTAGTACAAAGGCACTGGGAGAAAACATCTCCAAATCTGGGATACGAACATTGATTATTTTGTTCCTCATACTCTCTCCTGGGACCCAGTCATGCCAGGCTACCAGGTAATAGAGGTGGTTCCTCTACTTCAGTACAAAAGTGGCAGGAGGTTTCTGTAACTGCAATACAGAAATCCCCGCAACAATATCAAGAGCCAGAAGACAACCTGGGATGGGGCATAATATGGGCCTTCCCTGAGCCCCCTCACTTTCTTCTATTCTCCCTGAATCCACCAGTAGAAAATGCATAGTACTTTAAGGGACACAATGACTACCTAGAATGAGAATTCATACATAAGGCCCACCTAAACAGCCAGCCTCCACTTTTTGAAAACACTGCCATAAATCCCACAGATCAGGAGCCAGAAGATGATTTAGAGTTTGTGTCACTACTGAGCAACAAGAAAACACCCGGTATCAATGAGACTTCGCAGAAGTATTCCAGTAACAAGAGTTCAAAATTCCCATACAAATTTTGGGGGCAAAATGGCTCTGCTATCGTTCTGTTCTTCAAGTTTTACTCTATTTAGTGTACCTGCTCTACAATCCTAGTATTCTAGACTTAGGGCCTTAAAATAACAGCAATAGTAACAGCTGAGAGGCGGCATGGAATGGTGGCTGGAGCAGCCTTCAGAACCAGAAGAATCTGGATCCAAGTCCCACTTCTGACTTTCTGGCCCCGTGTGACCCTAAGCAAGTCACTTAATCTCTCACTGCTCTTGAGAGACAGCTCTGTAGAAGGAGTTTCCTCTCAGAATTCTCTATATTTATGAAATCATCAGTCCAGTTCCTTTCCCTATCCTAACAAAAGCTAACTTTTAACCCACAACTAAACTCCTCCTAAACTTACTAAATTGATGGTCCTAAAAGTGCAGGTCTGATTATGACACCCTTCCCCTGCCTGCCCATTCCAATTCCCATTCAATAAATTCCAGTGGCTCCTTATCACTTTCAGGATCAAATATAAGATCCACTTTTTTTAAAATCTTTATACCCTGGCCTCTTCCAATTTTTCCAATCTTCTAATAATTTACTCCCCTCCACACATTCTTATGATCCAGTGACATAGGTTCTTCCTGTTCCTCACACAAAACACTCACCTTCTGACCCCATGTCTATTACTCTATGCATGGAACTTTGTTCTTCTTCACCTCCACCTCCTGACCTCCCTGGATTGTTCAGATCCTAAATAAAACCCTACCTTCTACAAGAAGTCTTTCCTAATCCTCCTTAAAGCTTTTTTCATTCATTTTCACAGGACATCCTCCAAAACCAGAAACTAGGAGGAGGAGGAGACATGCTTCTCAATCTCCACTGCTATTTCAAAGTCATTACAATGACACCATCTCCCACTGACCTATCTTCTTTTGAGGTCCATGCAATCAGTTTATATTATCTTTCTCCATCCTTACTGTAATTTGCTAACCAACAGATCATTCTCACAACTTTTGTACTCAGTTCATGAATTTAGCTTTTTCCATACCATGCCTTACCTTACTGGTTAGTAACTTCAACACTCATGCTAACAACCTTTTAAACAATATTGGCCTTCAATTGCAACGAAGTCCTTCTCTACCCCACCTTCAGCCATACCACATTGCTGCTGTCACAATAAATGTCACTACCTTCGAACTCTACTCTTTTTTATGCATACAACAATCATGGGAGGTAGGTGTTGTTATTATCCGTGTTTTAAAGATGAGGAAACTGAGGCAGATAAAGGTTAAATGACTTACCAGGTCACAGCTAGTAAGTACCTGTGGTCATATTTGAGCTCAGGTTTTCCTGACTCCAGGTCCAGAGCTCAATCCACTACACCATGTAAGAAACAGGGACTACTTCATTTTGCATCTCCTAGCACAGCCTCTGCCATAAAATAGTATGTGCTCAAAAAATATTGGTCATTTGACTGGAGTGGCCCGAACAGGGTGAAGAGCACACTAGGTCAGAGGAGGACCAGAGCTTCAGGTGGAAAGTGGTACTTGAGCTATATCTTGAAGGAAGAGAGGATTTCTGTGAAGCAGAGGTGAGAGAAGAACACATTCTAGGCATAGAGCAAAGCCAATACAAAGACAGGGAGATAAAAGATGAAATGTCATGTACAAGGAACAGAGAGAAGTACTGGGTGCTTTTTATATGCCCACAGGGCCCATGAGGTAATACATCAATACTATAAAGCCTCCTGGTATGCTTGACATAAAGAAATACCATAGAAGTACCATAGCTGCCTACATTTCCGGTCCTACCAACAGAAGTACTCCCCAGTTCCCACAGAGCTTGAATTTCTAGCTGAACCACAGCCTAGAGACGTCCCCTTTTGAAATTCTTGCTGTGTTACAGGATTTGCTCACTCCCTTGTAATGTGTCCAGGCCTGACTATGGCCTGATCCCCTGTGTCTCACAGACCATAGCTTTAGAAATGAAAGGAACTTTATAGGTCATCTCCCTCTGAGGCCCAGGGATAAAAGTGACTTCCTCCAAGGCAAAAAAGGTACTAAGCATCAAAGGTAGAATTTGAATCCATGTACTCTAACAATGAGGCTAGCGGAGGCGACAGAATTCCAGCCAAGCTATTTAAAATCCTAAAAGATGTCGCTATACTCAGTATACTAGCAAACATGGAAAACTTAACAGTGGCTACTGATTTGGGAAAGATCAGTTTATGTCCCAATACCAAAGAAGGGCAATGCCAACGAATGTTCAAATTGCCAAACGATCACACTCATTTCACATGCCAGCAAGTTTATGCTTAAGATTCTGTAAGCGAGGCTTCAGCAATATGTGAACGAGAATTAACAGAAGAGCAGGCTGATTTTCAAACAGGCAGATGGACTAGAAACCAAATTGCCAACATTTGCTGGATTATGGAGAAAGTTAGAGAGTTCCAGGAAAAAAATCTACCTTGCTTCACTGACTACACTAAAGCCTCTGTGACTATGTGGATCACAACAAAATGCGGCAAGTCTGCAAAGAGATGGGAGTACCAGATCATCTTACTTGTCTCCTGAGGATCCCGTATGCAGACTAAGAATAAGAAGCAACAGTTAGAACCAAATATCAAACAACTGACTGGTTTAAGGTTGGAAAAAGGAGTACAACAACAAAGCTATATATTATCACCTTATTTATTTAAC
This sequence comes from Trichosurus vulpecula, assembly GCF_011100635.1. Taxonomy (NCBI): domain Eukaryota; kingdom Metazoa; phylum Chordata; class Mammalia; order Diprotodontia; family Phalangeridae; genus Trichosurus; species Trichosurus vulpecula. The sequence goes on along the minus strand of NC_050575.1, from coordinate 25,194,524 downwards.
TTATATGTAGAGTACATTATGCAAAATGCTAGGCTAGACTAATCAAAAGCAGGAATTAAGGTTGCTGGGAAAGACAGCAACAATTTCAGATATGCAGATGATGCCACTCTGATGGCAGAAAGTGAATTAAGGAGCCTCTTGATGAGGGTGAAAGAGGAGAGTGTAAAAGCTGGCTTGAAGCTTAACATCAAAAAAAAAAAAAAACTAAACTAAGATAGTGGCAACTGGTCCCATCACTTCCTGGCAAGTAGAGAGAGAAGTGGAAGCAGTGTCAGATTTTATATTCTTGGGCTTAAAGATCACTGCAGATGGTGACTGCAGCCATGAAAGTAAAAGACATTTGCTTCTTAGAAGGAAAGCTAAGGCAAATCTGGATAGCATGTTAAAAAGCAGGCATCATCCTGCTGACAAAAGTCCATATAGTCAAAGCTATGGTTTTTCCAGTAGCAATGTATAGCTGTGAGAGTTGGACACTCAACTGTGAGAGCTGGAAAGGTAAACACAACAGAATTAACGCTTTTGAATTGTGATACTGGAGAAAACTTCTGAGAATCCCTTGGGCAGCAAGAAGATTAAATTGGGCAATACATCAATAAATTAATTTAAGAGTATTCACTGGAAGATCAAATACTGAAGCTTAAGCTTAAATACTTTGGCCACATAATGGGGAAAAAAAAGGACACACTAAAAAAGACCTGGATGATGGGAAAGACTGATGGGAAAAGGAGAAGGCAACAGCAAAGGAAGAGATGGATAGTGTCACGGAAGCAATCAACATGAGCTTGGAAAGACTTTGGGAGAGATAGTGAAGGATGGAAGGGCCCAGTGTGCTATTCCATGGGGTCACAAACAGTTGAACACAACTGAATGACTCAACAACTACTACTCCAAAATTCAGGGCTCTTTCCACTACATCATGCTGCCTTCTCTCATGCAGCTTCCTTCTCTCCCTCCCTCCCTCCCTGCCTCCCTCCTCCCTCCCTCTCAACTAGATCCTTTCATTCTGCCTACAAACATGTTCTAGTCTTCCCAAATTTAAAAAGTTTTTTTTTCACTTTGACTTTTCAACTATCTCACTACTTCTCTTCCCTTTTATTGATGTAGTTCTTTAAAAAACTGACTACTTATGATTACTATATTGAAGATTTTGTTTAATTATTTTTCTTTGTCACAAGGGAAGGTTTAATTAATTCCAGGGGGATGGCAAAGGGATGTGTCATACCTAGAAATGACAGTGATGTAAAAACAAAGTTCACCAATGACCTAACTGGCCAAATCTGAGGGCCTTTAAAAAAAAGTTTTGTATTCTTTGATGCCTGCTCACCACCATCTATTACCAGATCTCTCTGTCCTTCCCTTCCCTTTACAGCCATCATATTCTCTTGTTTTTCCTTCTGCCTCTTTGATTATTCTGTCTTTCCTCTCCTTTGCTGGCTCCTTAACCTCTACCCAACTCCTTAATATGTATCATCCTCAAGAGCCTGTTCTTCATCTTCTTTTTTACTGTCTCTTCCTCATCTATCTCAGATCTATCACTGCTTTAAACTACATTCTCTATGCAAATGATTTCCAAATCTACATTTCTAGTCTTGACCTCTCTTCTGAACTAGCGAGCAGCAGTTCCTTTCCAGGGGTGGGGAACCTGTGGGCTCAAGACCACATGTAGCCCTCTGGGTCCACAAGTGAGGCCCTTTGACTGAATCCAAACTTCTCAAAACAAAGCCCCTTAATAAAAGAGCCTGGAGGCCGCAGGTTCCCCACCCCTACACCTATAAGGCAGGTTCACTAGGAGGTCCCACTGACATCTCAAACTCATCAATGTGCTATTCGTTACAACTGCTCCTCCTTTTGACTTTACTATTTCTGTTGGTGGAACTACCATTCATCCAGTCTCCCATGTCTGTAACTTTGTAATTATCTTTCTTCTTACTGTTTACATGCAATGAATTACCAAGTCTATCAATTCTACCTCCACAATAGCTACCTTTTCTCTAATCCCACTGCTTAAAACTAATAAAGGCCTCATTACTCCAAGTCTATTCACTTACTTATCTCACCATTCATCCAGTCTCCCATGTCTGTAACTTTGTAATTATCTTTCTTCTTACTGTTTACATGCAATGAATTACCAAGTCTATCAATTCTACCTCCACAATAGCTACCTTTTCTCTAATCCCACTGCTTAAAACTAATAAAGGCCTCATTACTCCAAGTCTATTCACTTACTAATCTCACCATCACTATAACTTTCCTGACCACAGCGCCCTCAGGGTCCAGACTAATACTACCCCTATTTTGTTAACCAAAAACAGTAACACAAGTCCATGAGATATTGCATTGCAGCAAACTATGGAGTTCACAATTCAAATAGAAGCTTGTGTATTTATGAAATTGCAGCAAAAAGCGAGGAGAAATAGAAATCTCCACCCAAGTGGGAGTGGCAGGGGAGGAGAAATCATGAATAATTAATAACTTAAGATGGCAAAAGCAACCAAAAATTTTCATTTCACTTGGAAACTGTTAAGACTATGAAGACAGAACAGTCTGCATATCTACAAGGGTCCCAGCTACCCAGTTTCCCAGTCTAGTACAGACTGACTGGAGCTTGTCTTGACTGCCAAGGACACACAGGGTGTCCAGCATGGGTCTGGGGGAGGGGGAATGTTCATCCTTGACACATTCTGGACCTCTTGCAAACTTTGGGTTCAGGGTTTCCAGAAAATACAGCAACTCAAAAGGACAAGTTTAGGGGACCCCTTAACAATCTGAAGGTAAGTTCTTTCAGGGAAGATATTTTTCTTTTTTTAATCTCTTCAGTATTTAACATAATGTTTGGCATGTAGTAAAAGTTTAATATTTTTCATTATTGCCCATGGGCCTTCTGCAATAGTGTTCTAATAATGTTCAGCAACAAAAGATATCCTAAATCAAATGAGGTCCACATGAGGGACAAGGGATAGTTGATGATCCCCAAAATAGTCTAGGGTCCAGCCTATTTGGTCAAGTTTTGGGGAATATAAAGGGAGAACCCAGATGATTCTGAACACAGTACAGAACAAACTATTGGCTTCATATTCTAAAGAGGAAGCCCAGGAAGCTTATTGGACTTTCCTGGTTTCAGAGAACATATTTTCCACCTGTGTATCCAGATGGTTGCCATTTACTAAATCTACTAAATTTAGAAATTTACATCTAGTGGAGTTTAAAACAAAAGTAGCCTGAGGTACTCTGGAAGGCCTTTAGGACAAGGCTACCAAGGGTTGAGGTGTGACAGGAGCACTATTTGCCATGTAGAATAGATTAGTTTTTCCTTAAAAGGTACTGAAACCAACCCTGAGATTTAATTAACTAAGGGGACTAAGGTTTTAGCCTGTTAACAGAATTTTCAAAGTACAAAACTCAGCCCATGAGAAGGTAAGTGTGACCAGAATGGCCTTTGTTTTCTTTGGGTGGCTCAGTTTATCTCATTGGGTGCTGGGCCTGGTGCTCCCCTTCTGGGGCAGGAAGCCCAGAGACCCATGCCTGTGAGCAGGGAACTTCCTGTGTGACCTCTTCCGGGGCAGGAAGCCCACAGACCAGGCCTGGGAACAGAGAACTTCCTGTGTGATGAGTCATGGGGCTGGCTGAGGGGAGGTGTTGACTCCAGAGCCACGCCCTATTGGGTGTTAACCTTGGGGAAGGGGCCAACGCAAGAACCAATCGGCCCTGGTCATTCAGGCAACGCTTGATGATGTCAAAAACTCTATAAGAGGGAAGAAGACAGTTTGAAGACTCCTCTTTCCCTTTCCGGTTGGCGCGGGAGCAGTGGCAAGCGTGACTCTGGGCCAGCCCTTGCTCTCAGGCTGAGCCCAGATGTTGGTAACTATGAATTGTATTGGGTCTGTCTGTTGATATTTGTAATTTGTTTGTATTTTGTTTTGAAGTTTGGGTTGCTGGTTCGCTTCCCCCAAACTAAATGAATGTTCTGAACCTCAGGGTGCTGGCTTTTTCCCCTGAAGTAAGTGAATGAATCTGTATTTGGTCTGCCTCTTGATGCTTGTCTCTTTGCTCCCCCGAACTAACTGAATGCTGGCGTTTTTCCCCTGAACTAAATGATTGTTGTCTGTATGCTAACTGAATGCTGGATTAAAGTAAGCTGGTAAACCCCTTCACCGTGGTTTCCTTGTTTAAGCAGATAAAAAGAACCTGTGCTTTCCTGGCGTGCCAGCAGCCTCCTGGGTGCTGGCTGTGGGGGGATCTTACACCCCCACAGGAGCTGCTAGCCGGATTATTAAAACAGTAGGAGTTGCTCTCCAGCAGGACTGACCTGCACAACAGCATGGCCAACAAAGTAGAGGGAAGCTTGAAACAAATGAATCAATTTTGTATCCTTGATGAGTATCCTTTCCATGCTAAACCTTTTTGTTTCCATGATCTGAACCTGAGGCACTACACCGGCATGAATCAGGCCCAACTAACAGCAGGAGCTATCTTCAAAGTAAAAGCACACTGGCAGACCACCTTCCCCAAAGGGCAGGACATATAAAACCCATTTTTCTCCAGTCCGTGGAGGATACCAAGGGATAGAGATTCAAATGTCACTTACCAGGTCTAGAAACTCTGGGAGGTACTGTGCTGGCCAAGGGGGAAAAATAGTTTGGTTAAGTCTAGATTCTATCTGGATTCAAGGTCCCTGACCTCAAACTCAGTCTAAGTTTCAAGCACTGCCTGCCAGAAATCACATTGTTAAATTTTCTGGAATAACCATCCACCATCTGATGCTGCAGTAAGAGGAATGGTAATATGGCAGGTATCCTATCACTGCATCTATAAACACCATTTTAATGGTGTTTGTATGATAACAAAATTATACACCACTTGAGATAGGGAACGTCAAGGTAGAGGACCCAACATGTGATGAAGCAAGAATGAAAAGAGAAGGAAAAAAACAAAATTCAAATGTCAGGTCAGCCCCTAACAGAAAGCCAGTTAAGACACCAATAAACAAAGTTTAAAGATGAAAATATCTGCCAAAGACTGGGGAAAGGAAATGGGGGGAAGGGGGGGAGGTGGAGAAAGGCAACACTATCTAAAATCAAAGTGTTTCCTCAGCGGTTTTTTACATAGCTTTTTAATGTATAGTAAAGTCAATAAGTATTTATTAAGCACCTGCTTCGCCTGGTGCCAGGGACAGAAAGGCAAGAACAGTTCCTGTACCGAAAGAGCTCATGGTCTAATAGGACAAAATACAAACTATATGCAACCAAGATAAAAAAAGAAGTAAGGAAGCAAGAAGATGAAAAGATGAGGAAGGGAGAGAGTTTCAAACACTGGGGACAACCAGTGAAAATACCCAAAGCTGGGAGATATATTATCTTGTTCAAAGAACATCAAGGAGGCCAGGGACAACAGAATAGAGAATATGTGGAAAGAGAAGAAAGATGTAAGATGACTGGAAAGGAGAGAAAGAGCCAGATTATAAAAGGTTTTAAATGCCAAACACATATCAGTGGAATAGATGTACCTTAACAACCATAGTAATCTAGTGTTTGATAAACCCGAAGATCCAAGCTTTTGGAACAAAAATTCATTATTTGGCAAACACTATTAGGAAAACAGTATGGCAAAAAACAGGTACAGACCAATATCTCACAATGTATACCATGGTAAGGTCAAAATAGATACATTAGTCACACATAAAGACTGACACCACAAGCAAATCAGAAGAGTATGGAATAGTTCAGCTGTCAGATTTATAGATAAGGGAAGAATTTAGGACCAAACAAGTTACAGAGCATTGCAAAAATGTAAACTGGATCATTTTGATTATATAAAATTTAAAAGTTTTTGAACAAAACTAATGCAAACAAAATTAGAAAGAAAGCAAAAAAATTGGGAGAAAAATTTACAGCAAGTATCCCCGATAAAGGCCTCATTTCTCAAATATATAGAGAATGGGTCAAATTTATAAGAATACAAGTCATTCCCCAATTGATAAATGGTCATAAATAAATATGAACAGGTAATTTTCAGACAAAGATATCACTACTGATTAAAGAAATACAAATTAAAACAACTCAGAGGCACCACCCCATACCTATCATATTGGCTAATGTGACAAAAAAGGAAAATGATAAATCTTGTAAAGGATATGGGAAAACTAGGAGACTAACACACTGCTGGTAGAGCTGTGAATTGATCCAAACATTCTGGAGAGCAATTTGGAACTATGGCCAAAGGGTTATAAAATTGTGAATAGTCTTTGATCCAGCAATACCACTCCTAGGTCTGTATCCCAAAGAGATTTTTTAAAAAGGGGGAGGGGGGAAGGACCTATTTGTACAAAAATATTTATAGCAGCTCTTTTTGTAGTAGCTAAGAATTTGAAATTGAAGGGATGATCACCAATTGGGGAATGGCTGACCAAGTTGTGGTACATGATTGTGATGTTATACGACCGTGCTATAAGAAATGACAAACAGGATGATTTCAGAAAAACCTAGAAAGACATACATGAACTGATACAAAGTGAAGAGACCAGAATCAGAAAAACATTGTACACAGTAACAGCAATATTGTATGATGAAGAACTATGAATGATTTGGCTATTCTCAGCAATATGATGATCCAAGAAAATCTGAAAGCACTCATGATGAAAAATGTTATCCACCTCCAGAGAAAGAATTGATGCTGTCTGAATACAGACTGAGGCATACTGTTTTTCACTTTCTTTCTTTTTTGGTTTGAGTCTTCTTGCACAAAAGACTAATATAGAAATGTTTTGTATGATTGCACATGTATAACCTATATCAGATTGGTTACCTTCTCTGGGAGAAGGGAGGAAAGGAGGAAAGGTATAGAATTTGAAACTCAAAACCTTGAAAAAAATGAATGTTTAAAATTATTTTTACTTGTAATTGAGGGGAAAATAAAATGTTATTTAAAAAAAAGCCAAACATGATTTTATATTTGCTTCTGGAGTTAACGAGGAAACAACGAAGTTTTGTGAATTGGGGGTGGCATGATCAGACTTACACTTTAGGAAGATCAGTTTAACTGGGTGGAGTTTAGATTAAAATGGGGAGAGAACTGAGGTGGGAAGGACAATCCTATAGCAAAAGTCTAGGTGGGAGGAGATGAAAACCTGCACCATGGTGGTGGCAGTATCAGAATAGAGAAGGGGGTATGTTGCAAAGAGAAGCTGCAAAGGTAAAAACAAGAACATGGCAATTGATTGGATATGGTAGTGAGAGTAAGGAATCAAGGATGACACCTAGGTTGAGAACCTAGATGACTGGGAAGATGGTGATTCCATTAACAGTAATACTGAAGAAAGAGGGGAGATATTTATACACCAGTTCTACCCACTTCATGAACCAAAGCTGGCTTTACTGCCTCAGGCTGAATTCAGTTACCACAAATGAGCTGAGATCCATACAGTGTTACACAGTATCCTAGCAAATGGTTATCCATTCTAGACTTAAATACTACCAGTGATAGAGCAATTCATTACCTACCATTTCACTTCTGATCCACTCCTCAAAGCATTGCTTTATATTGAACCAAAATTGGTCTCTCCCTAATTTCAACCACATAGACTAGCTCTGTCCACTGGGACCCGGAAAACAAATTTAATCCCTGATCAATATAATATCACTTTAAATATGTGAAGGTAGTAATCATGTCCCCTTTCTCATCCCCTCCAATTTTTTTTTCTTTTCTATAGGTTTAACTTCCTCAGATCTTTCAATTAATCCTTATATAGTAAGGTTTCCAGATCCTTCACCATGGCGAGATAAGCTCCAGGTTGTCAATGTCTCTTCTGAAATGTAGCACTCAAAGGTAAATATGAAACTCCACATGTGATAGAACAAGGGCAAGAACAAATCAGGACTATTACCTCTCAATATTAGGATAATGCCAGGAGACCACAATTTGATTTCTGATTATCTGAAGTATATCAATGAACTTTTCTTAGTTCTTCTACAATACTAGTAATGCTGGCAATTTTATTCCATTACTCACATGGTATTATAATTAAAAATAAGACTAACATTCAATAAATATTGCTTAAGTGTTAAGAGAAGTGAAAGTACTCAGCTCTTCTAAAGGAAAGTTCTATGCAAAAATCAATTTAACATTACTTTTAATAAAAACTAATCAGTACAATATAATGTAATGTAATAAAGGTAGCAGGATTATTTTCTCCATAGCAAAAAAAAAAAAAAAAGTTTTAGACGGGTCTTATTTCCCAACACATACCATCATTACTCTCTAAATGTACTCTGCTAAGGTGATGGCAAACCAAGATGATTTAACTATAATCAGACTATTCTCACTTTCAGTTTTCATGTATTTATTAATCAAATAAATGCAATTAATACCTTTACTGAACCTCTATTCTGTTCAAAGTTTATTCCTAGAGAAAGAAAAGAAATAGAAAAGAATGGAACCAAAGATGAAGACAAAGAGAGAACAATGGTTGCATTTCTGAAGCAAAGAAAAGGACCACAAGCCTAATCACCACATATCACCTTCCGGTGTCACTGACAAAAACAGCACATTGTGTTGGCTGGTCTGAGGTACCAAATATGGCATTCCTTACCTTTAAACTCAATCAATATTCTCAAGTGGAAAAATTAAAATAATAAGAAAAAGTAGTTTTCTACAGGCCTAGTGATGCTCTTCACATATATTCTGCCAATTGTTTCCCTCCTACCTCGAATATTCTCCTCACTCTCTACTGCCCAATAACTTTTATGCATCATTCAAACACCGTGTCAAGTACCTAAAGGAAGAATATTTACTTTAGCCTTTAATAAGTCTTTTCTCTCCAAATCAGTATAACATTTAAAATTTCTATCACACAGTTTTAGAACACATTAGCTACATAAGCACCATCGTATATTTTCAGTCTTGTCTCCCCAAGTTAAGAAAACAGATTATTGTTTCTTATGATCTGTATCCTATAATGGCACCTTAGCAAGGAAGTTCAATATTTAATACAATTCAATTTTTGTTTTAAATCTTGTCAAAATAAATTCTAAGTGCATTTATTAAACTATAACAACAGGCAAATGAGCTATTTTAGGACAATTACCAATACAAGTATAGCTTATTTTAAAGAGAAAGGAATTTCTTAACTTTCTCTCATGCCAATGCATATTTTTTTTACAAGTGCAGTGATGCTAAGTCATACACAGAGAAGACAGAAGCAACACTTAAAAGTAATTTATAAAGTAAATATAATTTAGATATATATTAAAAGCTCTATACAAAGCCACAGGCATGAGCCATTAACCCACAGTAAAAAAAATACAAGCTCTACCATTTAGTACTACTTCCAAATTTCCAAAATCACATGGATTACATTACTAGAAAAAGGTAAAAAGACACATCAATTATGCTTCCCCCTCTGTCAAGGAGGGCTTTTTACAGCATGAACAGAATGAGTCAAATAGGCCGTGGCAATTTTCTGATGATCCAGCACTTCCAAAATACAACAGATGGTCTTTTCCTGTTTTAGCATCCTGAAGTGGAATGACATTGAAAATAAGGGGAACAATATTTCAAGGTAAAATCTAAACCAAAAAATAAAAATCCTGTTTTTCAAGCTTGGAAAAAAAAATTATATGCAAGACCATGTCTCACTTTCTCATTACTATTTTTTCTAAGGTCTATATGAGATCTTCAATTCTGCTGTCTATTTTTAAAAGGCATAATATACCAATTGTTGTTAGTAGCACTTAAAGCTATTCTCTTCTATTTACTTCACAACTAATACAGTTTGGCTTTTCTCTGGCCCATTTCACTATTCACTACAACATACACTAGATGACAGGAAGAAGAGTGAATTTTAAAAAGCTGATTGTCTTTACAAGATGTTCTCTCTATTCAGCAGTTCTCAATTTCTAGTTTTCAAATGGTATGCCAAAGAAGCTCAGTTTTAGTGCACAGAGCCAACTAACATATCAGGTGAGGAGGAGTGGAAGAGAAAGAACTGAAAGTCATTATCAAGGAGGTTCAGGCTACCAAACAATTCTGATTCATACTCCTGAATAAACTTATGGGGTAGAGTGCTGCTGTCTGAAGCATGGAAGTATTACCAAAATGGTTTACAATGATATAATCTATATTTCCTAGTCCCCAGAACAGCATGGCTTGAAGATTCTTTCTAGATAAGTATACCAATTTAACAAGCCAAGTTAAGCTGTAATTCAAAAGATCACAGAATTTAGAGCTGGAATGGACTTTAGAGATAATTAACTCCCTCAATTTACATATAAAAAAACTGACGAGGCAGCTGGGGGCTAAGTGTATACAGGCACACCTTTGTTAATTTTCAGATACTGCAGTTTTTACAAAATGAAGGTTTGTGGCAACCCTGCATCCTGCAAATCTATCATCACCATTTTTCCAATAGCATGTGCTCACACTGTGTCTCTGTAACACATTTTGGTATTTCTCACAGTATTTCAAACCTTTTCATTATTATTATATCTGTTATGGTGATCTGTGATCAGTAGTCTCTGAACTAACTATTGTGACTGTTTTGGGCACCACAAACTACACTCATATTAAGACGGCAAACTTAATCAATAAATGCTGCTCCACCGACACGCCATTATCCTTCTCTCTCCCTCTCCTCAGGTCTTCCTATTCCCTGACATACAACAATATTGAAATTAGGCCAATCAATAACCCTACAATGGTCTATAAGTGTTCCAGTGAAAGGAAGAGTCAACTGATGCGGCAAATTTCATTGTTGTCTTATTTTAAGAAATAGCCACAGTCACTCCAACCTTTAGCAACTATAGCCCTCCACCAACGAAAAGATTACTATGTGCTAAAGGATTAGATGATAACATTTTTTTAGCAATAAAGTTTTTAAAATTAAGGTATGTACATTTTTTGGACACAATACTATTGTACACTTAATAAACAGACTACACTAGAGTGCAAACATAACTTTTATATGCACTAAGAAGCTAAAAAATTATGCCTGTATAGAATGCTAGCCTAGGAAGATCTGAGTTGTAATCTTGCCTCAGATACTTAATAGCTATGTGACCTTGGGCAAATCACTTAACCTCTCCAGGTCTCTATTTCCCTTTACATGAAATGGAGATGTTATTAGAAACCTACCTCTGACAGTCAATAACCATTTATTAAGCACCCTCCACGTACCATGCACTGTGCTAAGTCCTAGGATACAAAAGAGGCAAAAGATAGTCTTGCAATCTAATGGGAGATACAAGCCAACAAATATATGCAAAAAAGCTACATACAGTTTAAATAGAAAATAATTAAAAGAAGGAAGGCATCAGAATTAAGAGGGTTTGGCAAAGGCTTCCTGTAGGTGAGATTTTGGTTGGGATTTAAAGGAAGGCAGAGAGGTCACTAGTCAGGAGGAGGGAGGAAGAGTGTTCTAGGAATGGGAGTAAGAGAGAATGCTTACAGCCTGGAGATAGAAACCAGTTGTCACTGAATCTAAGAAAATGTGGTAGGGCAAAAGGTGTAAGAAACTTGGAAAGGCTGAAGGAGGCTAAATTATGAAGGGCTTTGAACTCCAAAAAGATGATTTTGCATTTGATCCTGGAAATGATAGGGAGCCACTGAAATTCACTCAGTAGGGAGGGACATGGTCACACCTACACTTTAGGAAAATCACTTTGGTGGCAGAATGAAGGTGTGATTAGAAGGCAGAGATACTGGAGGCAAATTAGACTAATCAAAGAGCTACTAAAATAGTTCAGAATGAGCTGATGAGGTATTGCACCAGAGTGGTGGCAGTGTCAGAAAGGAGCATATTAGAGAGATTTTGCAAAGATGAAATCAACAGGTAAAGGATTGAATGGGAGGGGTGGGAGTTGGGGGGAAGGAGAGAGACGGTGAGGGGCTAAGAGATAATAGGTATCCAGGATGACTCCTAAGTTGTGAGCCTGAGGGACTGGGAGGATGCTGTTGCAATACAACATGTTCCCTATAAGAACGAGAAAGGGGAAGTGGGGGTGAGGGTACAGTTTAGGGGAAAGATAATGAGTCCCGTTTTGAACATGTTGAATTTAAGATGCCAAGTGGATATCCAGTTTGAAATGTGTGAAAGGCAAAAGGAGATGTGAAAAAGAAAGTTAATAGAGAGTTTAGGACAGAATAGGTAGATTTGAGAATCATCAGCATAGAGACAGTAATTAAATCTGGGAGCTGATGAGATCACCAAGTGAAGTTGTAGAGAGGAAGAGAAGAGGACCAAGGACAGAACCCCGTGGAGCACTTCTAGTTAGAGGGTGTGATCTGGATGAGGATCTGAGGAGACTGAGAAGGAAAAGTCAGATAAGAGGAAGAGAACCAGGACAGAGCAGTGCCTCAAAAACCTAGAAAAGAGAGTATCAAGAAGAAGGATATCGACAATGTCAAAGCCTGCAAAGTTCAAGAAAAATGAGGATTGTGAGAAGTCTACTGGATTTATTGATCAAGAAATCACTGATAACTTTGGAGAGAACAGTTTCAGTGCAATGATGAGGTTGGAGCCAGACTGTAAGGGGTTAAGAAGAGAGTGAGAGGAGAGAAAGTGGAAGCACCTATGAATGGCTCTTAACTTTATGAAGAGTTTAGCTACAAAGGGCAGAAGAAATATAAGATGATAGGGTGATGAAAGGATCAAATGAGGTTTTGTTGGGTTTTTTTTTTAAGAATGGGGGAGACACGGACACATGTGAAGGAAGCAGGGAAGGAGTCAGTAGACAGAGAAAGATTTAAAAACAAGGGATTGAGTGGGACTGTTGTGAGGATCAAATGAGACAACATCTACGAAGTGCTTTACGAACCTTAAAGCATTGCATAAATGCTATTTACTATCATTGCTGTTACTACGGTTACATTTCCTTTCCCCAGGTTTCCAATCTAGATGTCATTCTTGACACATCACTCTCTCTCATCCTTCATCACCAATCTGTTGCCAACTCCTACTAATTCTACCTTTGCTTCATCTCTCACATACACCCCTCTTATGATACTTCCAGCACTGTTGTAAGCACTTATTGCCTCACGCCTGTACTATATATAGCCTGCTCGTTTACCTCCCCTGCTCACTTCCCTCTCCACTCCAGTCTATCCTCCACTCAGCAGCCAAAGTGACCTTTTCTAAAGTGCAGTTTGCCTAACCATGTCATCTTACTCAATAAACTCCAGTGGTTTCCTATTACCTCCAGGAGCAAATACAAAATCTCCTATTTGGCTTTTAAAATCCTTCATAACCTGCCTTCTTTCTACCTTTCCAGTCTTCTTACACCTTTCCTTTCCATGTACTCTACAATCTAATACTATTATCCTCCTTACTGTACCTTGAACAAAACACTTCGTCTGTTGACTTCAGGAATTTCCACTAGCTGGCCTTTAATTCTGGCATTCTCTTCTTCCTCATCTCCTGGCTTTCTTCAAGTCCCAGTTAAAATCCCACCTTCTGTAACACTGTTGAATTAAACTGTTTCAATACTCTAGTAGTATATCTATTTCATCAAAGGAAAAAATCACTTAAGGTCACAGATTTGTTGAGATAATAACTGGATTAAGGTAATACCAAATGCTAATAATACTTACACTTATTTGCTGTTTATAAAAGGAATAGACAATCCTTTCGATTACTGTAACAAAAACACAAGACAGCTGTTCTTAAAATATTACCTGGTAGATATCAGATAAACTGCTGCTCCCTGAGTCACTGGCAATGCTACATCCAGACTGGCTAGAAGGGACGTGGGTCACCTGTGGATGAGGGTTTTCTGTAAGGTGCAACTTGTTAAGGTCTGCTGGAAGCTGAAAAAAGAAAAAAAAAATTCAAGTACATTCCCTTTAAAGTGTTCGTGATGTTAACACTCCTACGTGAAATAAATTTTCCTTTTAGGTATACTGCATGCACCTCATAATTTTAATAAGAAAAAAAATGTCTTTTTTAGAACAGCATGATCCAAAGATGCTTTTACTATGATTACAGAGACAGTTCTAGAATTCTAAGGACACATAGAAATTTTCAGACAAAAATCAATACAACTAACAGAGAAAATCTGTCACTCTCCTCTTTTAGCAAAGATCCTATCTCCATAGGATTTGGAGAAAGAAAGGACCTCAAAAATCTTATGATCTACCCCCTCATTTGATAGAGGAGGAAACTCTGATTAAAAAAGATTCCAATTTCACTTTAGTTATCCCCCTGTTCAACAGGAAACAATAAATTGAAACTATTTGGTTGTCTCACCTGGATAGAGAAAAAAATGCCTGCTTCCATCACAACAAAAATGTTTCTGGACTTCAGCGGAATACTTGTTGTATAATGCTTCTGAGTAAAAGAATTTTTTTTTTCATTTTTATTCAACATAGAAAGAATATTGACTAAGCACATAAGAGCAATGTGTTACATCACAGAAAAATTGATCAATACAAAAGATTAGGTATAAAAAATCCAAAAGAAATCATGCATAATAGTATAGTGTTCAATGAAATACATTTCTAATTGCCAAGGTAAGGAAAGGCCCTTTAGCTGACAAAAACTGCTAGAAAAATAGAAAGCACCCTTATAGAAATTAGATACAAAATAACTTCTCACACTAAATACCAAATTAATTTCCAAATGAATATATGACCTAGATATAAAAAGGCAAATCATAGTCAATAAGCATTTATTAAGCAAGACTATGTTTCAGGCATTAGGAAAACAAAGAAGGGCAAAAAATAGTCCCTGTACCCAAGCAGACAGTCTAATGGGTGAGACAGGTAAATTATGTACAATACACACACACACACACACACACACACACACACACACACACACACACACACACTCTAGAGATAATCTCAGAGGAAGGTGCTAAGATTGAAGAGGTCCGGGAAAAGCTTAGAGGCACCAGAAGATGGAAATGAGAAGTGACATCATTCCAGATATGGGGGACATCCAATGAAAATGCCTGAAGTTGGCCAACAGAGTATCTTGTTTGAAGAGGGCAGTATCACTAGGTTATAGAGTATGTCAAGGGGAGTCAGGTATAAAAAGACTGCTCAAAAGAGAGGGGCTGGGTTACAAAAAAACAGAGGATTTTATATTTGATCCTTTAGATAATATGGAATCAGCAGAGTTTACTGAATTGGGGGGTTGGGGAAGAAAAGGGGTGACATGACTAGAACTACACTTTATATTGAGCTTCCTGATTGGTACACGGACTAGGGAGGCCAAGCAGCAGGCTATTGGTCCAGGTGTGAAATGATGAAGGCTCCCACCAAGGTGGTACGCAGTATCAAAAGAGAAAAGGGGATTTATAAAAGAGATGTTGCAAAGGCAGAAACAAGGGCTTGGCAACAGATTGGGTATGGGGGCTGACAGAAAGTGAGGAGTCAGGATGACACCTTGGTTTCAAGTGTAAGTACATAGTGACTTTTTGGTGACAGCGCAAAACTGCATTCCAGAATAGTTGGGTCAGTTCACAACTCCACCATAGTCCATTAGTATATTAGTCCAACCACATCCAGACAACAGAAAAATTAACAAAATGAATAAATGACCTAAACATAAAAGGTCAAATCACAGAAAAATCTGAGGAGCAGAGAAGGAGATATTCTCATTTATGGACAGAAAAAGAGTTCTTGATCAAACAAGACATAGAGAGGCTCATACAAAATAAAATGGGTAATTTCAATTACATAAAACTCTAAAGTTTTGCACAAATAAAATCAATATAGTTAAAAGAGAAACATCTAACTGGGGAAAATCTTTGCAGCACATTTCTCTGATAAAGGTCCGACAGTCAAGATATATAGGAAACTAGTACAAATATTATGAGCCACTCTCCAGAGAAAAATGACCAAAGAATATGACGTTTTCTAAAGAGAAAAAGGCAAGCCATCAGGAACCATGTAGGGAAAAAATGCTCTAAGCTATTAATTTTAAGAGAAATAAGAATTAAAACAGCTCTGAGTTTCCGTCTCACCTCTACTGTATTGGCAAGGGTGACCAAAAAAGGGGACAAATGACAGTTTTTAAAAAAGGATGTGGTTGGACTAATATACTAATGGACTATGGTGGAGTTGTGAACTGATTCAACTACTCTGGAAAGCAATTTTGCGCTATCACCAAAAAGTCACGAAACTGTGAACTGCCCTTCATGATACAGACTAGGCTTACAGCCCAAAGAGATTGGGGGGGGGGGAATAGGAAAAGGACCCATATGTACAAAAATATTCAAAGCAACACTTTTTTGTTTTAGAGAAACTATATCTGTGCCTGGCACACAGCAAACATTTAATAAAAGCTGGCTGACTAACAAAGAATTGGAAAGAAAGTGGGTGCCCACTGACTATTTAATAGTTAAACAAATTATGGCATATGAATAGTACAGAATAATACCACACCTTAAAAAGTGACTACAGAAATAAGTTGAGAGAAACCCAGGAGAACTATATAACATGCATCATGACACATGCATAGCCAAGAAAAACATACAATGACTATAACATTGATTATAAATCTACAGATTGCACAAAGATGGGAGGATAGCCAATATGTTGAAGAGCAGAATGAGAATCCAAAAAGGCCCTGACTACAATAACAGGTCAATTCCAGTTAGATGACATGTAATTGTTAGAATTGTAAAATTTTTTATTTAAGGGAAAAAAATAACGAATAGCATTGTAGCGTGTGCCTAAACTACAATTTGTGTGAATTCTAGGTCTCTAGACCCAGAATTTTAGTAGACTAGAAGTTCAATAAGATTGTAACATGACAGAACAAGGATACCAGTAGAGTAGTACTCTGCCTGTTCACCTATAATCTCTCAATATCACATGTGACCAGTCCATCTTTTCTTCCTATCATACATTATTTCCTTGAAGACATCTTTAACCCCTGTCCTTCTTCAAAGTCCCTCTTTGGTTATATGTTACTGACTGCTTCCACCCACCAAATATCTCCCCTCCGCCTTCTCTGTGATATTCAGCAACTCCTACAGAACGTTGGTATTTTAAAATTGAGCCTTTGCCTCTGGGGGAAGGCACTCTGAACAATGCCAAAGGCAATTCTAGCCTGCTTTCCTCTTCCTGTTCAACTATGGGCCCAAACAGTTACTGATTTGCACTATTTGTCCCAGATACAGACACTGACAGAAAAGCTGTACAGGTATCACATGTCATAATCTGGGAAATAAATATTCCTCATAAATTTCATCTTTCCTATGTAGATGTTCAAGTCAGATTCTTTTGAATCATCTTTTCCAGGAGATCTATAATGTTTTAGACCTAGACAGGAGCAGCAAAATTATCATCCACAAAAAGGAGCTTCTTGAGGATATCACCATCCAAATGGAAATATTCTTCAATTTGGACTCTGTGCTGGATCTCCTCTATCAAAGTATTCAGTACTGGTGAACATACAGACAGATTTTCTTTTATATCCAACCTGGTTTTTATGAATGAAGAATTTCTGCACAGAGTTATTTCTATTGTTACATTTGAATTTCAAGGATACTTGAATTATTTTTAATATATGGATGGGAGACATCTGGTTGGAAAAGAGCCAGGATTTCACTATACTAAGTACACTCTCATCTTCAGTCTTTCTCTTTCCACTGTTACCTGCCCATAAACATGCCCCTAAATCTTTCATCTTTAAAAAAAAAATCCTCACTAGAGTTCCTACTATATCTACCACCTATTATTGTACATTTTTTGTCCTTCTCAACTTTTAAAAAGTCATCTATGCTACATGTTTCCACTTCCTGTCTTCTCACTCTCTTCTAAATTCTCTGCAGTTTGGCTTCTCTGAAACTGCTCTCTCTAAAATTATCAATGATCTGTTAATTATCAAATCTAACGGCCTTTCCTCAATTCTCATTCTTCCTGACCATTCTTCAAGCATCTGATAGCATTTCTCCTTCTGTCCTCTTTTCTCTGGGTTTCTCAGATTCTAGTTTCTCATGATTCTCTTCCTGTCTAACTGATCCTTCTCAGTCTCCTTTGTTGGATCTTTATCCATATTACGGCTATTAATTGCGGATATCACCTAAAGCTGTGCCCTTGCACATTTTCTCTTTTCTCTCTATAATATCTCAAGCACAAAGGAAGGAAACAATTATTCAGGCTGGGTTCTTTACAAATTTTGTCTCATTCTACTTTGCTAAGTGCTTTATAACCATTACCTCCAGACCCAGTAGCCTATCCCACTGTACCACCTAACTGCTTAGCTACATCTCACCAACCCCCATAGGTTCAATTATTATCTCAATGCAGAGGTTTCATACACACTCATTTGTGTGTGTGCATATATGTATATGTAAATGTATGTGTATATATGTCTGGCCCCAGTCTCTCTTGAGCTCCAGTCTCGCAATACTAATTTCCTATCTGATATTTTAAACTGGATATTCCATAGGCCTCTCAAACTCCATATACCCTTAACAGCATTTATTATCTTTCTTCCTAAATCCTTTCTTCTTCCCAACTTCCTTAGAGGGCACTACCTTCCTCCCAGTTAGACCAGTGTGTGCCTGTGTGTCATCCTCAACTCCCCAATGCACTCAACCCACACATCCAATCTATGGCCAAATCTTATGTACCTCCACAATGTCTCTTGTATATGTTTCCTTCTCTTGATTCACACAGCCACTATACTAGTTCAGGCAGGCCCTCACCACTTGTCACCAGGACTAATGCAATGGTCTTTCAATTGATACCCCCTGCTTCACACCTCTTCCAACTCCAATCCATCTTTCATTTAGCTGCCAAAGTGATTTTTCTAAAGTGTAGGTATGAATATGTCTCCCTATTCAATAAATAGCAGCGGCTCCCTCAAGGATCAGATATAAAGTTCTCTATCATTTAAAGTTCTTCATAACAACCTAATCTGTCCAGTACTCATATACATTGCTGTCCAGAAAACAATTTATGGAAAAGTCATACTACTTGTTATTCACACATAATGGTCCATTTTCCCATCTCTATACCTTTTCATTGATGTCCCCAGTACCTGGAATGCTTCCCCCTAACTTTACTTCTTAGCATCTCTGGATTCCTTCAAGCTTCAGTGCCACCTTCTACAAGAAGTCTTTAATCTGGAAGTAAGTTTACCTTCTTTCCATACTCTATCTTGTACTACATATTTATGTACATGGTGTCTCCATTAGAATGTAAGCTCTCTGAGCACAGGAAAAGACTATATTATCACTGTATACCTAGTACCATACAAAGTATATAGTAAGTGCTTAATGAATACTTACAGATTGATTCATAATCAACAAACAAGTGAAAGGGATATATTGTATTCTCTACATCTTTCATTCAAAGATGTGATCCAGTGTTTAATATTACTTACATTAGTCCAATTTTTTCTTCCTGATACTCTCATTAAAGATGTCTTCAATTTATACATGGGCTGTTTTCACATAAAGATTTTAACAGTTGGAAAGCAGGCATATACTTGAGCATTGAGTTGATGTTCTTAGTCATCTTCTGTTCATTATTCATAAAGTCCAAGATTTTTTTCCCCACATCTTTTGAACTTTTTTTCTTTTTTTCCCACATTTTTTTATTGCCTTTTCCTTCAGATACTGGCTTATCAGTCCCTCAATACTGAGTTGTCTCCAATACAGATTTTTGCTATAAAAACTTGGTCTCATTAGGTTCCTTTCCCTGTCTTTGTCCTCTTTAGTGGCATTTCTACATTCCACGTACAAGAATTAAGAACTGAGATGCTAAATTTAGGGACTTTACCATCCTTGATGGTGAAAATAACTTGTTACAATAATTTTTGCCAACCTTACCATTTTTCTTTTGTTTGCTATCCTATTTTCATCCTAAAACGTCCATATAACAATTTTGCTTTGGACCTCTTACCAAGCTTTCTTTAAACTAGTTTTTACCTTCCACTCCTCTCAGCTTCATGAGACAATATTGCTGATAATTATCTATCATGTGTTATATTCTTTATTTATATGCTAACAAATTTATAATCAGACCTGATGTTGTCTTTGGCCACCATTTATCCCCACTTGGCAAGTAAGTCAAGCTTTTGTTGACCTGGATACTTTCCAAGTTCTTTTTATTTTCTCATTGTGGCAATTAATTTATAACAGCTATACTTATGGAAAAATTTATAAAAATCAGTTATCCGTTTCTCATTTTCAGGATCAATTATGTAAATAGCTCTGAAATTAGCTGTCAACTGAATGACCAATGTTTTTTCTCATTATTCTTTCTCCTTGCGTTTCATGTAATCTGATCCTTGCTCTGACAAGTGAGGTCTAAATATACAGAGCTCATTCAAGGATAACTACCACAGCCAATAATGAATCTTTCCTTGTCTGTTAAAATATAAACTATTTCATTTTTTTATGATGTTATTTGATGCTTTCCATGTCTAGCTTTACCACCCTTTTTCCAGAAGAAAGTGTTCATGACATAAAGACATCAGACTTTTGTGTAGTCTAAGCAGCATCTTAGGCCTCTCTCATTCCTTCTTCTTGAACCATTTTTTCCCAACTATCTCTCATGATATTCACCTTTCCCCACTTGTGTACTGAAGTCTCTCTGACTACACTAAAACAATCAGAGTGTATGTTGATTTAACTGGACTGTCTTATCAAATGTGTCATATTTGTAGAATTTCTCTACTTCCTCCATCCTCTGTAACTAAAGCTGAAATTATCTTTGTAGCAGTCTTTCTGGAAATAACTATCTTGAGTACTACATTATAAAATGACCAAATATCCCATGAAAAAATGTTTTCTGTTGCTTTTCGGCACATGATACAATCAACTCTGCCAACTTCTTTGCTTATTCAGATACTACCTCTGAGCCATCCTTCTTTCTTCTGATTTCATTTATAGCCAAGAATATAAAAACTGCTATGATTCAGCTCCTCTAGTAATTAATACATCCACTAACTGGCCATTTAACAGGCTCTCACATTTAGAGTAACATCAGTCAAAATTAAAGGATTCCAAAAAGTCCTACTCCAACGCCTTATTGTGGAGGGGACATGATCATAGGTTATCAAAGGCTATAAGAGAAAGAAAGATCTAGCAACTATTACCAAATTGGAAAAAACTTCCAATATGGCCCCAGCAACAGGACAAGCTCATCCCATCTAGGCTAGCCACTTGGTGATAAATTCTTTGGTCGTGGCAAGCCATTAAAACAAAGAAAAATATAAAATGGCCCTCAGTCCTATATGATATTAGTGGCAGGGTAGCAGAAAAGGAATCAAAATATACTTAAGAATCAAAACTTAACATATAATAATTAAGCTATTTTTATATAAACAAAGGGTATAACAATTGTGTAAATATCTAAAAAATTGAAACATCAAGTTAAATTTTCCCTTTTTTTTCAATCAAAATTATACTTTGTCTCTCATTTTCAATCTTTCACTGAATAACTTCAGACCAATCTTCATGTCTTATCATGAGCAAAAGTCTCAAATCCAAGGGACAGATCTGTCCCTTTAATTTAGTTCAGTAAAATGCTTCTGACTGAATAATGTTCAAAAGGACATTTGTTATCGTTTAATGATGGAAAGTGAGGTCTAATCTTGATAGTTTTTATTCAACAAAAGCATAGCTTTTAGACCAGTCTAGAAAGTGCTTCCATTGTTCCTGACCAAGTTCAAGACATCTACATGGAAAGCTTATCTTTATGCAACGGCACAATAAAGAAGAATTTGTTAAATCATATAACTGTGAGTCTGCTTTCTGACAGTAGGAATCAGAATACACAACATGTATTCCAAATAAATAAATATAAAAACGATGGAAGGTGTGGCAATCACCACCACTGTGTCTAATATCCAGTAACTTGTTCAAGACAGACCCGTATAGACCAAACCACACTAAATAAACCCATTTTAGTCAAGTCCACTGATATAACTTTATGAAGAATGGTAAACAAACTTTTTTTTTAAAAAGGCAATGAGGTTTTTCATAAGGTGCAAGCAGCACATAAACAACTTGTGTTTAGAAACCCAGTGTCAGGTTGCTAAAGGTTCCATACCACTAAATGGATGACATTTAGGAATATTACTGTAGCAATTTTTTCTTCATTACATAAAGATCATATTGCTCAGGATATCTGATTACCAAGAATGGTAATCACTTATACTATACTCCAAAGCAGAGCACAACCGAATTATGATTTCAAAATACATATTCAAAATTTTATCAGAATTAAAAATATTAAACATAAGAGATCTACATGCCAGCTAATTTCATTTCTGTAGAGTTAAACTTGAGATCAGAAATGTGGTAGCTTCATATAAGAAAGATCTTGGAAGTAAGCTAGTAGTGAATCATTTATCCAAATAAAAAGCCTAAAGCCATGAACAAATATTATATGAACTCCAAATTCTGACACTACCTGGTCTCTAGAATATAAACCTTGGTTTCAATGTATTTAAGCTTTACACTTAATTAAATAGGCATTTTCTAAATTTTTGCTTAGCTCAGTCAAAAGTTTAGAGGATTTTTTATTTAATTCTGAATAAGAGGATTGAGGTATTTATGTGAATAAGAAGAGTAAGGTTTTATATTTATTCTTCAAAGTTTAGAAATCATAGAGATGCTATCAGGAATATTAAGGGCTCGTTCACAATTTAAAACCACATATATGTCATGTTTAGTTTCAGGAAACAAAAACTACTATTACTTCTCATCAAACTGAAAGAAAACAATGATGATCACTTACTTTGGAGGCCCAAGGCTGAAGACAATTGGCATAACAGCGAACAAGAAAAGCCATTTCCTGGACTGGAAAGTAAAGTTTCCTTTTTTTAAACCGAAGGCACACGGAAAAGAATACTGGCAAAAATCCTTTCTGTTTTCTCTTCACAAATCATAAACCAGGAACATACAAAGGAAACTTTTTGGGATACCTTTCCACAGTGAATTCCAAAAT
Source organism: Trichosurus vulpecula (assembly GCF_011100635.1). Lineage (NCBI taxonomy): Eukaryota > Metazoa > Chordata > Mammalia > Diprotodontia > Phalangeridae > Trichosurus > Trichosurus vulpecula. Next base: position 25,171,619 of record NC_050575.1, on the reverse strand, counting down.
TACTGGCCCAACTGGATTTCAGTACCTTTGAGCTTTGGACTAAGTCAACTGCCTCAATTCCCATGAAAATGTTCCTTTTAACAAGCACAGAAATGTAAATCAAGATGTTTTTGTGCTTCGGGCTCTAGGCGTTCAGATATCCACATGCTTCCTCTCAGTTACTTAGCACATATCTACACAGTGGTAACCGAACAGTTAATTCTGGATCAGATTAAACAAGTAATGCAACAAACACCAAACCTGAGCCTCCAATACTTTCCAGCATTTGTTCCCAAAAATGTAGCATCACTAACAAGAGAATATCTTCATGTCTGCTTTTCTTCTACTTATTCCATTCTGTAAATCAAACATTACAATGATTCTTCTGCATCTGAAGCAAACCAAAACTCTGTATCCTTAGGATTAAGTTTCTTCTTTTTTTTTTTCCTTACCGACCAAAAGAGGAGGAAAAATCCAACTAATGAAATACTCTAACAGGTTTATTCTGTGTCGCTTCTGAATCTCTGTAATCCAAATTCTTTTCCTTTTCTCTTTCTCATGCACGATTTACAACTCTGCAGTGCTGTTTCCAATCCTAAAGCAACAGCCAGATACTATGGTTAATCTAAGCTTTGCTTTCCAATTAAAACATTTATACAATGCAATACAAATATTACATCTTCTGCCACAGCAAGACTGAGTGCTAGTGCCTTAATTCCTGCTATCTGTGTCTGCTTCCCAGAGGCTCCCTGAGGAGAAGCTCCTATCGATTCTATGCTCCGCAGTAAGATGAAATATCTAATAAGGAGCAAAGAAAGTGGGAGGGGAATGGAGCTAAAAGGATGACATCACCTGTATAGAAAGCCTTCAGAAACTGCATTAGATCAATTGGCTACTGTATCTGCAGATGTAGCACAGAGGGCAACTTTACTGAAACCTCCACCCCAACACACACAGACATACACCCCTCCTTTTCATCAAATTTATCAGCATGTTCATTACTTGCTTCAAAATCTCTCATTTGAGTGTTCTAACTTGCAGGATAAAATATATTGCTTGCAATGCATAACCTTTCTTCTTTTATAATTTTTCTTTGCTTTAATTCATAATGAATTCACAATTGGGTACATTGGGGAATAGTGCTTTCTAATTCTAGTATTCAAATTTAACACACTTCTGTGATCCCAAGGGAAAAGAGAATGAGCTGCAGCAATTCAGTCTTGCTTTCTAAGCATCTGAGGCAGCCCTTGCTCTCCCCCAGCTGTCATGTTTGTCTTTGTAACACTCATTTCCGGAGCTTCTGCTTCATAGCTACTTAGGAAATAAATATTCAGAAGAGAATCATCTTCAACAAGACTTTAATGTATGGAAAACATGAATTTTAAAAGTGAAATCAAGTCATCTACAATGAAAAAAAAATCCAAACATCACCACTGCAGTAACAGCTAGCCAAGTGGGGACAATTTAACTGACAATTAGAAAAAAAAATATCATCTTGCAAAAATTAAAACCACAAAGATTCAGTAGTACAATAATTTAATTGGCATTATGTATAGTTCCTCTAAAGAAATAGCCTTTTGGGTTACCTGAAAAAAACTGAAGAGAAGCTTTGTTCCTAGAAAGAAATTTGGCCATGACACCAAAAAAGAAATGGTGTATCTAATGTCTGAATGTTTCTGTGTTTTGATAAAATGAAAATGTCTTCCCAAAATGTCATATTTTATAGAATTTTCAAAGAACTCCTTAATTCTAAACCACCCCCACACCCCCCTTAATACCTCCCCCTACACTTTACTGGATAATTCCTCTAGTTGTCATCATTACTGCTACGAGTTCCTATCACGTGATGGATATTCACTCTTCCAACCACTTCAATCTCATACAAAAAAATGCACTTATGGAAGCTGAAGTATTTCCTCTCAGTAGCCAAAATAAAATGTATTTTCCAGGGGTAAAATATACATCAACAGAAAGAAATAGCAAACTCTGATGTAGCAAAATCACTGGAGTAATGATAATATGTAAACAACCTAAAATTTACTTTTCTCTTATAGCAGAGGTTTGTTTGGAGGGAAGGGAGCAACTTGAGAGGGGGAGGGGTATAAAGCTAGAACCTTAAGCACCAGTGTTATTAGTTAAAAGAACCACCCCCCAAAAAATCCCTGATGACAGTTATCAGTTACCCAAAGACTGAGTTCTCTAACATCCCTGAACAAAAGGTAAGTTATCTTATAAACAGTAAGGTACTATCAACCTAAATAAGGGTGTCATTACCCAGACTTTAATTAAGCTTAGGAAAACACTAAATATTAAGTCTCCAAAGTAACAATGAAGCAAGCTAGTAAAAATATAATGAGATTTGAATCTGAGATCCTATAATTCTGAATAATTACTTTTTTAAAATGCTGAAATGTGGCCATGAAAAGACAAAACTGTCATTAAGACTAGTTAAATCTCACAAGATGAGCAAAGAAACACAATTTAGCTTCTAATTATTATATGTTCAGTTTGAGTTTCAAGCAAATAATAAACTATAAATGATTTCAAGTGTACTGAAAAGAAAATCCATTAAAACTACCTTAACTATTATTTCCCAGAATTAAAGAAAAATACATTAGGTGACAGTGACCAGTAATCTTAGTGGATGAAATAAACTTTCCTAGTTTTATTAAAGACTCAAAAAAGTAGTCATATTTATAAAAACATTACAGTCTCAATAATATCAGACAAATCTATGGTGATAGAACTAATTACAACCCAAAATGTGAAAAGAAAAATCTGAAAGAAGCCTCTCCCCTTTGTTGTATATGTGCTGACTATACACTTATAAGCCCTTACAGCTTAGCTAGTGAGATGTTCATCTTACAACAGCATTTTAAAAGCTACTTTAGTGCACACAGGATCCAACCCACTACCACGTGCATGTGCGTGTATTTTATAACCACGGTAAACAAAACCTCAATAATGGAGGTGGGGGGGAATCTATTTCCTTCTAGCTTTGCCTGTAAGTGAAGATGACATCATCTATTCCTCTTTTCTACCAATCAGCTCACAGTAACAGCCATTTCATGGCAGACCAACACCCACAATCTTCCAGGCTAACACAGCTGCTAACAGAAACAAAGTAACCTAATTCTATATACCAGGATATGTGTCCAATCAACCTCCTTTTGACACTACATTCCACAGGTACCTAAATCAAACATTTGCTTAACCTAATGCTCTAGAGACAAAGGTGAGAAATTACTCAATCTTCTAGAGAAAATGAAAGAGAGGTACCTTTCCTGTACCTAATTTTTAAGTTTTTCTAGACCCTTTTAATTTTTTTGAACCAGTTGTAGGAAAATATCAGCAGAAAAGGGATAGAGGACAAAGGATGAAGGAAAGAAAAAAGATTTGCTCTGCTTTGTATTATCTAGGAAACATCCATATGGTCTAGCCACCTTAAGGACATTTTCCCCCTTCTCTGGAACAGTATAATAGTTAAAACTATAGCAATGTTCAGACGTGTCTTCATCTTAAAATTGTAGACTTACAGCATAAATAAACATTTTAATAAGCCTTAAGCCATAGGGACAGGCTGTTAGGACTGGAAAGGACCTTACGTATTTCCCTTCAAACCACTTATTTTACAAAATAGGAAACTACGCCCCAAAGAAAGAACATGACCGAAGTTACATAAGCTTGTAGCAGAGCTCAATCTCCCCCACATCTCCTGAATTCCAAATCTTGTGTATTTCCACAAAAGAACAGCATTTTTATTAAGAACTGAAATATATAATGTTATGGAAAATTTGAAACTTTAATATTTATCTGTAAGACTAATAAATGCTCCCCAATGGACAAAGCGTCAATGGAAATAACAATTTTCCAAAGAAGAAATGCAAATTTGAAAGCAACGTGAAAATATGCTCAAATTGCCTAGCAATTAGAAAAGTGAAAAGCAAGACAACTTAAATAACTTTTTTTGAAAATTTGAAATATTTTTTATGTCTAAAATATTTTTCTATTAAAGAACCAATGGGCAGGGCTGAGGTCTCCACCTCCATCTTCAAGGTCACCAGTGACCTCTCGAGAAGTTGTCAATTCAACAACTATTTGTTAAGCACCCCACATAAAGAAGATGAAAAAGCAATCCTTGCCATCAAGTAACTCACAATCTAAAGTGGGGAGACAACACCCCCATAACTGTACCAAAAAAAGATATGTACCAGATAAATTGAAGATAATCTCAAAAGAAAAGCATTAACATTATGGAGAATGAGAAGAAAGGCTTGGAGCATAATTTTAAAAGGGGAGGGGGCATTTTAGTTGAGAATTGAAAGAAACCATCAAAGTCAAAAGGTAAGAGGAGTTAAGGAAGGAGAAAATTAAGGCACAGGGAAAAGTCAATGAAAATACAGTCAGGACGTGGTATGTCTTCTGAGGGTAAGAAAGGAGTAACGTATAAGTGGCCTGGAAAGGTAAAACTAGTAGCCAGGTTTGGCTTCACAAGCCAAACTACAGAGCCAGTGTAATAGTCAGATCTGGGGCAGAGGGAACAATCAGCATGCTATTACAATAGGCCAGGTGAAGTGATGAAGGCTTGCACCAAGGTGGTGGCAGTGTGTAAGAGTAGAGAAGGGGACACATACAAGAGAGATTGTCAAGACAGAATGAATAAGACTTGATGGTGAAAAAGAATGAGGGGTTTGACCCCAAGTTTCTAAGCCTTGGTGACTAGGAGGATGGTTATGCCTTCAACAATAACAGAGAAGACAGAACTAAGGCCTTGACTACACTCGTGGAATGGAATTCAGGCTGGAATACCCATAGAACATTAGTCCTTTACACACACACACACACACACACACCCCTAAATATTACTTAAAACATCACACTTCAGCTACTGTTTTCACCCTTAGGGACCAGGAAGGCTGCAGCTGCACCTGGGACCACAGGAGGAATAGAATATGAGATTCCTACAATAGAGCCTTTGGCTTTTGTGCTCCCTTACCTCTGCCCTGCTCCTATACCTTGCACTTCCACTTCTACACAAAGATCGAGCACTTCAACTAGATGAACTTTTACAAATACATGCCCATTCACTGACAGGAATTTGCCTATATGCTGCTCCGTGAACAGATGGCTCACTCTAACCAGAACCCTTTATCATCTTTGTGATTCTACAACCTTCAGATACACAAGCCAGACGGGCCATTAGGAAATTTAGGGGGAAAAAGTCTTGGTGGGAAGAACACGTTGCAATGTTTTTTTTATTCGTCCACCAACCTGAGTGAGAAGATAAGATGTTGAATGCCTTTAATACAAGATGAAAGCTAATGCGCTCTCTCTCTCTCTCTCTCTCTCTCTCTCTCTCTCTCTCTCTCACACACACACACACACACACACACACACACACACACACACACAAACACCCTTTTAGAGTGTTTCCATTTTAATGTAGTGGTCCAGATTATATGAGATTTGGTTCTCAGAGTTAATGAAGTGACAGGCTGTCAAGTTCATCAATCTGAAGGTGCTTGCATCCAAATCAACTTGAGCATATAAGTGGACATTCCCTTTCCCAAACCCAAGAACTCTTCTTTTTTTTTTAAACCAGATTACATTCAGCACCTACAATTAAGGCACTTGATTATACCCCATGAGTTTTCTGCCAAGTAAAGAAAAAGCAACCATCAATCCCATACTCTGCTTACCATCTCCAGCCAGGCCAGGGACTTTTTATAGAAAGCTCCTGAGCTGGACTTTGGAACAATGCAATGGCAAGTCCTTTAAAGGACATTCAATCATTTGGACCCTGTCTCCATGCAGTGGCCTGTTTATTTTGCTTTTGAAGACATATGTATATTTAAAAAGACTAGATAACTAAGAAAAATCTTCTTAAAAAAAGGAAATTAAAATACTGGCAATAATCTACAAATAAGACCTTCAGATTTGCGTATGTCATGAAAGAAAATTTTATAAGGGATCTTCTTAAGCTTCTATTGCATTTATAATAGACTCGTTTATTCAGGATAACTGGGAAATAGGGTGCTGTGGAATCTTGATATTCCTAGTTAAATAAGAATATTGACATAGAGCTAATACATCACATAAATGTGATATGTCAGTCTTCAAAGAACTATAAAACATTAAACACTAAACTGTACTGAACATAATTTAATTGTTATATCATTCTGCTAAGGCTTCAAAAATAGCTCCACTAAATGACTGAATCTGTTTTCTCAGGATCAACTGAGCTAATCACAGAGGCACATCACAAGTAGGGTGACCACCTCGTGATGAATTTTTTTTTTTTGGCCACAAGAATCTATGAAACAAAGAAAAACTTAAATCTGACTTCAGTCTTTGAGAGCCCTTTTCCACTTCTGCAGAGATGGTACCAGAATGGCAAGAAAAGAAGCAGAGACTGCTAAGAATCAGACACCATGGATAACAGTCACACAGGGTGTACAAACATGGATAGATTCAAACTGCTTCACTGGAGGCAAATCACAAAAAGATGCAATTGCAGACCCATGTCAGTATTTTATAGAATCCTAAATTTGAGGCAATAAGGAACCACAGGGGCCATTTAGTATAACCACATTGTGCAGATGAAGAAAGTGAGGCTTGGAGAGATTAAGTGATTTACAACCGAGGCAGAAGGCAGCTAATCATGAAATGCATCAGGGTTACCATCAGGATTATCAGTTATTATACTGACACAGTTCCCCCCCAAAAAAGTACAAACAGAAAATTTTAAATGATGTTAGTATCATTACTAACAACACTTCAAAGTTCACAAACCACTTTACATACACTGTCTCATACCTCATTTCATCTTCATAACAGATACTACAGGTATTTTATTTTAATCTTTGTTTTACAGACGTGTAAAATGGGGCTCAGAGAAGCTCAGCGATGTGTTCATGATCATACAAACTTGAGTCTCTCCTGATTCTCTTCGCACATTCCCTTTCACTTGCTCTAATATGTAATCTTCCCTAAAGCCTACCAACACACCCCACCTTCCCTCAACCTTCAGAAACTCTCCTGAGGAGCTGTCAGACTATCAAGCTATTGTCTTCCTTCTCCTGCATGTCTGCCAAACCCCTAGAAAAAGATGTCTTTTTATTCACTCCTCAATCCTTTGTAATTTGACTTCAAATCTCTCCTAAGTCACCAATGATCTTTTAATTACCAAATCTAATAGTTTTTCCTTGATTCTAAGCCTTCTCAACTTCTCTGCAGCATGACACTAACAACCACTCTTCCTCCTATATTCTCCCTCCTGACACTGCCCTCTCTTGGTTCTCGTACCAAGTTGCTTCTAAGTCCCCTTTGATGACTCATCATCCAGATCACATCCTTTAATTGTATACCCCAAGGCTCTGTCCTTCCCACCCCCCCACCCCCATTCTCTCTCTACACTCTTTCTGGATGACTTCATCATCTAATATGGATTTAAATACCACCAAGATGCAGATGACTCCAACATATTCAGCCCAAGTCTCTCTACTAAACTCCAGGCCCACATTAGCAACTATTTGTACATTTCCAAATAGATGTTCTTCAGGCACATCAAATTTAACAGAACATATGTCCAAAACAAAACTTAAAATCTTTACCCAAAAACCCACTTCTCTTCCCAACTTTTCTACTTTAACCAAAGGGTTCCAGTAATCCAGGTTTACGACCTTGGTGAAATACTTAGTTCCCCACTCCCTTTCAATGCAAAAATCCAACCCCTTTTCTCCAATCACAAAGTCACTAACCTAGTTCAGGCCTTCATCATCTCTATGCCTTAACATCGTTGTCCATGCCTAGGATAAACTCACTTCTCATCTCTTCCTTGTGGAACTTCTATAAGACTCAACTCAAAGACCACCTTTTCCAGGAAGCCCTTCCTGATTCCCCTCTCCACAGCTACTAATGTCTTCTTCCCAGTCAGCCTTATATCTGTTTTGTGTATATACCTATTTATGTACAGGTTGCTTTCCATGGCTAAATCACAAGCACTTTGAGGGAAGGGAATATTTTACTCTTGTCTTTGTATTCCAAGCATATTGCATAATAGTAAATGATTAACTGACTCAGTGTCTAGCATCTTCCACTCTACTCTACTGCCTTCTAATAAAATCATAATATAGGATGGCTCAATTCTATATCTAAAAATAATTCTTAAGTACTTATGCATAAAAACTACTTGTTTCTAAATATATTTCAATGCAGGCAAGCTGGACAGGGTACTGTTTGAGAGGATATTTGCTAATATTATCAAGTTCCCTAGGCAACTAGGTGGAACAACAGATAAAGTCCCAGGCCTGGAGTCAGGAAGACCTAAGTTCAAATCCATCCTTATAGTAGCTGTGTGACCCTGGGCAAGTGAGTTTCCTCACCTATAAAATGAGCTGGAGAAGAAACTGGCAAACCGCTCCAGTATCTTTAGCCAAGAAAAACCCCAAATTAGGGTCACAAAGAGTCAGACACAACTGAAATGACTGAAAACAAAAGAGCTCCATAAGTAGAGGCAAGTGGGTTTTTGTACCTATCTCAGATACGTATGTACTGTTTTGTTTTTTAATCAACAGTTATTACCTACACTAAGGGGAAACTGTCAATAGGTAGGAAGTGAAGCAAGAGGGAAAATTTTAAATGTAAAGGGTTCGGGGTTAAAATTTTTTGGTACACTGAACTTAACAGCTGAGGTGCTAAAAATAAAAGGCTAAGTTTTTTCCCCTAGTTTTAAGAGTTTGGGTTTTGAAATGAAAACCTGAAAAACTACACTGTTAGTTTATATGGTTGGGTCACTTAGAACCTTTTGGAATGTTAATGAGCAAACAATGACTGTAATGGGCAGCAGTAAAAGATATAACACCACCTACAAGTAGCCTGGATCAACCCTCACAGAAGAGTATTATAACGTGATCTGCTTTCCAATTCTTTAAGTTTAACCTAAAATTAAATGAATAATTCTGAGTGGTAGTCCTTTGTAACATTTGGCTCAAAAGCTAATTTTTCCCTAAACTTCTTGAGACTAGTAAAGAAAGGTCACAACCTACCCTTACGTTTTTCTCAGTCTTCTGTCTATATACATTAAGTACATTAGCTGCCATGTCTGCTAAATGATCACTAAACTGCGATTGAAAAACCCAGTGAAGAGGATCAGTAGGACCCAGATGTAGTATAAAAATATGATATATCCTCAGGGAGATAGAGAGAAAAGGTAATGAGGGAGGGAGAGAAAGTAAGCCAAGGCGGGCAGTTAAGAGAAGCAGTCATTACAACTAAAGTGATGTAAGCTTCTAAAATTAGAACCAGTAAAACTGAAGGAATAATAAAAAGACAGCACAGATTCAATTTTCCCTACAATCTTTGCAGCTGCACAAGCCATTTTTTTTCTCAGCTGTTGTGTTAGCTAAGAGAGGGTCATCTTTCATAAAGATATGTCACTTGGACATTGATAAATTATGTATGAATCTAGGCTTAGTTTCTAGAAAAATAAAGTTTAAATTGTTCTAATCATCATTGTTGGGTTTTTTTAATCCTCCTTTTGTAAAATTTTCAAATTAGGAGAGATGTCTTCAAATTTTTTATCCCATTAAAGACTGTTTATTTAAAGCAGACTTCTAATCGCAAATAAGTCAAGTACATTCGTGCCATCTGATACAGACAATTTGAAAAAACAAGTAGTTTCTGACAAACCACTAATGTTAATTTCTACATCTAAATTATAAGAATATTTAATGCAACTGGTTAAGTCCTGGGGCAGAGTTCTGGTGAAATCCCATGAATCCCATGGAAGAACTGACCTGGCTGAGAATGAGTACCTCAAATAAGTTTCCATCCCTTTAAAACCAGCCAAAAGTTCACATGGTAAAAGAATGCATCCTTCAATTCAAGCTTTAAGGGTGTATAAAATAAATGTCTTTATTAATTATTATCAATCAAAATTTGTTTACTTAAAACAAGACATGACTATGTTTAACAAAATAAGTATTTAAAAATTAAAATGCCATGTCTTACATATGAAGTGTGATTATAAGGTGAGAAGTACTCTGAAGACTCAGTCACTGTATTGGTTGCTTTAGTTAAATATCTTATATTTATAAGGAAGAGTAAGGGTGGTAAGAGTTAAGGGGAAATGACTGATTCGAAAACACAATAGAGTTTTTTTTAATTTAAAAAATACAATTTTTTATAAAGCCAAAAATGGACAAAGGAATTAGATCATAAATTAACTCCTCAATACTTCAGTATTTCAATGGATCTGAGATCTTTTAATTCCTTTTCAAATCATCCAAAGTGTATTACTTTCTTCTGAGTTTTTATTTTTTGAGTACCAATGCAGAGGTAGACTATTAGTTATGGATAGTTCCTTGATATTCCTTCAAAAAGATCAAAAGAAATACCAAAAAGAACTCCACAAAAGAACTTAATTGAAGCCTACATTCTCCCTCTATTCTTGAATCCTCACCACCACCCCCACCTCCCACCCCACCCTTTTACTACTACCATTCATGACTTTGTTGGACCTGGAATCAAGAAGACCTGTTCAAATCCTGTCTCAGAAACTTAACAGATGTGTGAAAAGTCACTTTTCACAAGTCAACTAGTCTGGTTCAGCATTCTCATTTGTAAAATCAGGATAACATTAGCGCCTACCTCCTAGGGTCGTTGTGAAGATAAAATGAGATTATTGTAAAACGTTTTGTAAATGTTAAAGCAATCTATGCATGTTGACTACTCTTATCATCACTGTTGTCATCGTTATCATGATCATCATTACTGAATACTATACCAATTCACAGCTGCACCAAAAGTGTATCAATGTGCCAGTTTTCCAGAGCCCTGCAATATTTGCCTTTTTCCTTTTTTGTCAACTGCTAATATGATGGGCACAAGGTAGAACCTCAGAATTGCAGTTCTCTTAATTTTTAGTGATTTAGAATTTTTTTTCTTATATGGCTATAAATAGCTTGGATTTCTTTCCCTGAAAATTGCCTGTTTCTATCAATTAGTGAGTGGCCATTATCTTACAAGTTTAAATTGGTTTCTTATGTATCTTGGAAATGAGACTTTTGTAAGAGAAGTTTGTTGCAAAGATTTTTTTTATCAGCACCTTTTCCAAATATTTCCAGAGTCGATGTCATTGATCACAAATATGCCTTATCCCCATATGACAAGCCAGGTCCCATGACTTTCACTTGATCCTTGCTTATCAGGCAGGACCACAGACTGTGAAGGGTATGACAATCTTATTGTCCTGTGTTTCTACTCAAAATCCTTATACTTTTGGCATAAACTCTCTTCCCTGACCACCACTCCCTGCTTTCTCCTATCCATCCATGTCACAGCATTCTTCCAATGTCTGCATCTTACTTTACAATTCCATTGCTTCCTCTGGAACCCCTGTTTCATTGTTAAGTTGTCCTTTATTCACTGACCTACGTACTCCCTCCCCTCCTCCAAAATTACTATGCATGTGTGTTTATTTACTTATGTGTAAATCTATGTTGTTTCACTGAAATAAGTTCTTTGAGGGCTAGGACTATTTCATTTTGTCACAAACTCAGTGCCTACCGTAGTGTCTGGAACATAGTATGATCTTACTAGATACTTGGTTAACTAAAATTGGTCCCCAAATCATCTCCTTTTTACCTCCCTCTCTGCAAAGAACCTGTTTCAGGTTTACTAAGAATATCCAGGCTACCAGTTACAAGTTTTTTATACCTTACTCCACACTAAAAATTCCTTTAATATAGCCCCCATTTGTTCTTCCTTTGGGCCAATATGAAGAAGTAAGACTTCTCCCAGCCATAGCCAATCCTTCTCTCTGTCCTTGATCCCATCTTTTCCCATCTCTTCTAGAAATCTGGTCCTTTGCCACTATCTCCCTCTTTCAGTTCAATCTTTCCATTTCTATTGGTCCTTTCCCTGCTGCCTATAAAAACATGCAACATTAAAAAAACTCAATGAACTCTGCTGTCCTCTCAAGTCATCTACATTCTTTTGGGGAGGGGGTCTGTGGTTAGATTTATCTAGATCTGAGAAGGGGAGGTTGAGGTCCCCCACTAATATAGTTTTGTTGTTTATTTCTTCCTGTAACTCCCTTAATTTCTCCTCTAAGAATCTGGATACTATACACTTAGTGTATATATATTTTAGTAATGATATTATTTCACTGTCTAAGGTACCTTTTAGCAGGATGAAGTTTCCTTCCTTATCTCTTTTAATTAGATCTATTTTTTGCTTTTGCTTTGTCTGAAATCAGAATTGCCAACCCATTTTTACTTCAGCTGACGTATAATATATTCTGCCCCAGGCTTCTACCCTTACTCTGCGTGTATATCCCTCTGAATGTGCTTCTTGTAAACAACATATTGTAGGATTATGGTTCTTAATTCACTTTGCTTTCCACTTCCATTTTGTGGGAGAGTTCATCCCATTCACATTCACAGTTATGATTACTATCTGTGTCTTTCTCTCCATCCTATTTTCCTCCATTTATGCTTTTTTCTCTCCTTTCTCCCTTTCCCTCCTCACTAGAGTTTTGCTTTTGACCACCACCTCCTTCATTCTGCCCTCCCTTCTATCAGGCCCCCATCCCTTTTCTTCCCCTTTACTCTTATTACTTCTTCTGTCCCTTCTATCCACCCCTCCCTTTTCTTTCCCCTTTCCCCTCCTACTTCCTATAGGGTAAGTCAGATTTCTATACCTGATTATGTTATTCTCTCTTTGAACCAAATCTGATAAGAGTAAGGTTCAAATAATGCTCATTTCCCTCCCTTCTTTCCCTCTATTGTAATTTGTTTTTGTGCCTTTTCTTCTGATGTAATTTACCCTTGTCTGCCTCTTCCTTTCCTCTTCTCCCAGAACAGTATCTTTTCACCACTTAAGAAGTTTTATCATCACATCAAAGTTAACTTATACCCATGCCCTCTGTCTCTGTATACCCCTTTTAAATGGCATAACAACAATACAGTTCTCAAGAGTTACAAGGGCCATCTTCCCTTGAAGGGATGTAAACAGTTTGCTCTTATTAATAACATGTTGATTTTTTCTTTCCTTTATACCTTTTTATGCCTCTCTTGAGTTGTGTATTTGAAGATCAAATTTTCTGCTGAGCTCTGGTCTTTTCATCAAAAAGGTTTGGAAGTCCCCTATTTCACTGAATGTCCATCTCCACCCCTGAAAGATTATGCTTAACTTCACTGGGCAGCTCATCCTCGGTTGTAATCCAAGCTCCTTTGCCTTATGGAATATCATACTCCAGACCCTCCAATCTTCTCAAGTAGAAGCTACAAGGTCCTGCATAATCCTGACTGTTGTTCCATGTTATTTAAATTGTTTCTTTCTGGCTGCTTGCAGTATTTGCTCTTTGACTTGGTAATTTTGGAATTTGGCCACAATATTCATTGGTGTTTTCAATTTGGGATCTCTTTCACAAGGTGATTGATGGATTCTTTCAATGACTATTTGACCTCTGGTTCTAGGACCTCAGGGCAGTTTCTATTTTTTTCATTTTTTTGTTTCTGTTTGACTGATTCTAGAAATCTCATAGAGTCATTAGCTTCCACTTGGCCAATTCTAATTTTTAACAACTTATTTTCTTCTATTAGATTTTGTACTTCCTTTTCCATTTGGCTCATTGTACTTTTTAAGGAGCTCTAGAGCTTCAGTGAGTTTTTGTGCTTCCTTTTCCATTTGGCCAACTGTATTTTTTAACAACTTATTTTCTACAGTCAATTTTTTCCTTCCTTTTCCCAGCTACTGACTTTCCCTTGCATACCTCTTACTTCTGTTCCCAATTTTTCTTCTACCTCTCTGACTTTTAAAATCCTTCTTGAGCTCTTCCAAGAACGCTTTTTGGGCTTAAGACTAGTTTATATTCCCCTCTGAGGTTTCAGATGTGGGTATACTGACAATGTGGTCCTCTTCAGAATTTGTGCTTTGATCTTCCCTGTCCCAATAATAAGAATCTATGGTCATTGTCCATTTCTGCTTTTTGCTAGTGATATTTGCCTACTTCCTGGCTTTTAAAGTTGCCCTCTCCTGCTGGAGAGCAGGGGGCAGTGACCCAAGCTTCCTGTGCTAGAATTCCGGGACCTGGTCACTGGCTTTGTATGCTGGGGCCTCAGATGCTAGCAGCTGGAGGATGTAGGGGTCTGGCAACTTCGCTGGTACTGAGCTGGGGTCAGCAACACAGGAGCTCTCGGGGTGGGGATGGAGAGTCTGGCCCCTAGAGGATACCTACTCACCTGGGCTTCTTTAAAGCACTCAAATGTTTAGCTGCTGGAGGCTGTCTGCCATCCTGGAGCTGTGCCTCCTGGAGTTGGGCTTCCTGGAGTTGTGCTGAACCACTGAGAGATTTGGCTGCTGGAGACCGTCAGTGCACATGGTGGTTTTCCAAGCTGTTGTTTACTGTTCCCCTGCCTGTGCTGAGGCACTTGGGGATCCTGGTATTGGCACTTGCCTGATCCAACACCCTGGGGCTCAGGACCCCTGCCCCGGTTTGCTGAGATGGGGCTTGCTGCTGGCTTGCTTAGACACCTCCATCCTGTACTGCTCCCCTTCCCCCAGAGCAAAAGGGCCTTTCCTTTTAATCCCCCAAGTTTCCTGGGCTACAAGACTGCTAAACTCCATCTTTCTGCTGGCTTTTCCTGGGGTGATATTTTCTGGGCTTTCAGAGGTCAATAAGGGAGGGTGAGAGTGACTTACTTCTCACTCCACCATCTTGGCTCCCCCATCTTTATTTCTTTATTTCTGCTTTCTAACTTGCCCCTTATTTCTCAATATCTTAAAAGCAGGCTCCCAACTCAGCCACTCAACTCAAACTGATAAAAAATTACCTTGGATGTTGTTTTAATTCTGAACTTTAACAGAAAAAATAAGTATTTCCATACACACAGAACACAAAAATATGATTCTGTATGAAACCATGAATGCCCACACTGCTTTTTTTTTTTAAAGCATGTAATGGATTCTACTTTCAACTGTCCTGTTGGTGCTTCCTTTGGAACATCCTTCTGTTGTCTTCTGTGCATTTTTTTGGCAACGCTATCATGAATCATCCCTCACCAACTAACTCCGCTCCAGTTAATCGGAAGAAGAAAAAAATCTTTTTAACCAATGGGCACAGTCAAGCACAACACATTCACACAATGACAAAATTCAAAAATGTATTCCTCTTTATACACCTCAAAACCACCACTTCTCTGGCAGGAGACGGGAAATATGCTTCATCATAGGTTTTCAGGAGACATGACTAGTCAAGCGCTTAGTAGATCAAAATTCTTAGGTCTTTCAAAAAACTGTTCTCCCAGTTCTTCTCAATTTTATAGTGCCAGAATCACTTGAAATCATCTCATTATTTCTTACAGCATAACAACATTCCACTGCATTCATGGACCATAGTTTGTTCAACCATTCCCCAAACTGTCTATGAGGGTAAGACATCTCCTTAGTCTTTGTTTTTCTTGTCTATCCCCACTTAAAATCTCCCTTTACGATCAGAAAGTTTCACTTGTGATCACTCCTCCCTCTTAATCACTCTCCCTGCCTCCTATCCCTACCAATTTCACTGTCGAGCATTGTGCATTTCTAAAACAAACTGTGTATGTGCACACATAAAACTAACTCTCCTTTGTCCATGATACCTCCTATGTAAAACTCTCCTTGATTCCCCTCAGTTTTCAGTGCTCTCTCTTTCGTTAAAGTCTAATATTAACTTTTGTGCACAATTTATATTACTTAGTGGAATGTAAGCTCCTATAGGGTAGCATCTGTTTTTTATTTTTATTTTTGAATTTCCAGTACCTACACGATGCTTGCACACAGGGAGTCCTTAATAAGTGTTTGTTAAACTTAAATAAATAGCAGCATTATTGGTGGTAACAAAAAATGGAAAAAATATATGCATAATGATGTGGAACTTATTTTTTCCAGCTTTTTCTTATCACAAATAATGCTACTAATGATGTGGAAGGGCAGCTAGGTGGCACAGTGGATAAAATGCCAGGCCTGAAGTCAGGAAGACTATTCTTCCTGAGTTCAAATCAGCCTCAGGTATTTATTAGCAGCTACATGACCCTCCACAAGCCACCTAACCCCGGAATGATGAATATGAAAAATTCAGAGGAATATGAGAAAATTAGTTTGATATGAGGCAGAGTGAAAAAAAATATATTTAAAAGAACATACAAGATTAAATAATGTAAATACGGACAACCTTAAAAGGCAACAAAACTTAGGCCAAATAAAATATGTAATGTTAGTACTATACAATCTTATTTCTAGAAAGAGAACTCAAGGCACCAGACCTCTCATTTTTTTGGACCCGAGCCTCTAACAATTGGCCCTCTTATCAAAAACTCAACCCTAGGACCAAAAATCCAGATACTAGACTTCTTGATGCCAAGACCTTATCTATAGAAAAAGCTACTAATAAAGCAGAATCTGATGCACACTATCATTCATAGAATTCTTAAGGGTAAGAAAAGCAATAGAAAGCTATCTACTATAGCTAGGAAACCCTAAGTTCATACTTTTCTGATCCTGGTGATAGTGAATAACCAGATTCTTAAGGGAAATCCACTCCCCGCCTTCCCACCCCTGCTACTACAACCCCTTCTCTCTTCTCCATCCACACCACTGTACTATATGAAATCCCCATTCTACAGTTTAACAAATTTCCCTTTATTTAAGACCTCTTCTTTTCACGTTCCTTCTATGTTTTGGCATTCACGGAAACATAGTTTTCCAACACTCCCTTAGTTCCAACTAAAAGACAGTGAATCCCTGGCAATCCTGACAACACCTTTTCTTCCTTGGGTTGTCATGACACTGCTCTCTCTTGGTTCTCTTTTGCTGGATCTGTCCCATTGCATATGGCTCTGTCCTACAGTTCCCTTCTCTTGAAGTGACTTTATCAACTCCTAAGGGTTCAATAATTATTTCTATATGAACGACTCCCAGATATACATATCTGGACTTAACCTCTCTCTCGAGTTCAATTCCTGAATCAACAACTGCCTGTGGGATATTCCCAACTGAATGTCCCATAAGCATATCAAACTTAACATATCCAAAAGAGAATACATTTTCTTTCCCCTAAAGCCCATGCCTCTTTCCAAGTTCTACATTTCTGTCAAAAGAAATACCATTCTCCTGGTCACAACCTTGGTATCATCCTTGATTCCTCAATTCTCACTTCATATATCCAGTCAGCTCTAAGTTTTGTTACTCTCATTTCTGCAAAAATTAATTTAACAACAACTCAAGTCAACAACAATCTCATCTCTCCCTCCCCATGAAAATAATTTGATACCCCTACTCAATTTAGTCAATATTTACTCAGCTTATTGTGATTTAATGGGGATCAGTGATTGTTTTAGTGAGTTAAGTAGAACAGAGTTAAGTTAGAATTAGTTGATGACAGAAGAATAAGTTATATAGTTTATAATAAATTAATCCACCATGTGTTAATGATACTACTACTTCTGATTGATTTATAGGATAGATTTGTACCGTATTTGACCTGTTGTAAAGACTCATATTAACTTGTATTAGGAATGTGCTGAATCGGCACCACCACCACCTCACCACCCACCCCCCCAACTCCTATGAGTCCCATGGGAGGACTATGTTTGAAAAACCACAGCTTAGCTTCCTTGTTACCTTGTCATGATGTTCTTACAGGCTATGGAATGCCCCAAGACACCAATGACAGTCTTACGATTTGTGGAAAGCCCTAGAAAACTGGTGACAAAGTACTAGTGGTTGATGGATATATCCCTTAGCCAATCACTGGAGTTCCCCTGGTTCAGAAGATTAGTCAATCATAGGAGTTTCCCTGCTTCTAAAAATGACCAATCATTCAATCGTACCGCCTCATTCTCTTCTTAGTGACCTCCTAAGGGCTATGAAAACCCATGGTCCATGAGCTGAAGGGTTCTTGACTGAGAAGAAGGTCTTAGATCAAAATGCTTAGGGACCACTGGTCTTCCTAATAAACTGATGATGCTCGGAATTCTTCCTAAGCTGCCTTTTGTTGCAGATTGGATTTTTACAGCCCACATCTCATAGAATCATGATCCTAGTATAAGTCCTCATTATCCCTCATGTAAACTACTGTTAACAGACCACAAATTGGTCTTCCTGCCTCAAGTCTTTCTCCTCTCCAATCTATCCTCCATACAGTGCCAAAATATTTTTCTTAATGTACAGGTCTGACCATGTCATTCTTCTAATAAACTCCAGTAGCTCCCTCTTACTTCAAAGATCAAATACAAGCTCTAGCATTTAAAGCCTTTGACAGTGTGGCGCAATATAGCTTTCTACCTCTGCTACAATCCAGCCAAATTGGCAATGCTGTTTCTAATCCATAACATTCCTGTGCCTTCATGTGCTGAATGTCTTTTTCATCTTTTTGAGAATCTCCAGTTTCCCTTAAATACTCAAATGATGTCTCTTACATGATTCTCCTCTCTCCAGCTACTAATGCTTCACTCCTCCATTACCTTCTATTTTCCTTTCCACATAATTTGTATTTACTCATGTATATACATGTTACATCCAAAATAGAAGATCAGCTCCATGAAGGAAGAAAATGTTTTTACTTTTTGTCTTAGTTTCCTTATATTACAATGCCTGTTGAGTAGTAGCTGTATAACAAATGCTTGTTGATACGTTGGTTTCTCTTTGGAAACACCTGATAAACAACAAAGTGGTAAGTAATACGTACTATCCATTGCAGTTATATAAGCATGCAGTTTGGTTTAACCACTCTTGAAGAAATGTACCTTGTGTATGGGAGCAGGGAATAGTGATGTTCAGGTGTTGTGTCAAAATAAAATGTATTTAAAATGTATACAAAAAATAAATTTTCTAAAACAGAAACAAATTATGAATATCCATCTTTAAAAAAGTTTCAAATTTCTAATAAGCAGAGAAATGAGAATTAAAGAGAAAGATTATACCCATTAACTTGGCCATGTTATGGCAAAACAGGCATGTCATAGCAGTCACTCTGCTGCTGAAATCATGAACAGACAGGTATTACCTTTCTGGAAAGCGATCCTGAATTATATGAAAGCTGTAAGGTCATTTATACCCATGACTCAATGAACTGACTACCAGCACTCTATATTAACATTACTGACAGGAAAAAACTTTTACAGACGTAGTCACAGCAGTATTATTTATAAGAGCAAAGACCCTGGAAACTGGAGAGGTTGCCAGCAATCTGAAAAGTTAGATGGCGTGTGAATATAACAAGACATTCCTATGCCGTAAGAAAGAATAAATATTACATTCCAGACAGATAATTTTCATATCACAATAAGGCATTGAGGGACAGCTTTAACGGAAGAGAAACCACATCTCTCCTGTCAGATTGGCTAATATGGGAACAGGAGAATCATAAATGCTGGAGAAAATGTGGGAAAATTGGAACATTGTTACATTGTTGGTGGAATTGTGAACTAATCCAGCCATTCTGGAAAACAATTTGGAACTATGCTCAAAGGGCTATAAAAATGTGCATACCCTCTCAGGCAATATCCTAAAGAGATCAGACAAGTAGGAAAGGGACCCATAAGTACAAAAATATTTACAGTAGTTCTTTCTGTGGTGGCAAAGAATTGGAAATCAAGGGGATGCCCATCAATTGGGGAATGGCTAAACAAATTGTGGTATATGAATGTAATGGAATACTATTGTGCTATAAGAAATGAAGAGCAGACAGACGGACTTCATTGTAACCTGCAATGACCTATATGAACTGATGCTGAGTGAGGGGAGCAGAACCAGGACATCATTATACACGATTATAGACACATGGTATCTGTAAGGACTAATTTTGATAAACCTGACTCCTCTAATCAATGCAAGGCTCAAAGACAGCTCCAAAAGACTCATGATGGAAAAAGCTATGCACATCCAGAGAAAGAATTATGGAATCTGAATGTAGATTGAAGCAAACTTTTTGCTCTCTTTTTTTTCCCTTCTTTTTTGGTTTCATTTCTCCTTTCTCATGATTCATTCCATTGGTCATAATTCTGCTTTACAACTGGATTATTATGTAAATAAGTTCAATGTGAAGGTATATGTAGAACCTACATTGGATTACAAGCCTTCTTGGGGGGCAGGGGGGAGGAGAAAAGGGGAGAGAAAATTTGGAACTGAAAAACTTGTGGAACTGAGTGTTGTAAAATAAAATTAAAAAATAAATTTATTAAAAATAAAAAAATAAAAAACTAGGCATATTAATTCAGTTAGATCTTATCTATCAACCAATAATACCAAAAGTACAAAAGACTATTGAATGAAATAACATAAATGTTTGTTGAATGAAAATATTCTCTGAAGAATATGAATATACCTCAATCATACCACCCATTCAACTGAAAAATAATAATGGCCTAGGAAGGATGATGATACCCTTCCTAGAGATTTAATTTTGATACTCTGATCATACTAAAAATAAATAAGATGATATTTCACAAATCAACTGTCAAACTGGCAGCCTGAAGCAATATTTAAATGATAATGGCTATCGAGTGCTCCAGTGGTAAATAATGCTGAGACTAAGCAGTTCCCTCTTCCTCAGAGTCAGTGGCTACGGCCTTTATGTCTTTGCACAGCCTATCCCCCAAGCCTAGAACGCTCCCCCTCTTACCTTCATTTCCCCTGGAACCCCAAGCTTCCTTCAAGGCTCAGTTCAAGTACCACCTCCTTCATTTGATTCTCTATCTTTTAGTGTTCTATTCCCAAAATCACCGTGTATTTATTCTGCAAATGTCCTGTATTCTACTAATTGTTAAATATATTACATACTCTAGTGAAATATATGTTCCTTGAGGGCAGGAGCTGTCTCTCTTTTGTACCTACACCAGAGTTTGAGGCACATAAGAAATCCTTAATAAATGCTGATTGATCATCAAATTGTCTACCAGAGTCTGTGCGTATTCCACAAATTATCATTAATGATGACGTTTAAGTCAATATGCTGAAATTTGAGCTACCATAAGCCGGTAGTTTTTTCCAATAGTTGATGCCAACAGTTAAAAAAATAAATACAACTAAAACAGAAGATTTCTCTTTTCTATTCCATACTTACAGTTGGGACAATAGAAAGCTCAATTTTCTAAAGGCTATCTCCAATAACCCGGTAGCTAGATCAAATGCTTTTCTACAGATGATATTCAGCAGAATAAAAAAATCTACAAATGATATGTAGTTTCCTCCCTCTGAAAAATTGTATTAAATGAAAAAATGTAGATTTAACATAGATCCTTCAAACAAAAAAGAGTGAAGTAAGCTACTTCAACACTAGTTAGGAATCAGAAATAACAGAGACATGGCATCTTTTTGCTAGCAGGAATGAAATAGCCAAAATCCATCCATATATAAACAAGCCAAAATATAGAAATTTAACAGATAATCTAGATTCTATCTTAGTTTACTTTTACAACCATCCAATTTGAGATGTTTGAAAGGCAGGTGGAGATGCAAGACTGGAGGTGAGAAGAGAGATAAAGATGGTAATAAAATCCATGGGAACTGATGAGGTCACCAAGTGAAATACTATAAAGGGAAAAGCGGGCCCAGGATAGAACGCTGAAGGACACGTAAGGATAGAAAGTGTGATCTGGAAGAGGATACAGCAAAAGAGATAGAAAATAAGTGGTTAGAAAGGTAGAAGGAGAACCAGGAAAGAGTAGTGTCCCAAAAACCTAGAGAAGAGAGCATCAAGGAAGAAAAAGTAACCAGCAATGTTAAAGGATGCAGAGAGGTCAAAAAGAGTGAGAACCGAGAAAGGGCCACTGGATACGGCAATTGGGAGATCATTACCAACTTTGGAGAGAGCAGTGTTAGTGGAAGGATAAAAGTCAGAAACTAGAGTATAAATAAGGGGTTACGAGAAGAATGAGAACAGAGATAATGGAAGCACTGACTATAGATGGTATTTTCAAGGAGTTTAGCTACAAAGGGCAGAAGAAATATAAGACAATAGCAGGAATGGAAGAATCAAGTGAGGGTTTTTTTGAGGACGGGAAGATATGGGCAACATACAGTAAAATTTATGACTATATCTTTAAGTCATTCTGACATCAACAAAAAATACTACTATCCCATAAAAATTAAAATCAGAATATGATGGTTCTAAGCATACTTACAGTAAGATAACTATTAGCATCCACATTGTCAGTGATAGTCTGTCGTTCTCCCCTGTGGTTAATTTTCCTAAACCTTCTTCGAGACTGTCTTCCAGCAATTTCTCTTTGGAGGAGATCTTCTTCATTATCTTTGGAATTCTCTACCTGAAATATAAGTTTGAGCATATGGTTAAACATTCAGTTTTTCCATATCACTGAAATTCTATTGAGTCTTATAAAACTAATAAGGAAGTCATACACATAACTTGCTATCACCCAAAAATGTACCATAAGAAAGGAGATTGTGTAATTACGCACTCACTAGTTCAACAAAATCTGAAGTGACATTATGAGGAGGAGGCCATAGTTTCCTTCCAGGAAACTGACTTTCTTGCTCTCTTTTTCTAACTGAATCACACATTCTAAAATTACAATTAGTGAATATAATTATATACTGCCTGATGACAACCATTTTATTTAGCCAACATAATCAGTCACACCATCTTGTCTATATAACTACATATTTAACAAAGATTTAGTTAATTTTTATACTTATGCAAGTCACAATCTACCAATAAGTATGAAGTCAAAAAGATTATGTATACACTGGGGAATTCACAGTAACTCTGCTGCCAAAGCACCTGCTATGTCATTAATGCTCACTATAACCTACTGAAGATTAAGCTCAGTCAGTAGCAGAGCAAGTGACATGACACTCCTATTATAAACTTCTTCTATACTCAAGTTTTGTATCCTACTCCTGGCACTACCCTGCCCTCTACTCTTTTGGAATATACAAGAATGTTTGGAATGACCTTCCCTCAAACTCCCCTCAGAGTTCCTCTGTATCTTCACTTGGTCTCTACTGTCCTTTCTTTGCAAGGCTAACCCTTTCGCCCATGTCCTTGTTTGCAATCAATTCCCATCCCCTCATGTTTAGTCCAAGACCTTAGTGAACCAAGCACCCATTTCAAATGTATCTTTATTATCTTCCTCTCCAATACAGTCTTCTTCTGCTTGGTTCTCAACAATCCTCCCCAAATCCATATCTCCTCATAATTCCCTCTGAAAACACTTAACACAAACTGCCCTAAATGCCCTGTGTGCTTGTCTACCCTGTTACACTTTCAGTTCTTTGAAGGCACAGTTTGTGTATCTTTGTATGCCCTCATACACTGAATCTAATGCAATGACTTACAGAAAAAGGCACTGAATAAATAAATCTGAATTAAATCATGATTATTTCATCTGTTTATTTTAGATCATAAGTTTAAATGTCTAAGTAAATAAAAAGGCAAATTTTTGTGCAATGGGTACTGTGCAAGTTAAAGAAAACAGTAAACCATATAAATTTTTCACTCAACAATAACTTGGCTTGAAACTTTTCAGACCCAAGTACAAATGTTAGACATTGGGAAAATAAGGTATCATGGATTAACATGCTGTATCATCTCAATAGCCAAGGACAAACAGAAGGAGGGGAGGGAACAGAAGAGAAGGTAGGGGAGGGGGGGAAGGTACAGTATTTATTAAAGCACTTATTATGAACCATTATCAACACAGGAGATACAGAAAGAAGCAAAACACTGTCTTTGTTCTCAAGGAGCCCATTATCTAATGGGAGAGTAAAAAAAGCAAACAAATATACACAAGCAAACTATGTATCAGATAGATAGTAAATAATCAAAAGAAAGAGAGCACTAGAATTAAAGGGGTTGGGAAAGGCTTCCTGTAAAAGACTGATTTTATTTAGGGCTCACAGGAAGCTAGGAAGCAGCGATGAGGAAGGAAAGCATTCCAGGCAAGGGGAACAGCTAAAGAAAATGCTCAGAGCCAAGAGATGGAGTGTCTTGTCTGTGGAACAGCCATGAGGATAGTATCAATGGATCAAAGAGTATGTGGTAGGGAGTAAGGTACAAGAAAACTGGAGGTTGCCAGCCTGGAGAGACTGGGAGGAGATGATGTTGGCCTCTACAGTATAATGAGTTCTGTTTTGGACATGCTGAGTTTAATCTAGATGTATGCTGAACATCCAGGTTGAGATTTCAGAAGGGCAACTGGAAATAAGAGATTAGAGGTCATCGGAGGTTAGGACAGGATAGGTAGATCTGAGACTCAGCATAGAGATGTCAGTTAAATCCATGAAAGCTAATAAGATCACCAAGTAACAGAGAAAGAAGAGGGCCAAGGACAGAACGTTGTGGGACACCTATGGTTAGGTCATGACCTAAATGAGGATCCAGCAAAGGAGACTGAGGAGTGATCACACATGTAGGAAGAGAATCAGGAGAGAGTAGTGTGCCAGAAACTTAGGGAGAAGAGCCTAATAAGGAGAAGAGGGTGATCAACAGTGTTAACCATAAAGCACAGAAGAAATATGGAAAAAATAGTAGAGATGAAAGGATCAAGTGAGAGTTTTTTAAGGATGGGAGAGACATGGTCATGTTTACGGGGGATTAGGGAAGGAACCAGGAGACAGAGGGTGATTGAAGTTAAACGAGAAAGTGGAGATGACAGAGGAGGGTAATCTGTTGAAGGAGATGGATAGAATGGGATTGCTTGTATATGTGGAAGGCTGGGCCTTGCTAAAGAGTCAGGCCACTTCTTTGTGTGAGACAGGGGTGGAAGACATAATAGCTGAAGAAAGCATATGAGTGATATGAGATAAGGAAGAGGGGAAAAGAGGGAGTTCAAGGCAAATGGCCTCAATTTTTTCTATTAAATATGAGGCAATGTTCTGAGGGGGTGGGAGCCATGGGAGGGTTTGAGAAGGTTTGGAGGAGCTGCTACAGAGTGGGATAGTGAATTTATAATGGAAATGTAAAAGGGCTTCCTTATAGCAGTGAAGGCCCAGTTGAGGTTGTATAACAAATATGCTGTGGATTCTGTTCAGAACAGTTACATGATTTTCTCCACCTCTGTTCAGCTGTACATGTGTAGGAGCAAAGGCAGCAGACAGTGGGAATGATTCAAAGCTAAAGTTTGGTAGGGTATTATAGGTGATACAAGGGGTCTAGGGACTCAAGAGAAATGGGAAGTGTACAGCTGAACAAGTTCACCAAGTGTAAAGTTGAACTAAATCACCAAGGGGTCAAAATGGGGGAAAAAGGAAGGACTGTGGCTGGTAGAGGGGAGATGGCCTGGCAGAGAACTTAAGAAGGCCAAGGTGGTTTGCACTCTGAGCTTTGAAGGAAGCTGAGGATTAGGTAGAATTGAGTAGGCAGCACATTCTTGGTATGAAGAAAGGAAGGAGAGGAAAAGAGGAACAGCAAGCATTCAGTCTGATTGGATAAGAGTACATAAAATGGAATAATGTATAATAAGCAACACTGGCCTCTGGGTATTTTCTCTGGCTAACCTCATGCCTGGAATTCTCTCCCTCTTCTGCTCCCACTACTGACCTCCCTGGCTTCCTTTAAGTCCCAACTAAAATCCCACTTTCTACAGGAAGCCTCCTAAAACCCCTTTTAATTCCAGTGGTTTCTACCTTTTAATTATTTACTATTTATCCTATATATAGCTTACTTCGTAAATTTTTGTTTGCATGCTGTCTCTCCCATTAGACCATGAGCTCCTTAAGGGCAGAGACCGTCTTTTGTCTCTCTCCCCAAGGCTCAGCATAGTGCCTGGCATATAGTAAGTTCTTAATAAATGCTGATCGATTTGATTGAAAAGCAGGCTGAGGTCAGTAGAGCCAAGATGATGGAGTAGAATAAGCATTCCAGCTGAACTCTCCCAACAATCCTTTCCAAACAATTTTAAAATACCCATCAAACTGAACTCTGGAGCAACACAGCCAACAAAAGGTCAGAGTGAGACATTTTTCTGGTACAAAAGGGTAACACTGGAAGTGGGGCTGGCCTAGAGCACACACAACAACAACACCAGTGGTGGGCCTTGGAGGTAGCAACAGTGGCATCAACATCCTCAGGAGCTCTGAACCCAGAGACTGTAAGAGGACTGGACATCAAATCAGAAAGAGATTGCAGGAGAAACTTAGCTAACACTGGGCACAGGACCAGGCTCTGTTTGGCAATTCCATTGCCCATATGCAGTTCAGTTGTAGTTCCAGGGCAGAAAGGAGAGCTTTCTCCCTCTCACAAGGAAGCAGGGGACCTGGTCAGAGGTCCATGAGGTCAGAGGTTCACTAGCACTTGCGACTGTAGGGGAATAGGGGCTCTTCCTAAGTAAAGAACAGGGCACAGACCAGGAAAGCAGTGACCATACCTGTCCCCAGATAATACTACCTTAGAAGCACTGAAAACTTACAGATCTCCCCGCCCCCCAGAACCATGTCTCAAAACAGTAATATAAAAAAAGCTTGACGCTTGGGACGGCACCTCCCCACCCCTAGTTGAGCAAAGCAAACTTTAACATAAAGTTCAAAGTCAAGAAACAGGCTGGAAAAATGGGCAACCAAAAAAAAAAACATAACCATAAGAAGCTACTATGGCGGCAGGCAAAACCAAAACACAAACTCAGAAGAAGACGGTAACATGAAAACAGCTATAAAAAAAGTCTCAGAGGAAATAATGCAAATTAGACATAAGCCTAACAAGAATTCCTGGAGGAGTTAAAGAGATAGAAGTGGTAATGGAAAAACTTGGAAAAGAAATGAGAGTGGTATAAGAAAACTATGAAAAGAAAATTAACAGCTTGGTAAAAGAGGCACAAAAAGAAGAAAATGACACCCAAAAAAACCATAATTAACCAAATGGTAAAAGACACACAAAAATTCACTGAGGAACCCCTTAAAAAGCAGAACTGACCAAATGGAAAAAGAGGTACACATACTAAATGAAGAAAATAATACCTGAAAAATTAGAATTAGGCCAAGCAGAAACTAATGACTCCATGGGACATCAAGAAACAATAAAAAATAGGCCAAAAAAATGAAAAAATTGAAAAAAATTTGAAATACCTCACTGCAAAACAACTGACCTAGAAAAGGGATCAAGGAGAGTCAATTTAAGAATTACTAGACTACCTGAAAGCCATGATCAAAATAGAGCCAAGACATCGTATTTCAAGAAATTATGAAGGAAAACTATCCCAGTTCAGAGGGTAAAAGAGAAATCAAAAGTACCCACCAATCAGTTCAAAGAGATCCCAAAATGAAAACTCCCAGAAATATTATAGCCAAATTCCAAAGCTCCCAGGTCAAGGAGAAAATGTTGCAAGTAGCCACAAAGAAACCATCCAAATATCATGGAGCCAGTCAGGGTCATATAAGATTTAGCAGCTTCCATATTAAAAGAGCAGAGGGCTTAGAATATGATATTCTGGAAAGCAAAGGAGCTAGGATTACAACCAAGAAAAACCTATCTAGTGGATATTTAATAAAATAGAGAACTTTCAAGGATTCCTGATGAAAAACCCAGAGCTGAATAGAACATCTGACATTCAAACATAAGACTCAAGAGAAGCATAAAAATGCAAGTATGAAAAAGAAATCATAAGGGATTCAATAAGGTTAAACTGTTTACATTCCTATATGGAAAGATAATACATGTAACTCCTAAAAACTTTATCATTAGTAGAGCAGTTAGAAGGAGTCTATGTAAACAGAGGTCAAAAAAACTTAGAAACTGAGAAAGAGGGATGTACTAGGAGAAGGAGGAAGGGAGAAAAAGTATGGGGGAAGTTATCTCATACAAAAGAGGTATGCAAGAAAAAGGTTTTATAGAGAAGAAATGCAGGGATGGGGTTGGCAGGCAATGTTTGAACCTCACTCTCATCACCCTCACTCTCACTCTCAGAATTGGTCCAAAAAGGGAAGAGAATATATACATACTCAGCAAGATATAGAAATCTATCTTACCTAACAAGGAAGTAAGAGGGGAAGAAGATAAGAGGGGCCAGGGGAGAGAAAATAATAAAAGAGAAGGTAGATTAAAGGAGGTAGTGATCAGAA
Organism: Trichosurus vulpecula; assembly: GCF_011100635.1. Classification (NCBI taxonomy): domain Eukaryota; kingdom Metazoa; phylum Chordata; class Mammalia; order Diprotodontia; family Phalangeridae; genus Trichosurus; species Trichosurus vulpecula. The sequence continues at coordinate 25,143,581 of NC_050575.1, read as the reverse complement.
GCAAAACAGAATTCTGAGGGGGGAGGGGAGAGATAAATAGAAGAAAATAGGTTGGAGGGAAATATACAGTTAATAATCACAACTGTGAATGTGAATGGGATGAACTCACCCATAATATGGAAACAGAGAGCAGAAAGGATTAGAAACCAGAATCGAACAATATACTGCTTACAAGAAACACACTTGAAACAGAAAGACATGCATAGAATTAAAATAAGGGACTGGAGCAGAATTTTATTATACTTCAGCTGAGGTAAAAAAAAAAAAAAAAGGCAGGGGTAGCAATCATGATCTCAGATGAAACAAAAGCAAAAACAGACCTAACTGAAAGAGATAATCAGAGAAACTATATTTTTCTAAAAGGTATCACAGACAATAAAGTATTATTTTTTAAAATGTACAGTAAGTTTCTCTGATAAAGGTCTCACTTCTCAAGTACATAGAGAACTGAGTCAAATTTATAAAAATAAGGGCATTTCCCAACTGATAAAAATGAGAAGTTTTCAGAACAAAAGTTATCTATAGTCACATGAAAAAGTGATCTAAATCACTACTGATTAGAGAAATGCTAATTAAAACACAACCCTGAGATACTACCCCAGACCCATCTGATTGGCTAACCTGCCAGAAAAGGAAAATGACAAATGCTGGAGGAGATATGCACTGTAGGCAGAGTTGTAAACTGCCCTAACCATTCAGAGAACAATTTGGAACTTTGCCTAAAGGGCCATAAAAATTGTACACTCTTTGACCCAGCAATATAGCACTGCTAGGTTTATATCCCAAAGAGAACAAAGAAAAAAGAAAAGGACTTATAAATACAAAAATATTTACAGCTGTTCTCTTTATGAAAAGAATTGGAAATTGAGGAGATGTCCACCAACTGGGGAAAGGCTGAACAAGTTGTGATGTGACTAAGATGCAATACTAATGTGCAAGAAATGAGGGGGTGGTTCCAAGAAAACATGGGAAGACCTCACGAACTGATGCAGAATGAAATGAGAAGAACCAGATCACTACACACAGCAACAGCAATATTGTAATGATCATCAGCCACTATGATATTTATGATATCACATATAATACTATGATATATGATATATGATGATCCAAGACAATTCTGAAAGATCCACCTCCAAGAGAAAACTAATGAACTCTGAATACAAATTGAAGTATAATTTTTTCACTTATTTTTCTTGCTTTTTGTGACATGAATAATAGGGAAACGTTTTACATGATTTCACATGTATAATTGATATCATACTACATGTCTTCTCAATAGGTGGAGGGGGTTTGAGGGAGGGAGAGAATCTGGAACTCAAAAAAATTTTAATGGTAAAAATAAAGAATAAATTTGAAACCCTTAAAAAAAATTTTTTTAAGAAGAAAGGCAGGCTGAAAACAGAATGTATAGGATCTTAAATGTCAAACAAAGGACTCTATGTTTTATTCTAGAGGCAGTAAGAAGCCACTGGGATGTGAGCAGGAAAATAACATGCACAGTACTGTGCTTTAGAAATACTGTTTTGGCAACAAAGTGAGGCCAGATTAGAGAGGAGAGAGATGGGAGACAATGTGACCAATTAGGAGGCAACAGCAATAATGGTCTAGATCAGAGACAAGGAGGGCCTGAACTCGGATGGTGGTGTTCATGCAAATGCAAAGAAGGAAACAAGGTGCTGATATTTTGACAGAATAAGATTTGAAAAGTTATTAGATATGTAAAATCCACATTGATAAAAGAACTCACTACCTACCTCAAGAAATTAAAAATTCACTGTTGCTAGAGGTATTTAGACAGAAGTTAGACTTGTCAAATAACAAAGACTAAAGTAGATAACATCCTTCCAACTCTATTCTATGAACTCAAAATCTCTCTAGCATGTAAGGATAACTCATTTTTTGATGATTATAGCTACCTACATAAATCTAAGATATTACAACAATTCAATAACCCAATGTAAATTTTTCTATGAAAATTCTCTATTATTAGGAGCTTCATTTCCAGAAAGAGAATTAGACAGGAGGCTAAGAAATGCATTTCAAGACTTTAGAAAAAGTAATTATTTATATTGATAGCTGCTACAACTAAACACCATAAAAACTATTTTAAGTGTCGAGTTAATGAAATGGAACACAATTGTTCCCCATAAATCAGACAACACTGTAATCCAAATAATAGTCCACACTACTGTCTTTCAAGAGCAAGGAACTGGGTTCTGATTCTTTTTTCAGAGCAAAGAAATGGTTTCTGGTTCTTTTCTCAATTGAAAATTAATAACTGGCAGGATTTCTGTAACATGGTTTTTATTTTTCATGGAAATATATCACTCAAAGACACTTAAATTAAGTAAAAGAAAATTCTGAAAATTAAAAAAGGACAATTATCTTTAGGTTCTAATGAACAGGAAGAAAAAGCCTCCCTTTAAAATCAAGAGAATATTTTTATATTTAGCACTTAAAACTATTAAAAAGCCTTTCAACTTTCTGTTTGACCCAATTCATTCCCACAGTCTTCTCACCAGTAGAAGTAATTTGCTGAATATTTTTCAGACATTTATGTCTTTCAGGCTACCTACCTTTAAAACATAATATGTATTCATATACTGTGATAATAACTATTCAAAGCCAAGATTCTTCCCCCAAACAGTGTATGAATAAATACGTGAATGCATTTATTTTTTAAAAAAATAAAAAAGTTTATTTTCAAGTAATTGGCAAATGGAGATATTATTACTGATTTCATATTGTACTAACAGGAAAGAATAATAATATTATTAAAATTCACTTCTATATACTTTTTTACAGTTTACAAATTGGACTCTTCAATAATTCTATGACATAATAAGTAAATTTAAAAAATCCCTCTCCCTTCAAATCCAGAAATTTGCAACTTTTCTGAACTTATTACTTTTCAGGGCTCCATTTTCCATCTGCTGGAAGTACCCATTAGCTATGAAATGTTCAAAGCAAAAGATAATAAGACATAGTATGAAAGCAGAACATATTATCCAAAAAATTATCCCATTATCCAAAAAGTGAAGTGTCAATTTGAGAAATTAAGAGATGAACCAAGAATTCAAAGAATACAAAAGGGTTCAGACCTACATATTGGTATAGCTTGCCTACTAGTAACTGCCATCATATTAATATTTCTCAATGAGAACCTTTATCACCACCTACTTACGTCCCCTTTTCATGAGCTGGTACACATGGGTGTCACCCCATTCATGAATATGAAGAGAGGTCAGTTACCTACCAAGCCATTTTGAATATGATACCAAATATGGGTATAAAAATTAAATGTATTTATCAGTTAGTAATCATCAGGTATTTGCTACAAGAAGTTATCATCTTCAACAACCTCTATGGAAGAAAAAGATTTAAGCCTTACAATGAAATGGCATAGTATAAAATGGATTACTCAGGGATTAGAAGAGATAAAATCCTCTTGCCTTTCTTAAAATCAACCAATGATACATTTTCTGAAGAAAAACTTCACTGATAATTTTCAGATAAAAGCAGAGTATCAAATAAGACATCTGCTACCAATATGACCTTTTCTTATACCCAGTATAAAATTTTAAAAATTTTATTTTAAGAAATAATCACATCCCAAGCTTAAGCTTTTCTTCCAAACATTTGCTATTAGAGGATTTTAGTTTTTTCTTCTCTTATTTTTAATTATAAATTTTTTAAATGCTGGAAATGTTTTTCTTTATTCTAACAACAAATCAGCATTGGACACTGAGGTACTGACAACTTATTGTCAGAATAAAGAAAAACACTAGCTGTCCCAGTCAACAGTACTAACACTAATGCTCCTCACCTTCCCCAAACTAGCTCCTCCTCGCTGCCTTATTTCATGGCATAGTACCATCATACGTGTAGTTAGATTCAAAACCTCAGAAATCTCGATGCTGCTTCTCCTTAAAGAGCCACCAAGTTTTGTTGATTCTTCCTTCCTATTAGGTATTTCTATTGGTCCTTCATTTCCATGCCCACAGCCACTACTGTGCAAGCCCTTATGACCTCACAACCAGACAACTTCTCGTCCCTATTCTATTCCTTTAAAATCCTTCTTATTTCTGTTGAAGCAAATAATCTTCCTAAAATACCACTTCCATCCTTGTCATTCCCTTGTTGAACTTCTCACACCATCCCCACCACTCTCCATGTATAGAGAATAAAGTTTGAAGCTCTCAGTATGGTCTTCAAAGATGACCATAATCAGATCTTTCTCCCAAACAAATTATCTACTCCAGCTAGTTTCAGATTCTTATTATTGCCTTGCACACCAAGGGTACACTGACACCTTGGGGAAATGAATTTCTTTTAATTTAAGAAAAGTAAATTTTTTATTTTTAAAACCTGGAAATTTTTGGAATTACAACTAAGATATTTAATTTATTACATAGGCAACCTGAAAGGGCTCTCAGATTATCTAATACAACCCCTTCATTTGAAAGTTAAGATAAAAGCTGCCCAGAGGGGGTAGAGAAATCTATCCAAGGTCCTATGGGTATGAACCAGCAGAGCTCCCACTGCCCATAGGCTGCCGGGTAGCACTGTGGACAGAGCACAGAGCCTGGAAGCAGGAACACTGGAGTTCAGATCTGGCCTCAGATATTTCCTAGCTGTGTGACCCTGGGCAAGTCACTTAAACTACTGTCTGCCTCAGTTTCCTCAATTGTAAAATGAGGATAATAATAACATTCACCTCCCAGTGCTGCTGTGAGGATCAAATGGGATAATATCTGCGAAGTGCTGATGTTCCCTTTCCTCCTGCCACTACACCATGCTGAATAATTAACTATTAATTCTGGTAATAATAACTGACATTTTATAGCACTTTATAGTTTAAAGAAATCTTCACAAGTATCTATATGCTACCTCAACTCTAGTCTTTATTTTTATGTAAAGGAAACATGCCATAATTTCAAAAACTGTAACGTATAAAACCAGTACCATGTTTAATTGTTTATAATCACACCATTAAAAAAAAACAGTAAGAGAAATTCTACTGACATTTCCAGGAGGGTTTTATGGAATGCTCTTTCAGATTACACAAACATGGCTTTAAGGTAATATGTTAGCAACATATAATAAGAACATTCACAACAACAAGTTCACAAATTCATTGCAGGATTGAAATTCTTCCCTCACCAGGACCAATACAACTATTTCTTCTTGTCCTGTGGGATTTTTTTCCCTTCTTCTACCATAAATCCGCCTCAAAGGAGGATGTGCCAGGGAATGGGGAACTGAGGAATTCTTCTACATAGTTTAACATTTCATAAGTATTAGAGCTGTTAGGACAGTCCATTTGTATCCCTCCCCATTCCTACAACATTAATAGACTCACTACACTACCTTTTTTCAATTTTATTGTGCAAGTTATCACTGGAACATATAGAAGCTCCCTTGAGCTCACAATGAATCACAATATACCTAAGCAAGTTTGATTCTTCAGAGACTATAGCTGTGCCACAACCACACAACATTATATTTGTGAATATCTGTGTTTAAAATTTGGATCACTGAACTAATTAACAGTCTGGGATCATGAAAAGTGTGATAAGTTTTCCAAAGGTAAGCCAGATTACTCTCTTCTTTCCAAATCAATGACCCAATTTACTACCCAAAGTGCCTGTCCTAAAGGGTCTATACAGAGAGGCAGCATGGAGAGTAGAGAGCAGCCTCAGAGACCTGGGTTCAAGCCCCACCTCAGACATTCAATGCTATGCCTTACTTCACTTCTCGGTGCCTTGAGCAACTCTCTAAGACAAAAAGTGACAGAGAAAGTGCCAACCTGGAGTGGTGGAAAGAATCTCATCTGGAAGGTCCCCATGCCAATGAAATCACAGGCCTAGTCCAATACCTATACAATATTCAATATAATATAATCCTCTGTGTGTGGGGGGGTGAGATTCAGTTATCTGCTATAGTGTATAAAGTGAGGTACATCTTCACTTCTTACCCTTACTAAATCTGAAGACTTGCCCAACTCCATCAATAGGTCTCTAACCCCCATCTGTGAAAAGTTTCCTGTGGAAAGACCTGGCTTTGCAAATGCACACTCACTACATGCCATGGTAACTTATCCAGACAGATGTAGCTCTCTTTTGATAAATAATAACTGCTACTTGTGTTTCAAACTGATGCAGTGCTTCTACTAACCAGTAGTGAACAAAGCAAAGTGAAACCTCTTCAGTGCAATGAGGAGTCCTAGACTGAATGAGGAAATATTCAAATGCCAGTTTTCACACTTACTAACAATACAACCATGAGCAAGTCAATTAACTTCTTTTAATCTTTTTCCTCATCTGTAAAATAGAAATAATGATACTCATACTACTTAACTCCCCAAGTGGTAGGAAAACTATTCTGTATTCATTCCATCTCTCCCTCTGTCTTACACCCCCCCAAACCCTGTTCTTTATCCTCACCATGATTTCAAATCCCTCTGCCCTACTCCTGTACTAGCTACAATCTTCCCCCTTCCCCAGACTGACTCTTTGGTTAACCAGATCAACTCTACACTCACTGTCTTCTCTCAAGACCCTTGCCTGCTTATTCTTATTGCCAATCTTGTGCTGCCAAGCTTCAGCACTGGATTACTCTCACCATCTACTGCTTGCGTCTGGCCAAATGAAGGAAAATCACGAATCCATGCTAACCAGGATTTACTACAAATTTATTTTACACATATTCAACTAGGCTCTCACTGTGGCAAAGCAATCCTCTTCACCTCCCTGACTCATTATCCCACCCACCAAAGCAGCTATATCAAATCTTTTCATCCCACCTCATCATACCCACTCTGCTTCACCCACTTCCAACCCCTCAGCAGAACACCTTGCTTCATATTCTTCATATTTTAATTGAGAGCAAGGACAAGGTCCTATTTAGCCACATTAATAAATGTTTGCTAAGTGACGAAGTGGATTATTAACTCAAAGGAATTCTCCTCTCCACTCACCCCCCCAAAAAAAAATCAGTGCTGACTCTAAATTCATTCCAGTATGGATACTGGAGCACAGAGATGTGGGTCAAACATACTTGACTAGAATACAGCACAATTTTCTTGTGGTTAAACAAATGTCTTATAAGAGATACGTTCAAATTCTTAACAACAACAACAATAACAATGGCTAACATTATATAATATCTATTATGTGCTAGGCACTGTGCTAAGTGCTTTACAATTATTATCTGCTGGATCCTCATAACAACCCTGGGAAATGGGTGCTACTGTTACCCCCATTTTACAGAAGAGGAAACTGAAGCAAGCAAAGGTGAAGTGCGCTGCCCAGGGTTACACAGCTAGTAAGCGTCTGAGGCCACATCTGAACTCAGGTATTCCCTGACTGCAGGCCCGGTACTCTGTCCACTGCATCACCTAGATTGCATGTACGTAGCTCATAAGGATTTATAAAGCTAAAAGTTACTACTTCATTTGATTCTGACAACAAGCCTGCAAGGCAGATACTACAGGAGGTATTATCCTCATTTTGGAGATGAAGAAACTGGACGCTCAGAAAGACTGACTCAGCAATAGTCACGCAGACAATAAAGTTCAGAAAAGAAATCTGAACTAGGTTTCAGTTGTCCCTAAATTAACTGTTTTCCCATTCTCAGTAAAATAGTGAAGTATTAGAATCTATAAAATTGCTAATCCACAGAATGCAACAAAATAAAATCACCCTACACAATCAACACTGTGTAAAAATTTGGCCTTAAAAATCCATTTAATTACAAAATAGCTCTTTATATTGCTTTTAGCAACCAAAATACACAAAGGAAGAATTTAATTTTTCAAGAATTTCCAGGTGATAAAAGATAATCCAGAATAGTCATAATCTTGAAGAAAAAGATTTTATTAGGGAAGAAAATTGAAGTTCAAATTTGAAGTAAGCCCTCCTCAAATAAATAAAAATACCAACAAATAAAAAAGTCTGTCAGTAAGATTTTTTGAACTGCGTCCAACAGAATGATCTTAGGAAATCTCACTTTAACTTCCAAAATGCACATCAATATTTAGCAACAAAAGTCTATTGGAAATCATAGAAGGAAATGAGTGGGGCAAGAAATCTGCCAGAAACTGGCCTTTTTCCATACTATATCATGGGAAATGTTTGAGAAAAAGTTTGTGATCTCAATGCTAAAAGCAGGTAAAGTATCAAGTTTAGCAAATTACTTTCTACACTAATAAATAAGCAAACAAGATAAAAGACAGGTCACAGGTAACTGACAAAAATCTACTATACAGAAAACATTAAAGGGGTATAAATTGTAACTTCATTTTTCAAGGAACTCAGCCCAAGTAAATATTTGTTATAAAATGACTCATGTTGAGTTTTGTACATAATATTTTTTAAAAAACTTATCTTCTATGATATGAGAAAGCAGGAAAGGTGAGCCATAAGTTGTGAGAACAATATTGCTAACTATAATGATGTTGGCAGTGAGAAAAATCAAGCATAGTATTTAATAACCATCACCTAAAAGCAAAAAATAAATAAAGACCTTTAGGGAGAGAATTATACCCCTCATTCATAAGAAAATCTTTCACACTTTTAAGAATCTAAGCAGAGAATCAACTACGTGCCATTCTTCAATATGAAAAGGAAAGGCCAGTTAATTCTATCAGCATACTGTATGCAGTGACCTGTGCTAGGCACTATGGGGAGACAGAGATCTTAAAATATAATCTCTGCTTTTAAAAAACATAGTCAAGTAGAATGAATTAAACAAAATACATTACTACAGTAAGAATGTTAAATGCCATGATAGGTACAATAAACTAAGTAGTTGGGGGGGGGGGGGTGGTAAGTAAGTAATGATGAGTTACCTCCAGTTTGAAGGAAGATAGCAGGAAAAGCTTCATGCAGAAAATATCACTTCAGACTAGACATAATTGGGCAATATTAACAGGAAGTGTCTCCCAAAGCAACCGCCTTCCTTTCTCAGCAAATTCAGTCTTGCTCCCCACACCAACTCCTACCCTCATATTAGGGGACTTAAAACATACAGGTGATTTTTCTAATGCCTTAATCTCCCAGTTCATCAACCCACTCAACTCATCCACCATTCCACCTCAATTACATAAAGGGATGATTGCCCTTTTGAGCCTGTCATCAAAATTTCCAAGATCAAGAACTCTGAGCTGTTCTTATCTAACCATGATCTTCTATCATAAAGCCTCTTCCTATGTCTCAGGGATAAGAACTAGACCCATGATTTTGCAGACAAACAAAAATAAAGCACTGTGCTACATGCCAAGAATACAAATACAAGCAAAAAAGAAAGACAGCTCCTGGCCTCAGGGAGCTTACATTCTTCTGGGGGAAGACAACACATAAAAGAGAGCTAAAAAACAAGAAGGAGAAGGAAATTCCCTCTACCAATGCAGGTTGACCCCTCCTATGAAATATATAATCTTAAAGAGTTGTCTAAAGCATTAAAGGATTGTGATATGTCCAATCTGCAGCCAAAACGTGTTAGAGGCCGGACACAGAACAGTCTTTCTGGCTCCGAGACCGACTCTCTATCTATTAGGCCAAAACTCTCCTAAGTATCTTACATTTCCTTGACTTCTCTCCTGGGCCAACACCCCTGTACAGGCTATATTCTCCTCCCTTGATAATCCTGATTCCTTAATTCAACTCTACACATCCTCTAGTTTAAAACTCCCTGATACCACACATTCCTGCTCACAACTTAAGCTCCAATTCAGGAATGTTCCCATCATTTGAATTCTCCAATTACTTCTGCTTTGCTGGACAGAAGTGAGGAAAAGTCCTGAAGGGGAAGAGAGGGTTCTGACCGGATCCACTACAAATGTATCCTTTCCAGTTAGAACTTGGCATCCTTGAAGCAAGGAAATCCTTCTACTTCTCTCTAAATGATTTCCTATCCCACTAACAACAACAATTGTTTCACATCTTCTCTCCTCAAGACCTTATTCCCCCAGTCTTCTCAGATGAGTACCTCAAATGATAATGGACATATGCTGAGAAGTCTCTTTTCTTCATCTCAAATTCCCCCTGACATCATCCCCAGTTATCTCATGCTTTACTCCAAACTTTGAGGAAGTGGCCCTTTTCCCCTCAAGACCAACCTTGGTACATGTGCTTGATCCCATCTCTTCCCAGCTTCTGTAGCACAGCGCTCCCATTATCATCTTTTCTCTCATTGATCTTCCATCTCTTCCTTTCTACTCTCTCTTACCCTGCCTTCTAAACATGCGCATTTCCCCCATCCTCAAAAATACTCTCCCCTAATCCTACCATCCCCACCAGCTATTATCCTATAGCTGCCCTCCCTTTCCCAACCCAATTCTTAGGGAAAATGATCTATCTTCAGTATTTCCACTATCTCACCCTTATACAATCTGGTTTCCAACTCCATCATTCAGCTTTCATGGACAATCTCTATTCTCTATTCTCTGGTTTTTTATTACACTACTCTTCCCATCTGTCCAAACATTCTTCCATCTCCTTTGCTGATTCATTACCCACATCACACCACTATCTGGAGATATAACTAAAGGCCCTACCCTAAGCCTTCTTCTCTTTTCTCTCTACAGTCTCACTTTGTAACCTCACCAGATCTCATGGGTTCAATTATCATCTCTATATAGATGAGTCTGAAATGTATACATATATCCAGTCCTGGCCTCATTCCTGAGCTTCTGTTCTGCATTACAAACTACTTCTTGGCCATTCTGAACTGGATGTCCCATAGGCAAATCAAATTCACTATGTCCAAAACAACCTGTTAACTCCCCCAGCCCCCAAACCTACCCTTATTCCCAAATTTCCTATGTGTGTTAAGGATACCAATATCCTTCAAATCATTCAAGTTCACAACTTCAGTATTAACTTTAACTCACTTTCATTAACCCTACATACCTAATCAGTTGCTAAATCTTGTCATTTCTATTTCCACAATATCTCTCAGATATACTTACTGAGTCCCCCCCTTCTCTCCATTCACACAGCCAACACCCTAGTACAGGCCCTCATCAACTCTCATCTGTTCTTATCCAACAATTTCTGGGTAAGTCTCCTTGCCTTAAGTTTCTCCCTGCTCCAATTCATCTTCTAACAAAGTCACAAAAGTGATCTTCCTAAAGAACAGGTCTGACAATGCCACCTTCTCTCCCTAATTCTCTATTACCTCTAGGATCAAATACAAAAGCTCTGTTTGGCCTTAGAGCTTTTCACAACTTGGCCCTTTCCTTTCTTGTCTACACAGGACATCATTCCCATCCATATTTTCTAAAGATTAGCCTTACTGGCCTTCTTGCAGGTTCTCACACACAACATTTCATCTCTCATCTCTGTGTTTTTGCACAGACAGTAATGCACAGAGCATTACAGAAATGTTCTGCCACCATAACCCTGCCACCTACCACCTTCTGCATAGGGCCTTTCCTAATCCCCCAGGTATTAAGACTTTTCCACCTAACGGTTAACTTGTATGCAATTTGTATATACTTGCAGGCATATGTGTTATTTCCTCCATTTAAAATGTAAGCTCTTTGAGGGTAAGTGCTATTTTGTTTTATCTATATCGTCAGCACCTAGCATAGTAACTGACACATATAACTATGCTCTCCACCAAGAAAAAAATAAGACTTTCTCTTATGCCCAACACAAAATTTTTTAGACTGGGAAGCAGGGTGGGGGAGTAATGCATATCTTAATATCTAAGTGTTTAGCACCACTTTAGATGATGGAGATACAGAAAAAAATAGAATTTATATTCCTCCATCCATTCAGAAGATAATTATTTATGTAAGGCCATAAAATACAAACCCTTTCCACTACAACTTGCAAAGAAATATAAGATTATGTGCCCAAATGAGTGACAATGGACATTTATGAGTTACTGTTAGAAAGTAAAGGGTGCTTAATGAGGCATCAAGAAATCAAGAGATGGCTAGAGTTACGTGCTTAATGTTTGTTGACTTAAGAAGGATATTAAGCTGGGACTTATCTTTGGATAAAAAGATGGGAAGGGAGAGGGAATTCTAGAAGAAGGGAATAGCTTTTCACACTTCAAGTTCAGATTGATCATCACAACACTATCTAAAGTATATGAAGACTTAATTTCTAAAAATAGTGATAGTAAGGCTGTATCAAGTTAAGCATCTACTAAGTTCAGTGTTCTTTTCAACCATCTAAGGAGATCTTAATTTAATCAGACTGCAAATTTTTTAACTGTCTCTCAGGATTCTAAACTTTTCTCTAACATCTCTGCTCCCGTGCTAGAAGGCCTGAAAGTATTTCATAAATGTTAATGAAATTTAACAGTAACTGAAGAACCAGAAAAATCATGGTCCCCATTTCTATACCTTCAAATTTAAACTTCTGACCATGGTAATGACTTAATCAGTATAAGCATCATTCAGGTACACAGTGCTTTGCACATGAAATAAGGGTAGGGAGGGTAGGGGAAAGATGTTATTGAAGCACATAAAGACATACGCAGCATACTTTAAAGTTCTTACCACAATCATTTCTGAAGGTTCTAATACAATACAGTCATATCCTCTTTTTCCTCCAAACTGTTTACCAAAACTGTGAAAACAGAAAAACAAGTTGTTGTTGTTTTTTTAACCAATGTGGGATGGTGAGAAAAACAATGTAGTAAAGAGCCTACAATTATCAGAATACCATTTGATAAACACCTTTTTTTTAAGTTGGTCCCCATTAGTGATATGAAAAATACCTAAGTCTCAGAACTTCCTATATCTTGCAATTTACATTGAATTAAGGGAAATATGAGTAGTAACTGACATACAGAGAGCTTTTAAATTTAAAAAACACTTTACAAACATTATCTCCTTTAATTTTTTACAATAATCATATGAGATAGAGTATGATGACAAAACAAAGAGTGGTGAAGTAATTTTCCCAAGGTCACACAGTTAGTAAAAGAGTCCAATAGAATCCAGATCTTTTGACTCGCAGTACATTACTCTATTTTTTCTACGCTTCATAAATATTATGAAATTATATTGAAGTAATGGCTCAATCTTTCCTTTCTGGACTTAATGCTGCTTTTTGTTTCTTCCATAACTGTCACAAGCTATAGACTACAATGAAAAGTGATCTAAAACAAAATAGCAATTCAGTGAATCTTTTCTATTGTTCTAACACCTGGTTATTTCCTTCTAAGCAAAGAGAATTTTACATGAAAAAGTTAAAAAGTTAAAAAAGTTAGAAAAGTCTAACTTTTCTAACAAAAATAATAAGTGTTAATTCAAGTACCAAGTTTTATGATGCTCTATATTACTTGAGTACACATCTTTAACACTGTCATGTAAAAATGAAAGAAGGAAGTCCCAGGGTTGCTATGGGATACATACATAATCTTGCCCCATTAGATGCTAAGTGGTTTTAATACAAGTCACAGCAATTTATGTGAAAAGCAATAACTTAAGGTTCTCCTTCAGAAAACCACCTGGAAGTTTAAAAAAAATAGCATTTATTCTGACAAGACTTTTTACAGAAAAACAGTGAAGGAGAGCTCCTTCAATAGTCTAGAAATTGAGGCCAATATAAAAAACGATCCCTCTATTCTAGATTACTCAAAAATCAACTAGGTTAAAGTCTGGTGTGATTAAATTAAGATTATGTAAGGGGCAGCTAGGTGGCACAGTGAGTAGAGCACCGGCCCTGGAGTCAGGAGAAGGAGGACCTGAGTTCAAATGCGGCCTCAGACACTTGACACATGTACTAGCAGTGTGACCTTGGGCAAGTCACTTAACTCCAATTGCCCTGCCAAAAAAACAAAAAAAATTATGATTATGTTCAAAATAAGAGAACTGTATTAGCATAAGATGGTAAGGGTAGCTTTGTCAAAGAAACCAGGAAAATTATAACTAGCCACAGATCAAAAACTAGGGAAACACTATCTACTGCACCTTAACAAAGTTATGTATTTATTTTACTTCTTATTTTTAAATGATGTATTATGAACTTAATTTTTTAAATTAATTTTATGATATATTAGAAAGAGTACCAAACAAAGTCAAAAGCCATGTGTTCGAATTTCAGCTTTGCAATGTACTAGCTGTGTAATTTTGGGCAAATCACTTTAACCTCTCCCTGCACCTGGTTCTCCTGATCTGTATCATGGGGATAATGTGACACCTACCTGATAGGGTCACTGTGAAGATAAAATAAAATCATGTACTATAAAGATCAAATGAAATAAAACATACAAAGCATTTTATAAACATAAAATGATGGATAGGTATGAACAATTATTATCACAACTATTTTAGAATGCACAGAAGTCAAGAAGCCCTTCTCGTTTTTGAAAAGTTCTAAAACTATTAAGTCTATTTTCAAAGAATGAAAACATTAATCAACTCACCTAATATCTAAGAATAGACACAAAACCCTTCCAGCATAGCAGAACATTTACTTTTAATTAAGAAATCACATATGCTGACAAAGATAAGCTAGTCAGCATTTATTAAGCACCTACTGGCTGAAAAGGCTGTGTATTAGCTTCTGTATGAGATAAAAAGTTTAGCCAAGTTAAGGTACTTTAAAATCTTGGAATTTACAAAATAGAAGAGAGATAAGCAAATAAAGAATTATGACAGATGTTACATAATAAGTCCAATAGAGAGCTTCAAAACAAAATCCTACTTATTAAGAGATCTAAAGGTGAAAGCTATTACAAACATGGAAAGGTATCGTGAAGAAGGAGGTATCTGAATTGTATGTAATCTGCATCTAACTACACCATCTCTATTTATTGTCTTTTATTTCTTCAGTACATGCTTTCAAATGAACTCACTGTTCATTTTAAATGAATTCATCCTCCATGAGAATGTAAGCACTTTATATTTGTATCCCAAGAACCTAACACCAAGACTACCACTTAATTAATTGATGATGATTGACTGAATGATTGACATTAACAGAATAGCAGAAATTCAAAAGGCATAAGGAAGAGCATAAGCAAAGGCAAGAAAGAGGGAGAGCACATGGAGCTTTTTCAGAATGCAAAGAAGACAGGCTTCACTAGATCAATAAAGCAAAATTACTTAGTGGAATATATGGAAGGAAGAAATAAGAAATAAGGCTAGAAAGATACAGTGGTGCCAGATTGTAAGATGGCCTTGTATGTCAAGCTAGGCATTTGAATTTGCAACATGACGTGGTGGAAAGAGGACTGGGTGCTTTCTTTCCTGCCTGTCTGTGTTTGAGTAAAAGGGCACTAACTGTTGTGAGCCTCTGGATCAGAAGAATGTCAATGCCTACTCTTCTAATCTGAGCTGACATAAAGTCATAAGGACATGGACCGGCTGTTACAGGATTTCTGCTGTATCTATTCCTTTCTGCCTTAGATAAAGGAAATATCAGAGGGTAAACAGACTAGGGTATGATCTTGTGAGTTCCAAAAAACGTGAAGACAGCATCAGGGGTCAAAGAGCTAGAATTCAAGCTGATCCCAATAGGAAGCAAGTACCAAATCAACATCTTGACCTGGCCCAGTACTAGAATGATTTTGTCTCCTGGCTATGCTACATTCAGAAATGAACTTGGTGAGGTTAACGCCTTGTAATAAGCACTTTAATTTAAGCCCACTGTCCCTAGGGACTGAGGAAGTTAAGGGAGAGTGTGCTCCTATTCCTGGGGGAATGTGTACTTCCTTACTTCTCAGTAAATATTCTTTTTATAAAAGCTAATTGATGCTAACTGCTTAAATGATATTGGGGCACTAATCAATGCTGTGGATGTTACTGAGAAGATATTAACAGGCACAGGCTAGGTGAGAGAGAAGCGATATCTCAGTGACTGATATTAGGAAGAACATACCAGAATGGGGGGGGGGGATAGCATCAGAAGATAAATCCTAACCCCTTTGGCATACCTCTAGTGTCTATATAGCTAGTCTTACTCTGGGATTGATCTTGCCAGTAAGAGCAGAAGCTAAGGCAAAGAACATAAGAGCTTATAAACATGAGATACAATGTTAATTGATATATATGTATATATAAACAGTAATGAGTAAACATTAAGTTCCATGAAGACAAGGGCCATGTCTTATCACATCTTTTTATCTGTCATTCCCCCTCATACAATGTTCTACATACAGAAAGCCCTAATAAACATCTACTAAATCAAGGAGCAAAAGAACAAATGCATACATATTGCACAGTATGGGCACTGCAATAAAGTCACCGGGGATGATAAAACCTTCCAAAAAAAGGATTAAATTCAGAGTTTGCATAAATCCGAATGTGAATCCCCACCATGAACTTACTAGCTGTATAACCTTCCTAAGTGTCAGCTTCCTCACCTGAAAAATAGGGACATGGTAGTATACATCTTAGAAAACTGGTCAAATAACAATGTGTATAAAAGAGTTTGCAAGCCTTAAAGTGCTATAAAAATGTCAGCTATCAGTATTATTGCTTGACTGTAAACAGTTACTGAAGATTTTTTGGTTTGAGAGTGCTATGTTCAAATCTAGGTATTGAAAAGTATCTGGCAGTGGTCTGAAGGATGGATAGGATAAGGAAGAGAATGAAGGTGGAAAAAGCCTGTTACCTACAATAGCCTATGTGGGTGGTAATGAAGGCCTGTACTAAGGCAGTAGGAATAAAAAGGGAAAAATATGAGAGATATTCTACAAATGGCAGTATTTAGTAACTGGCTCCATCACAATGCCTCATTTAAAATTTTGTAGATACAGGCTACATGCCAGCAACTAAAGCAGAAATAGCATTGCTAATCTACAAGTCGAAGGGCTTACATTTGATAAAGAATAAGTACTGACATATTCACAAGTGTTTTTGTTTGCAGTATATTAGGCAAAGCAACTATCTCCCCCCAAAGACAGTTAAAATGCATTTTTAAAGGTCACGTAACATCTAAATCACAATCTACAACAGCAGAAAAAACAAGAATTTCTGTAAAGCTTTCATAAATTATAGCTATCATCTATATCATTCACCTTTCCCTCTATCCACCTCAACTAAAAATTAATAGGAGATTTCAGAAAGTTTTCCTGTTCTCCAAAATAAGATTAAATTCATTTGGGGCTGAAATATAATACCTAAAGGAACGGCAGACTTAAGTGACAAAAGGAATCTGTCAAATGTTCTTATGAGTTAATTAATCAACTTATTGATAATTACATAAGACACGAACATTTTGCTGAACCACATAATTTAATAAATCCTACTGTTTTCCTAACTACATTTGTATGCTGCCATAATCTGAAATTTGGAAATGAGCTACCTTGAATTCACCAGCAAATATAATCATGTACAACTAACTCTCTCCCATACTTCCTCTGCATTATTAGAAACCTTAGGCTTTTCTCTTTTCCTCTGAGGTGGAATTTTATCATTAATCTGTGGATCTAAATTTCATGATACACATATTATTTTTTTAACACCTACCCTAGGAGCTGTGAGAAATGGCTGTATTTTATTAACTCAAACACTCTCCCTCTTAACCCTTTGCAATGCTGGATGCTGCTAGTTTTCCTAATAATCATACTAAAGTACAGCTTGTAAAAATTGACATCCTTTACCTATATCTAAATTTTTTTGGACTCAGTTAAAATTTTTCCTCTCATTCACCAAAGAGTTAATAATGGTTTAAAAGGCTTAAAAAAAAACGTGTCAAAATGAACACTTAAAGGTATTTTTACATCTTCTAATACACCCATTTTCTTAATAGTAGCTATAGGTAATGAATTACAGTTTTATGAGAAAAGAAGGAACTAAACACAGAACTACCCCTTGATGAGAGTTAGATATCATGCCAACAGGAGAAGATAGCACGTGTAACTCACAAAAAAATCTCAAACCACAACTTCAATAAAAATATTAATATCAATTATTCAGTTTTGTCATAGTTGTTAATATATATCATATGACCTAAGCTTTACCTTGAAAAGTATATGGTAAGCAATAAACTGGGCATGAAACAAATAAATAATACCACCATTAGAATCATTAAGCAAAACTACAATTAGAGAAGTGGGAGCTACACTGCTCTCTCACTCACTAGAAGAGTGACATTAAAGAAGCTACACAGTATATAGAAGTAAGGCAGCAGATTAAGTATAGGTTATAATACAAACCTAACAGTAGTTCATAGCTATCATCTATGAGGCAAATCACCTTCCTTCTCTAAACTACCATTTTTCCTTCTACAAACATTGGACTGGATGTCTCTAATATCTCTAGCGTCACATCCAGCTTTAAATACTATGGTTCTTTCCAACTCAGCCCTTCTTTGTTCTAACATCAATGAGATTTGGAAACTACTTTGCTGTGTTTAAAGGAAAAATAAAAAGAAGGGTGAAATTTAGGTTACCAAAGATAAATATGCCTCTAAGACTCTCACAGTCCAAGATTTAAAAAATCTTTGGGATTCAATAAACTAATGGCAGCAAATCTTCCCTAATTCTAGCTCTTCAACTACCACTCCTTGACTCATCTCAGAAAAATCTACCAACTCATACTTCTAATAATCTTGCTCCTTTCCTCTTTCTTGATTCTACTCCAACTATAACTAGCTTCTGGATCCTAGGAGGTCCATCAACCTCAGTTCTTTAATGCTAACTAGAGGTTCCAGGGAAGGGAGTATTTTATGTTGATCCTAATCTAACACATATAGTTAATCTTCTAGACTATTTTCTCTTCTCCTCTGAATGGAGAGCATGCTAATTTTTTAAATGTTTTATTGATGATGTTTTTTACACCAATATCACTTCCCAATAATCCACATCCTCTAAAAACTCTCTTCTTATACAGAAAAAGAGTTCAGTCAGTCAGTCAACATATTTACCATGTGCCAGGCACTGGGGCAAATGCTAGAGATACAAAGAAGGGCAAAAGCAAGTCCCTCCCTTCAAGTGGTATACATTTTCATGGTAGAGATATGTAAATGACTATGAATCTATATGACAGTCACATACACATAGAATATATGAAGATAATCTGAAAGGGCAAGGCACTGGCAATAAGACAGATTGGGAAAGGCCTCTTAAACTTGAGGATGACAGGAAAGCCAGGAGGTAAAAGTTGAGAAGGGAAAGAAATCTCCTTGAGAAGTAACCAGGGCAAAGGCAAAGTGACTGGAAGTTAAGAGTGTCACATTCAAGGACTAGGATTAAGGTATAAGAAAACTGGAAAAACTGGAAGGGGTCCAAGTTATAAAGAGCTTTAAATAACAGAGGACTTTATATTTGATTTTAGAGGTAATAGAGTGCCACTGGAGATCATGGGCTTGATATGGTCACTTATATTTTAGAAAAATAAGCCAAGTGAAGTAGGCGAAAACTCAAGGCAGGAACATCAATTAGAAGGCTATTGCAATAATCTAGAAAAGAGGAAAAAAGGACCTGAACTGTGGCTTTATGAATAGAGAGAAGGGGGTAAAAATACAGGGGGATACTGTGATGGTAGAAATGACAAAATCTGGCAGTAAACTGGAAATGCAGTGTAAGTGAAAGTCAAGAGTAAAGGCTGATACTGAGGTTAGGATGACATTCATCCTGAGTGACTGGAAGGAAGAGGATAATCCTTGACAATAATAAGTAAGTTCAGAAAGGAGAGGGTTTGAGAGGAAAGAAAATGAGTTCTGTTTTAGACATGTTGAAGTTGACATGTATACAGGACATCCAGTTCAAGATGTCCAAAAGGCAGCTGAAGATATGTGATTTAGCTTAGCTTAGCTTAGCAGAGAGACTAGACTAGCTATACAGATATGAATAGATATACAGACATGGTAAGCATCTGCATTGAAAAGATAAATGAACTTGTGGAAGTTGATGAGACCACTAAGTGAGATAATAAAGATCAGAAAGAGAAGGAAGTCAAGGATAGAGCCGTTATGGGACATTCATGGTTAGTGGACACGATATGGATGAAGAACAAACAAAGGATACTGACAAAGTTAGGTGTGACATGAAGGAAACCCAGGAGAGAATAATGTCATAAAAACCTAGTGAGAGAAGAGTATCCAGGAGTATGAGGTCAACAGTATCAAATGCTGTCAACCTATACTACAAACAGGTCAAGGATGATTAGGACTGAGAAAAGGCAGTTAGATTTTTGCCATTAAAAAATTGTTGGTGACTTTGGAAAGAGCAATTTCAGTCAAATGATGAGGTCAGAAACAAGAATGAAAAGAGTTCAGAAGAGAGAGCAAGAGGACATGCTGGGATCTCAATCCTAGATGGCTTCCTCATGAAGTTTAGCCATGAAGGGCAAGAAAACTATAACACAATGAGAAACTGGCAGAGTAACTGCTGTCTAGACAATAAATGCAACATTCCACACCTGTGGTTCACCACCTCACTACCAAAAGAAAATAAACAGACATACTTCATACTTTAGTTTCCAAAACTATGGTGTGTATCTGAATTTGGCCAAAGTAGAAATAATGTAGCATAAAAAGAGCAAGCACTCCAAATGGAGTCTCAAAGTACAGATTGACCAAATAAGCTCTAGGTCAGTTTCTTAACTTTTCAGGGGTCACTGACGCCTTTGACAATATGATGAAACCCATGGATCTCTTCTCACAATGTTATTTTTAAATGCATAAAATAAAATACATAGAATTACAAAAAGAAACCAATTATATATAATTATCAAAATCTTTAAAAAAAAAAGTTCAGAGGCCCAAGATTAAAAACCCCTAAACATATAAATATAATGCTATCAGAAATATAAACAAAATCTGACCCGTCAAGCATTTTCCATGAAAGATGTTAAAGAATTCTTTTTTTATCTAAGTATAAGCATCACAAAACCAAGTAAAACAGTCTTATTAAAATGGAGATTATCTGACCAGAAATCACTGCTAAAACAACACTCTTATAACATACCTTTGAGGAGCGAAAATTACAGAGTCGTTCATAAATACAGATCCAGAAAGAAGAATATACCAACATCTGGCAATGGTTTCAGAGCTATAAAAAAAAGAAATATTTAGTCACATTTATTTAGTCTCAATACTAGATGAATTCAAAACTCACTCACTGTCTTCATCAATAAGTGCTCTGAGTATAATGATTTAAAGGAAATTTTTAATTTCTAATCAAATGGGATATGCTATTCAGAATTCTTCTGTATCTAGATTTAGCACACATGTCAAACCTGTTCAAAATTACATTTAACTGATAGGGTTCATTAAACCATGTGGCTAGAGTGCTTTGGCCACAGTCTAAATGTCACATATTCCATTTCTATATGGGCTACTTGGCTTCAAAGAAAGAAAATTCTGTTACATAATAAATGCTAATTCTGGCTAACTATAAAAGAAACCAGAAGAATGCATGTGAAGAGTCATTTCATTTCATAATACTACCAAAAAAAAAACACCCTTTTAATTTTCTTTCCTACTGATGATGGTCTAAGCATCTCTGTATTCGAAATATGGTATTTTATATATAATCCCAATCCTTGAATACTTAACATTTGTATATGTAGGCACAGTTTTAAAATCATGATATTTAGCAACAGTCTAAATATTGGGTGTGCCAATGTCATTAAACTGGAGACTAAGCTATATAATAGTTCACCAACCCTAAATAAATTAGGTAGCTAAAAAATTCAATTCATGCAGGCATTAATTTTTTTTATCTGGTTTTCCTTTGGCAACAGGTACCAATCTGCCAAAATGCAGACCTAAAAGTAAATATATTTTACAATTTTAAATAATTCATAAAGGACCAAAACAAAATAAATCACTTCTAGCTGTTTGTACAATTTTTGTTCTGTAACAACTGATACCAAAGGTAAAATCCAATAACAAAACATAAAAGCCACCTTGTTCACCCAAGTTAGTAACACTTACCAAAAAAGAATTTGATTCCCATTATATCTTTCATACCGTGCTCTTGCAGATATTAACCTGATACACAAAAACATAAGTTAAATCTTTTGTAACAGACTATGATTCAAGTTGCATAGCTTAAAGGACCATCTTTAACACAAACTGAGATAACACTGAGCAGTGTCACATTATTGGATCCAATCAGTTATAAACCTCATCTTCTGTTCAAAGAACTTTTAGATACACTTTTTAACATCATATTGTTGCGCAATATGATATTTACTAAACTTTCATTTTTGACATTAAATCAAGCTTATCAATTTGTAACTAAAACACAAAGTTATGGCTTAGGCTCTACATTTTAAAAACACTACTTCAGGCCACTCATGCTCTTTCTCTATGATGGGCCCTTATCTGACACATAGCAACAATTTAATAATTTCCACTATCCAGTAGAAAATAAAAAACCCTCTGTATATCTAGAGTATTAGTGCAAAAGACACCAAGACTAGGGTGAGAAACCTTTAAGATATCAGGATTACTAAAGGATAAAGAAGGTCAGCTCTGGAAGTCAGAATCAGCTAGACAGGAAAAGAGAAAACCGGCCAGTCAGCCACAAGCAGACAAGAAAAATAAACAGACAGAAATGAGGATGGTAGCACCAGCACAGAGGTTAACACAACCACAATAAAAGAGATGAAACCAGGATACAATCTGGGTCCACATCTAGACTACTGAATTCTCATTTACATAATACTCAATTCCAAAGAGCATAGATCATAAAATATAAAAGAATCAAAGGATCATAACATCATAGACTAAAAGTTAGAAAGCACCTTATCAGTCACTTAGATTTTTTTAAAAAATGAAGGAACTGACGCTTAGAGAAGTTAAGTGACTTGTCCATAGTCACCAATTGGGACAGTCAGAATCCCCACTCAGGTCTTCTGACTCTATGTTCAGCAGATCAAATTCAGCACTTTGGAGATAACATGAAATTTCAGACCAGATTTCTCAGCCACCAAGAATGCTCTAAGACTACTGCCCCTGGCATAACCTCATACATACTCAGGGAATTCACACAACTGTAACATTAAGCTAAAAAAAAAAAAAAAAAAGCTCCAAATTTGCTCAAGAAAGTTGAAATTATTTTTTGAATATTTACGCCACTGCATCCTACCCCAGACAACAGCTGCCTGTACAAAAGTTAGTAAATTCTTTACAGATCAACCCACATCTTTAAATAAATTAGAACCTGAGCTCAAAATCTGCCCTGAAGGTGGAGTCTACAGTATTTTGTACAAAATGTTACAATACTCTTCTTCATCAATATTATTAGCAACAATATAGACATTTATATCACATACTAACACTTACAAAGCACTTGTACATCCCTCATTTCGTTTGGTCTTCAAAACAACTTTGTGAGATAAGAGCTAAGGGTATCATCACCATTCCTCACTCTCCTCGCACCACACATTCAGAGAGTTGACATATCCTGCAGTTTCCACCTCAAAAAAATCTCCTGACATACAACTTCTCCCTAATTCTGACAACCATCAGTTTAAGTTCAGGCCCTCATCTCAGGCCTCATGAGACCCCTCACCTGGACTACTTCAATGGTCTCCTAATTGGTCTTCCAGCCTCTCTCCTTCCCAATCCACCCTCCACACAGCTGCCAAAGTAATTTTCCTGAAGTACAGTTCTGACCATGTTACTTTCCGGCTCAGTAAACTCCAGTCTCTCAGTTGACTCTAGGATCACATACCAACTTCTCTTTTTGGTTCTTAAAACCCTTCACCACTGGCCCCAACCTATCTTTCCTGCCTCACCGTCTGTTATTTCCCTTGTTCACCCTAGCCTTGTCTCTGTTACTCACACAACAAACTCTGCATGCTTTTGAACTAGCCATCTTCCATAACCCACATGTACAGCATGCACCCCACTCCGTTCAGAGAACTCTCATTTCTTTCTGCCTTCTACATGAAATCTTCCTCATTTCCTCTTCTCCAATTACCATGTTTACAACTACTTTGTATTTATTTTATATTCTTTCTATACATATTTATTCTGTATATATTTATATATGGACATACTGTTCTCCCCCAAAAGAATATAGGCTTCAAGAGGGCAAGAGTGATTATGCAGGTGTTAGGGGCATGACAGTCCCACAATCTGGAAAATCTGTGTAAAATGTTTTCGCCCTCCCTTCGTACCAGAGAAGAAGTTTGGATTTTTTCTTTTTCTCTTATGGAGTGTTTAGAATACCGTATTGTAAAATTTGGGTTAAGTATTTGGTCAAAGGCTCTGTGTTGTCTGCTAGCTTTTATATATCTTCTGCAGCTTCCACAAAACTCCCAAAAAATTCCCATTTAATTTCTTATGTGCCAACCCACAATATATCAAAACCCCAATGGGGAAAGTCATGATGTGAAAGGGATACCTAATTTTTCTTTGTATCCCCAGAGCCTAGCACAGTGACTGTTATACAGTAAGTGTTTAACAAATGTTTATTGATCAACTAATCTCCTTTGTACAAAAGAGGCTCAGAGAGTAGCATAGCACAGAATAGTAGATAATAGTATGCTACATTTGAGAGTGAGGAAGACCTGGGTTCAAATTCAGCCTCTGATACTTCACAGAATTATTGATTTGGAGCTGTCGGGGACCACAGAAATCATTTAGTCTCTAACAGGACCAGCATCCTCTTTCACTTTTCCCTCATGTAGTTTAATCTAGTTCTTTTCCTAAAAGACAAAAAAGCTAAGATCTGATTGGCACGGGAGGCTAAGGCTCAACCCACCTGTATCAGGTATAGGCCCTTCAGACTTGGCAGGCACCACAGCCTGTCTAGAATGGTTTCCACACAGAGGTGAAGGAAGGCCACATCCTATATTCTAGTTCAGTACCTTTCTAAACTTTAGCTAAGTTAACCCTCTGTTAAACGCTGAATGATCCATCAGTGTTTCATTTAATTCCAATATGAGACATAAACAATCAGGAAACTGGCTTGAGTCAGGCCTAGCCCACTCAGCAGTCCAATCTTTTCATTTACAGATAAAAAACTAAGATCCATAGAAGAAAAGCAATTGTCACACAAGTAATAAGTGATAAAGATAAGGGCCCTCCATTCCAAATCCAGCTTTCTTTCCACTAATGGCTAGGTGACTTTTGGCAAGCCATTTCATCTCTCAGCCTTAGTTTCCTCATCTGTAAAAAGGGGATAACTATAGTACCCACCACTTTTGTGAGGCTAAAGTGAGTTAATGTATGTAAAATGCTTTGCAAAGTTTAAAGTGCTGTATCAAATGTTAGTTCTAGTAAAAGAGTCAAGATACAAACTCAGGTTTCTGCTGACCCCAACTACAACACTTCGACCTATACCAAACACCCTGCAATGTTAGTCAAAGTGTTTTTTTCAAAAACTCTTCTCATAATCCCCTACTAAATGTCATAAGCCAGCAACTTGAACTAACACCCCTTCTCCCAACCAAAAATAAAATCATGAGCTTTCAAGTATGTTGTATGAAAAAAAAGCTTAAAAATACAGGGATGAGGTATTACTACCTTAAATTTGACTTCTCAATTTTTTCATGAGTAAAGGGGTCTAGTGATGTCTGCCTGGCCTCGGGAGTAGGAGAAATATAGGGCAAGTAGTCTGTAGTAGATTGGTTGGCAGGGCTGTGGGGATTAAAACTGTCCAACCTACAATAAATGAAACTGAGGCAGAGCTCTGAGCCAATGGGACTTTATTAAAGGGTCCATGATCCCCTCTGATGAAGTAGACCTCAGATCTTCCTCACGATCTGAGATCCCTTCCTCTTCCAGGACTTCGTTTTTATAGGGTTTGACAAACAAATATGCCAAAGAGGAATGGTAAAATACAGAATCTCATTGATTACTAGACCTTGCTCCTCAGGGCCAAAAATGACATATTAGCAGGAAGGGTCTTGGTTTGGGTGAAGCACGGGGCATCTCCACTAAGTGGTCATAAGATGGTCACCTACTCATGTTGAAAAAGAGAGAATGGTCAGGAAGTACAAAAATAAGTTAACACTTTCCAAAGCATCAAGACATCCCACCCATGCTGGGTCTGGACATGGAATTTGAGCAAAATAGGATAGAGATATCTTTGTCAGAATTCTTGTGATTATGCAAGTAAGCTCCACAATTCAGGTCTTCCTGACTCCCGGCCCAGTGCTTTATTCACTGCACCACTTAGCCACCCAGACCCAGAAATGCCAGGGAATGGGAATAATGATGATTCTTCTGCCCAACACCCCAAATCCTTGTACAGATAAATAAATCATTACCTCTATTAGTCACAATCTAGGATGAGGCTTCAACTATAATTGAGTAGGCCACTTACATCCTTCAGGTCTATAATACACCACTAGATCAATTATACTTTTAAAAAATACAAAATGACTACTATAAGATAAAGATGATTTTTTAAAATATCTGTTAAACTGAATTGTTCATAAGAGCTAATTTTATAACTATAATAAAATCAACTAAGTTGGGAGTTTTGAAATATTTTCGCTATTATGGATGTTTTGTGTAACGATATTTAATCTACATTCATTAAGCTCTGTCTATGATGAAAACCACTAAAGGAAAGCAGCTTTTTATTCCTATTAGTGACTCATATTTTTCTCCTTATTGTGGGTTATTTATTGGCTACTATTTACCTTAGCTGATGTTCCCTGAGATTTGATAAAATCTCCATCCCGTGAAGATAAGAATAAATAGTATTTAGATCCTGTAGAAAGAAAAAAGAAATTTTAGGTTTTCATCCAAATAAAAATTTCTAAGTACAACGAGGTCCTTCCCCTCCCTCTGTCCCCCCACCCCCATCCCCAGATTAATTTGGACTTTAGATTTCTGGCAATCTCAAGGATCCAGGACATAGTTGCAAAATTTGCAATTAACCAAAACAGATCTTTGAAGGGCACCGAGTTTGGTATCAAGAACACCTGAGTTCAGATCCAGCCTGAAACGCCTACTAGCTGTATGACCCTGGACACGTTATTTAACCTGTCTGCTTCAGTTTCCTCACCTGTAAAATGAGGATAACAACAGCACCAAGCTCCCACAGTTGTTATAAAGATCAAATAATATTTGTAAAGTGATTAGCCCAGTGCGTGGTGCCTATATAGTAAGCGCTAAATAAATGCTTATTTCTTCCCTTTCCACCCTCCCTTTGAAGGTAAAATAGCTGTCACAAAGCTCATTAATTTTACTACTCAACAAGGAAGGCACAGAAAACAACCAGAGCAGCTGGTGGCAAATGGAAGAGAGAGCTAGGATTTGCCCCCCCCCCATAAAGGGAAGCTATGAAGTGAGCTTTTTAGCTCTACCCTCTAGTCTTCTAATCAAGAAAGGCAGAAGCAAGAAGCAACTGATGAGATGTGAGTACCAAAACTAAAGCAATCTCCATTATGAATATGAATGTAATGCTATGAAAATCCATTGGGGGGAGCAATTCAGGAGGGAGGATGGGAAAGAATTCACGAAGCAAGCACCATCTCAAGATGAACCCTGAAAGTTGGTTGGTATTTTAATGGGCAAAGATTGGGAAAAGAAGACAAAGAGAAGAAATCTTTGACTTGATGCTCTTTCCCTCTGAGTCAATTACCAAGTCCTGTCATTTCTGCCTCGATGTTCTTTGCATTCATCTCCTCCTCACCATTCACTTTAAAACCAACCTGGTTCAGCCCTTCATTAATTCTCTTTTGAAGTATTATATTAGCTCTCCTCAAACCCATGCTTTTCACAGCCTCCAAAGTAATTTTCCTAACATTTGGGTCCAAACACATCATTTTAATATTCAAAATCCTTCAGTGGTTCCTAGTTTCCTGCTTCTGATCTTATCACTCAAGGCCTTACAGACTGGGGCTCTACTTTACCTTTCCAGCTTCATCTCACCTTATTCTTCATGCATGATATCCTACCGACTGCCCTCTCTCACTCAGGGTACATTTGCATAAACTTATACTGTCCCTATATATTTCTGAATCCACCAGATATTTCAACCTATTGAAATCCTTCTCTCTCTTCACCACACAGCTCAATGGCTTCACCTCAAATAATCCTGAGTAGGAAGGGACTTGAGAGGCCATCTAATCCAATCTCCTCACTTTACAGATACAAAAATTGAGCCTCAAAGGAGTAAAGTGACTTGCTTAAGGTCACAAAACTGGTAAGCATCAGATTTACATTTGAACTCAGGGTCCTCTGATACCAAAGTAGGTGCCTTTTCCAACAAAAAGTGATTCCCTTCTGTCCGTGAATCTAACTGCAGCTCTACTTGGTTTCAACTCCACAGAAAAAGATTCCCCTCCTCCCTAAGGAGTATCCCCTGGTGTTCCCTTCCCTTTCCAGGTTAGTTTTGTGTGTTGTCTTCACCCATTAGAGTGTAAGCTC
Organism: Trichosurus vulpecula; assembly: GCF_011100635.1. Taxonomy (NCBI): domain Eukaryota; kingdom Metazoa; phylum Chordata; class Mammalia; order Diprotodontia; family Phalangeridae; genus Trichosurus; species Trichosurus vulpecula. Next base: position 25,115,319 of record NC_050575.1, on the reverse strand, counting down.
CTTAAGGGAAGAGACTTTCTCTCTTTTTCTTATTTGTATCCCCAGTGCATAGCATGGTGCCTGGCATTACAGAATATATAAAATATTTGGGAGTCCATAGACCAAGATAAACAAAGAATTACATGTAGGTTGGCATAAATTCACTCCAACTCATATTCTGAGTTTCGGTTTTCATGTATGCTAAATTTATCATATCCATCACCCAAAATAATCACAAAGTAGAATGTACCAGTTAGACGGCAAAATATAACACATGGATTAAAAATTTTAAAGGAATTAAAATACAAAACATTAAAACACTAAATATAATTCAATATTTTTGTTAATTAAAAGGACAATTCATAAAGCAGGAAGTTTGAGTGTTACAATACCCATTTTATATACAAAAAAAACAGGTTCAAAATCTTACAATTGTTAGACAATTAGACAACATGAGGTGAAATTAGAACTCAAGCTCCAATCTTCTGATTCCAAATTCAAGATGCTTTCTACTGCATCACAATTTTTTCCCAATACAAAAACAACAGCAAGAGATTGAAGAGTTTTGAGCAGAGAAGTAAACATGATGAGACTTGTGCATCTGACAACAGTATAAAGTATAGATCAGAAGAAAGTTGGAACTAGGAAGACCAGTTTGGGGATTATTGCAATAGATCAGGTGGGTAGCAAATACGGACTTAACATTAGTCCATGGCAGAAAGAACAAAAAGGAAAAAATGTATTTGATAAATATTGCATAGGTAGAATCAAATAGGATTTTAGCAACTTATTAGATGCTGTAGGAGAAGAATCTAAGAAAATGTCAACGGAACTATGAAGATCAACTAGGCTAACTTTGAATATAATCTGAATCCATTAAGAAAGAAGGGTTCAGAGCAAATCAGTTGCTCTGATCAAGGGAGTTTTATAGGGTTTTCTTGTCCTTTTGATTGTTGGTCTTCGATAACAACTAAGAGTTTTGGTTTGAACATGGTGGTGCTACTAGTAGAAATAGGGAAATTCAGAGTCATTTTTAGGAACAAGATTACTGAACATAGGTTTGACGTACTGGCACGAGGAAGTATGAAATACAGGTCTAGAGCACAAGAGAAAAGTCAAATCTAAACATAAATATTTGGGAGTAAACTTCATAGAGATGATGGTTGAAGGGACAGAAATGAATAAAAATGCCAGGGGAGAAAATGCAGACTGTTCATGGCCCTCTTTTATTCTCTCTTGAGGAACACCAACATTTATGCTTCAGAAGATAACGAACCAGTGAAGGACACAGAAGGAAGAATACTAGGATGGTACATGTTCTTAGAAAGCAAAAGAATATCTAGTAAGAGAAGAATATTAAACAGTGCCAAATGATGTGGGGAAACTAAAAAGAACAGGGAATGGAAAACGAAAACCCTATTTGAAAATTAGGAAGTTATCGATGATCTTTAAGAGGGAAATTCCAATAAAGTAAAATGTTAAGTTGGATCGCAAGGAGCAGTGAGTGATAAATAGAAGAAAAGTGTAGACTATTTTTTCCCAAGTTTGGTGATAAAAGGTAAACAGAGACAGAAGTGCCTCTAGTTGGTAGAGCAATACTAGTTAATATTTATTTTTGACTAATTAAATACTACATAAACCAATTTTGAATATTAATATTTTCTTGGGTCATGGACCCCTCTGGTGATCTGGTGAAACTATGGACTTTAAATATGTAGGATTACAAAGAAAACCAATTATATTAAATGTTAAAAACATTTTTTAAATGTTCATGGACAAGAAGTTAAAAACTCCTGAGCCAGCCCAGGACTACTTAAATTGTGGGCTGCAATGGGGTTGTATAACTGAATGTGGGGGTCTCAAAAAATATGGCAACAGTAAAAGGTTTCTGAAAACACAGTAATTCAAAATCAAACACATAATGAATCCAAAGTGTTTCTGGCAGTGCTTGCCCATGTTGCATCACAAGACTTCACTGCAGCCTTGATTCGGAACAACATACGTACTTTGCACTACACATGCAGTGTCACACCATTCAACACCAACAAACACTGCCAGAAACAGCTCGGCTGTGATTCGAAACTACTGTACAAGTTCTCTGCTCTTACAGAAACAAAATAGTTTAATTATGGAAAATAAAGACTTTAATATTTCCCTACAGTCATTCCTCAGCATGTATCAAATTAGTATATCTTTGGACTGGATAGTGTTGTTATGTTTCCTTTTTAAAATTACTGTTATCTCCTTCTTTACAGAAACCTGTGTTTAACTGCAGCAAGTAAATACAAAAGCCCTTTAATACTTCTTCACCATCAGCACTGTATGTGTATCTTAATGCCAAGCATGCCATGTACTGCAATACACCAAGGAATATTCTGAATGACTTTTAAAATCTTCAAATAAAGAAAAACAATGTTTTGAGAAATTTGTTACTGTCAATGAGAAGTATTTACTTGCATCTTATTAAACTTCTTATTTAACTGCAAAAACTAAAAAGCCCTACATGACAGAAGATCTTGTGTTACCTGTGGCTATTAAAACGTCAGATACAGCTCATGGGAAAAAGTATGGAGATTAAATTCGTAAAATTGCTTTACCAAATGATACTGTTTCCAAAAGAATTTCTTAAATTAGCAATGCCCAATTCCAGCAGCTTATTACCAGGCTTAAGGGCAGCCCAAAGTTTGCAACTGTTAGATAAAACAACTGATATTTTTAACATGGCACAGGTGTTACATAAGTTTATGAAGGAAACATACATGAAGAATTACTTTATTGTCACCCTTGGGAAAGGCACAAAAAAGGGGAAGATATATATATATGTATATATGTATGTGTATATATATATATGTGTGTATATATATATATGTGTGTGTGTGTATATATATATATGTCTTAAAGTTGATGAATTTTTCACAAATGAAGGTTTACAGTAGAAAAATTGCATTGGAGTCTGTACAGATGGCGGTGGAGAAATGATGGGCAAGAATGACTTGCAGCAAAAGTTAAAGCTGGTGGCAATGAACATATCAGTTTTACTCACTGCATGATCCACTGGCATTCATAGCCAAAAAAAAAAAAAAAACACCAGTTAGATGTTTCATAATACTAACAAAATCATTAACTTCATTAAAAGTCATGCCCTTAATGCCCATCAATTGGGGAATGGCTGAACAAACTGTGGTACATGAAGGTGATGGAATACTATTGTGCCATAAGAAATGGGGATGATGCAGACTTCATAACAACCTGGAAAAACCTACACGACATAATGCTGAGTGAGCGGAGCAGAGCCAGGAGAACGTTGTGCACAGCCACAGATATATGGATTCCGTGAGGACCAACCCTGACAAACTGCGCTTTTCTCAGCAACCTAAGGGGCAAGGACAACTCCAGGGGACTCACGATGGAGAATGCTATCTTCATCGAGACAAAGAACTGCGAAGTTTGAATACAGACTGAGGCACACTACATGCTCGCCCTTTCTGCTTCTCTTTTGTTTTTGTTTTTGGGTTTTTTTTTTTTGGTTCTGTTTCTTCTTTCTCATGATTCATTCCATTGGTCAAAATTCTTCTCCACGACTTGACTAGTGCATAAATTAATTCAATGCGAAGTTATACATGACAGTTATATGAGACTTCGTGCCGTCTTGGGGAGGGAGGAGGGAGGGAGGGGAGAAAAACTGGAACTCAAAACTATGTAGAACCGTGCGTGGTAAACTAAAAATAAATAAAGAAATTTATAAAAAAAAAAAAGTTGTGCCCTTAACAGTCGTTGTTTTCAAACCTTTGGAAAGACATGGACTCTCATTACAAAAGCACATTATCACATGCAGAGATAAGGTGGCTCTCAAGAGAGTAAAATTTAAACTATTATTGAAATTTAAAGACACAGTTATATTTTTGACTGAGCAGAAATCCATTTTGTTAATTTTTTCATAATGACATGGCTTTCAAAATTGTATTATTTGTCAGATATTTTCAAAAAACTCAATGATTTAAACATGTCCATTCAAGGGAAAAAATATAACATTTATATTAAAAGGTAAAATTAAAAGTTTTACTAAAAAAATTAACATATGGACGAAAAGGCTGGAAAATGGTTCTTTAGAAATGTTTAGAGCCACAAATGATTTTATAATTGAAAATAGCCTTCTCAAAGATTTAACTATAAGAGTTATGATTGATCAGCTGAAGTACACAGAGACACAGTTTCAGAAATACTTCTTCAAATTTTGATTTTAAAAAATTAAGTTGGGTTCATAAACCATACTCAATTGAAATAAAAAAAATCAGTTGGGGGCAGAGCCAAGATGGCAACTGGAAAGCAGGGACTTGCTTAAGCTCTCCCTCAAATCCCTCCAAACACCTGTAAAAATGGCTCTGAACAAATTCTAGAGCTGCAGAACCCACGAAATAGCGGAGTGAAGCAGGTCTCCAGCCCAGGACGGCCTGGATGGTCGCTGGGAAGTGTCTATGGCATGATACTGGGAGCAGAGCACAGCCCTGCATGGGCCACAAGCCAGACCAGGAGTCGTGTAGCAGGACTTAGGGCCATGAATCATTGAGCTGCGGCAGCTACCAAACTTCTCAACCCACAAACGCCAAAAACCACAGAGCAGGTTAGTGGGTAAACTGGCAGAACGGGTTACAGCGTGGTCTGGCCACCAGTCCTGGAGGAAGCGGAGGTAGTGAGGTGGTGAGGTGGTGTGGTGGTAGAGCTCCAGCGTCAGCTGCTTCTGGAGTCCCTGGCTCACAGAGCGGGAGGAATCAAGCAGTAGACCAGAGCAGGAATGCACAGCTTGCTTTGCCCTGCTTGGATCTGGGGCACAATCCTGGTTGGCGGTTCTTGGGGGAGGAGGGGCGCTGATGTGGCACAGCTTGTGGTGACAGTGGAGTAGAAGTACCTCAGAAAACAGCATCGCAGTGCCTAAAGCTTGGGAAAAAGCATTCTCTACTCTACAAGCAGTCATACCCTGACAAAAAGCTCAAAGGTCAAGTAGTGGGCTGGGAACATGGCCAGGCAGCTAAAAAGGACTCAGACTCAGACTCAAGAATCTTTTTTTGGTGACAAAGAAGATCAAAACATATAGCCAGTAGAAGTCAACAAAGTCAAAGAGCCTACACCAAAAGCCCACAAGAAAAATATGAATTGATCTCAGGCCATGGAAGAGCTCAAAAAGGATTTGAAAAAGCAAGTTAGAGAAGTAGATGAAAAACTGGGAAGAGAAATGAGAGTGATGTGAGAAAACCATGAAAAACAAGTCAATAACTGGCTAAAGGAGACCCAAAAAAATACTGAAGAAAATAACACCTTAAAAAATAGACTAACTCAAATGGCAAAAGAGCTCCAAAAAGCCAATGAGGAGAAGGATGCCTTGAAAGGCAGAATTAGCGAAATGGAAAAGGAGGTCCAAAAGACCACTGAAGAAAATACTACCTTAAAAATTAGAACCTAGTGACTTAATGAGAAATCAAGATATAAAACAGAACCAAAGGAATGAAAAAATGGAAGAAAATGTCACATATCTCATTGGAAAAACCACTGACCTCAAAAATAGATCCAGGAGAAAAAATTTTAAAATTACTGGACTACCTGAAAGCCATGATCAAAAACAGAGCCTAGATATCATCTTTCAAGAAATTATCAAGGAGAACTGCCCTGATATTCTAGAGCCAGACGGTAAAACAGAAATTGAAAGCATCCACCAATCACCTCCTGAAAAAGATCCCAAAAAGAAAATTCCTAAGAATATTGTCACCAAATTCCAGAGCTCCCAGATCAAGAAGAAAATACTGCAAGCAGTCAGAAAGAAACAATTTCAGTATTGTGGAAACACAATCAGGATAATACAAGATCTAGCAGTTTCTACATTAAGGGATCAAAGGGCTTGGAATATGATATTCCAGAGGTCAATGGAGCTAGGATTAAAACCAAGAATCACCTACCCAGCAAAACTGAGTATCATGCTCCAAGGCAAAATATGGATTTTCAATAAAATAGAGGACTTTCAAGCTTTCTCAGTGAAAAGACCAGAGCTGAATAGAAAATTTCACTTTCAAACACAAGAATCAAGAGAAGCATTAAAAGGTAAACAAGAAAGAGAAATCATAAGGGACTTACTACAGCTGAACTGTTTTGTTTACATTCCTACATGGAAAGACGATGTGTATAATTCATGAGATCTTTCTCAGTATTAAGCTAGCTGAAGGGAATATACATACATATATATATATATATATATATACACACACACACAGGGCAAAGGGTGAGTTGAATATGAAGAGATGATATCTAAAAAAATAAAATGAAATTAAGGGATGAAAGAGAAATATACTGAGAGAGGGAGAAAGGGAGAGATATACTGGGGTAAATTATCTCACATAAAAGTGGCAAGAAAAAGCAGTTCTGTAGGAAGGAAAGAGGGGGCAGGCAAGGGGAAATGAGTGAACATTGTTCTCATGGGATTTGACTTGAGGAGGGAATAACATACACACTCAACTGGGTATCTTACCCCACAGGAAAGGAGGAGGAAGAAGATAAAAAAGGGGGGATGATAGAAGGGAGGGCAAATAGGGGGAGGAGGTAATCAAAAGCAAACACTTTTGAAAAGGGACAGGGTCAAGGGAGAAAACTGAATAAAGGGGGACAAGACAGGTTGGAGGGAAATATAGTTAGTCTTTCACAACATGAGTATTGTGGAAGGGTTTTACATAATGATACATGTGTGGCCTACGTTGAATTGCCTGTCTTCTTAGGGAGGGTGGGTGAGAAGGGAAGAGGGGAGAGAATTTGGAACTCAAAGTTTTAAAAGAAGATGTTCCCCCCCCCAAAAAAAGATGTTTTTGCATGTAACTGAGAAATAAGATATATAGGGAATGGGGCATAGAAATCTATCCCGCCCTACAAGAAAGTAAAGGGAAAAGAGATGGGGGGTGGGGGGTGGGGTGACAGAAGGGAGGGCTGACTGGGGAACAGGCAATCAGAATATATACCATCTTGGAGTGGGGGAAGGGTAGAAATGGAGAGAAAATTTGTAACTCAAAATCTTGTGGAAATCAATGTTGAAAATTAAAATATTAAATAATAAAATAATTTTTAAGAAAAAAAATTCAATCTTGACAAGGAGGGTGTTTATTTCTTTTTTTTTAGTTTCCTAGCAAGTGATTTATATATTATTCCATATTTTTCTCTGAGAATGGGTTGTTTAGATTTGTTAATTTGCTTATTTTATTTTTTAGTAGCTATTCATCCATTTCATTTAACTTTTCAGTTTTGCTGGCATATATTTGAGTATAGTAGTTTCTGTGTCAATTGTTTTCTTCTTCATTGTGAATTTCCTCTTTTCATTTATGATAAATGTATCTCTTTTGGAGACTGGCAAAATTGGTATATCCATTACGATGATCTTAAAAAAATAAAAAACATTTTTTAACTTATCAGTCATCTGCCATTAAAAGTTCAGGAAGAATTTGCCAAGTTATCAAGCAACATAGGTTTAAAACTTGAGTTTCCTAAAAATAAATTAAAAAATGAATGAATTTTGGCAGAGGACAAGGACAGATTTTTCCAACAATTTCTGAAATGGCTCTAAACATACTTCCGCCATTTTGTACTATGCATTTATGCAAAGTGGTATTCTCAGCATTTATGATTATAAAATCAAAATATCAATCAACTCTTAAAAAACGTTGAAGATGCTCTACATCCTACAGTATCAAATATTCCACCAACATTTAATTCTTTATGTAAAAATAAACAAACACATCCATCTCATCAGTATGCAGGTTTGCTTTCATCTTTAATAAATGGTAAAATTATATGTACACCAAAGAATTGCTTTAAAATAAATTTCTTTATGATTCATTATCAGAATATTTGATTTGTATACATATTTCATATACCTGTATACGTGGGGTCACTTAAATATTTCTCAGGCAAACAGGAGTCACAGGTGGAAACAGTTTAAAAAGCCTTGAGCTAGACAAAAAAATTTCTAAAAAGCGCAGAAGGCTGCAGGTGGATTATAATGATAGATCTAGAACAGAAAGGAACTTCAGATTCCTACAGTCTAATCCAGGGGAGGGGAACCTGCGGCATCAAAGCCATGTGTGGCCCTCTAGGTCCTCAAGTGTGGCCTTTTGACTTAATCCAAATTTCACAGAATAAATCCCCTTAATAAAAAGATTTGTTCTGTAAAACTTGGACTCAGTGAAAAGACTGCACCCAAGGACCTAGAAAGCCACATGTGGCCTCAAGGCTACAAGTTCCCTGCCTCTAGTATAGTCCCTTCATTTCAGATATGATGAAATTTAGGCCCAAGGAAGTGAAATGATTTGTTCAAGTTCCCACAGGTAAAATAAGTATCAGAGACGTCATCAGTCATCCTCTGACTCCAGAGTCAGTGCTCTTCTCTTGCATACTCTACTGCCTGCTATAGGAGATGTTAAGAAATCCTTAGCTATCTCAAACTTCAATACTGAAACAGCTTAAGCACAGAAATTAACACGGAATGATTAACTGCTGAGTAATGCAGAACTTTGCGAAATGTAAATGCCTACAGGAAATCCAAACAACAGTTTTATTTACTGGTACCTACAAATGTCCTACAATCAAAGCTAAAATCTCTTAAATAAACAATTACTGTACTAAAAGGGCTCATTAAATCTGCTAAAAGTTATTCCCAGTTTGGGAGAAATTAGCCTCATAAAAAGTTTAATTATTTATATAAATTCAAAAAAATAAGTCTGACATTTCATTATGTATTTTCTATTCTAATAAAAGGAAGACAACTAAGCAAGCTTCAGTCAACCACTAAGCATTCACTAAGTGCCTACTATCTACTACTAGGCACTGGGGATATAAAGAATGATCAGTACTGACTCTTATTGAGGCAGCACAGAGGAATGGAAAGAGAACTGAATATGGAGTGAGGGGGCCTGGGTTCCAATACTGGCTCTGTCTCTGACATATCTCTATTTCTGTGACCTTGGGTAAGTCCCTTAACATCACTGAACCTGCTTCTTGATCTGTAAAATTAAGGGAGATGGACTCAGTGACCTCTAAGGTCCCTTCTAATTCTGAATATATGATTCTACAAGTAAATTTATAGCATTAAGTTATACTTGAAAGTCCAAATAAGAGGAGGAAAAAATATATATATATATAAATACATACATACATGTATATATTCGTAATAGTTATATTTATAGGTAAATAAAGAATGAGCATTATTTAAACAACATAAATAATATGCCAGGGCAGGGAGAGGGGCAATTCGAGGCTTAATTACGATAAGTAAACCAAAGGCATGAATAAAAATTTATTTTAATTATAATGCTAATAAATAAGATACAACACCTAGGAATCCACAGCAATTTAAGATTTGTGTCTTCAACATACTAGTCACAAAAACTTAATTTAACACAAAAATTCTATTTCTACCAAATGTGTAAGACCAAGAACAACTTAAAATTAGCACAGCATCATTGTATGCCATAAGCAATTAGCTATAGAATAGCTATAGGCTACTCAAAAAACTTATATAAACTTTTGTATATCAAAACTCTCAAATTCTTATACTAAGACTAGCAAACCAACTAACGAACAAAAAAAGCCTAAGAATCTTTCTGAAATATAAACCTCCCTTGATCTGGAACAACAGATTGCTAAGAAACCCTACTTTCCGAACAGATTCAGATTCTATTCAAGGTTAGCCTAGTTAGTCTTGCCAGTTCTTTATTATACTCAGTCAGACAATACTGAATGATATTTGCTAGAAGTTGTCTACAAGAAAACAAAAGTGCCTTAGGACTGACATAAGAAGTCATGTGCTTGTCTCCAAGAACAAGGCAACACATTCATCTCTTAAAACAGCATTTGTCCAGATCAAGTGATTTTAAGTTATGCATAAAATGCTTGGGGGAAGAGGAGAGGGGGGCACGAGGGAGAGAAAAGGGGACATAAAACAAGGAATTTATATGTGATCCTAGCTTGTGTTAGGCATACCAAAAAAAAAAATAATTTTTCTTCCTTTAAAATTAGGGAGGTAATTCAGTACCATAGGAGAGTACCTGATTTGAAATCAGAGGAACTAAATTAAAATTCTACTTCTAAAGCTTATTTACCTGTGTCACTTAGAAAAGATTCTCTCTCTGGGCTTTAATTTCCCCATTTAGAAAATGAGGAGATTGGCTCCTAAGGGCCCCTTCCTGCAATAAATCTAGAATACCGAAAAACAATCACTAGTTTTATAATTACATCTTCTAGTCAGAAGTCTCTACTCCAAACAATCTCTATTATATATATTAAAAGAAAATATCAACAAATATCCCAAATTCAGGTTTGTCATTTCAATTCTAGTCAATAAGCATTTATGATACATTCCTAAGTGCAAAGCATTGTGTAAGGTGCCAGGAATACAAAGATGAAAAACCATTCTTGCCCTCAGGACAAAGAGCTCACATTCTACTGGGAGGACAGGGAAGAGAACTCTACAAGAGATAAACATCTAGGAAGGAGAGAGCACTAACAACTAGGAAGTTTATCAAAGGCTTCCAGTAGGAAGAGAAACCTGAGAAAAGCCAGGGATTCTAAAGGAAGCATTAACCATTAGGACTAGGATAGGTTGCTTGAAGGACAGGAACTGAATCTGGAACAGCCTCCTTCAGGTGAAGAGGAAGTACATTCCAGGCATGAGGAATGATCTGGACAAAGGTAGAGGCGTGAGATAGGATGCAGAGTTCCAAAAGCAACAAGCAGGCCAGTTTGGCAGTAGAGAGTGTGTGAAGGGGAGAAATACTAAATAATTCTTATAAGGTAGAGAGAAGTCAGATTGTAAAGGGCTTAAATAACAAGGAAAGAATTTGCCATTTATCCTAGAGGTAATATGCAGCCTTGGAAGATTCTTGAGCAGGGAAATGGCATGGTCATATCTGTAGAAGATGGAATGAAGAGGGAGAGAGCCTGGAAGCAGGTCACCCAGGCAGAAGTCTAGTATTATTCATCCATGTGAAAGATCCCAACGGCCTACAGGCACTAGAGAGATGGTCCTGTGATTAGAAAAAAGGCAACAAATGAGAGATGCTGTGGAAGTGGAACTGACAAGACTTGTCAACTGACTGGATGTTAAGAGCAGGTTAGATGGATAACTCCAAGATTGCAAACTTGAATCACAAGATGGAAAGAAACAGGTAAATTTAGAGGAAGGATGAGTTTAGGTGGAAAGGTAGTGAGTTCCTATTTTGGACATGTTGAGTTTGAGGGGCCAAAGAGATATCCAAACAGAGAGGCTGATGAGGGACTCCAAACCTATTATGGGTATCAGCAGTCAACAGGAATAAAATGGGGGGTAAAAACAATTGCTCCATAAGAGGAAATTTTTACTTACTATAATGAATGACATCATAATAAGGGCTCTCAGGAAATAATTTACTTATTGGCATGACATAATTCATTATATGACCTTTCTAATAATTAAAAGTCAACAATCACTTATTTAAATATAAATTACCCAAAAAAGGTCTGATTATACAACTCTTTACACCTAATCATCATACCCATTGAGTCTATACATGACAGCTGCTCCAAAAGTACAGTTACAAGGTTAATTACTAACGTAGGAGACAGTAAAATTTGGTGACTGTGTAATTTCTTTTTTTGCATGTGTGGCAGTATAATAGCAATTTAGATTTGAAGATCTTTCCCACCCATTAATAGGCCATGTGACCTGCATAAGTCACAGGAAGTCTAAGTCACATGTGGTAGGAGGAGCTTGCTGGGAGGAAAAGGTAGTTGTGTCACAGGAAATGGAGAGAGAACTGTTATGGCTGTTATGATAGATCTGAGGTAAGAAAAAAACAAAGTCAACCTGTGATAGCTGAGCAGACTGTGATAGCTGTACTGTGAGTTTTGGGGAAGACCCCAGCAGGGGGTCAGAGAGGTTTTGGGATGACAACCCTCCATCCTGTGATATTGTGTTTTAAGTTCCCTGCTGTTATGAAAAAGTAGGCTGCCTGGTTGTGGAAGCAGATTGCCTGGTTATGGGATCTGGTTATCTGGTGTCTGAATAAATATTTTACTTCTTTTACCTTCTATATGGAGAGTCTTTCATACTTTGCAATACAGAACTACATAGGCATATTCATGATTATGGTCAATGTTGTGTTTATTGCCTTGCTGTTACAGGCAGATCAGCTATAGTTTTAAGAAAACAGTTAAAAACAACTATTCCTATTAGGTTCCCAAATAATGTGTATCCTGTGACTCAACTTGTACATTCAAAACAAGTCTGTGTGGCAGCAAGCCATCAGCAGTTTCTTTACATTTAGGGATAGGTTATTGGCAAAACACAAGGATTAAGCCCAACTACCAGAAATGCTATTAAAGTAGAAAATGAACAAAAAATTCCTAAAAGCAGAAAATCAGCACCATTCTTTGAGACGAATGTTAGAATCTATTAAGACATCTGAACAGAAAAGTAGCAATAAATTATCGCTTAGTGAAAGAGTAAAAGACCTACCTTCTGCCATTACACAATCATTGAGAAAGGAAAAGAGCTAGACAATTCAATACCCCACCCCATGGCAAACTCCCACCTTCTCCTAATTCCTGTGAAAAGCCAAGAGTTACTTCACGTTTAATTCCAAATTCATTTTCTCCTTCCACTTGTATTGGGGATCCTTGAAGAGTTTGGCCTTTGTTTCCTTCGATTAATTCAGTGTCTCTGATTAAGTCTTACTAGGTGCTAGGCCCCAGGCCCAAAACCCTATTAGGTGCTAAACCTATGTGGGTGTGAATTGGTAACTAAGGTGGGGCTCCAGGTGGGGCCAATGAAGGGAGGTGCTAACTCCAGAGCCAATAGTAAGAGCCTAAGTTCTGGTCACTCAGATGACGTTTGATGATGGCTAAAGAGCGCATAAAAAGGGAAGACAGAGCTATTTGCCTAGGGCTCTCACTCTTGGTAGCTTGCTGATGTGGAGACTCTGGGCAGCTGTAGTTAAGAGCCCTCCAGCCTGCCCGGATGTTCGGACTTGGTTAAACTCTGGTAACTATGAATTGGGATTTGAATCAGACAAGGTCTGTTCGTAATTTGTTCGTATTTGCTCTGAAGTTCAGGGTGCTAACTTTTTCCCCTGAACTAAGTAAATGATATTTGTATGCTGGATTAAAGTAAACTTGTTAACCCCTTTCCTTAGTAAAGCAGATCAAAAGAGCCTGGGCTTGCAGCGTTCTGTGAGCTGGCTGTTGTTGGTTTTACACTCCCACAGTAGCTACTAGACGGACTGTTGAAACACCACTGTACACTCTAGAACAGGGCCGTCCAAAATGCGGCCTACAGGTGGCATGCAGCCTGAAGTGTGATTTATGCAGCCCACCTGCATAGAAATTCACATAAATGTGTTAGTAAATGAAGCCCAGCTACTGCAGAGCTCTCACTAAAATAAATGGCAAATCCAAATATATTGTCTATTGTTTCAATAAAAACCTAAAGTTGAACAGCCTTGCTCTAGAAACACCATTCTATAAGCTGACAAATTTCCCTTCATCTCAGACCTCTTCCTCTCACAAGTTTTCCAGTTTCTTGCACTTAAGCAGAAATTAGATTCTCCCCAGAAGATACTACCTGGCCACCCTCTCCGAGGCCCAGTGTTCCTTTTCTTCAGCCTACCCACACACAAGGATAATAACAGGTGTAGACATTCTCCTTGGTCTCTCCCTCCCTCTTCCACTATCACTCAACCATCTCCCTCTCTTGAGATTCATTCGATCAATGTATATCACTTGATCCAGACTGGGTTGAAGTTATCTAAAGGGCCCTAGGTCATTTTCCCCCATTTATGGAGTTCAACACCTGGTTTGGTTTTCCTGTCAGCCCATATCCTCCCCTCTTGTACTTATGGACTCCAATATACAAGTTGATGGCCTCTAAAACTGAAGTCTCCAAAGTAGGGGCTGGGGAAATCAGAGGGAACATGTGGCTTCACCCTAAGTGGAATGTAGTCTCATTAGAACCAATCAAAAGGTGGGAAGCCAGATATACATCAAAACTTCCTGCAACAGTTAATCACAGGTCTCATACCCACCCTTATTTCCCAAGAATACTCTTTACTCCTCTTCTGCAGAACAAGCTCCCAACCTTTCACTTTCTAAGAATGAGACAGCTGAATTGTACTGTATAGTGGATAGAATGCTGGGCCTGAAATCACGAAGACATGAGTTCAACTCCAACCTCAGACACTTACTACCTGCATGACCCTGGACAAGTTATTTAACCTCTATTTGCCTCGACTTCAACTGTAAAGTGAAGATAATAACAGTACCTAACTCACAGGGTTATTATGAAATTCAAATGAAATACCTGTAAAGCATTTAGTACAGTGCCTGGTACATAGTAGGTGCTGTATGAATGCTTATTTCCTTCTCTGCTTCCCCTAAGGAAGTCACCTCTCAAGAAGTTATAACCTAACCTAACCTAACCTAACCAGGCACAAAAGCTACTGGAAACATTTCACTCTCATCTCCTTCCCCCAGATCACCCCATGGTTGTTGGATCTCAGAAGGCAAGCTCGGGTCTTGGGCACAGTGACCGATACGTAAAAACTCATCTCCCTCCTTTTAATTTTTGTTAGAACAGAGTACATCACACAAATGAACACACATGAATTGTAGTATGGACCACAAATTTCATTACATTATCTTTCGTACAAAACCCATCCATCTATGCCTTTGCAGAAGCTGTCTTTCAGGCTTAGAATACACTCTCTCCTCACTATTACCTAGCTCATGTGCAACCTCTTACAAGAAACCTTTCCTGACCTTCCCCTAGTAATTAGTAATAAGACCTCTCTGCTTCCTCGTATGAATTTATGTAGCTCCATTTACATTTTATACATTCCAATAGAATGAAAACTCCTGGTCACAAAATCATCAAGATAGGGAAGTAGTTTTCTACATAATTCTCCAATCCAAAAACCTGAGAAAAAGGAATTATGTGCCAAATATAGAGCAAGTAAAATTAAAACCATACAATAATTAGACAGAAATACTGCAGAAAGTATCCATCAACCAATAAGCATGTACTACGCAGTTACACAGAAAGAAAAAGCAGATCTGACCTCAAGGAATTTATGTTCCAATGGACAGAGAAAATACGTACACACATAAGTAAAAACCGGAGATATGATATACAGAGTAGAAGGTAAACTTAGAGGTAACCTCAGAGGCGCTAGTATGGGAAGGGAAAGGTCTGCAGAGAAGATGGAGCTTAAGCTCAACTTCCATGCAACTCTGGGAGTTTAAAAAGCAAAAACAAGGAAAGAGAGCATTACATTCCAGGGAGGCAGTTGAAACAATGTGTGTAAGGAACAGCAAGTAGGCCAGTATGGCAGGTCTGTAGAATTCATTAAAACTAAGGTATCTTCTGAGGGGGTATCGTGGGAAAATGAAGCATGTTAGGACCTAAAGAAACATATTCTCCACAAACATTCGAATAAAGCTCTAAAAATGCACTGAAGAATAATCAGACCAGAATTTAGCCTAAGTAAACCTGACATCCTCCCCTGTGCTCCTCAAGCCCCTGACTCCTTTAACTCCCCCCACTGACTGACTGACTAGCCTGCATGGCCCCAGTCATGGCCTCCTATTCATCCCCTATACCCAGTTCCACAAAAAGTACTACCAGTCAAAAAGAAGCTGAGCTTGCTGGACATGACCACTGGCTAGACTTTCTGCTTTCTTGCCAGTTGGCTAGATCTTATCCAACCTGAACAGCTACAAGAGGCAATGAATTCTTGAATTCCTGTGATCTAACAATTTGCCTAAACCTTTTCAGACCAGAAACTCTTCCCTGAATTCCTCTTTGGGGGACATTTGACTACATGATTCTTCTGATGAATTTACTAATCATGACTTCTTGCTATTTCTATAGTGATCTCCTGGGACAAGATGTATTGATTTATAAGTTCTGGCCCAGTTAGACAGGGCTTCTATCTGTTACAATGAAAACTATTTAAGTCTCTAAGAAAAAGAAATCCTGGGTACTATATTTAAAAAAAAAAGGACAAATAAGGACTGCCTACATGTGTTAGAACCAGAAGTCAAAGTGAAAATGGAAAGAATTTAGCAGTCACTTTTTTTGAAGAGGTATCTTAGTACTTTTATTTTTTTTAAGAAAAGACTAATGGGCTCTGGGAGAGGAAAATGGGTGGGAAAGGTTAGTCCATCCATGCCTTCAGCGTCCAGGTGGTGATCCTGTCTTTCTCAATGATATGGACAATCCCCCCCATTCCTGACACAGCATCCTGTGTCAGCATGGCTTGGGAGATGGTTTCAAAGAAGTGCTCAGGTTCCATGTCAGGTTCCCAAAGGGATTCACACATCCCATAATCTGCTCAGAGCAGGTGCCACCGACCACAAAGTCATCAATCACCATGGGACAGCCAATGAGGTCCAAGGAACAAATAAAGGACTCAAAGGTCTTAGGGTGCAAGCCAGCAATGACTGGCTCAGTGTAGTAGGGGCCAAATCGTTTCTCATAGAGGAGGTTGGCTACCACGCTCATGAGTGTATTGTCATCCTTCCTTCAGTTCATATAAATTCAGCCAGAATCTGAGGCACTGAGCTAGGTCGCTACATCGGTGGCAAGTCCAGCCAGGCTGATTTATAAGCAGTCACCCATGGGGAAGATCTTCTGGAAGTCAGTGGTTACCATCTGGGCCTGGATGCTGAAGTGTCTGTCTTCTGCAATGGCCACACAGTTCTTCCCCTTCATGGCCATGACAGCCCCTCCATTATACTCAGAATAGACATGGTACTGGAGTTGGAGAGG
This sequence comes from Trichosurus vulpecula, assembly GCF_011100635.1. Lineage (NCBI taxonomy): Eukaryota > Metazoa > Chordata > Mammalia > Diprotodontia > Phalangeridae > Trichosurus > Trichosurus vulpecula. Next base: position 25,098,512 of record NC_050575.1, on the reverse strand, counting down.
TCCCCAAAAGATCTGCAGCTAAACCCTGACTCCTCCAGACTGCCTCAGCAGCCACTTTTTGAAAGAAACCCAAAATAAAAACTGAATGCCCAGGAACATCATAACCAAAATCCAGACCTTCCAGTATGAAAAGTACTTCAAACAAACAAAAAGAAAGAATTTAAGTACCAAGGAACTACAGTCAGAATGACACAAGATTTGGCAGCTGCTACTTACTATAAATGAGAAAATAAGTTCATATGCAGTATTCCAAAAGGCAAAAGATAGAGGAATAAACCCAATAATTACCTATTTAGCAAAACTGAGTATAATACATATGGGAGAAAAATGCATCTTTAATGAAATAGAGGATTGCAAACATTCCTGAAGAATAGGACAGGACTAAGTAAAAACTATGAAATGCAAATGCAGAAGTCAAGTGAAACACAGAAACAAACATATCTGATCAACTGGAAGGGACTATAAAAGGATGATTTTTTTTTCACAGTCTAATAGAGGGAGAAGAAACAAATAAGTCATCATAGAACAATAATGTCTTTAAAAGTCATAATTGAAGATAAATAAGATAGGCAAAGGGCTGGAAGATGGTTTTGTTCTGTTATGATGGTCTTGTTAAAAGAAGGAAATGGGAGGAAAGAGTAATATGCTGGGGAAAAAAGGAGGAAAAAGAGGAGGGAACTCACTTTCACATAATCAGGTTCACAAGATGAAGAGCATACAAAGATGGAGAAAGTGGTGAGGGTAACAGGCATTCCATGAACTCTACTCCTCTGAACCAGACACAGAGTTAGGTTTAGAAACACATCAAATTCAACATAGAAATAAACAGTCAAGGACAAGGAAAAGAGAGAGCATAGTTTAAAAGGGAGAAAAGGATCATAAAAAGAGTAATCATTAAAAAAAAAAAAAAGAAAACCCAAGTAAATGCAGAAGTGGAAATTGAGAAAATCAATGAAGACATCAACCAAACGGGAGAAAAAAAAAACACTGAATAAATACTAGATTTTTAAATAAGGTAGTAAGATAGATAAAGTTAACTAAACTGATTTTTTAATAGAGAAGAAACCAAACTATGTATATCAAAAATGAAAAGGGGGATTAATTATTGAAGGGGGAATTAATTATTGAAGATGAAATAAACTATAAGAAACTGTATTGCCCAATTATAAGTCAACAGAACATTTAAAAACTATAAAATATCCGCATTAGAACAAGAAATAAATTATTTTAATAACCTAACATCAGAAAAGGAAACTGAAAAAGCCATAAACTTATAAAGAAAAAAATCCTAGAACTAGATAGATAATTTGATTAACATTCAGAGAATAATAAAATGCGTGTGCGTGTGCGTGTATGTGTGTGTGTGTGTGTGTGTGTGAGAGAGAGAGAGAGAGAGAGAGAGAGAGAATCCTTCCAAATTCTGTTACGAATATGTTCTAACAGAGGGAAAGACAAAGCAGAGAAAGAAAACCAAAGACCAATAGTCTAAATGAACATCCAAACCAAAAAAAAAAAAAAATAGATACAAGCAAAGTGGCTACAAAAATATATTTAAGATTGTACACTAAAATCAGGTTGGTTTTATATTAAGAATACATAAATAACAAAATTCATTTTTAAAGTATGACTTTATCAACAGGTATTGAAAAAAAAAGAGTTCATGACCAAGCAATGGATAGAAAGGATCACAGAAGAAAAATGAATAACTCTGAAAAAGTAAAATGAAAGGTTTTAGGGTTAGAAGGAAAACTGTTAACTAGAGGATAAAAAAAAATCTTTGCAGAAAGGTTCTCCAATAATCATCTCATAGCCCAAAATACCTAAGGTACTGATTCCAATTTATAAAAATATTCCTCAATAGCTAAATGGCAAAGGATATGAATAGTCAGTTTTCAAAAGAAGAAATCCAAGCTACCAACAACCACATTTTTAAAAAGTTCCAAATCACTAATTAAAGAAATGAAAATTAGAGCAACCTTGGGATTCTACCTCACACTCCCCAAAAATGAAAAAAAAATGACAACCATTAGAAGGACTATTTTGAAAACAGAACACTGAGGCAGTGATGGTGAAGCTGGGAACTGATTGAGTTATTCTAGGAAGTAATTTGGAACTATGCCCAAAAAACTACCACTCTAAAAAGGAAAATGACCCATGTATATAAAAATGTGTACACCATTCTTTTTGATATAGTAAAAAACTAAAAATTAGGAGATTCCACATCAATTGTAGAATTGCTAGACAAAAATTGTGGCTTGTGAATGTAATAAGGAAAAGTGAAAAAGGCAGATTCAGAAAACTGGGAAAACCTAAACGAAGTGATGCAGAAACAAGTAGAAATAGAACAATTTATATAATAACAATACCACAAAGACAACTTTTAGGGACTTAAAAAACGACAGATGTAATGACCAACCACAACTCCAGATCACCTATAACGAAACATGCTATCCTCCTCTGGACAGAAATAATGGGAGTCAAGATGCAAAATGACACATATATTTTTGAACATGGTCAATGTGGAAATTTGTTTCATTTGGCTATGTTACAACAGTTCTGTCACTAATAAACTAATGGCTCCATATACACAAAAATATTCATGGCAGCACTTTTTATGGTAGCACAGAACTGGAAACATAGTAAAGGACTGTCAACTGGGGAATAGTTAAATGATGGTGCATGAATATAGGCATACTCTATGACTTGTTCAGTAGTGTCTGACTCTGTGACCCCATGGAACATACCATCCGTGGGGTTTTCTTGGCTAAGGTGTTGGAATGGTTTGCCATTTCCTTCTCCAGCTCATTTTACAAATGGGGAAACTGAGGCAAACAGGGTTACGTGACTTGCCCAGGGTCTGAGGTCACATTTGAACTGGCAAGATGAGTCTTCCTGACTCCTGGCCAGGCACTCTCTCTACTATGCCACCTAGCTGTGGTATGAGGTTACATTCAGAAATGGCAATTCAAATCAAGTATTTCTTAAGCTTCTATTGTGTTAAGTGGCTTGAAAGTAAAAAATGAAACAGTTCCTGCTTTCAAAAAGCTTATATTCTACTGAAGCATAACCATTGTAAGATGGGCAATGAAAAACTGTTCTCATCAAACTCTCTTCATCTGTTATGCCTAATTAGATAAAAATATAGTGTTTACTAATATATTACTGTTTTCAGATCTTGGAGAAAAGATTTTAAATAATATGTTTTGTATCTCCAATTAGGCTACAACCCTCCTGGGGGCAACAAGCAGGTATTTAATTTCTTTTGACGTACAAAAGTGTGTACCACAGAGCAACACTCTCAGGCAGCAGGAACTCAGTTTCTGACATCAACTTGGAATTAAACAAAATGAAATGAAAGGGAATTGTCTGGTAATCTAGAAGCAGTAAAAGAATTTTGCAGCAGGCAGTAAATTTAAAGGTCATCTAGCCCAATGCTTTCAATCCTGAAGAGCAAGTTGTGATGTCAAACTAAGAAATTAGTAAATGGCAGAGAAGACAACAAAAAAAGACTAAGAGCAAGGTACAGTTTATGCTTATCCCAAAGGTAGGGGGAAGGGAAGATGACTCAGCACTTCCTTTTATTGATCCACCACACCCTCACCAAGGGTTAGCCAACAGGAGAGCCAGGGTGTGGTAAGTCTTTTACCAGGACACACAGTCCCAGTCTGTTAAACTACCTCAAACAAAAGTCACACAGAATTCATTACAGCTTTATTTTTTAACTTCTCAATTTAATGATTGTACATACCATTTATTACACCAGAAAATTTTGTTCAACAAGAACATACCACCCCACAAGAATACCAGTTAATCCAAGTGCCAGGCCTAACTAATCACCAATTCTCACTTATACTATTTTTCCACTAGGCTCCCTTACATGACACTATTTTTGTTGTTCTTAACTTTATGACAGGAAAAGACATGAGGCAAAAAGGAAAAATGAAGATTCAAAACACCTTGGACACGGAAGTTTAAAGAAAAAGAAACTAGAGAGGCGGGACCAATATGGTGGCTGGAAAACAGGGACTCACTTAGGCTCTCCCCCAAATCCCCCCAAACACCTGTAAAAAATAGCTCTGAACAAATTCTAGAGCTACAGAACCCAAGAAATAACAGAGCGAAGCAGGTCTCCAGGCCAGGACTGCCTGGATGGTCGCTGGGAAGGGCCTATCGCAAGGTACTGGAAGAGGAGCCCAGCCCAGCATGGGCTGCGCCAAGACAAACCAGGGTGGAGGACATCTGGTGGAGCAGGCCTAAGTGCCCTGAATCACTGAACCGTGGCAGTTACCAGACTTCTCAACCCACAAATGCCAAAGACAACAAGCAGGTCAGTGGGAAAACTGCAGGATCTGGGTGAGAGAAGTGCATGTTCCTGCCCCAGCCCCGGGGGCCATGGAGGTGGCGCTGTGGCAGCAGCAGGAAGCTGCTTCCAGAATCCCTGGCCCACAAGGTGGGAGGAATCAAGTAGCAGATCAGAGCAGAAATGCAGGAATTGCTTTGCTTGCACAGAGGCAGGATTCTTTTGCTTTGCCCTGCCTGGATCCAGGTTGCAGTCCTGGTTGGTGGTTCTTGGGGGAGGAGGAGGGCTAGTGTGGCAGAGCTTGCAGTGACTATGGAGAGAGAGTCCTCCTGGTAGCTACACAGCAGAAAGGAATGCTTGCACTCACAGACCAGAGCACAGGTCAGAAGAAGAGCATCATACCACCACAGAATAGAAGCAGCTCTGAAAACAGCAATGCAAAACCCCTGAAGCTTGGGACAAAGCACCCTCCACTCTGCAGGCAGTCATAACCCGACCAAAAACTCAAAACTCAAGTAACTAGCTGGGGAAATGAGCAACCAGCGTAAAAGGACACAGACTCAGACTCTAGTACTTTTTTTTGGTGACAAAGAAGACCAAAACATACAGCCAGAAGAAGTCAACAAAGTCAGAGCCTACATCAAAAGCCTACAAGAAAAATATGAATTGGTCTCAGGCCATGGAAGAGTTCAAAAAGGATATGGAAAAGCAAGTAAGAGAAGTAGAGGAAAAATTGGGAAGAGAAATGAGAGTGATACAAGAAAACCATGAAAAAACAAGTCAATGACTTGCTAAAGACCCAAAAAAATACTGAAGAAAATAACACCTGAAAAAACAGACCAACCCAAATGGCAAATGAGCTCCAAAAAGCCAATGAGGATAAGAATGCCTTAAAAGGCAGAATTAGCCAAATGGAAAAGGAGGTCCAAAAGACCACTGAAGAAAATACCACCTTAAAAATCAGAATGGAGCAAGTGGAAGCTAGTGACTTTATGAGAAATCAAGATATTATAAAACAGAACCAAAAGAATGAAAAAATGGAAGAAAATGTGAAATATCTCACTGGAAAAACCACTGACCTGGAGAAAAATCCACGAAAGATAATTTAAAAATTATTGGACTACCTGCAAGCCATGATCAAAAAAAGAGCCTAGACATCATCTTTCAAGAAACTATCACGGAGAACTGCCCTGATATTCTAGAACCAGAGGGCAAAATAGAAATAGAAAGAATCCACCCATCCCCTCTTGAAAAAGATCCCAAAAAGAAAACTCCTAGGAACACTGTAGCCAAATTCCAGAGTTCCCAGGTCAAGGAGAAAATATAGCAAGCAGCCAGAAAAACACAATTTGATTATTGTGGAAAACTCAATCAGGATAACACTAGATCTGGCGGCTTCTACATTAAGGGATCAAAGGGCTTGGAATATGATATTCCAGGGGTCAAAGGAGCCAGGATTAAAACCAAGAATCACCTACCCAGCAAAACTGAGTATAATACTCCATGGCAAAATATGGACTTTCAATAAAATAGAGGACTTTCAAGCTTTCTCAGTGAAAACACCAGAGCTGAACAGAAAATCTGACTTTCAAACACAAGAATCAAGAGAAGCATGAAAAGGTAAACAAGAAAGAGAAATCATAAGGGACTTACTAAAGTTGAACTGTTTTGTTTACATTCCTACATGAAAAGATGATATCTGTAACTCATGAAACCTTTTTCAGTATTAGGATAGTTGAAGGGAATATACATATATATAGACAGAGGGCACAGGGTGAGCTGAATATGAAGGGATGATATCTAAAAACTAAAATAAAATTAAGGGGTGAGAGATGAATATATTGGGAGAAGGAGAAAGGGAGAGATAGAATGGGGTAAATTATCGCACATAAAAGTGGCAAGAAAAAGCAGTTCTATTGGGAAGGGAAGAGGGGGCAGATGAAAGGGAATGAGTGAATCTTGCTCTCATCAGATTTCACTTAAGGAGGGAATAACATACAATTGGGTATCCTACCCTACAGGAAAGTAGGGGGGAAGGGGATACGAGGGGGGGATGATAAAAAGGAGGGCAAATTAGGGGAGGAGGTAATCAAAACCAAACACTTTTGAAAAGGGTCAAGGTCAAGGGAGAAAAAACTGAATAAAGGGGACAGGATAGGATGGAGGGAAATATATTTAGTTTTTCACAACATGACTGTTATGGAGGTGTTTTGCATAATGATACATGTGTGGCCTATGTTGAATTGCTTGCCTTCTCAAGGAGGGTGAGTGGGGAGGGAAGAAGGGAAAGAATTTGGAACTCTAAAGTTCTAAAAAGTCCTAAAACTCTAAAGTTCTAAGTTCTAAAAACAAATGCTGAAAAAAAAAAGTTGTTTTTACATGCAACTAGGAAATAAGATATACAGGCAATGGGACATAGAAATCTATCCTGCCCTACAAGAAAGTGGGGGGAAAGAGGACGGAGGGGTGACAGAAGGAAGGGCAGATTGGGGAAAAGGGCAATCAGAATATATGCCATCTTGGGGTGGCAGGGAGGGTAGCAATGGGGAGAAAAATTTTAACTCAAAATCTTGTGGAAATCAATGTTGAAAACTAAAAATGTTAAATAAAAAAAGAATTAAAGATAAAAAAATAAAAATAAAAAGGAAACTAGAAACAGTAAAGAATATGGGAAAACAAGGAAAAATCTTGCCTCTGTCATCTTTCACAGTTATCTTTCAACTCTGCATTCATGGTTTAAAATTTTTAAAATCATAAAATTTTAAACATTTTAAAAAACACATTTTTAACTATACTTGCTGTCAAATTTTTAGATGCCTGTACTCCTAATTGCTTTTATTATAAGCACAGAACCATGTCTCTAAAATGTAAAACTAGATGATCATGAGGAATTACAGAATATTAGAATTTAAAAGCCCTTCTACTCCAGCTTCATAGTATAAATAGGGAAACTGGGGCTCAAAGAAAGAACTCATCCATGTCAGTCCTGGAGTTGGCAGTGGGATAAAAGGACAAGTAAGATACACAGAACCAGTAAGCTGGTGCCACTAACAGGTCAAAAGTGAATGTGGTAAAAAGAGAAAATGTCTTCTGGAAGTCTTTACAGGACCTCACTAGTTGACCACTGTATAGAAGCCTCAATATTTTCCCTTTCATACGGTATAAAGATTATGGTAGTATCAACAAACAAAATAAAGGTCAAATCTAATCAATACACTACAGCATTTGTTGTGTCTCAGTGTGTTAACACTTATTTAGCCCAAAGAAATCAAAGAAAGAGGGAAAAGGACCCATATACACAAAAATATTGACAGTTGATCTGTTTCTAGTGGCAAAGATCTGGAAACTGGGAAATTGGGTAAACAAATTATGAATGTAATGAAATACCACTGTGTCCTAAAATATGAAAGAACTGGCTTCACACAAACCTGGGAAGATACGTATGAAGTGAAACATGGAAAGAACAAGAACTCATCCAACAACATGGTAAACAAGAACAGCTTTGGAAGACACAGGGCACAGGGCACAAAGTTAAGAATCTGAGATCAAATCCGACCTTGGATACTCACTAGCTATGTGACCCCGGGCGGATCATATAACTTCTCTCTGCCTCAGTTTCCTCAACTAGAAAATTGGGATAATATTAGCACCCACCTTACAACGTTGTTGTTAAGATCCAATGAGACATCAGCAGACATTAGCAGAGTGCCTAACACACAGTACCTAGCTTGACGATGCTTGTTTTCTTCCTGTTCAATGCAATGACCAACCACAATTCCAGGGAACCAGTGATGACCAAGCACGATCTTGATTCCAGAGGGACAGTGATGATGCATGCCACCCCACTTACCAACAGATGCAGAATAACATCTATATTTTTGGACAACGCCAACATGAAGTTTTTTTGTTTCACTATGAATATGTTACAAGTGTTATATTATTCTTTTTCCCCCACAAAGGGAGAGGAGAGAAAATAAATCTTTGTTAATTTAAAAAATAAAAAAACACTTGGCTTTCTGATATGAAAAGTAACAAGTGGCCCAGACCAGCAGCAGCCGAAGCCCACGCCCTTTCCACCCACCACGGGGTCTCTCTCCCCCCTTCCTCCTTCACTCCCCCCTTCCTCCTCCGCCCGCCCGTGGGTGCCCCCTCGCCTTCCCGCCTGCCCCTATTGTTCCGCCCCACCCCCCCCCACGCCCGCTCCCCCTTTGCCCTTCAATCGCCTCGCGCCCGAAGTTTTTGGCTTCCACTCGCACCAGTGACAAAGTCCAAATCCCCAGAACACTGCCCGACATGGACACCGGTGTGATTGAAGGTGGATTAAATGTCACTCTCACCATCCGGCTACTTATGCATGGAAAGGAAGTTGGAAGCATTATTGGAAAGAAAGGAGAATCGGTCAAGAAGATGCGTGAAGAGAGTGGTGCATGTATCAACATCTCAGAAGGGAATTGTCCTGAGAGAATAATTACTCTGGCTGGACCCACCAATGCCATCCTTAAAGCCTTTGCCATGATTATTGACAAACTAGAAGAGGCCATCAGCAGCTCTATGACCAATAGTACAGCTGCCAGTAGACCCCCAGTCACCCTGAGGCTTGCGGTCCCTGCCAGCCAGTGTGGCTCTCTCATTGGAAAAGGAGGATGCAAGATCAAGGAAATAAGAGAGAGTACAGGGGTTCAGGTCCAGGTGGCAGGGGATATGCTACCAAACTCAACTGAGCGGGCCATCACCATTGCTGGCATCCCGCAATCTATCACTGAGTGTGTCAAACAGATCTGCGTGGTCATGTTGGGGTCTCCCCCGAAGGGCGTGACCATCCCTTACCGGCCCAAGCCGTCCAGCTCTCCAGTCATCTTTGCAGGTGGTCAGGCCTATACCATTCAAGGACAGTATGCCATTCCACAGCCAGATTTGACCAAGCTGCACCAGTTGGCAATGCAACAGTCTCACTTCCCCATGACGCATAGCAACACCAGATTCAGTGCAGGTTTGGATGCATCTGCTCAGACTACTTCTCATGAACTCACCATTCCAAATGACTTAATTGGCTGCATAATCGGCCGTCAAGGCACCAAAATCAATGAGATTCGTCAGATGTCTGGGGCTCAGATCAAAACTGCCAATCTAGTGGAAGGATCTACTGATAGGCAGGTTACCATCACTGGATCTGCTGCCAGCATTAGCCTGGCCCAGTATCTAATCTATGTCAGTTTAGAAAACGCTAAACCCTCCTCCCAGGCAGCCTCCCTCACGATCCCTGATCACCTCAGCATCAACCTCTCTCAACCCTCCACCCCTTCTTCTTCTTCTTCTTCCTCCTCCACCACCACCCCCTCGCTTGCCACAGCAGGGACCTCCGATGCACCCTCCAGCCTCCCCAACCCTCTTCCGACCGCCCCTTGTGTCTCCAGTCTGCTTGGCATGAAACCCATCCCTCTCCTGGCTCTAAATGTTGTGTCTGCTGCTAAGGGTCCCGGGGCTTCGGCTGCCACCACCACCACCTCTGCCGTGCCATGCGTAACTAACAAACTGAAAGCTGAGAAACAGAGATTTTCTCCCTACTGATGGCATATTTCTGGGGCATCCCTTCAAAAGTGTTTCTGGGCTTTATTTTTTTTTTCCTTTGTGTTAACATTGGTGAAAACCAAACAATTGTGAGCTTGTGACCTTCCTTGGTGCTTTTGTGAGGGAAGGGGGTAGGGGGAGATCCTTGCTTAGGTCCAGGCCAGTTGAGCTGAGTGTTTGCCTGTTTCAGTCTGTGATTTGTTGAATTCCTTATCTAGAGTCGTAGCTGTTGCTTCCTCCCTTCCCTCCCCTCCCCCAACTTCTCTTCCTCTCTCCTTCCCTTTTTCCTTCCCCCTTTCTGTAGCTTTTTTTGCCTTGCAATATGACAATGTGTTAGGGTCTGTGTTTAATGAATAAAGGCTACTCCGTTAAAAAAAAAAAAGGTAACAAGTGGGCCACTAGTTGAAATCCAAAAATACTTATGGATGGTAAAAGTCAAAGCACCATAACAAGAATAGCAACCACAATTATTTTAAGGCTACAGGGCTCTTATGGTACTGAAAAGTCAACCTTCTCACACATCACTATAAAAATGGAATATAAAGAAATGGGGAAGTTACAGACTTCATAATAATCCAGAAAAACCTACACGATATAATGCTGAGTGAGCAGAGCAGAACCAGGAGAACATTGTACACAACCACAGATTATATGGATTCTATGATGACTAACCCTGATAGACTTTGCTCTTCTCAGCAATATAAGGTTCAAAGACAACTCCAAAGGACTTCTGGGGGAGAGAGCTATCTACATCAAGAGAAAGAACTATGGAGACTGAATGCAGATTGAGGCAAACTGTTTGCTCTCCTTTTTTTTCTTTTTTTTCTCCTTTGTTTTTGTTTTTTTTGTTTATTTATTTTGTTTCTTCTTTCTCATAATTCATTCCATTGGTCATAATTCTTCTTTACAACCTGACTACTGTGTAAATAAGTTCAATGCAAAGTTATATGTAGAAGATATATCGGATTCCATGCCATCTTGGGGAGAGAGGGGTGGGGTGGGGGGGAAATCTGGAAATCAAAATCATGTGGATCTCAGTGCTGTAAACTAAAAATAAAAAATCTTAATTAAAAAAAATAAAGCTTGCTTTCTATACTAAAAAAAAATGGATTATAGATACCAATAAGAAAGCATTGAGGTCAATGATTTGATGGGTTTTAGTTGGCCTTCAGCTAGGGTTCCAGACCAATGTCTTTCTTAGAGGTATAGACACATTCCCATCAGGGAGACTTCAAGGTCAAATGTCCTCACAGACCCATGGCCTCTGCTGGAAAGACTTCACTAGAGGATTGTACAGTGAAGTTCTTATACTCCTCCTAGAGGTTGTGACAATACCCAACTGGTCTTGTCAAGTATAGTACTTTGTCAATTTATTTACACAATTCGTTTCACGCTAGCCAAGGATCCTAATGAGGGCATCCCTAGCCCTTTTAACTGAATGAATTCACAGTTAACAGTCCCTGACCAATCAAGGAAGGAAACTCAGCAACAGCAAAATATATGTCCTAAGTATTGAGTATTACAAACAACGTTATCTCCTTCAATACGTTATGTGTCAAGGGAAAGTATCTTTTTCATTTGTAAGTGAACTTATAGATGTCTTTAGTATCTACTATTGGTTTTTTCATTTGTCAATTTTAAATTTGATTAGACTTATGGATATGCACCCATTCCCTATTTTTGTCCTTTGACAGTAGTAACACCTTTCAAGAACAGGTTTTACAAAATGTTACCTTTAACATCTTTATCTGTAACTCCATCAAAAACGATCATTTCATGACAGTCTCATAATACATGTCACAAGACTTACATTTCTATAATCTAATCCAATGGTTCACAAACTGGATCCTTTTACATTCTTAAAAATTATTGAGGATCTCCAAAAAGCTTTTGTTTATATGGGTTTTTAATGTACCAATATTTACCACATTAGAAATTAAAATGTCTAAGCAATATTATAAAAATGGTTTTGAACTATGGATCACCCCAAAAGGGTCTTGGAGATCCCTGGGGAGTAGGGGAAACTATATTTTGAGAACTGCTGGATTCAATCCAACAACTAAATTCAATCTAATAAATATTTATTTAAGTACCTACATAGCATGTATCCAAAGCAAGCACTCACCATTGGGGATCAGTAAAGTCTCCTTAGCAGAATCTATATAAACTGTTAAGTTTGGAAGGAAGTTAGAATTCTAAATAACTGTTGAGCTTTAAAGGAAGTTGGAATTCTAAGAAGTGAAGGTAAGGAGAGAGTACATTCCAGGAGAGGGGATCAGCCTCTGCAAAGGTGGAGAGAGAGGGAAGAGAGGGAAGAGTTGGAATACAGTGTTCCATTAGTAGTAACTAAGTCAGTTTAGTAGGAACAAAGAGGGAACAAAACGGAAAAACATAGAAGCCTGGACAAGTAGACTGGAGTCAGATGGCAAAGAGTTTTAAATGTCAAACTAAGGTATTTTTATTTTAATCTAGAGGCAATAAGGAACTTCTAAAGTATCATAAGCAGAGGACTGGCATGGTCAGACTTTTGCTTTAGGAAGATTATTTTGGCAGCTGTATGGAGGAACAGACTGGAAAAGTAAAAGACTAAAAGGAGTCTAAATGGCAGACTGCTATAATAAATACACCATGGGATGATAAGAATTTGAACTAGTGACCATCTGAGCAGAATGAGAATAAAAGATGTGTTGTAAAATCAGCAAGACTTCAAACTGGTTGGATATTAGGGGAGGAGGGAGAAGAAAGAGTATGAGATGACTCTGAGGTTAGGTGACTGGAAGAATGGTAGTAGATACCACAGAGAAATATGTTAAGGACCGGAGAGCTTGGGGAAATAGTATGTTAAGTTTTATACATTTAGAGTTTTAGATGCCCATGGCACATTGAGTTGGAGATAACCAATAGACAGCAGGTCATGTGGCAACTGGAGATAAGGGCTGGATAAACAGATCTAGGAGTAATCTGCATGGAGATGATATTGAACCCATGGGAACTGATGAGATCACTGACACAGAGCACAGAGAAAGAAGAGGACCCATGACAGCCCAGGAGAACACCCATGGCTGTAGGGGCAGGGCACAGATGATAATGCAGCAAGGAAGACTAGGAAGAAGCAGTCAGGATGTAGGAGCCTTTAAGATACACAAATACTTATTGGACAGGAAGTATACGTAAAATCAAATGCATTTTACAGATAAGGTTTAAAATGAAGTTCTGAACAATGAAGTGACCAATCCAAGAATACCGTTCTACTGCTTAAATGTCTATGGTGCACAGTAAAATAAAGTTATAAAAATCCATGGCTTTTCTTCTAATGAGATGCCATGCATTTTTGGTTTAGTGTAACAGTTTTTCATTCACAAGCCTTCTTCATTCAGTGGTCAAGATTATTTTTTTAATTTTCCCACACTATTTCTTTCTCCCACCAACCTCTACACTTTACCACATCTCTAAATTTTCTTCAATCTGGCCATGACAAAACTGCCTCAAGCAATATCCTCTGACAAGGCTTTCAAGCTAATGCAAGTCACTGACTAACTTCAAAACAAGCTGAGGCATCTCAGTTCTTTCATTCTGGTATTTCTATTTTTTTTTTCTTTAAGACTGATTCTCTCCAACTCACCCAGGGTGGAAGTGAAGGGTCCACTACTGACAGGCCTGATGTCACCACTGATCCTCATGGGAACTTTAACCAGCTCCAATTCCCACCTTTGTACCCTCCACCTTCCACCAACTGCAGGCTCATCATATTAATGCTGAATTTAGTAAGGACAACTGATCAGCGTGGCCCGCTGCAAATGAGACCTCTCAAGTGATACAGATCACCATCCTCATCCTCCCTGGGAGCTAAGATTACAGGCTTGTGCCACCTGACCCAGCCAGCTTGGCATTTCTTCACCTAAACTGATCAGACTATATATCCCTCCTATTGCTAAAAGGTTGTTTGAATATATTTTTCCCTAAAGTGACAAAATGTGTAATTGTACTCAGATATTACTTGAGTTACATGCAAATTAAAAATCAGGAATGGAAGTTCCCTTAAAAAATTAAATCTTAGGAAATATCTCAAGATATAGAGACACTAAAATGATATACTTCTCAAAGACAAAAAAATCAAGCACTGAGATTGTAATTCACATTAAGTTCCACTACTAAACTATTTGTAAGTACCATGTCTCTAAAAGACCCATTTGCAGTCAGCTATAAGAATTCCCAACCAGAGCTTCTCCTGAAGCATTCTGTATCAATTCCAATTCCTAATATTCAAAGACACTACAGCTAAAGGTAAGTAATACTATCCACGTTTTTTTTAAAGCTAGATCCATGATTTCATTGATATTGGAAACTGCAAGTGAAGAAATTTCCTCTAAGAATACTGCTAAGTAACTGAATTGCAACTTAAAATCTTAAGAGAGTTGTCTGTAACACTTGAGAGGGTGATTTATCTGCCCATTGTCTAGCCCTTTCAAGGCCCTACTCAAGTACAACCTCCTCCACAAAGTTTTCCTTGACTACTTCAGAGTCAGAAGCTTTGAAAACCACCAGCTGATCAGAGACATTAATTTGAGTCTCGATCTGATGATTAAAAAACATTGCCGCAGGGCAATATGCTGACCTGTTTTTCTTGAAAACTGAAAATTTCATCTGGATCTTAAATGTTCATGCTAGTTCTTAAATACAAAGAAAATTTATTGAGCCCCAAAGGACAAACATAACCAAGATGCAACCAGCCAATCTTCTTTGAATAAGAAGTTAACACATAGATAGCAATCATCATTACAATACAGCTTTCAGCCACGAAACCAAATATTTTTAGTTGCAAAAAAGTTTTTTTATTGTTTGGAGTTTCCAGAATTCAGAGGGTCCAGGGTGTTTTGCATTCTAAGGGTTTAAGAGCATATCAAATGTTTAACCTCTTTAAGACTATGATATGTACAACAAAATAGCTATTTTTTCCTGTTAATTAAAATTCACAACACTCCATACTCTTAACATTCTTACCTCCCTGCTACTCTCCCCAGCCTGGGGTTCTCACTTCTCCCTAACTTCTCAAGCCTTTAAATTTATTTGCACATCATCAAAAACTGATGCCTCCACAACCAAGACATCTAAAACTTTAAACTAGAACAGTAATCAGGTGGCAGAATGGTTAAGAATTATGCTAACTTCTATTTCCTTCTACATGAACGAGGAAAACAGTAGGCCTGCTTTATCAAATATCTGCAAAGAGAAAAACAAATACAGAAGAAAGCAATTGCTTGTTTCCCCAAAATAGCAGAGCATGTTTGAAGGCAGAAGGAAAGGAGTCAGCAGAGGGGGAAAATAGAAGAAAAGAAGCTAAAGGAAAGGGACAAAATGAATGATCCTCTGAAGTAAAGAAGGCATATAAATAAGAACAAGGTAGGGAAACTCAAACTTCACATTCAACTGCAGATTACAAGCCCCTCCTATAGCCCTGTATCCTTTATACAAGTGAATAAATAATCAGACGAACAAACAATGATTTAGATAGTGGCAGGGCAAAGAGATGAGTATTATAAACAACCAATGTAAATTTAAGACAACAGTACTAAGGAACAGTAAGAAGAAAAGATTTGGCTTTAGAAAGAAAAGATATTTATTGTGACACTGGAAAGGACGAAAAGATAGGTATCCAATACAGACGAGAGAATTCACACCAGATGGTCTTCTTAATAAAGTTGGCTCCGAGGATATCTGCCACCGTAGGGAGGGAAAGTGGAGCTAAGAACATGAAGAGGTCGTCGGACATATAATACAAAGAAAAAAAAAAGAATTGTTGAGCTGCGTAGGTTAAATAAATTGGGTTGCATAAATCTATAGTGAATTTGCAGAATTCAGCTTTCTTCACCAATAGTACTCTTCAAAAGCATAAGCATAAACAGACTATGTGGAGTGATCGTGTTAAGGATCATGGGCAGCGGTAAGACATAGACACAAATTCTCTGCTGATGGAGCTTTTGGGGAAAATAATTTAGGATTATGTTGTATAGGTCTCTAGTTGCAGCCCTAAAATCCTGCCTCCTCAGGAAGACCTAGCTTCAAGAAGGGAGCAGCCACTCACCAGACAAGCAGAGACTTGACATTAACTCCCCTAGATGGGGTTCCCAGAGAGGGGATAGCCTGCCTGGTGGGATAGGGAGCCTAGTGAAGGAGTTCAATGACCTCGTAGCTACTTTACTGCAGATGACCCTGGCCCACGATGAAGTAGTGTCATTGTCCGCACTATACTACTGATGCTCTTACTGCTTCTCCTTTTTGTTGTCCTCATTTTACATGGGAGATCCACTGTGAACTGCAGATCAACATCACATAACAGATCTAGTATTATCAACATCACATAACAGACCTAGTATTTAGCCCTTCCAAAGCAGGGAGGGCAAAGCTGGAGTTTCTGGTCTTTTTTATCCTTTATCCTTTTCTATCCTTCAATCACCCTGGTCCTGTACTTCTTCAAGTGAAATTCATACTGCTTGTTTTTTTTTTTCTGTCTTTCTTTTCTTTTACCAGTGCTAATTTCCTCCTCCAGTGCCGCCTATTCCAGGATTCTTCCATCCTCAAAGTGAGGGCTGTCCACTAAGGTCATTTAGGACTTTGCCATCAAAGGCTGGGTTGTCGTAGGAGCAGAACCTTCCATGAAGGGTAGGCTAGATTTTTTTTGTCCCAAAAAGCAGAGATTCTGTTCCTGAAACTTAATCGGTCCAGGGAGCTAAGGTCTGAGCCACTGACACAGCTGTAGCATAAAAGGCCAGCCCATAAGAAGGCAGTGCCCCTCAGACTTTGCAGATAGCCCACTGCTGTATGGCTTACTACATTCAACATATCCTGGTGAGCAGACGTGTTTCCATGTGGAAATGAAGGGAACTAAGACTGAACTCTTGCTAAGTTCTGTGCTACAGCCAAGCAAACTTACTTTCGTTAACTGTTAGTCTACAAGTATTTCATTTCATTCCAATCTCAAACATGAAGCACCACAACAGCTTGAATAAGGTCCAGAAAAAATGAATCAAATTCTCCAACAAATTAAAATTGTGGATCTCCCTTAGAGCACTACCTAAACGATGATGGAGGGACACATTGGAATAAAACAGACAGCAGTTTTCATCCACAGTGAATCACACCTAGAAAGTGGTAAACTTTAAAGCACTTTATAAATGCTAGTTACTATTATTATAGCCCTGAAGGTTGAAAAGAAATGCATTGTAATCTACCACTGGAGAGAAAACCCTTCCCTCAAGTCTCTGCCCATTCCAATTTATCTTCCACATAGCTGTCAAAAAGATCTTCCTAAAGTGTAGGTCTTAACCCTCCACTCTGTTTACTGACTGGCCTAGCTTCCTTTCAGTTCCCAAATCCCATTTTTTACAGGAAGCCTTTTCCAATCCCTCTTAATTCTAGTGCCTTCCCCATATTAATTATTTCCTATATGTATGTATGTGTATATGAATATGTATATATAAATGGTATTTTTTCAGGTATTTGTTTCCATATTGTCTTCCCCCCACTAGATTATAAACTCCTTAAGGTGGGGACTTGCTTTTGGCTCTTTTTGTATCCCCATTAGGGCCTGGCACATAATAGGCACTTAATAAAGATTGATTGATTGACATCACTTGCCTATTCAAAAAAACTCTGGCTGCTCTCTATTACTGCTAGCATCAAATATAATTTCTTTTCCTTGGTATTTAAATCTCTTCATAATCTATTTTTCCAAACTACAGTCAAGCCATAATGGCTTATTTGCTATTCTTGACAGATGATTGTCTCTCATCTTCTTACTATGACATGGAATCTATCCAATCAGAATGCAAGTTTTTGCAATTTCCAGCTAAGCAAGGCTTCAAATATAGGCCTGATGATAGACCCCTATGTAAGCTAGGCAAAAAACGAGCCTACAGAGATTATCTGGGTGATGAATTTTTCAGTTTGAGAAATTTTTGAAAACTACCCAAGTAACCGAGGGACAGGAACTGCATAACTTACAGAATCATGGCTCCTTAAAGATACTGAAATTATAGAACCACAGACTTAGAGCTGGAAGGGATATTTGAGGCCACCTACCCCAAACCCCCTCATTTTACAGATGAGGAAACTGAGGCTCGTAGGGATGAAATGATCTGGTCCAGATCACACCACTAGTAGCATTTAAATCCAGGCCAGTCTATCAATAAGCATTAAGAGCCTATTCTATGCCAAGCAGTGTGCTCCATGTTGGTCCCTCTGCTTCTCAAGTCAGTTTTCTTTCCACAACAACCCAAGAGTTAAGTACACAAGTTACTTCAGTGTAAAAAGACAAAAGATGGCAAAAACCAAAACACTATTACAACTTTGAGACTAAAATAACCTCAACTTGATTCCATTACTTCTTAAAAACAAAAACAAAAAACAAAAAACCTTGAAATTTGCATTCAGGTAAAGCAGATGGCAAATTTCCAAACATAAGGTACAACCGCCTGCAATTCATTTCTTGACAAGTTTCATCACCAGCTCAAAAGTTACATAATTTAACAGAAAATGAACTGAAGTCAGTCTTCAACTACAGAAACGTTTAAAAAAATAATTTAAAAAAAAATAGTCTTTAAAAACTCTATGGGACCCATAGATGGACAAATGGGAGAAATCCCTAGACTGTGGAGTGAACAGAATTGATGTATTATCAAGGAGCCGGAGGAAGACATTAAGCTTAGAACAATGAGGAAACACTCCACATTCTCATAGGAAATCCAAACTGTGTATGTCTCAATGGTAAGCATAAGCAGACTATGACATATTACCAAGGGTGACTTGTCTACAGAAGTGATAATAAAGACATTATCAAGGACCATATAACTAGAGAAGGGAGGTGGGTTTGAAATGTAGCAAGAATTTAAAACAACAGACTTGTTTGCAAAAGTTTTCTACAAAATATGTTTAATATGATTGTACATTTATAAACTTAGATTGCTTGCCATCTTAGGGTGAGGGGAGGGAGGGATAAAAAAATTTGGAGCTCAAAATCTTATAAAAGCAAATGTTGTAAACTATCTTGACATGTAACTGGAAAAAATAAAATACTATGGGGGGGGAAATGTTTCCTACAAAAAAAACAACTCTATGGGATCCTTATTTAAGTAATTACTTAATTCCAGGTTCATTTCATGCTTCACACTAATACAAGGAGTCTTAACTTTTTGGTTAATTCCTTGACACCTGCCTGCCTGAGTGATTTCACTTAGGGAGGGTATGATACTTCGCCTATTCTGCTCCTCAAAACTGCCGAAGATTCCTGCCAAAAGTACATTTAGGGATTACAGAAAAATAGGAAATGACTGGAAGTAAAGAGAGCAGCTGCACTGGAAGAAAATGTCACTTATATTACAAAAGGTAACCTACGGAACTGACTTGATTTCAAGAAAATATTCCAAGCTGGAGAGAGAAAGATCAGGGAGGAGCAAACCACGTAACTAAAGGTATGCTGCTAAAATTGAGCCTCAACCTCGAGGAAGTCACTGCAGATTCGGGGGTCAAGTTTCAGAACCGTGCCTGGTAGCAATCTGGTAAAGGGTACCAGGGACCCGGGGAGCAGGTTCCTTTTGTGTGAAGCGTCTACAGTAGTTTTTGCGATCATTGGAACCGAAGCGAGGTAAGGTCTCCAAACAGATGGCACCCCAACAATCACACTCCCCCAGATGTGTGATCAGACTAGCCACAGCGGCCCGAAGGGCGCCCTCACGGCCCTCCTGTCACCTGGGAGCTCCGACCACTTGATGACCGCCGGGCCGGGCACTGACAAGGCTCCACTACTATATTTCAATCATTTCCACCGACGCCCCGACACAGTCGGACCCAGCGCCTCGGGGTCGCGCGAGAGTGAGGGATAGCGGGGCGCCCCCGGTTATACCAGTAACCAGTCCCCACGGAACCCTCTGAAAAGTTGTCGGGATGAGCCGGCCAAGCTCCCCGCTCCTCGCCGCCGCCCCGCCCCGCCCCGCGCAGCTTCCTGCCCCGGCGGCCCGGGGAGAGCCGAGGGGGGCCGCGAAGCCGGGGCTCGCTCACCTCCGGGGTCCTCTCGGGGGGCTTTTTCCTCAGAGCCTGCTTGGCGCTGGGGTCCACGGGCGAGTGCATTCTCTTTCCGGGCGCGCGGGCTCCGGGGCGCGGCGCGGGGCCCCAGCCTTGGGGGGCCAGGGGCTTGCTGGGGACCCGGCGGCGGCGGCCGGGGACGTCCGCCTTCCGCAGCCCACGCGGCGGCGGCCCCTCAGCCCGGAGGGGCCCGCGGCGGGGCCCGACGGCTCATGGTCCCCGACACGGCGGCGCGGCTGGAGCCGGGGCCGCCGCGAACCCAAACGTCTGCGCGGGGGCGGCGAGCGGAGTGAAGCTGGCGCCCGGGGACGGGCGCGTCCGGTCCCTTCCCGCCCAGGCCGAGCTGGGGCCTCCACAACTTGCGGCTGGTCCCGGCTAAGCAGTGAGTCCACTTCGCCGATGCCGCCTCACAGCCCCGTCCCGCTCCCCCCAGCACTGTACGCGGCGCGCGCGCGCCCACTTCGCCGAAGCTGGCAGCCCGGGCACGCGCCGCGCGAGGACCCGCACCAGCGCACGCGCGCAGGGGAGGGCGACGATCGACCCGGGGGCGGAGCCGAGACTCATGGGGCGGGACCGCCTGGGCGGGGCAGGGAAGGGCAGAGCAGAGCAGGGCGGGGCACGGCGGACCTCACGCTCTCTCCCGCCCCTCCCCCTCTGATAAAATCTCGCGAGCCGTTTTGCCGCCGCCGCCGCCTCTCGAAGCTGCTAATAAGCACCTCCTCTGGCTTCGAACGCAAGGCGCAGACTCTGGCTGGACTCTTTTTATTTGCGCAGTGCCGCTATCCAATGCTTCTTGGCTTGGGCGGCTCGAACCTTGTCGAGTCCCGACGGTTCCGATGGCTAGAGCCGTGTTAGCGCGCGCAGCTGTCCCGGTGTGCACGGTCTAGCCTACACTACTCAAACACAGGGGACCCCACCAGGGCTCGGGAGAGGCAGCACTGCCTGAGATAGGTTGCAGACTTAGGGCCGGGAGAGTTGGATTCCAGATCGCCGTGTGACCCTGGGCAAGTCCACAGTTTCCTCATCTGTAAAATGGTAATGTTAATACTTGAACTATCCCCGAGAGCAAAGCATTTTGTAGCCTTAAAGTTCTTCGTAAATATGAGATCTTGTTACATGTAAACAAAGCGGGGGGCGGGGCGCGACCGAGAGAGAGACAGAGAGAAATTCCATAACTTTCCAGAGATCAGAAAAACCTTCCTGGAGGAATTAAAATTTGCCAAGATGATCTTAGTCCTCAATTTATTCCATATTTATTCTATTTTATTCAGTTATCGTAATTATAATAAGGACTCCCAAAGCATCTCCGGCTGCCTGCTAGACATCTCCACCTGGATGTCTCCCGAGGATCTCAAACTGATCTTCCGTAAATCCCCGCCTCCAAACTTCTAAATTTCACCACTCCATGAGAGACCGCAGACAAAGTGGAGAGAGCACCGGATTCGGAATCGAAGGATCTGGCTTTAAAGTCTTTCCCACGACATTACTGTGTGTGTGACCTTCACTTCACAGAATCACACCAGCGCTTCAAAGTTGTAAAGGACCTCAAATACCATCTAGTCCAATCCTTGTCTAAAAAGGAATCGTCTCTACACCGTTCCAGAGACAATGCGCAGAATTTGGCCTGGCTCTATGTTCCAGCCGCTTAAGAAGTCAATTCAACACACATTTAAGTGTCCACTACTCTCTATGACCTCTTCTCCACTCCTCCATCTAAGCTGTTATGTTAGGGAAGTGATATAGAGAGCTTAAAGGTTATGCTAAGAAAGCACAAACTGCTAAATCTTGCCAGTCTGGATCTCTTTGCCTTTGAACAGGCTGCTCCCCCATACCTAGAATACAGTCTCTCCTTGCCCCTAACTTTTAGAAGACTTAACTTTCTTCAAAGATTTGCTCAAGAGCTTCCTCCTATGTGATGCCTTTCCTGATTCCCACTTCCACTCCTGTTCCCTCCCTCGCCCCGCCCCCAAAATCACCTTGCATTCCCTTGTATTCTTTTATTTACTTGTGTAAGGTGCTTTTGGGGGAAAGTTTCTGCAGGCAGAAGAGAAGTTTTCAGTCTACCTGGATGAGATTCTAGCAGATATAGTTACAGACAGACAGCTTTGTTTTCTTTCTTACTTGGGAGAAAGAGCTGATTCCAAGAGCTTGTGCAGGGTTAGATACGGCTAGCACTTGCAATTCAAGTGAAAAGACTGGATGGAGGTACCAGCAGGAGCCCAAGGCCTGAAAAGCAGTTATTGGAGGCAATAGGAATTGAGCTGATGCTCTCAGGAGAATGGGGCAACTTGCTTCCCCAAGTGGAGACCTTCCAATTGTTACTGAACTTTCCCCTACAAAACGACTGATGAAAATAGTATCATTGGCTTGCCCCCCCTTCTACTTTCTTCCATCTGAAAAAACTCCAAGTTTATCTGTTCTTTAAAGTTCACTATTTGCTAATTTAAATAGTACTTGAAAGCTAGCTTTCTCTACATAACAAGAAAATCCAAGATTAACTGTTTTTAATTATTCGGCATCTTAAATTGTAAAGGGCTACAAGAGAGGAATAGTGTTTGGCCTATGTATACACTGAAATAGAAGGGGCCAAAGTTCAAATCTTGGTCCAAAAGTAATAGGCTTGGAAGACCATTAAAGAAGGCAGAAGAAAAAGAAACATTACAAGCAGATTTCTCTTATCACTAATCCAATAAATATCAAGACAGAATAGTGAGAGGGAAATCCAAGAAGTAACAGTAGGATACTTTTCCAGCCAAGGTCAGCATAGGGAACAGGAAGAGGGTAAAAGCCAAAAGGGTCTGCTCAGAGCTTTCCAACATTGGGAACTGGGCCTGAGCCTGTAGCTTTGCACATTAAGAACAGCAGTGGATCTGAAAGGGAGGGGAGCCTGAGGTCATGTACAAAATAAGGAACAGGAAGAAAAAGGAGCTGGCACTATGACTTTAGACCCTAGACCCCTGGGGTTCCGACTAAGGGCAAGCCTGTAATTGTGTTGCGCATTCCCAGATATGGTCTGGGGTGCACAGAAAGCTTACTTCTCCCTGACCTCAGCCACTCCTGAGATCCAGAGAAAGCAGCAGTAATATCACAGAGAATACAAATCAGGACCAAAAATTATTCTGGCATTTCCTACAAAAGTGTGGAGAACATATCCCTAACCTAACATCCCAGTTCAGGAGTAAGGCCAAAAGGAAGAGTAAGGTAGCAAACAAAAAACATGTTTGGTAAAGAAATGTTGAACCAGAGGCACCCAGGAAACAAACCAAGAATAGTATGATTTGACAACATCTACCATCAAAGTGTAAAGAAAAACGTGTCTTGGACTCAAGGTCAACTAGAATTCATAGCAAACTGTTATGTACAGGCAAGTTACATACAGGATAAATTGGAAATAATCAACAGAGGGAATCACTAGATTAAGGGAGATTAGGAGAGATTTCTTAAAGAAGGTGGGATTTTAGCCGGGACTTAAAGGAAGTCAGGGAAGGCAGAAAGCAAGGATGAGGAGACAAAACACTCCAAGTATAGGGGACAGCCAGTGAAAATGCCCAGAGTTGGGAGATGAAGTATCTTATTAAAGGAACAGGAAGGAGGCCAAGTCACTGTATCACAGAGTACGTGGTGGAGAGGAGGGAATGTAAAGTGAAAGAAGACTGAGAAGGGGTGGGGCAGGTTATAAAGGGCTTGGAATGCCAGAGGATTTTATATTTGACGCCAGAAGTGATAGGGAACTATTGGGGTTTATTGAGTGGCAAGGGAGAGAGGGAAGATATAATCTAGTCACACACTTACCTGAACTTCAGGAAGATCACCTTAACAAAGGAGTGGAGAATGGACTGGAATGGGGAGTGACTTGAGGCAGGAGACCAGCCAACAAGGTATTGCATTAGTCTAAATGTGAAGTGATGAGGACCTGGACCAGATTGGCCTCAAAGTCAGAAGAGAAAAGGGAACATGTATGAGAGATGTCAGGGGGACACTGGCCCTGGAGTCAGGAGGACGTGAGTTCAAATCTGGCCTCAGACACTTGACATACTTACTAGCTGTGTGACCTTGGGCAAGTCACTTAACCCCAATTGCCCTACCTTCCCCCCTCCAAAAAAAAAGATGTCAGGAAGGTAAAATCAATAGGAGTTGACAACAGGTTGGATTTGGGGAGTGAATGAGAGTAAAGAGTTGAGGATATACCTAGGTTGCAAGCCTGGATGTCTGGGATGGTGATGGTATCCTTGACAGTGATAGAGAAGTTAAGAAGAAGAAGAGTTTGGGGAGAATAAGATCATGAGTTCAGTTTTGGACATGTTGAATTTAAGATAGCTGCAGAACATCCATTTCAAGATATCTAATAGGTAGTTGGAGATGCAAAACTGGAGGTCAGAGAGGTTCTGGGTGCACAAGTAGATCTAAAAATCATCTGCAGAGGAGATGATAATTGGATCCACAGGAGCTGATGAGAGTACCAAGCAAAATAGTATAGAGGAAGAAGAGAGGGCCCAGGACAGAGTCATGTGAGATGCCCACAACTAAAAGATATGACCTGGATGAAGATTCAGCCAAGGAGACTGAGGAGAAGCAGTCAAATAAGTAGGAGAGAGTGATCTCCTAAGAACCCAGAGAGAAGAGTATCTAAGAGAAGAAGGTGATCAAAAGGGGCAGAGAGTTCAAAAAGGATGAGTCTTGAGGAAAGGTCATTAGATTTGAAGTTAATAGATCATTGGTAACTTTGGAGGGAGCAGTTTCAGTTGAAAAATGAAGTTTGAAACTAGATGGTAGAAAGTTAAGAAGAGATTAAAAGAAAAAGAAGTGGAGGCACCTATAGGGGGTTTACCTACAAAAGGGAGGAAAGGTATAAGGCTAAAGTTATTGGGGATGGATAGCTCAAAAGAGAATTTTATGAGAACAGGGGAGACATGAGCATGTTTTTAGGCAGTAGAGAAGCAGCCAATAGACAGGGAGAAAATCAAGTGAAAGAGTAAATGTGATAGAGTGGGCAATTTACTGGAGAATTCAGTATGGATTGAGATTACTTGTTTGCGTAAAGGGGTTAGCGTTGGCAAGAAGAGCCACTTTCTCATTAGAAATGAGAGAAAGACAGAGAATAGTAGCAGAAGGCATCTAGGTAATTTGAGATGAAGAAGAAGAATTGTAATTAGAAGAAAGAATTGTTGAAGAAATAGAATGCTGGAAAAAAGACAATAGCTTGTTACCAGGGTTACCAAACTTACCAAAGTTACAGACTAAGTAAAAATTATAAAGAAACAAATATGAGTTAATGATTCCATGAAACAAAAAATATGAAAACAAAGTCACAAAACTGAAAAAAGAAGAAAATGTAAGATACCTCAGGAAAAAAATCTGACTTATTGAACTTTGTGAAAGTCAGTCATTGACCAAAAAATGAGTCTGTGTATTATATT
This sequence comes from Trichosurus vulpecula, assembly GCF_011100635.1. Taxonomy (NCBI): domain Eukaryota; kingdom Metazoa; phylum Chordata; class Mammalia; order Diprotodontia; family Phalangeridae; genus Trichosurus; species Trichosurus vulpecula. The sequence goes on along the minus strand of NC_050575.1, from coordinate 25,073,150 downwards.
GAAGAAATTATTAATTTCTATGATAAAGGTCTCATTTCTAAGATATATAATATGTATGAATATGTGTGTATATGTATAATACATATACAGACACACATATACATATATAGGTACTGAGTCAAATTTATAAGAATAAAAGGCATTCCTCAATAGATAAATGATCAGTAGTTTTCAGAGGAAGAAATCTGAAGGATCAATAGCCATATGAGAAAATGTTCAAAGTCACTAATAATTTGAGAAATGCAATTTAATACAACCCTGAGGTGCCATCTCATACCCATCAAACTAAGTTGACAAAAAAAAAAGGAAAATGACAAATGTTGGAGGGGCTGTGAGAAGACAAATTTTAATACAGTGTTGGTAGAGCTGTGAACCATTCCAAATACTGTGGAAAGCAATCTGGAACTATGTCCAAAAAAGCTATAAAACTGTGCATTCACTTTGACACAGCAGTAAAACTACTAGATCTATACTCACAAAGAAATCGAGGAAAGAAGGAAAAGATCTATATGTACAAAAACATTTATGACAGCTCTTTTTGTTATAGCAAAAGTATTGGAAGCTGAAGGGATGCTCATCAATTGGGGAATGGCTGAACAAGTTATGTTACATGAATGTGATGGAATGCTATTGTGCTGTAAGAAATGATGAAGGGGGGGGCAGAGCCAAGATGGCAGCTGAAAAGCAGGGACTACAGTGAGTTCCCTGCCGAGTCCCTCCAAAAACCTATAAAAAAAATGGCTCTGAACCAATTCTAGAACTGCATAACCCACAAAACAGCAGAGGGAAGCAGGACTCCAGCCCAGGACAGCCTGGATGGTCTCTGGGTGAGGTCTACCCCGCACGGAGCTGGGAGCAGAGCAGAGCCCAGCATGGGCGGCACGGACCAACCAGACCAGGAGTCGGGCGGAGCGTGCCCTAGCGCCCTGAATCAGTGAGCTGCAGCAGTTACCAGACTTCTCAACCCACAAACACCAAAGACAACAGAGAAGGTTAGTGGGAAAAGCTGTGGGAGTGGAAGGAGTTTGCGGTTTGGCTACCGCCCTAGGGGCAGCGGAGGTGGGGCAGCTACAGAACTACAGCTGCAGTTGCTTCCGGCCCCAGGCCCACCTGGTGGGAGGAATTAAGTGGCAGATCAGAGCAGGAGTGCAGAGCCTGCTGAAGCTCTAAGTCCAGTCCAGGTTGGGGGTTCTTGGGGAAGGAGGAGTGCTGGTGTGGCAGAGCTGGCGCATTCCCCCAAGCTCAGAACATAGAACTCTTTAGTCTACAAGCAGTCATACCCCGCTGAAAAACTCAAGGGTCAAGTTAGTTGGTTGGGAATATGGCCAGGCAGAGAAAACGCACCCAGATTCAGTCTCAGACTTTGGAATCTTACTTTGGTGACAAAGAAGACCAAAACATACAGCCAGAAGAAGTCAACAAAGTCAAAGAGCCTACAACAAAAGCCTCCAAGAAAAACATGAACTGGTCTCAGGCCATGGAAGAGCTCAAAAAGGATTTGGAAAAGCAAGTTAGAGAAGTAGAGGAAAAATTGGGAAGAGAAATGAGAAGGATGCGAGAAAACCATGAAAAACAAGTCAATGACTTGCTAAAGGAGACCCAAAAAAATACTGAAAAATACACTGAAGAAAACAACACCTTAAAAAATAGGCTAACTCAACTGGCAAAAGAGCTCCAAAAAGCCAATGAGGCGAAGAATGCCTTGAAAGGCAGAATTAGCCAAATGGAGAAGGAGGCCCAACGGACCACTGAAGAAAATACTACCTTAAAAATTAGATTGGAGCAAGCAGAAGCTAGTGACTTAATGAGAAATCAAGATATTATAAAACAGAACCAAAGGAATGAAAAAATGGAAGACAATGTGAAATATCTCTTTGGAAAAACCACTGACCTGGAAAATAGATCCAGGAGAGATAATTTAAAAATTATTGGACTACCTGAAAGCCATGATCAAAAAAAGAGCCTAGATATCATCTTTCAAGAAATTATCAAGGAGAACTGCCCTGATATTCTAGAGCCACAGGGCAAAATAGAAATTGAAAGAATCCACCAATCGCCTCCTCAAATAGATCCCAAAAAGAAATCTCCTAGGAATATTGTTGCCAAATTCCAGAGCTCCCAGATCAAGGAGAAAATACTGCAAGCAGCCAGAAAGAAACAATTTGAGTATTGTGAAAATATAATCAGAATAACCCAAGATCTGGCAGCTTCTACATTAAGAGATTGAAGAAAATAGAATACGATATTCCGGAGGTCAATGGAGCTAGGATTCAAACCAAGAATCACCTACCCAGGAAAACTGAGTATCATGCTCCAAGGCAAAATATGAATTTTCAATAAAATAGAGGACTTTCAAGCTTTCTCAGTGAAAAGACCAGAGCTGAATAGAAAATTTGACTTTCAAACACAAGAATCAAGAGAAGGATGAAAAGGTAATCAAGAAAAAGAACAAGAAAAAGAAATTGCAAGGGACTTGCTAAAGTTGAACTGTTTTGTTTACATTCCTACATGGAAAGATGATGTGCATGATTCATGAGACCTCAGTATTAGGGTAGCTGAAGGGAATATGCACATATATATAATATATATATATTATATATATGTTTATGTATATATATGTATATGTGAGTGTGTATGTATGTATATATGTATTTGTATATATATATCTATAGATATATAGATATATATATAGAGAGAGAGAGAGAGGGCACAGGGTGAGTTGAAGATGAAGGGAAGATATCTAAAAGAAATAAAATAAAATTAAGGGATGAGAGAGGAATATATTGAGAGAGGGAGATAGGGAGAGATAGAATGGGGTAAATTATCTTGCATAAAAGTGGCAAGAAAAAGCAGTTTTGTAGGAAGGGAAGAGAAGTCAGGTGAGGGAGAATGAGTGAATCTTGCTTTCATCAGATTTGACCTGAGGAAGGAATACCATACATAGTCAATTGGGTAACTTACCCCACAGGAAAAAAGGAGGAAGAAGAAGATTAAAAAAGTGGGGGGGGTGATAAAAGGGAGGGCAGATAGGGGTGGAGGTAATCAAAAACAAACACTTTCGAAAGGGGAAAGGGCAAAGGGAGAAAATTCAATAAAGGGGGATAGGAAGGAGCAAAACATAGTGAGTCTTTCACAACATGAGTATTGTGGAAGGGTTATACATAATGATACGCATGTGGCCTATGTTGAATTGCTTGACTTCTTAGGGAGGGTGGGTGGGAAGGGAAGAGGGGAGAGAATTTGGAACTCAAAGTTTTAAAAACAGATGTTCAAAAACAAAAAAAAAAAGCTTTTTCATGCAACTAGAAAATAAGGTACACAGGCAACGGGGCATAGAAATTTATCTTGCCCTACAAGAAAGAAAGGGAAAAGGGGATGGAAGGGGAAAAGAGATGGGGGGTGGGGAGTGGGGTGGCAGAAGGGAGGGCTGAGTGGGGAACAGAGCAACCAGAATATACGTCATCTTGGAGTGGGGGGGAGGGTAGAAATGGGGAGAAAATTTGTAATTCAAACTCTCGTGAAATGATGAAAGGGATGGTTTCTGAAAAATATTGGGAGACTTGTATGAACTGATGCAAAGTGAAGTGAGGAGAACCAGAGGAACAATTTATATGATAGCAACAATAATGTAAAGACAATCCATTCTGAAAGACTTAGGAACTTTGATCAACACAATAATCAACCATAATTCCAAAGGAGTCATGGTGAAATATGCTGTTCAAAGGCTCCACTGGTCATGTCCTAAAAGAAACCTCAAAATGAAAACCCCCAGCTGTATCTTAACCCAAAGTCAGAGCTTCTAGGTCAAAGAAAAAAAATACTGCAAACATTGAGAAATAAGGAATTGAAGGACTCAGTCAGGGTCACAAAAGATTTGGTAGTTACAAAGGAGAGGAGAGCTTAGAATGTGACTTTCCAAAAGTCAAAAGATAATGGTCTGACAATCAAGAATAACCTACTGAGCAAACCGAGTATAATCCCTCAAGAGGGAGAAAAAGGATCTTTAATGAAATAGAGGACTTCTAAGAAATGTGGCTGAAAAGACCTGAGCTGAGTAGGTTTGAAATACAAACACAGGAATCAAGAGAAATATAAAAAAGGTAAATAGGTTTTAGCAATCAGGAGAAAAACCAGGACGATGTTTCTATGTTCTAAGAGAGAGAGAAGAAACAAGTCCTCTCAGAACCCGAAGAAAAAGGGCGGCTGTCAGTCTTGACTCTTCACTCCCTCACTCCCTGTGTCCACATGGTTCCCAAGTCCTATCGTTTCTACCCTTGTAACATCTTTTGTTTCTTGCCCCCTTCTGTCCTCTAACACTACCACCACCCACATGCAGGCCCTTATCACCTCACCTGGACTATTGCAATAACCTCAAGACTCTCTCCAATATGGTTCAAATTGATCTCCCTAAAGTTCATGGCTGACTATGTCACTTTCCCCTCCCCTAATCAATAAGCTTCAATGCCTCCCTATTACTTCCAGCATCAAATGGAAGATCTTCTGTTTTGCTTCGTAGCCTGACCCTTTCCTTCCTACCTTTGCAGCATTCTTACATGTTATTCTCTTCCATGTACTTTATGATCCAGTGAACTGGTCTCCTTGTTATTCGTCAAATAAAACACTCCATCTCCTGACTCTGTGCATTTTCAGCAGCTATTCACAATGCCTCCCCACTCTTCCCTCAAGTCTCACCTTCTGTAAGATATCCTTCATTCCTTATTCCCTAGCCCTGTACTTCCCTCTGTTGGCTATTTTCCAGTTTTTCCTGTATAGAAGTTGTTTGTACACAGTTGTTTACGTGTGGTCTGCTCCATTAGATTGTGAGCTTCTAGAGAGCACGGATTGTTTTCTGCTTGCTTCATATCCCCGACACTTAGCACAGTGCATACCACATAGTGAGTACTTAATAAATGTTTATTGAATTGATTTTGTTCACCAAAGGGCCCAGATAGGAAAGGTAGAAGACTGTTGCCAATGCAAGGATAGTGGCCTAGGAGAGAACTGGGGGAGGGGTCCAGAAATTGTGGTCACAATGAAAATGAAAAACAGTATTTGAGGTTCTAAGGCAGAGGGAGAGGTGGAATTGTGTTAAGATAAGGAAATTTCAGAGTCCTTGAACATGGAGGAGATATATTTATAAGTGAGGCAAGATCAAGGATATGACCATCTTTGTGTGTGGCTAAGGTGAAATGGAGAATAGGTCATGGGAATTCAGTAGATCGAGGAACTGGGAAATTGAAGTGTTTTTTGTTGGTCAGTCATTTCAGTCATATCTAACTAACTCTTCATGACCCCATATGGAGTTTTCTTGGCAAAGATACTTGAGTAGTTTGCCATTTTCTTCTCCCGCAAATTTTGCAGATGGGGAAACTGAGGCAAACAGGGTTAAGTGATGTACCCAGGGTCATACAGGTAATAAGTGCCTGAGGCCAGACTTGAACTCATGAAGATGAGTCTTCTTGACTCTGGGCTTGGCACTCTGTCCACTGCATCACCTTAGCTGCCCTTTGGTGCTTGAGGGAATATCAGTACATGTTTTGAATTCCAGTAGTATGAGGGCAATTGTTGGTTTGTGGAGAAAGATTGTAAGCCAGGTCCTGAAATCTTCAAGGAAGGAAGGAGAATGTCCTACTATAATAGCTACCAGAATGTTGATTTGTTAATAAAAGTTTATTGAATGAATCTCAAAGAAAGAGAAATTGCTGAGCAGTGGTGGTAGAAGGAGAGTTTGGAAGTTGCAATGAGGGGCTAATATATAGACTATCTGTCCACAAATCAGTGCTATAGGGGAAGGGAAGAGGGAGACCGTGAATGAAAGTACAACCAGTACTGGAAAGGTTGGCCAGGGATTGAGTGTCATCTGGAGTGACATCAGGGTCTAAATGAGAACCACAACATATAAGTCCGATGAGAAAGGAAAAAGTTTAAAATGAAAGCAACTTTGTTAAGTATAGGGCATGTTTTGCAGAAAGTACAGTGAAAGTGGCACATAAATTTGGAGAAAGGTATTTGGGGAGAATGGTTAGGATACATGGGAATATGGGAGTGGGTGGTAGGGAATGAAGGAAACAAACAAGTATTAAGTATCTATGTGCCAGGCACTGGGCTAAATGCTTTACAAATACTGTATCATTTGATACTCACACCAGCCCTAGAAGGTAAATGCTATTATAATCCCCATTTTACATTTGAGGAAAACAAGGCAGACAGACTTTAGGTGACTTGCCTGCTACGCAGCTAGTAAGTATCCCAGGCTGGATTAGAACTCAGTCTTCCTGACTCTAGGCCCAGCACTCTGTTCACTGTTCTACCTATCTGTTTCTCTGCTTCAGCAACGATGGGAGAGGTTCAAAATCAGTGGGATGAGGACAGTATAACAGGGTGTGTGCTAACCATTAAAGAATGAGTCTCTGAAGAAAATCAGAGGCTGGAGAGAAGGCCATTGAGGGACGAATATGATTAGATAGCTCTAGGCACTCCCTCGAGGAAGAACTTTACATGGGATTATCTCATCTACTCATTGAAAGAGGAAGCCAGATAATCTGCTGTAATTATGAGGGGTAAAGGTTAGGTTGGAAGCAAGAACAGTCTTGGTAGGGAGTGAGATAAGGAGTCAATAAGGAAATAAATCGAAGGACTGTCTGGGAGAAGGGAGGGCTCAGCTTAGGGTTGTTTTGTTTTAGTCTGTTTTTATTTTGGACCAGATCTCTGATGTTATTGGCACAGATAATATATCCTGAACCCCACCTACTGACTTCCCTGTCTTCCTTTAAATCCCAATTAAAATCCTACTTTCTACAGGAAGTCTTTCCCAATCCTTCTTAATTCTAGTGCCTTCCCTTTGTTTATTTCCTATTTATCTTGTATATAGCTTGTTTACACATATTTGTATGTTGTCTCCACATTAGATTGTAAGCCCTTGAGGATTTTTTGCCTTGTTTTGTATCCCCAGTGCTTAGCACAGTGTCTGGCAAATAGTAGGCACTTAATAAATGTTTATTGATTGAGAACTTCAGGTGATTCAACTCCTTCTTTCAATGCACAACATACCAGCTCTGCACTTTCTATTTTTAGGGTGTTTCTTGTGGATATTGAGAGGTTAAGTGAGTTGCCAAGGGTCACACAGCCTTTATGTATCAGAGATAAGATTTGACCTTAGATATTTCTGACTTCATGCTTCTCTAACCACTATGGTGTGCTGCCTTTCAGCTTAGGCCCTGTGCTATGAATTTAGAGTGGGTGAAATCAGCTTGATTTTGTGACTCTCTTTAGCTATGCTCAGCATCTCTGGAATGGGAACAGAAGAATCAGATGTAGGACATGTCATAGAAGCACCAACATCTAACCCTGCGTAGGCTAGGCTAGTTTTTCCTTAAAAGGTATTGAAGCCATCTTTGAGATTTAATCAGTGCAGGGGCCTAAGACTTAAACCATTGAAATAGCTGCTTGTTGGCCTAAGAATATAAGCCACCCCACAAAGAACTCCTTTTTGAGACTTGACACTTACTTCTGACTGGCTCCCAAGCATGGCCAATTTAGATGCAGGGAAGCTGTGTCCAACTGAATAAATACTCTTATTGAGTATTCTTTCAGTGCCATAGAGAAGTAAATTTTCTTCTGTCAATTGTTAGATGGTCAACTATCTAATTCCAATCATGGACCTGAAACACCGGACCAACGTGACCTACGATATTTGGTGTCATTAGGATTGTATGAGAATGGTGTCTGGTCAAGTGGGGGAAAGACAATGTGAAGGAAGGTGAGCCTCAGGTGGTCATAGAATCATGGCCTTCAAACTGGGCTAAACCTTAAAGATGCCCAGCCCCCTCATGTTCAGATGAGATAACCAAGACTCGGAGAAGGAAAGTAACGTGCCCAAGGTTACATGAATTGATAATTAATTTATGAAATTATGAAATAGGGACAGCCCCATCTAGTTTTTTGGGTACTCGCCAAGAAAGAGCACAATTGGCAGCGGGAAATGGGGTGGAAATCACACTTTAATTAAACACAAAGTGTATGAAGGTTAAAACCCCAGAAAGGCAGAGATAGGCAATGAAAAATAGTATAGAAGCAGATGGTGGCACAAAGTCAAGGAATGGGATGGTAAAGGAAGGCAGTTGATGGGGAAGAGTATGGGAGGATGGAGAAGCAGATAATATCACTCATGTAACCATGAATTAGAGTTGGGAGCACTAGGCAGCATGAATCTGATGGAGATGGAAGAGAGCTGGGGGAGGGGAAGGAGTCTGAGGTCTCTTTTTAATAGGATTGTTTTTTGCGGGGGAGAAGCAATAGACCAACTCCTATCTGTGCCACCTTGGGGTTAGTTCATTAATATAACCAAATTATCTCGAAGTTATCAGCACTTTTTTGATATTCTACTGATCTGGAGGTGTAGAGGTCTGGATTCTGTTTGGAATTTACATATCATAGGCCAGAACCTTTCCAGAGCCTAGATGGTTTCCCCTGAATTCAGCACATATTACCAGGATGTAAATTTTAGTTAATGTATGATCCAATTTGTAAATTATACTCCCTTGATCTTTGGAATGGTTTGCATGTGACTTCTAGGTTCCCCTTTGCAATCTTATTTCCTGCTAAAATTTACTTGCTATACAGACTAGAAGGGGAAGGAGTGGTCAGGGGGACCAGAAAAAGATACTATTTTAGCACATCACATTTGAGCAATAAGTAGCTGGACAAGAATCAGAAAATCAGAGGAGACCCTGATACAGAAGCCTGTGGCCTCCTGTAGCCTCCATGCTTCTGGAAGTGCTGGCCATAACCTGTGAGGCAGATGCATTTGACTCAAGGAGATGAGACAATTAAATGTTTATTAGGGTTTAACAACCAGAGAGAGATCTTAATATTCTTTACATCTTCAAGAACCATGCCCTGAAGATGATAAATGCTGCCAGCTGTCATTTGTTGAATTCATATACTTTTTGTATTTGGAGGTAATAGTGATCTCAAGGCTCATCAGTTAGGTTAACTCTAGACCTTCCGTAAAGAATTTGGGGATTGAATCAGATACTAAAGTCACTGAAAAAGTTAGAAGAATAGCCTGGAGTTCAGCAAATGACAGAAGCAGGAGTAGGGAGTGGATGGTACTAGCATATTGCATAGAGTCCACAAAAGGAAAAGTCAGTGAGAGAGGGAGGTAGAGGAATGATGTGGGAGTGGTGCTGATGGTAAACAAAAAATATAAGCACTTTTTTCCTGCCTTTGTAAGTTGAGGGGAGAGAGAAAGCATAACCACCGATGGAGATAGGAAATATAGAATACTTTTGTGAGATCTGGGTTTCTGTTAAAGGAAAGAAGTAGTTGGTTTAAAAGGTTGGGGAAGTAGGGATGTTGGTAGGCCAGGGTTCTAAAAAGCGCCTGGGGAGGAGTAGGGGGTGATTAGAATAGAAAGAGATGAGGGAGCCAAGAGATAGTATGGGCTTGCTGCTTACACCTAAGGCAGTAAGACTGGATGAACAGGACTGGGAAGCCAACACAACACCTCACCCTGTCTCAACCTTACCCTCTCATGGCACAAGCCTTCTATTCCTTCCTATTCTTCTGGGCCCAGATCACTGTGGGGCTTGAAATATACTGAGACTCCTCACAAAAATGCTGGCTAGGGGAGGGAAGAAAATACTGAAGGTAAGAGGAAGTGAGAAAATTATAGAGCAAAACTGAGGAAATATTTTAAAATTTAGAAATTATCTCATATTTTAACTTATCTCATATTTTAATAAAATATCACGTGTACCCATTTGACTGAACAGAATACATTTCCTGTGAGATTCTAGTTCTCCTAGACAGGCCTAATTAGAATTCTCAGGACTGCAACTTTATTGAGAGTTTACCTAAATACAAGAGATTTTATCACAGGATAAGGAGATGGAAGAAGCTGAGCCACATAGAGAAGGAGCTGGGCATGGTTTCTAGGGACATTCCTGAGCCACAGAGTGTGAATAGTTTAAATGGAGCAGCTTGATGGAGGATGTGGGATATGTGAGTGCATGACCTATTGAAAGAGGATGCCTCCACGCAAGCTGTACTCCTCATGGAATAATTCTAGAGACTTGAAAGAAAAGGCGCCCAGGAGCCTAGGTAGAGGGAGCAAGCAGCACCTAGTACCAGAGACTGTGCTAGAGATTTCCTGCTGGTTAATGAAACTAAATGGAGAACACAGAAAGAGCCCCCACCACTGGTGACCAAGAACAAAAAGCAGAATCTTCCCAACCTTTGGTCTAGATACGTGGCAGATGTTTTGCAATGTTCCTTTTGCCTTGGAACATGCTTATCCTGGGGATTTATTCCCACTCATTTAACTGGGGAAGAGACCCTAAACCTCTAAATTCAGTAAGACACTGTCCCCTCATTTCTTTACTAATTGCTTTAATCTTATTCTCTAAGAGTGATCCAGAGACCCCTTGGGATCCATGAGATACTTTAAGGAGTTCATGAGGTCAAAATTATTTTCATAGAAATGCCTAAAATGTTTTAATTTCTAATACAGTAAATATTAACATTCCCCAAAGATTTGGGAGGTATACTCACTAGTTTTGAGATCGTAAAAGAGTTGTGAGGCCCCAAAATTTGAGAACCACTGATCTTGACTAAAGGTTTTATTTTGAAGTGGAGCTTATCCAAGTTTGCTAATAGTTACTGAGACTGACTCTAGATGACCTTGGAGGTTCCCTTCCTATCTCAGATAAGATATACTTATGAGGTTCCCTTCCTATCTCAGATAAGATAAACTTATGAAAAATACTTAACATCCAAATTATCTCTACACTGAAACCAATAATCTTGTAGAAGATAAGTACCTTGAGAGAGGTATTTATTATTCCCCAATAACTAAGCTGTTTTAGGGCATGAACAGGCAGTTTTCAGAAGAAGAAATGCAAACCATCAACAACTATGAGAAAGAATTCTCCAAACCACTAATAAGAGAAATATAAATTAAAACAACTCTGAGATTTAACCTCATACCAATCTAGATTAGCAAAGATGACAAAAGGCAAAAATGTCAAATGCTGAAGGACTATAAGAAGGAAGTCACGTTAATGCCTTGGTGGCCCAACTGTTTTGAAAAACAATTTGGAATTACACTAAAAAAAAGTCAATAAACTGTTTTTTGTACTCAGGTCTTTCTAATTCAAAGTCCAGTACCCTATCCACTTATACCACCTAGCTGCCCTTAAGAAATGATGAATAGCAAGAATTTTTAAAATTAAACTTTATTTTTTTCAATTGACTAAATTCATGTTTGGTTTTCTTATTTCCTTACCTGCAACTGAAAAAGAAAGAAAAATACAGCCCTTAAAATAAATAAGTATAGTCAAACAAAACTATATATAGTCTCACATTGGCCATATTAAAAAAATGCATATGTCTCAATCTGCATTCTGAATTCATCACTTCTCTGTTAAGAAGTACTTAGCATGTTGGAGTGTAGGGTGTTTAGGGAAGACTAGCACCACTGATGTGAGGGCTGCCAAGTCCTTTTCAGGGCTCATCTTTGGTGTCCACCTGATTCACCCAACTCTCACCTGTGGCTCCAAGAAGCTGTAGCATGCTCAGTGGCCACACTTTGGTAAAACCATCCTGGCAGATCTAACCCAGATTGAGAGTAATTTAAAGATCTCAAACCAGTTGGTGACTTGGGGGATATCTACCCCAAGCATGTGAAGACCTTTCCCAGTAGACAAGGCAGATGAGAACAATTTGTCCCAACAGCCATGAAGGTGGCTGAAGCAGGCACTGTGGAGTGTTTAGAGCTTGGTTAGGCATAGAAGATGCCAAGGTTATCCACTGTATCCCAAACCATTGCCAGTTGTCTTGCCTTTTCTCATGCCATTAAACTTTGATGATTCTGGAAGAGAGAGTGAGGCCTATGACTTGTGTGTCTCATGACTTTCTTATCACCAACATTATCTTCTGTTTACCTAAATACAATAAAACTTCATGGATGCACTCTCACAGCAACCCTTGGCATTTAATAGACTATGTTATTGTAAGGAGAAGAGACAGACAGGATGTGAGAGTGAGGTAGGCAATATGTGGCACAGAGTGCTGCACCAATCACAGACATCTTCTCCAAGCTAAACACTGGCATTTAACAAAAGTAGACATCCCAAGGCAAGCCGGCTACCAGAAGACTTAATGTCAACAGATGAGAGTGCTTCTCCCACCGTGAACAGTTTGTTGCTAAGTTGGAGGGAAAACTGAGCCAACACATAGTTGGCAACAGTGGAGAAGAAAAGGAGTGACCAGCTTTCAGAGATTTGGTGTACAGCACTGAACATCTGGGCCAGACCACTCACAAACATCAGGATTGGTTTGACAAAAATAATGGGGAAATTCAGAAGCTGCTAAACAAAAAACAAGAACAAGAAGGATTTACTAGCAGGATATTTCATCTGTTTCTATGAAGGCAAGATTTAACTCTATCAAAAGGAAAATGTAAGCAAAGCTTGGAAAGATGCAGAATTTTTGGCTCAGAGTAAGAATGCAGATGGAATTCAGTTTTTCACTGATAGCAACAATCCAAAGTGCTTTTATGACTCCTTGAAGGCTACTTATGGGCCAAAAACCTATGGTGCATCTCACTACTCAGTGCTGATGGAGCCGCGCTGATTAGTGATAAAGTCATGCTCCTGGAGAGATGGGCTGAACACTTCCATGTTGTTCTCAGGAGATCATCATCACCCAATGCTGAAGCCATCAGGTTACCTCTCTCTAGCTGAATTTCCAACTGAAGAAGAGTATTTGAATGTCATTAGGCTTCTCTCATGTGACAAAGAGACTAATGCTGATTCTATTCCAGCTGAGATTTCCAAAGCAGAGGGTCCACTACTCATACAAAAGCTGATGGAAATCTTTCAGGTTATAGGACAAGAGGAGATTATCCCCCAAGAGTTCAAAGATGCCTCCACTGTCCATCTCTATAGAAGTAAAGGAAACAGATTTTCCTGTGACAATCATGGCAGAGGTGGGAGGGTCCTCTCTCTTAGTCATTGCTGGTAAGATTCTTGTCAGAGTCCTCTTTAACAGGCTGATCCTTCACCTGGAAGGTGGTCATTTACTTGAGAGCCAGTGTGGCTTCAGAAAGGGCTCAGTAATGGTCAATATGGTGTTTGCTGTTTGACAACTTCAGGAGAAATTCCAGGAGCACAACAGACTTCTGTACACAATATTCTTCAATCTGACCAAGATCTTTGATACTGTCAGTTGTGAGGCCTTATGGAAGATCATGGCAAAATTTGGTTGCCAGGAGAAGTTTATCAGTATTGTAAGTCAATTTCATGACAGCACGCTTACATGGGTTCTGGATAATGGATAATGCTCTCACACTTTCCCAGTCACCAATGGAGTAAAGCAGGGCTGTGTGCTTGCTCCTATGCTTTTTAGCATGATGTTTTCAGCAATGTTGTCAGATGCCTTTAACAAGGATGAAAAAAAAAGGCATCAAGGTAAGCTACCACACTGATGGTAAATTATTTAACTTGAAAAGGTCAAGACTAAAGTGGAGGAAGAGTTGGTGCACAGCTTTTTGTTCCCAGATGATTGTGCAGCTTCTGAGGCTGAGATGCAACTACTATGGATTAATTCTCTGCTCCTTCTGCTAGTTTTGGCCTGACAATTAACACCAAGAAAGCACAAGTTCTCCACCAGCCAGCACCAGAACTTCCATATGTGGAACCATCGGCTATAGCCAATGGAGAAATTTTGAATGCTATGAATAATAAGTTCACTTACCTTGGCAGTATACTTTCCAAGGATGTCCGCATAGATGATGAAGTTGACTCACACATTGCCAGAGCTTGCTCAGTGTTTGGGAGTCTCCAAAGGAAATTGCAGTAGACAGGAAGTATTAGATTGCCTACTAAACTGGAGGTCTACAGAGCTGTTGTGCTGACTTCATTGTTGTCTACCTCTGAAACCTGGACAGTATACTAGCACCATGCCAGGAAGCTGAATTGCTTCTTTTTGAATTGTCTTGGGAAGATTCTGAAGATCACATGGCAAAATAAGGTGCAGGACACTGAGGTCGTTTCTCAAGTTGAACTGCCAAGCATCTCTACTACAGAGGGCACAACTCTGGTGGGCTGACCATGTTGTTCTTCAAATGCCAAATGTATGTTATGTGGAGTGATGCAGACTGAAGAAAAGTGAACCAAAAGAACAATATGTATATAATTGGTACAACTATACAAATGAGGACAACTTCAAAAAGAAGTTCCATTTCTAAAAATAGGATAATGTTGGTACTAACCTATTTAGCCCAATTCTTTTTTTATAGGATATAAAATAGGATATTAATAATTAATAAAAATAGGACAATGTCGGTACTAACCTATACAGCCCTATTCTTTTTTAAGCAAATGGCAACTGCTGAAATGAAAGGTTGCATATACAATTAAATATAATCATCCTTTTGTATTTTTAATTCAAGTGTTCTGGAGAATTGTACATTTTGAGGGACTCATTTGGAAAGGGGCTAGGAGCTTTTTATATGTTGGAACAAAATTTATCAACATAAATTTGGGAGAAAGAAGTTGTCTATCAGTATTTCTCTGTGGCATGTAGGTTTCCAAAACAAAGAAATCCAAAGATTCTGAGTAATGCCTTGCATTATGTATAGGCTGATGAATACATTTGGTTTTCAAGTCCTCTGTGTGGCCTGGGAAATATCAATTTTTTTTCAGAGTTTCTGTCTTCTTTTTTGTTAAGTTGGATCACAAAGTGATAGAAATTATACAGAAAGTTCCTCTGTGTCTTTGTTTGCATTAATCCTATTACTTTCTATTATATTTACATGTAGGGATGGGTCACACATGTGTAGGGATGGATCTCGCTATCACCCACTTTAATTAGGGAATTTTCCACTTCCCTAATTAAAAATTCTAACATTATCTGGGCATAACCTCCTATCATTCTGTCTCTTTCTATGCCCCATTCCTCCTAACCATTCCCACCCTCACTGAGACCTCTAGTCCCTTCACCCATCAGTATTTTTTAGGCCACTTCTGCTCTCATTTCACTTCCTTCCCTCTTCCATACTGACCCTTACTCAGCTAATTCAACTCCACCCGCTCTTGAATCCATTGCCCCCTGGTCGCAGTGTTTGTGTATCCATCCTTTGCCAAGCCTCATCTCTGCGTTACTCCCATCATCTGCTTCCTCTTCTATTCTACTACTCACTGATGAGTGTAGCTGGAGAAAATGATGCAACTGTACTGACTGGACACATTACAAATTCATGGTATTCCATTTCAACTAGGCCCCCACTGCAACAAAGAAATTCTCTTATTCTGCCCTAATTGACTTTCTATCTCCCTCTAAAAACATTTTCCCAAATCTTTTCTTCCTCACTCGAGCCTCAAACACCTTCCCCTCACCCCGCTCTCAGAGGAGGACCTTAAGGGCTTCTTACTTTCCTGAAAAATTGAGGTCATTCAACATGAATTCCCTCTTCTTTCTTTTCCTTCATCTTAAAAATGCCTTGACGTTATCCCTGCCCTCTTCCTTTTCGCCAGTTTCTGTGTGGTAGGATCAAAATCCTAACTTTTTTTCCTGTGCGAGTTAGGCTAGTTTTTCCTGAAAAGGTATTGAGACCATCCTTAAGACTTCGCTGTCTTAGGAAAGTAAAGGCTCAGGCTGTTGATATCACTTTCTGGTCATCTAAGTACAAAGCAGCCATGAGGAGCTCCAGGGACTCTGTCTCTCATGTGTGGAAGTTGAGTCATAATGTGCAAGTCAGGAGGTGAGCTTCACTCAGCTGAATCGACTGGAGGTGTCCTCAGAGTATATACTTGTTGAATATCCACCTACTATGTAAATGTCCAAGTAAATCTCTTTTTGTTTACTGTGAGTGTCTCATTTCATTTCAACATCAAACCTAAACTGGCCTGAGTCAGAACCAGCCCAGAACACTCTGATGATGGCTGCTGTTCCAACTTCTGGAACACTCCCTTTCTTTCCTCACTTACTTGAGTGCCTGGCTTATAGTTTTTCTCTCCTCTCCAACTCCTGCCTTCATTCTAGGGCACATGAACATAAACACTGATACTCCTTTAAACACCCTAACCTCATGGTTCCTAAACTTACTTATTTCCCATGACCTACTCCTCTGCCTCACTTAGCCACACACAAAACTGGTCATAACCTTGATTTTGCCATCACCCACAAATGAATCACTTCCATGTTCATGAAGTCTGAAATTACCTTATCTGATCACAATCTATTGTCATTCTACCTCTCTCTTTGCCTTGCAACCCCAAACTCTATTTTTTTGTCCTCACAGTAACCTCTAATCCTTCAACCCCTTAGTTCTCACCCAGGTCATCAACCTTGCACTAGATACATTCTGCTCCTTTCCCCGTCTTGACCCCTTCTTGAACTAGCTCAACTCTATACTGTCCTCTTGAGTTCCTTGGCCCCTTAGCCTATCTCCAATTTTGCCCTGTCAAGTGTTCTCCTTGGATCACTCCCTCTATCTGCTGCCTTTGTTCCTACACACATGCTACTGAATGAAACCAGAGAAAATTAGGAAACCATGCTGACTAGATCCATTACAAATTTATGCTGCATAGCCTCAACTCTGCTAGGAGTTCCTTCTACACCTTAATTAACTCTATCCCACTTACCAACAGTGGCTCTCCTAACTAAACTTTCCTCTTCCTTCCTTAAACCTCCCATGGCTCCCCTGCCCCAAACTCTCAGCTGAAAATTTTGGCTCATATTTTACTGAAAAATTAAGGCTATTTTCCAACGACTTCCTCTTCTCCCCTCTTCCTTATCTCACATCTCCCAGGTGCCTTCTGCCACTCTCCTCCTTCACTCCTCTCTTACATAATGAGGTGGCCCCTCTCCTTCTACCTGCACAAATGATCCCATTACATCCTGTGTTCTTCAGCAGACTGATTCCTCTCTCATACCCACTCTTGCTTAATGTCAATCTCTGTTTACTAGCTGCTATGCCTTACATATCCTTAAATCAGCTGATCCATTAATCCCTGATAGCTATCATCCCATATCTCTTCTTTCTTTAGTGGCTCAACTTGTTGAGAAAGTTGTCTACATTAGGCATTTCCACTTCCTTTTGTTCTTAACTCTCTGTGGTCTGGCTTTCAACCTCATCATTCAACTGAAATTGCTCTCTCCAGAGTTACCAATAATCTCTTAATTTCCAAATCTAACGGCTTTTTCTCCATCTTCATTCTTCTTGACCTCTATGTAGCTTTGACTTTGTCAGTTACCCCTTTCTCCTTGATACTCTCTTCTCTCTAGGTTTTCATGACTGTTCTTTCCTGGTAGTGACCTCTCTGCTGATCTCTATTCTCACATCTCTGACTCCCTATTAGACATCCTGAACTAAGTGTCCTATTTAAGATTTCACATTAAACTCAATGTCCCAAGCTGAATTAATTGTCTTCCCCCACATGATACTCCCCACTTCCAAATTTTTGTATTTTTGTTGAGGGCACCATTGTCCTCCTAGTCCTCTAAGCTTGCAATCTGTCATTCTCAACTCTTCATTATCACACACTTATATCCAATCTATTGTCAAGGCCTGTCAGTTTTACCTTAGCAACTTCTCACATATGTCCTTTTCTGTCCTCTGATACTGCCACCAGGCTGGTGCACCTCACACCTGAATTATTTCAATAACCTGCTGGTTGTTCTCCTGGCCACCATTCTCTCCCCATTCCAGTCCATTTTTCACTCAGCTATCAAAGTGATCTTTCTAAAGTATAAATCTAACCATGTCACCATATCACCATGTCACCCAACTAGTCAAGAAAATCTGTTAGCTCCCTATACCTCCAGGATCAAGTATGAAAACCTCTGTTCAGCATTCTAAACCCTTTATAACCAGCCCTTTCCCTTTTCTTACATCCTATGCCTGCCTAACTTCCATATACTCTGCAATCCAGCAACACTGGCCTCCCTACTTTTCCCTGAACTCGACATTCCATTTCCCAAACTCCAGCTATTTTCACTGATGACTATCCTCCATGCCTAATATGCTTTTTCTCCTCATCTTTGCTCCCTGGCTTCCAAGTTTCAACTAATGTCCCAACTAAAAGCATGCCTTCTACAGTAGTAAGCCTTTCCCAAACCCCCTTATTTTTAAAAAATAAATTAATTAATTTTAAAACATTTTAATATTTTATTTTTCCAATTATATGTAAAATAATTTTAACCTTTTTTTTTTTTTACAATTTTGAATTCCAAATTTTTTCCTGCCCTCTCTCCACTCCCCCCTCATTAAGAAGGCAGGCAATTTGATAGAGGCTATATTGTGCAGTCATGCAAAACATATTTCCATATTAGTCATGTTGTGAAAGAAAACACAATACCCCCCACCCAAAAAAAACCCCAAGAAAAATAAAGAAAATTTTTAGAAAGCACAGTATGCTTCAAACTGCATTCATATTCCATCAGTTTTTTCTCTGGAAGTGGGTAGCATTTTTCGTTACAGGCCCTTCACAATTGCCTTGGGTCTTTGTATTGCTGAGAATAGCTGTGCTTTACAGCTGATCATTGTATGATATTGTTGTAACTATATACAATTTTCTCCTAGTTCTGCTCACTTCCCTTTGCATCAGTTCAAATAAGTCTTTAAAGGTTTTTCTGAAAGCATCCTGCTCATCATTTGTTATAGCACAATAGTATTCCATCACAATCATATACCACAACTCGTTCAGCCATTCCCCATTTGATGGGCATCCCCTCAATTTCCAATTCTTTGCCACCACAAAAAGAGCTGCTTTAAGTATTTTGGTGCATATAGGTTCTTTTCCTTTTTGTTTTCTATCTCTTTGGGATACAGACCTAGTAGTGGTATTGCTGGGTCAGAGGGTCACACAGTTTTATAGCCATTTGGGCATAGTTCCAAATTGCTCTCCAGATGGTTGAATTAGTTCACAACTCCACCAATAGTGCGTTAGTGTCTCAATTTTCCCACATCCCTTCCAATATTTGTTATTTTCCTTTTCTGTTATATTAGTCAATCTGATAGGCGTGAGGTTGTACCTTAGAGTTGTTTTAATTTTCATTTCTCTAACAAAAGTGATTTTGAGTACTTCATTGATGAGTACTTTGATTAGCTTTGATTAGTTTTGATTTCTTCATCTGAAAACTGCCTGCCCATATCCTTTGACCATTTATCAAATGGTGAATGACTTGTATTCTTATAAATTTGACTGAGTTCTCTATATAGTTGAGAAATGAGACTTCTATCAGAGAATATTGCTGTAAAATCTGTCCCCCAACATATACACCTTCCTGTTTTCCTCCTAATCTTGGTTGTATTGGTTTTGTTTATGCAAAACCTTTTAATTTAATGTAATCAGAGTTATCCATTTTATATCCTATGATATAATATGATATGATATAATATGATATAATTTTATATCCTATGATATCCTCTTTCTCTTGTTTGGTAATAAATTCTTTCCTTGCCCATAGATCTGATAGGTAAGCTATTCCACATTCCCCTGATTTGCTTATGGTATCATCCTTTATTTCTAAATTATGTACTTATTTTGACCTTAGCTTGGTATATGGTGTAAATATTAGTCTATACACTTTAGTATGTACCAAACCATTTTCCAGTTTTCCCATCATTTTTTGTCAAATAGTGAGTTCTTGCACCAAAGTTTGGATCTTGGTGTTTATCAAGTGCAAGATTACTATGGTCATTTTCCTACTGTGTATTGTGTAATTAATCCATTCCACTGGTCCATGATTGTATTTCTTAGTCAGTACCAGATTGTTCTGATGATTACTGCTTTGTAATACAGTTTGAGAGTTGGTACACCTAGACCACCTTCCTTTACATTTTTTTTTATTAATTCCCTTGATATTCTTGACCCTTTGTTCTTCCATATGAATTTTGTCATTTTTTCTACCTCTATAGGACAGTTTTTTGGTAGTTTGATTGGTATGACACAGAATAAGTATGTCAAGTTAGGTAGAATTGTCATTTTTATTATATTGGCTTGGCCTACCCATGAGCAATTGATTTTTCTAATTGTTTAGATCTGACTTCATTTATGTGAAAAGTGTTTCGTAATTGCATTTATATAGTTCCTGGATTTGTCTTGGCAGGTAGACTCCCAAGTATTTTATATTGTCTGCAGTTATTTTAAATGGAATTTCTCTTTCTATCTCTTGCTTCTGGACTTTGTTGGTAACATATAGAAATGCTAACAATTTATTTGTGTTTATTTTATATCCTGCAATTTAATTACCTCAACTAGTTTTTTAGTTGATTCTCTGAAATTTTCCAAGTGTACCATCATATTATGTTGTAACAACAATGCTGTTTGCAGCTGCTGTGGAGGTGCAAGGCCAATACCACCAGCACACAAGAAAGCTGCTAGCACAGGTTCTTTGATCTGCTTTTCTAAGGAAAGCAACTTTAAAGGGTTTACAATCTCACTTTAATTAAACATACATATATCATTCACTTAGTTCAGCAGAAAAAGTCAACATCCTGAACTTCAGAGAAAACACAAACAGAAATTACAAGCAGAAATCATATAAACAGAGCAAATGACACAAATCAGCAGACAGGGCTTCTAGCTGTCTGTCCATAGCAATACATACATAGTTACCATAGAGAGAAGCACCAACATTTGGTGTCTAATTTTTAATTTGTTCTTTTTCTAGTTTTTTTTAACTGCATGCCTGGTTTGTTGATCTGCTCTTTCTCTATTTTATTAATGATAAATATTTAGAGATATAAATTTCTTCCTAAGTACTGCTTTGAGTGCAACCCATAAATTTTGGCATTTTGTCTTGTCATTCTCTTTAAAATTATTTTTCCTCTGATTTGTTCTTTGACCCACTTATTCTTTAGGATTAGATTATTTAGTTTCCAATTAATTTTCAATCTTTGTTTCCATGGTCCTTTATTGAATGTTGTTTTTATTGCATTATGATCTGAAAAGGATGGATTTAATACTTCTGCTTTTTTTGTCTTTGGTTGTGAGGTTTTTATGCCCTAAAACATGGTCAATTTTTGTATAGGTGCCATGTACCACTGAGAAAGAAAGGCACATTCCTTTCTGTTCCCATTAAATTTTCTCCAGAGGTCTATCATATCTAACGTTTTAAAAAATTCTATTCATCTATTTAACTTCTTTGTGGTTATTTTTTGGTTAGGTATATCTAGTTCTGAGAAGGGAAAGTTAAGGTCTTCTACTAGTATAGTTTTATGTCTGTTTCCCCCTATAAGTCATTTAACTTTTCCTTCTTAAAATTCTTAAACTTGGATGCTATATCATTTGGTGCATATATGTTTAGTATTGATCTTAGTTCACTATCTATGGTACCTTTTAGCAAAATGTAGTTTCCTTGCTTATCTCTTTTAATTAGATTTATTTTTGCTTTTGCTTTGTCTGAGAACATAACTTGGTTTTTTTTGCGTTTTTTGTTTTGTTTTTACTTCAGCTGAAGCATAATACATTCTGCTACAGCCCCCTTACCTTTACTCTGTGTGTGTCCCTCTGCTTCAGGCGTGTTTCTTCTAAACAGCATATTGTTGGATTCTGGTTTCTAATCGATTCTTCAATCCACTTCTGTTGGGTGTTTATCTCATTCACACTTCCCTCGATCCTATTTCCCCCCCCCCTTCTCTCTCTCTCTCTCTCTCTCTCTCTCCATCTCTGTCTCTATCTCTATCTCTCTGTCTCTGTCTCTCTGTCTCTGTCTGTCTCTCTTTCTCCTTTTACCTTGTCCATTCTCAAAAGTGTTTTGCTTCTGACTTTTACCTACCCCAATCCACTCTCCCTTCTATCAGCACCTCCCTCTTCTCTTATCTCCTTCCCCTCCTACTTTCCTCTGTGGTAAGATAGATTTCTATATCCAACTGAGTGTGTATGTTATTCCTTCCTTGAGCCAATTCCAATAAGAGTAAGATTCATACACACCCTTCCCTTCCCCATCTTCCCTTTCATTGTAAAAGCTCCTTTGTACCTCTTTTATGTCACATAATTTACCCCATTCTACTTCTCCATTTCCCCTTCTTCCTGTGCACTCCTCTTTCACAACCCTTAATTTTATTTTTTTAGATAATCATCCCCTCATATTCAACCTATATCCATGCCCCTTGTTTATGTGTACTCCTTCTAGACCTAATAATGAGAACAGACTTAAAAGTATCATTTTCCCATGTAGGAATGGAAACAGCTTAACCTTATTGAGTCTCCTATGGTTTCTCTTTTCTATTTGCCTTTTTATGTTTCTCTTGAGTCTGGTTTTTAAAAGTCATATTTTCTATTCAGCTCTGGTCTTATCATCAGGAATCCTTGAAAGTCCTTCATTTTATTGAATAACCATTTTTCCCCTGAATAATTATGCTCAGTTGGGGAGAGGGGTAGAGCCAACATGGCAGAGTGAAAGCAGGGATATACCCGAGCTCTCTCTCAGATTCTTTCAGATACCTCTTGAGAGGTGAATCTGAACAGATTTGAGAGAGATAGAATCCACTAGGAGACAGAGTGTGGCAGATTTCCAAGCCAGGAGAGTCCAGAAAGAGCAGAATCTATTGTACTGGGTCAGGAGAGTGCTGGGCATGCAGAACCACCCCAGACCATACCAGAGCACCATACCAGAACAGGAACAGGCCCAGCCCACTGGCTGTGGTGGTGATCCCCAGGCCTCTTGGCACAGGACAGGAGTCTGTTGGAGCTAGAAGAGACAGAAGTGCAGGGCCTGTGGCTGTGGCAGCAACCTTTCCTGGGGCCATCAGCCCATAGTCTAAATGTTTGAAACTCACCTTCTTGAACTTCCAGGAGCCATAATGACCCAGTAAACTCTAAGAGCTCTCATACCTCCTTTGAATAACCCAGAGAATACTGACCTAGGAGAAACCCTGGAATAGAGGAGCCAGAAATGGGGGTTCAGTAGTCTTTTAGCTCAGGAAGCTAGGGAGACCCCCTCTTGCAGTGATGGAAGGAGATCAGTGCAGGAAGGGAGGAATCCCAGCAAGCCCCACCTTAGCAGACCAGTAGGAGTTCCTGAGCCCCAGGGGGCTGAAGTTGGCAAGCATCGACCCCAGGACCCCAGGTATGCCTTTGCACAGCCAGGGGAATTGGCAGACACCAGTGCGGACTTATGGCTGAGATCACCCATGCTATATAGCACAGCCCTTGGGGAAGAGGAGACTTCCAGCAGCCAGACCACCCCCTCCCCCACACCTCACGCTGTGACTCCTCAGAAAGACTTCACTGGGCCTCAATCCTTGGCACCTACTAGCCAGCTTCAGCTCAGCACCAGGTGAGCTGCAACAATGTATAGCTTCTAGCTGACAAAACCAGAGGCCACAGCACACAAAGCCAGGAACCAGGTCCCTAGCTCCCAACACACGAAGTTTGGGACAGAGCCCCCTGGGCCCCAGAAGCAAAGATCCACTTAAAAAGCCAGGAAAAAGGCAACCACCATGAAGAAGCAAGCTAGAAAAATTTAAAAAGACCATTGAATCATATTATGGGGACAGAGAAGATTGAAATATGAATTCAGAAGAGGACAGCATTGACACTTTACCCACATCTGAAACCTCAAAAGGGAATATGATCAGGTCTTAAGCCCAAAATGCATTCCTGGAAGAGCTCAAAGAGGATTTTAAAAGCCAAATTAGAGAGGTAAAAGAAAAATTACAGAATCTAACAGGAGAAAATGAATCCTTGAAAAGGAAAATTGGCCAAATGGAAAAAGAGATGCAGAAGCTACCTGAAGAAAATAATTCATTAAAAATTAGAATTGAGCAAGTAGAAGCTAAAGACTCTATGAAGCATCAAGAGTCAGTCAAACAAAGTCTATAGAATGACAAAATAGGAGAAAACATAAAATATCTCGTTGGAAAAACAACTGACCTGGAAAATAGATCCAAGAAAGATAATCTAAGAAATTATTGGCTTTCTGGAAAGTCATAATGAAAAAAAGAGCTTGGACAGTATCTTCCAAGAAATCATCAAGGAAAACATCCTAGAACCAAAGGGTAAAATAGTCATCGAAAGAATCCACTGATCACCCACTGAAAGAGATCCCAAATTGAAAACTCCAAGGAATATTGTAGTCTAATTCCAGAATTATCAGGTCAAGGAGAAAATACTGCAAGCAGCCAGAAAGAAACAATTCAAATATCATGGAATTAACATCAGGATCACACAGAACCTTGCGGCTTCTGCAATTATACTCAGTTTTGATGGGTAGGTGATTTTTGGTTGTAATACTATCATATTCCAAGAATATCATATCATGTTCCAAGCCCTCCAATCCTTTAATGTAGAAGTTGCTAAATTTTCTATTATCCTGACTGTATGTCCATGGTACTTGAATTATTTCTTTTTGGCTGCTTACACTATTTCTCCTTGACCTGGGAGCTCTGGAATTTGGCTATAATATTTCTGAGAGTTTTCATTTTGGTATCTCTTTCAGGAGGTGATCAGTGCTGTAGAATATCAGGGCAGTTTTCCTTGATAATTTCTTGAAATGTGATATCTAGACTCTTTTTTTGGTCATAGAATTTAGGTAGTCCAATAATTCTTAAATTATCTCTCCTTGATCTATTTTCGGGGTCATTTGTTTTTCCAATGAGATATTTCACACTTTCTTCTATTTTTTCATTCTTTTGATTTTATTTTATTGTTTCTTGATGCCTCGTGGAGTTATTAGCTTCCACTTGCCCAATTCTAATTTTTAAGGGATTATTTTCTTCATTAATCTTTTATACCTCTTTTTCTATTTGTCAATTCTACTTTTTAAGGAGTTCTTTTTCAGTGAATATTTGTACATCTTTTTCCATTTTTTGTGCTTTGCTTACCTAGCTGTTGACTCTTTTTCATGATTTTCTTGCATCACACCCATTTTTCTCTACTTTTCTTATTTGATTTTTAAAATAATTTTTGAGCTCTTCTAGTAAATATTTCTGGTCCTGAGATCAATTTACCTTTTTTTTTTCAGGCATTGCATTTAGCTGTTTTGATATTCTTAGTCTCTTCTGAGTTAGTGTTTTGATCTTTCCTGTCACCCTAACAACTTTCTGTAGTCAGGTTATTTTTTTTTTGTAGCTTACTCATTTTCCTAGCCTATTTCTTGACTTTTAACTTTACGTTAAAGTTGGGCTCTGTTCCTGGAGTGGAGAAAATACTGTCTCAGGCTTCAGGTTTTTTTTCTGTTGTTTTCAGAACTAGTTCTTGGGATCTGTAAGTTTCTGGTTGTTCTGAAGTGCTATGATCTAAGGAGAGGGGTGGTCATGACTCTCCCAGCCTGCACTCTGGTCTGTGAATGACCACAAGCTCTCTTTTCTTCACTGGAACTGTGACCTGTGTTTCCAGTTCCCTAAGGCGGGGATCTCTAGTGTACTGTTGCTTCTTCTCACCTTGAGACTGCAACTGATATCCAATATGGGCAATGCAGTATAGTCCTGCACCAAGTGCCAAGAAAGTAATCTCCCTCTGTAATCCCTGTAATCTTCCTGACTAGCAGTCCAGCTCCCTTACTGTCTGTGGGCTGAGAGCTCTGTAAGTTGCTGCTGCAGATTCAGTTGCCTCCAAGATATACAGCTCTTGGGGCCTTGCTGCTGGTTTGCACCAGGGCTCAGGGTAGGCCTTGCTTCTGGCTTTCACAGGGACAGGGGGCCTTGCTGCTTACTTTCTGGGCATGGCATAGACTGGACTGTGCTCCTCTCTTACCCCAGTGAGATAAAGTTTTCCTCTGAACTTCTTGGTCTTGGGCTAGGATATTGTTTCATCTGGTCCTTTTGCTGGTTTTGTCACTCCAGAATTTGTTTTGAGGCATTGTTGTTTGGGGACAAATTTGGGAGAGATTGGTTGACTTTACCATCTTGGCTCTGCCTCAGCGCTCTTAATTCTAATGCCTTCCCTATGTTGATTCTTTCCATTTTGTCCTGTATAAACCTTGTTTGTACATAGTTGTTTGCATATTGCCTCCCCTATTACAATGTGATCTCTAAAGGATAGGGATTGTTTTGCCTTTCTTTGTATTCTCAGTGCTAGCACAGTGCCTGGCACAAAACACACATTTAATAATCAATGTTTATTGACTATCAAAGATCTTTTCTCCTTGCCAAGGAAATTACCACTGCATGTGCCCTTGATCCTATTTCTACCTTTCTCTAGCAGATTACAACCTCAATATTCTTCTTCTTCTTCTCTCTCACTTTCATTCTCTCTTACTCTTATTCTCTCTCTCTCTCTCTCTCTCTCTCTCTCTCTCTCTCTCTCTCTCTCTCTCTCTCTCTCTCTCTCTCTCATCTTCAACCTCTCCTTATTTACTGTTTCCTTCCCTAATGCCTTCAAACTTTTCCAAGTCGCTTCCATCACCAGACTCTACCATACCTTCAAGTTATCATCCTATATACCCGTTCTCTTTCTTTACCTCTATGGCTTTACATCTACATCATAGAATTCATATACAGGCACCACAGTCTACACGAAGACATTCCTGATTCATTTAACCGCTAGTGTCCCCTAATCCAAAATATTGTGTATTCAAACTACTTTGTTTTTTTTACTCTTTATATATTTTTCTGTATATATTTATGTGTTTGTCTCCTTTGTGAGAATATGAGCTCCCTAAGAGTAAGGATTATTTCATTCATTTGCATCTGCAGGACTTATTACAGTGACTGGAACATAGTAGGTACTTAATAAATACTTGTTGAGTGATTGTATATATTTATCTGTGCTTTATCTCCCAACCAGAAAGACCACAAGCTTTGTAAGAATAATGATATCCAGACTTTGAAGCTCAGGACAAGTTAAGTGCTTTCAACTTTGTAGATGCTCAGTCAATAATTTGCTGTTGAATTAATAAAAATAGCCAAGTTATCATTTATAAATCTTTAAAGTTTTCAAAGTTCTTTTTATATATTATCTCATTTGATCCAGCAATAAGCAATCAGTAAACATTTATTAAGCACCGACTATGTACCAAGACGCAGCAGTGGAAAAAGCATTGGGCTTAGAATCATCTTTCTGAGTTCAAATCTGGCCTCACACATGTACTAGTTGTGTGACCCTGGGCAAATCACTTAACTCTATTTGCCTTAGTTCTTCATCTGTAAAATGAGCTGGAGAAGGAAACGGCAAACCACTCCAGTATCTCTGCCAAGAAAACCCAAACGGGGTTACAAAGGGTTGCACACAACTGAAACAACTGAACAATAAAACAAAAAAACTGTATCAAGCATTGTGCTAAGCACCAGAAATTTGATGAAAATAACTAAAAGTTAATACAAAATACTTGTCAAATAAAGTTGCCTCATAATAATTACATGTTTTTAACTGGGTTTAAATATTAGTTTTAGTTTGTATTATATTTATATAAGAGGGAAAAGAAGAATCCCAGATGTTGAGAGTCAAATATTTTCATATTTCCTCTGCCCTGGCACTCCTAAACCCACCCTTTTCTCAATTTGTTCTTTCAGTGTATGGCTGGAATCTTACCAGGAAAATTCCAGATCAGCCACCCTGCAGAGAAAACAACTATACAAATATTACTGGGCATTCCAGACTATCCACATTTCTTGTGAGAGAGCCTAATTGCCTGTGTGTGTGTGTGTGTTTTGTGTATGTGCACATATGTTCAAAGGGAAACTGAGGAAGGAAATCACTAAATCACAAATCATTTAAAGCCCTCCACAAACTGTCTCCAACCCTCCTTTCCAGATTCATGTCTTGCTCCTCTTTATTCACTCTGTGTTCAAACCAAACAGGCCTACTAGTTGTTCCCTAAACTCAGGGTTCCATCTTGAGGTGCATGTGCATGCTGATACACATGCATGGAAAAGGCTCCCTCCTCCCTTCTGTCTCTCAGAACTCTCTTTTTCTTTAAGGCTTGGCTCATTTCTCCTCTGGAAAGTCTTTCTTAGCCTCCCCGCCCCCTTCAAATTACCTTGTATTTCCTACCTATCCATGTAAAGGACCCGGTCTTTCAAAGATCTATTTATAGAAACAAAGAATGCTAATGAGATGTTAAACTAACTAAAAATTTGGCCATACCAGGTCATCCATTTTTGAAATTTGGATTTCTCTTGAGCAAATCACAAGGCAAGCAATACCATAGGATGACAAATTATAGGCCATGCCTCCAGGTGACTTAAAAGTCAGTACAGTGAGTCTAGGTAGAGAAATTCAAAGAGGAACCAGGCCACCACCTAGATATGTGGAACATGCACAGAAAAAAGGCTATGAGAAGCCATAAGGAGCTGAGAGAGCAGATGCCAGAATGAACAAGGCCAAGATCCTGGAAGTGAGGCTTGGGGGCCAATAGTGTTCAAGGAATTTAAGGACAGATGCCATGTTGCTGAAACTCCCTCTAGACTACGGATCCCTAAGTCATAATCCAATATTTCTTTTATCCCCTTGGGCTTTCTCCTAGAACTCAGAAGCTTTTCTTTCTGGGCTTGGGAAAGTTTTGTTTTAAACATTGACTTTACTTTTATAAACAGTGCTAACCACAGGTCTTTACTAGTCTGGGTGTAATTATTAGAAATAAGAAGGTAATTTAAGGGGGAACATTTCCAAAGAAGAAGGAAAGATAGATGTGATCCTATGATCTAAGGGAGAGAGAGAGAGAGAGAGAGAGAGAGAGAGAGAGAGAGAGAGAGAGAGAGATCAGTCCTTTGAGATAACTTCCCAGAGCAAAGGAGATCATACTTGGAAACCTATCTAGGCAAGGAGCCAGTAGTAGAGTGAAGGGAGCAAAAAGGGGTAGTTAAACCCTCCTTACCACATTACCACTGCTACATACAAATAAATGTTACAAACCTTCAGGTGGATTGTGAGGTGCATGGGAGCAAGGGCAATCTTATTTTCCATATTTGTATTTCTAGCTTAGTGCGATATCTTGCACTTAGTAGGTAATTACTGTTTATTGAATTGATTAGAAGAAAATATACACAGACACAGAGACTATAAACTGTGGATGTTTTCATTGAGCTAAAACTTGGAATTCTGTAGAATGAGATTGTAGTTTAGTTGAGATACTCCTTCTCTTGGGTCCAATTCAGTTGACTGATTGAATTGTTTCTCTGAAACAAATGAAAAAATTACTTTATACACTTGTAACAGGGGACTGGCCCCCTCTCATCCTGAGCTGGCATAAAGCCAAGAGTACATAGTATAATGGGGACTGACCATCAAGCCCAATGTTTATGATCATGTACAGAGTGCTTGGCCTGATGCAATTTCCATATGGACTCGGTTCAGTCTGCCAACTATATGCTAAATACGAATATCTTTGATTGGTTACAACTACATAGTCGGAATTCTGGGGGCATTCAAAAGGCAATAGATGGTGGAGCTAAAATGGCAGAGAAAAGGTATGGACTTGCCTTACCTTCCCCCACCCCTGCCTTAAACAATTTAAAAATAATACCTCAAAACAAATTCTGGAGCAGCAAAGCCCATAAAAGAAAGAGGTGATACAATTTTCCAGCCCAAGGCAACGTAGAAGATTGTCAAGAAGAGTCTGTCACACCAGGGCCAAAGTGGAGCACAGTATAGGACAGACAATCTTTCCCTCCCTCCCTACAAGCCAGCAGCAGGCCTTGGAGGTCAACTGAATCAGCATAAAAAGGTAAACAGAAAAGAGAAACCTTAAGAGATTTCATAAAGTTAAACTGTTTACATTCCTATATGAGAAGATGATACTTGTAACTCCTGAGAATGTTGTCATTATTAGGGCAGTTAGAAGGGGCATACATATACCTTTTGACCCAGCAATACCACTTCCAGGGCTGTATCCCAAAGAGATCATACAAGTGGGAAAAGGACCCACATATATAAAAATATTTATAGCAGCTCTTTTTGTGGTGGCAAAGAATTGGAAATCGAGGGGATGCCCATCAATTGGGGAGTGGCTAAATAAGCTGTGGTATATAATTGTAATGGAGTACTATTGTGCTATAAGAAATGAGGAGCAGATGGATTTCATAATAGCCTGGAAAGATTTATATGAACTGATGCTGAGGGAGGGGAGCAGAACCAGGAGAACGTTATACACAATTACAGACACATTGTTTCTGTGATGACTAAATTTATTGATCGACTTGGCTCTTCTTAGCAGTGCAAGGTTCTAAGACAACTCCAAAAGACTTATGAGGGAAAAAGGGATCCACATCCAGAAAAAGAATTCTAGAGTCTGAATGCAGATTGAAGCAAAATATTTGCTCTCTCTCTTTTTTTATTTCTGTTTTGTTTCTTCTTTCTCATGTTTCATTCCATTGGTTATAATTCTTCTTTACAACTTGACTATTGTGAAAATATGGTTAGTGTGAATCTATATCAGATTGCACGCCATCTTGAGAAGATGTAGAATGTGGTAAATTATTTCACATAAAAGACATACAAAAGAGCTTTTACAGTGGAGGGGAAGATGGGCAATGTAAGGGAAGGGAGCAATTGAATCTTACTCTCATCAGATTAACTCAAAGAGGGAATAACATCTATACTCAGTTGGATATAGAAATCTATGTTGCCCTATAGGAAAGTAGGAAAGGAAAGGGATAAGAGAAGGGGCCTGGGATTGACAGAAAGGAAGGAATATTGGAGTTTGTTGGTTGTTGTCTTTTGTTCTTGAAGAGGACCAACATGACATCACTGTGGTAGAGTCAAGGTACAGTGTGTCCAACTGTGGCTGATCAGACCAATATGAGCTTGGAAGGCTCTACTACATGTTGGACACAAATAGTCCATATGAATATCAGGAACAGAGATGTCTCTAAATTTGCACATCTCATGTTTCTTACGAGCTATTGCAATTCTCCTTCATTCATAGAGCACAGCACCTTCTTTGATGCAGGCATGCCATGCTGGGCAGTCCTGTGCCAGTGTCTCCCATGTCTCATAATTGATTTCAAAGTTCTTCAGAAACAATTGGGGGGGGTGGAGCCAAGATGGCACCTAGAAAATAGGGACTCACTTAAGCTCTCCCCCAAATCCCTCCAAACACCTGTTAAAAATGGCTCTGAACAAATTCTAGAGCTACAGAACCCACGAAATAACAGAGGGAAACAAGTATCCAGCCCAACATGGCCTGAATGGTCGCTGGAAAGGGTCTATTGCACCATTCTAGGAGTGGAGCACAGCCAAGCGTGGGCCATGCCAGAACCAACCGGATCAACCAGACTGGGAGTTGGCAGTCAGGTAGAGCAGACCTTAGGGCCTTGAATCACTGAGCTGTAGCAGTTACCAGACTTCTCAACACACAAATGCCAAAGACAATGGATCAGGTTAGTGGGAAAACTGCTGGATCTGGGTGAGAGAAGTTCTGGGTCAGGTTCCAGCCCTGGGGGCAGTGGAGGTGGCACAGCAGCAGCAGCAGGAAGCTCCTGTGGCTGCTTCCAGAGCTCCATCTTCAGCTGTTTCTGGAATCTCTGCGCCACACGGTGGGAGGAATCAAATGGCAGATCAGAGTGGAGTGCAGCAATCACTTTGCTGGTGCAGAGGCAGGGTTCTCTTGCTTTGCCCTGCTTGGATCTGGGTCACGGTCCTGGTTGGTGATCCTTGGGGGAGGAGGAGTGCTGGTGAGGCAGAGCTTGCCATGACTGTGGAGTACTAGTAGCTTTGAAAACAGCAGCGCAAACTCCCTAAAGCTTGGGACAAAGTACTCTCTCCTCCAAAAGCAGTCATACCCTGACAAAAAGCTCAAGGGTCAAGTAGTTGGCTGGGAACATGAACAGGCAGTGTAAAAGGACTCAGACTATAGAATCTTTTTTTTTTTGGTGACAAAGAAGATCAAAACATACAGCCAGAAGAAGTCAACAAAGTCAGAGCCTACATCAAAAGCCTCCAAGAAAAATATGAATTGGTCTCAGGCCATGGAAGAGCTCAAAAAGGATTTGGAAAATCAAGTCAGAGAACTAGGGGAAAAATTAGGAAGAGAAATGAGAGTGATGCAAGAAAATCATGAAAAACAAGTCAATGACTTGCTAAAGAAGACCCAAAAAAATACTGAAGAAAATAACACCTGAAAAAATAGACTAACCCAAATGTCAAAAGAGCTCCAAAAAGACAATGAAGAGAAGAATGCTTTAAAAGGCAGAATTAGCCAAATGGAAAAGGAGATCCAAAAGACCACTGAAGAAAATACCACCTTAAAAATTAGATTGGAGCAAGTGGAAGCTAGTGACTTTATGAGAAATCAAGATATTATAAAACAGAACCAAAGGAATGAAAAAGTGGAAGACGATGTGAAATATCTCATTGGAAAAGCCACTGACCTGGAGAATAGATCCAGGAGAGATAATTTAAAAATTATTGGACTACCTGAAAGCCACAACCAAAAAAAAGAGCCTAGACATCATCTTTCAAGAAATTATCAAGGAGAACTGCCCTGATATTCTAGAACCAGAGGGTAAAATAGAAATTGAAAGAATCCACCCATCCCCTCTTGAAAAAGATCCCAAAAAGAAAACTCCTAGGAACACTGTAGCCAAATTCCAGAGTTCCCAAGTCAAGGAGAAAATATTGCAAGCAGCCAGAAAGAAACAATTTGATTATTCTGGAAACACAATCAGGATAACACAAAATCTAGTAGCTTCTACATTGAGGGATCAAAGGGCTTGGAATATGATATTCCAGAGGTGAAAGGAGCTAGGATTAAAACCAAGAATCACCGACCCAGCAAAATTGAGTATGATACTCCAAGGCGAAATATGGATTTTCAATAAAATAGAGGACTTTCAAGCTTTCTCAATGAAAAGGCCAGAGCTGAATAGAAAATTTTACTTTCAAATACAAGAATCAAGAGAAGCATGAAAAGGTAAACAGGAAAGAGAAGTCATAAGGGACTTAACTAAAATTGAACCATTTTGTTTACATTCCTACCTGGAAAGATGAGGGAGTAACATACACACTCAATTGGGGATCTTGCCTCCCAGGAAAGTAGGGGGAAGGGGATAAGAGAGGGGGGATGATAGAAGGGAGGGCAGATTGGGGGAGGAGGTAATCAAATACAAACACTTTTGAAAAGGGATAGTGTCAAGGGATAAAACTGAATAAAGGGGGACATGATAGGATGGAAGGAAATATAGTTAGTCTTTCATGGCATGACTATTATGGAAGTGTTTTACATAATGATACATGTGTGCCCTATGCTGAATTGCTTGCCTTCTTAGGGAGGGTGGGTGGGGAGGGAAGAGGGGAGAGAATTTGGAACTCAAAGTTCTAAAAACAAATGCTCAAAAAAAAGTTGTTTTTACATGCAACTGTAATAGGAGGGCAGAGTTTATAATCTCAAAGAGGATCATAAACATGTCTGAAAGGTTCGGAACCGCCGGATATAAGAAACTCTCAAAGTAGAAGGCAGAAGAATCAAAACATATATTTAGGCTCCACAGTAACCAACCCATGAACCAGCAACCCCATTTTGATATATTGATCAAAAGCTTCCAGGCCCAATAAGTACGCCTTGAAAGAGTAACCAGGAGGCTACAGAGAAGCATGATTGCGTAAAGCAAAATCATGCTTCCCCCTCTATGGTAAAAAGATTACCCACTGGCCTGAAGTCTTTGTTCAGCTTCCTCCCGTAGGTCAGCTCTGCTACTGGCAGCTCCTGCTTCAGCTGTGGCTATAGCTGTAGCAGCCTCTGGCTCCAACGGGAGCTGCTTTTAACCATCCAGCTTCTGCGGGGGTGTAAGGTACGCCGGGGAAAGCACAGGTTCTTTCAATCTGCTTAAGCAAGGTGAAGGGGTTGACTGGGAAAGCACAGGTTCTTTCTATCAGCTTAAGCAAGGGAAGCAAGGTGAAGGGGCCGACAAGCTTACTCCAGTCCAACATACAAACAGCATTCAGTTCAAGGGAAAAAGCCAAACTAGTCAAGGGCACTTGTTGACTAAGTGCTAAGAAGCCCATTTTTGGTTGCCAATACACTCCACCCCTTGTTATAGGATACATAATCTAATCAGCCATGTATCCTAGAACATGCATCGTGATCCAATTACAAAGGAAACTAAAACATATCATTCATTATAAAGCAAAACATATCATTTGGTGACATTCCTAAATATTGGTTTACAATTCAAATGTGATCCACCCCTAGGTCCCAGCAAGATAATCTCTTCAATCAATCATCCCAAAAATAATTATTAATAATTCAAATGTCCACCCCTAAATCCTTGTATCCATTACATAGGATCAATAATATCATAATAATAAAACATAGCAAAGATAACACAAAATAAGTAAACATAGAACACTATCATCATTCCCACCTCCCTTGAATGATTGGGGCTCAAAATCTTGGGGTAAGGGGTGAAGGTCTCATTTTCCATAGCTTCTTCATGCTGAAATTGGATGTAGAGATGGCCCTGCCCCCAAAAAGTCCCATTCCAGAGGTCAGTTCTTTAACGAGCTGGCAGGAATTCCAAGAATGCTACGTGCAGGGAAAGTGCAGGGTGGTTAAGCCTAAAGGAAACAGAACTATCAACAACGTTAGCCAAAACAAAGGACAAAAAGAGTAGACAAGTATGGACTATTATTCTTCAAATAAAATCATCTCAAGTTTGGTTGAGATTTCAGTTATGCAAAGATCCAACATCAGAGCCAAACTCAGGTGGGAAATGTTTCTTTTCAAAAGGAACATAATGAGGAAGCCAAGAGGATCCCACCCTAGATAGAGACTAGGATTGTCCTCCCAGCCTTTCCCCAAATGTACAAGTTTTCATCCGTTAATCACACAAGGTCACCTTCAGTCTGAGTGGCTTGTGGGCTTGCAGGAGCAGTTCTTATTTCCCTAGTTCTCCTGTTATCAAGTCCTTTATCTCTATACATTCTGTATAATTCATTGGTTGGAATTCCATCTATCATTTCAAAACCTACCCCTGCTCTCAATAGAGCAGTAAACATTTCTTTCCTTGTTACTCTCCTTTGGCGCCAAGTTTGCTGGTTATTCACCCTTCTCTCTCGAGGAGATCTATCCCTTCCCCAGTCACCTAAGTCATGTAACTGTAAAATCTTATTTATCACTGTTGTAAGACGGCTCCCTACTTCTCCAAGTAATAAATTCAAAATTAGTTGTTTATAAGCAGGGGGAGCTGTCCTAATTATTAAATTCCTATGAGGCAGCCCCATTGGATCATTGTAATATTTGTCTGCGGTTCCTATCATAATGGCAGTCTTCATCACTTCCTCCTTTAGTCTCATGATACAATCTCTAAGTGAATACCAGGGTCTGTGCTCAGTGGGCCACATAGAATCAGTAGCATATCTCTTATTGCATCCCACAGCGGCTAATGCCAACAAAGTAGTCCTGCTATCACCATCTCCTTGCTGATGATGTTCCCTAAAAGCTTGTTGAACTAGAGGATCATGGCTGATACCTATGAATCTCATACAGTCTGTCCTATCTACTGATATTCCACTGGCACCTTGATCACTGAGTCTTACCATCCAAGATATCAATGGTTCTCCTATTCTTTGGCTGAATCTACTCAAAATATCTGTGACCTCTTGCGGTGAGAAATCTTCCTGAATTTCCCTTGTAAATGAATCTTCACCTCGGGTTTCTGTCTTCCTCCTTTGTATGGGTCGAGCCCTTGTCTGATCATTTAACCATCTCCTATTCTCTGTGTGAGGGACATCCTGAACCCCAGTAGTGTTTTGTGCCTCAGCCCCTAACATTGTCTCATTTTCCCCCCACTCACTTCCTCTGCCACCATGGCTAGGACGAAGCAGGCAGTCAGGCTCTTTCTGGGCTGGGTTGAAATGCACTCTGGGCTTTTTTGGTCTCCTGTTGCTCTTAGCCACATTAATAGAAAAGTTCTCATTTGAGTCAGTTTGGTCTCCTGCTATCTGAGATTCCCCTTCTTGCTGTGGGGTAGGAGTGCCCCCATGTCTTTCACTTAATCTCAATCTTTCGTATACTAGCCGGTAGGCTGATAACACTATCCAGCTTTGCCTAGATAGTGATGCCCCTGACTGAATCCCAACTTCTTGTAAACACTTTTCTAAATCCCTAGGATCTCCTCTCCGTAGCCTTGGTTCCCAGTTTTCACAGGGTCCAGCTTTTTTAGCCAATTCTTTTGCTAGGGAGGAATAAAATGGATCCTCCCATCCTGGGATATTCATCTCTTCCTCTGAAATTGTTCTGCTTCTAAATAGAGATCTTATACCTAGCGATCCCATCCTGGTCGCCAAATGTAGTAGGAGGGCAGAGTTTATAATCTCAAAGAGGATCATAAACATGTCTGAAAGGTTCGGAACCGCCGGATATAAGAAACTCTCAAAGTAGAAGGCAGAAGAATCAAAACATATATTTAGGCTCCACAGTAACCAACCCATGAACCAGCAACCCCATTTTGATATATTGATCAAAAGCTTCCAGGCCCAATAAGTACGCCTTGAAAGAGTAACCAGGAGGCTACAGAGAAGCATGATTGCGTAAAGCAAAATCATGCTTCCCCCTCTATGGTAAAAAGATTACCCACTGGCCTGAAGTCTTTGTTCAGCTTCCTCCCGTAGGTCAGCTCTGCTACTGGCAGCTCCTGCTTCAGCTGTGGCTATAGCTGTAGCAGCCTCTGGCTCCAACGGGAGCTGCTTTTAACCATCCAGCTTCTGCGGGGGTGTAAGGTACGCCGGGGAAAGCACAGGTTCTTTCAATCTGCTTAAGCAAGGTGAAGGGGTTGACTGGGAAAGCACAGGTTCTTTCTATCAGCTTAAGCAAGGGAAGCAAGGTGAAGGGGCCGACAAGCTTACTCCAGTCCAACATACAAACAGCATTCAGTTCAAGGGAAAAAGCCAAACTAGTCAAGGGCACTTGTTGACTAAGTGCTAAGAAGCCCATTTTTGGTTGCCAATACAGCAACTGGGAAATAAAATATACAGGCAATGAGGTATAGAAATCTATCTTGGCCTACAAGAAAGTAAGGGGAAAGAGGAAGGGCGGGGAGTGGGATGACAGAAGGAAGGGCAGACTGGGGAACAGGGCAATTAGAATATATGCCATCTTGGAGTGGGGGGGAGGGGAGAAATGGGGAGAAAATTTGTAACTCAAAATCTTGTGGAAATCAATGTTGAAAATTAAAAATATTAAATAATAAAAGTATGGAAAAAAGAAAGAATTGGAAAGTGTCCTTGAATTAATTCTGACCAACATATGAGTCCCTGCCTTGTAGGAGTTCTCCATAAAATAGTCTTTTAGGCAAACATAACATTTGTCATTTAAAGAACAATATGGCCAGCCCACCAGTTATGCTCTCTGCAGTAGAGTTTGAATGTTTGGCAGTTCAACTGGAGAAAGGACCTCAGTGTCCTGTACCTTATCTTGCCAGATGATCTCCAGAATCTTCCTAAGACAATTCAAATGGAAGCAATTCAGTTTCCTGGCATGGTGCTGGTATACTGTCCAGGTTTCAGAGGCATACAACATTGAGGTCAGCACAACAGCTTTGTAGACCTCCAATTTGGTAGGCAGTCTAATACTTCTTGTCTCCCACACTTTCCTTTGGAGCCTCCCAAACACTGAGCTAGCTCTGGCAATGTGTGAGTCAACCTTGTCATCTATGTGGACATCCCTGGAAAGTATACTGCTAAGGTAGATGAACTTATCCATAACATACAAAATTTCTCCATTGGCTGTAACCAATGATTCCACACATGGATGGTTGGTGGAGGACCTGTGTTCTCTTGGAGTTCATTGTTAGGCCAAAACTAGCAGAAGCAGCAGAGAAGTGATCCATACTTTATTGCACCTCAGCCTCAGAGGCTGCATTGAGACCACAATCATCTGTGAGTAAAAAGTCCTGTACCAACTCTCCCTCCACTTTAGTCTTGGCTTGTAGCCTTTTCAAGTTAAATAATGTGTTGTTCGTGAAGTAGCTGACCTTGATGCCATTTTTGTCCTCACTGAAGGCATCTGTCAA
Source organism: Trichosurus vulpecula (assembly GCF_011100635.1). NCBI lineage: Eukaryota > Metazoa > Chordata > Mammalia > Diprotodontia > Phalangeridae > Trichosurus > Trichosurus vulpecula. Next base: position 25,035,247 of record NC_050575.1, on the reverse strand, counting down.
CATCGCAGAAAACATCATGCTAAAAAGCATGGGAGGAAGCACACAACCTTGCTTCACTCCATTGGTGACTGGGAAAATGCAAGAGCATTATCCATTATCCAGAAGCCAGACAAGCATGCCATTGTGGAACTGGCATACAACATTGATATATTTCTCCAGGAAGCCAAATTTTGCCGCGGTCTTCCACAAGCCCTCATGACTGACAGTTTCAAAGACCTTGGTCCGATTGATGAACATTGTGTACAGACCTCTGTTCTGCTCCTGGCATTTGTCTTGGAGTTTTCAGGCAGCAAACACCATATTGATCATTCTTCGGCCCTCTCTGAAGCCACACTGGCTCTTAGGAAGATGACCATCCTCCAGGTGAAGGATCAGCCTGTTAAAGAGGACTCTGGCAAGAGTCTTGCCAGCAATGGCTAAGAGAGAGGACCCTCCCATCCCTGCATTGATGACAATCCTTTACCTTTATAGAGATGGACAATGGAGGCATCCTTGAACTCTTGGGGGATAACATCCTCTTGTCCTATAATCTGGAAGATTTTGTATGCGCAGTGGCCCCCCGCCTTGGAAATCTCAGCTGGAATAGAATCGGCATCAGGTTCTTTGCCACACAAGAGGAGTCTAATGGCATTCAAATAATCTTCTTCAATTAGAAATTTAGCTAGAGAGGGATTGATTCCAACCTGATGATGTTCCGTTGAGAACACTTTGGAATATTCAGCTCATCTCTGCAGAAGCCTATCCTTTTCACTAATCAATGTGGTTCCATCAGCACTGAGTAATTGAGATGCACCATAGGTCTTTGGCCATAAGTAGCCTTCAGGGAATCATTAAGGTGCTTTGGATTATTACTATCAGCATAAAACTGAATTTTATCTGCCTTCTAACTGAGCCAAGAATCCTGTACCTCTCTAAGCTTTGCTTGCACTTTACTTTCGGAGTTAAATGTTGCCTTCTTAGAAACAGATGGACTATCCTGCTGGTAAATCCTGTGGAGTTCTCAATTTTCCTTTAGCAGCTCCTGAATTTCCCCATCATTTTCGTCAAACCAATCTTGATGTTTGTGAGTGTTCTGGCCCCGATGAGTAAATGCAGTGCTGTACACCAAATTCCTGAAAGCTGTCCATTCCTTTTCTGCTCCACTGCTGCCAACCATGTGTTGGCTTAGGTTTCCCTCCAAGTTAGCAACAAAATAGAGGAAGCAGCTAGGAAGAACTCCAGGTCCAAATTCCCTCATTATTGACTATCCTGCTGAAGTTGGCTGTGCTGCAGAATGGCATTGAAAATAACATGGCCCAATGTATTCAGTAACTAGAGTCAGAGACCTTAACTTTTAAAATCCGTACAATGAAGTCCGAGGGACAACTAATGGAGGTAGTGACTAGGCTAGTGAAGGATCCTCTGTAGATGGGTGTGGGGACTTAAAAGCTACAATCAACAGACTTGGGATGGAAGCAGAGTCTCTGACCCAGAGGTTTTGGAGCATCCTGCTTAAATCAGAGCCCTAAGACAAGAGACTGAGAATAGAACTGAGAAAGAGACTTGGGAACTCACAATGATGGTAAGAAAGCCCCTGACTTATTCTGTTAACTACATACTAGAGTGTGATTCCCTCCACTGAAGGGGTAGAGGTGGGGTATGGGTGGGTGGCTTTTACCACCAAAGAACTGGGGAATATGCAGAGAATATCAAATAGCAACCTGATGAGAGATCTGAGCAATGACCCCCAAGGATATGGGCCAAGAGAACCAACGCAGATACGTTTTCCACAGCAGAGTTCCACAGACTTGGGGAGCTCCCTGAGGATTTCTTTGTGCACTCAGTTAAATCTTAGAGGTTACGAATGGAGATCACCCTTTGTCTTTAGGTGGTTGAAATAGGGAACTACTCATATCTAGCTTCATAAAGGAAGGAAGGAAGTAAACACTTTTAAGCACCTTCTGTGTGTGAGGCAAAGTGCTAAGCTCTTTACAAATATTATCTCGTTTGATTCTCGCAACAATCCTGTGAAATTGATGCTATTATCATACTCATATTACAGTTGAGGAAATGGCGACAAACCAAGGTTAAAGACTTGCACAGAAGTATCTGTGGCCATATTTGAACCCAGGTCTTCCTGATTCTAGGCCCAAGACTCTGCCTAGTGTACCATCTGACTGCCTCTAGATTAATTTATTGCCTGCTTCCCGTAGGGATCTAACTACAAAGGAAAGGGTTCTGTTTCTAAAGGAAATGGATTCCATAGATTGGATAGATTCAGGCTCCCTCAGGTCTGTCCCACGCTATGACGAGCCTGCCCTTACTGCAGTTGATGCCTATTCAGCTTATGTCATACAGTGCTGGTTTTCTGCCATTTACTGGAATGACCTTCAAAGCTCTTGTAGAGTCTATGTTCCTTTCTTATAAACTCCCTTGCACCATTGCGTCGGATCAGCAGAGCCCCTTCATTATGAAAGAGGTCAGAAATTGGACCTGCCATCATCACGTCTGCTGGGTTTTAAACCTCCCGTACTGTCTTTAGGCAGTTGGTATTATTGAACTTTGGGTGGGCTTTTGAAACAACAGCTTCATCCTCATGTCCTTGACTGTCATACTTGGACGTCCCACCTGCCAGAGGCTGTGTCCTCAACGAATCAACCTTCTTCCAGAAAGGGTGAGAACTTTTCAGCACACTAGTCCTTTGGTTCTAGCTTCCAGAAAGACTTAGCTGATCAGGACGGATTGCTTTTAGAAATAGTTCCATTTAATCCTCTCAGGTCCTTCGTTGTTCTGCTCCTCACATGGAGTCACCTGGGACTCAAGGTCCTTGTTCCTTCTGTCATTTTTCAGTTGTGTATAACTCTCCGTGACCCTATTTGGGGTTTACTTGGCGAAGATACTGGAATGATTCATCATTTCCTTCTCCAGCTGATTTTACAGATGAGGAGCTGAGGCTAACAGTGTTAAGTCACTCGCCCAGGGTTACACAGCTAGTAATTGTCTAAGGCCAGATTTGAACTCAGAAAGATGAGTCTTCCTCCTTGCCTCAGGGCGTGCCATATGCCTAAGGGAAAACAGCTGCAGGTTCTTTTCAATTGGTAGGTCCCTTTTCCCCCAGGATGGTGGGGATACTTATTCCCACAGAGGGCTTGGATCGGGGCACCATAGGGTGGAATTGTTAGGAGGTGCCTTACTTTCTAATGACATGAGAAAGGTAAAAGTTTTTCTGCTTAACTATGGTGATTGTGAATTTATGTGGAAGAAAAGCTATACCACAGCCAAATTTAAAGCAAACTTGAGTCCTTTGATAAAGGTGAGGGGCAGTGCTTACAGAAGAAGAGTGTAGCATTGCACAGAGAGCTCTAAATAGACAAAGATTTGCTATCAGAGGCCTGATAGGATTCCTAGGAACATGGATGTTTTGGTGGGGGGCTAGAGAATAATGAGTGACTGGAGGTTATGGGGAGAGCCGTCGTATTAATTTAGATCCTAGAACAAGTTTTAGGCAAGAGGCTTATGACTTCTTAGGTAGAGATCATTGATGATCTAGATGCATGATAAAGAATTGTTGACTGTGACGGAGGTCACATCATCAGTGGGTGCTGTGGCCCTGCTATTTCTGGTGCTGCTGCAACTCATCATCACCTTACATCAGAAAACCAGAAAACATCTTACATCAGAAAACCCAGAATTGCAAAGATCTGGCATCACTCACCACATGGATCACATTGTTGAGATTTGAGACTCAGTCCTTCTGAAGTGGGAAAGAAAAGCCTAGGATTTCTGGTCTTCATTCTCCACATTTTCTTCTTTTTCTTTATGGTGACTCCATTCAGGAGGGCTGTTTTTTTTCTCTCTATTTTTCTTTTTCTCCTTAATACTGCCTATACCAGAAGAATTGTCCAGTAAAAATCCTAAAAACATTTAGTTATAAGGTTCTTGGGACCTTTTCACCATGGGTTGTTATAGGAATAATATCTTCCATGGTTCCCATCTCCCCTTTCAACATGAGTTAGGCTAGTTTTTTTTTTTTTCCCAAAAGGCAATAAAGCTGTTCCCTGTACTTGATTAGCCCTAGGAGCCAAGGCTCAAATCACATCTCCCTTGATATACAGCACTCTGGTAGCCTTTGGCTATATTTACTGGCTTCCAAGTCAACTAAGACATAATCAGGCCCACCCACATATAGTCTTAGCCTTTCAGATTTGGTGGTTGTCCTGAGGCTGTATGAGTCACCATACTCTGTCTTGTTGACCAGATGTGTTTCCATGAGGAAGTGGGTTGTGTGTTGGGGTGGGGGTGGGGGGAATCATATATTTACCAGAGCTAGATGCTACTGTATTCTTGAACAGCCTTTCTATGTTAGAAATAAGTAAACCTCTTTTTGTGGAATGATTTATGAGTGTCAGAGTTTGTTCTAACACCAAACCTAAACTAATAAGGGTTCAGTCCTGAGTCAGGCCTTATGATTAAACCCCTTTATAATTTATAATTTGGTGCCTGGTGTTTGCTCCCATTCTACAATGATCCTAATCTCTTTTTCAACTTCAGCTTGACTCTAAAGTAACTATTTAGAATCCACACATAACACATTTACTGAAATAAAATAAGGAGTATGTAATAAAGTGTTAGAAATGAGCATTTCCATATTCATAATAAAATGAAAAGGAAAGATTGTACATGAAACTTCAGATTTCTATTTTATATATCTTTCTTTTCTTTTAACATATATAATAAATTCACCTTGTAGCTTTTAAAGTTGTCCTGTGTGCCTGTGTTTTTTTCTTTTTCTGGTCTGCTTCCTGTTCTCTGAATTTTAAAAAAAGATATCCTAATGAGCTAGCTTCCTTCCTTCCTTCTTTTTCTACAGATGAGTTCTTTCTTCTTTCTTTGATCTCTTACCCAAAGATTTTTGTAGGGAAGTGTTCAAAATATCTTTCCAGAAAAGTTGCAGTAGGAGAAATCATTCTCTGGCTGCTCCTTCTCAAACTTCTATCCACTTGCTGGGGGTAAGTACTGTTCAAAGCCTTCATGGGTTGTTCAATGTTCTTGCCATCTTTTGGTGCTGCCTCCAGGGAGGTCCTGATCAAGTTGGAATAGTTATCCACATGCCAAGTGGACACTGCCAATTCAAATCCCTGGAGGTCCAAACTTATATTCTCTAAATATCTGAGATTTTAGGAGGACTAGGAATCTAAACTTTATTACCAGTCTCTGAAACATTTGGCCCCTGAAGCCAGTTTTCAAGCTGCATGATAGAAGGGGGGAGAAGGGAAGGGATTTGACCGTTTGTATAATACATTATATTGGACATCATTTTGCTCTTGGCTATAACGCTACCTTGTACTTAAGTGGTGCTATAGATCAAAGATCGTAGTACATTGTATATGTCATTATCATCCCCATGGAGAAACAAAGAGGTTATGACATTTATTGATGGGGGATATCATCACTGAACAGGAAAGATGCTACAGGACTAAAGAAATACAATTATCCTGATTTTCAAAAAGAGAAAACAAAGAAAAGTGTAAACACTGTAAATTAGTGAATTCGACTGCAATTTTCCCAGTGAAGTTCTACAATGTATTATTATAAGCATTTAGAAAGGAAAGCTTGCTGTTGAGTTGTTTCAGTCATATCTGACTCTTTGTGACCCCATCTGGGACTCTTTTGGCAAAGACACTGGGGTAGTTTGCCATTTTCTTCTTCCAGCTCATTTTACAGATGAAGAAACTGAGGTAAACAAGGTTAAGTGACTTGCCCGAGGCTGGAGTTGAAGTTAGGAAGATGAATCTTCCTGACTCCAGGCCCTACACTGCACCACATGGCTGCCCAGAAAGGGAAGCAATGATTGCTAAAAGTATCAGGACTTCATCACAAAGTGGAGGCATTGATCCCATAGGGTATCCTCAAGGACTTTAAGCACCAAAGGGAAGAGAGATGTGGGATGGTGGTTAGCAGGGATGGATGGATCAAGTGAAGGTGTTTTGAGGTTGGGAGAAGCATGGGCATATTTGTAAACAGTAGGGAAGTGGTGAGTAGACAGGGAGAAATTGAAGATGATGGAAGAGACAATCTGTTGAAGAAGATAGGATAGAATTGGATGTCTCGTTCATGTAGATGGGTTAGCCTTGGCAAAGAGCATGGCCACCTCTTCAGGAGAGGCAAAGGTGAAGGGGAAGATAGTGGCAGAGGGCATCTGGGTGATGTGAGATGAAGAGAAGAGAAGGAGGAATTCATGGAGAATGACCTCAATTTTTTTCAGTAAAATATAAGGCAAGATTCTCAGCTGAGAGAAAAGGTAGGAGAAACCATGTGGTTTAAGGAAAGTTGACAAGGCTTGGAAAAGCTTCAGTAGCGAATGTAATAATGAGTTAATTGGGGAGGTGCCAAAATTTTGCTTACAAGCAGGAAGGACCCAGGTAAGGTTACATGACTTAAATATGTAATATCTAGTCAGCACAGTTTTGTGATTTTCTCCACCTTCATTTAGATGCACATGCTTCAGAGGATGGTGGGAGTGATCCAAGGCTGAGGCTTAGCAAGGTAAGCTCATGGGCAAGGGACTCAAGAGAAGAGGGCAGTGTAGAGCTGAACTGGTTTGCTAAGAGGTCAAGATGGGGAAAGGAAGAAAGTGTTCATGGAATCATATATTTAGATTTGGAAGGTACCATAGAGGTCATCAAGTCCAATCCTTTCATTTAACAGATGGGGAAACTGAGGCCCAGAGAGGTTAAGTGACTAACCACACAGCTAGGAAGTGTTTGAGACAGGATTTAAACCCAAGTCCTCCTGACTACATCTAGGGCACTACCTATTATGCCACTGATGTCTTTACATGAGAGAGCTTCTCAAATATGTTGCATGACAACTCATGGGGCACGTTGTAGAAATTATCCCTGTTTTGACACAGATTGGACCATATGACCTTTGAGATCACTTTTCACTGCAGGATTATGTGAGAATCAAGAGACCCATTACTGTAACTTCCCTCATAGATAGATATTTAGAAGACACCACCTGCTACAGTGAATATTATTATTAGGGGTAATTACAGGTTGGCCTGGGGTGTTATTATTGGGAAGTCCTTTGACATTTTTTTTGTCACCTGCTGGTTTTGTTCTGTTAGTCAACTGACAAGTGCACTGGGTATGGTTTGGAGACACCTTATAAGAAGGGTAAGTTTACATAGGAACGTGATAAGATAAACCAAGATTTCTATCCGAATTATAGGGAGCTGAAACCACAATGAAGTCAGTGGAGGCTCTGGGCATGCGGCTGTTTCATTTATTCCTTCAACAAAGATAAACTGAATGCTGGCTATGCACAATGTACATAACATGAAAGAAAAGTCACCACCCAGCCTCCCAAAATTCAAACTAAGACCAATTAAATGTGAGCATTTACTATTCCCACTTCAACCCATCCTAAGAATTTTCTATGGCTTAAAAAATAATCTTGTAACAAGTAGCTTAATTTATCTTATGGTCTTACACAAAGAAACAAAGTATCATTTGGAGTAGGAAGACATGGGTTCAGATATTAGTTCTGCTACTCACTGTGGTGACCTTAGAAAAGTCACTTCCCTTCAATTTCCACATCTATGAGACAGTTGAACTAGTCCTCTCCTCTTTTAAATCCTGAGTTGTTAATTTCTAGTGCATTTAGTATCATTGGTCCATGATGGCTGGAACTAGTTGGGACAAACCAGGTGAGGGACAGTAAGGAAGGACTCATTCTTCCATCCCTCTCCCTGCTCCTACCATTCAATAGTCTGACTTTGATTTCCAAATACTAGTAATAACAAAAATAGCATTAATAAAATGCCTGTCATGCAGCAGGCACTGCCAAATATTCCTTTACAAACAAACGTCATTTCGTTCGTTCCTCACAACAATTCTGGGAGGTAGGCAATGTTACTGTTTCCACCTTACAGTTGAGGAAACCAAGGCATGCCGACATTAAGTGCCTTGTGACTAAGACGAGACAACTAATAAGTATCTGAGGCTGGATTTGAACTCAGTTCTTTTTGACTCCAGGCCTCGTACTCTACCTACTGTACCTTCACTCTTCTCCCTTCTGTGTGAAAGAGGAATAAGGATACAACTAAGAATATTTGTGTAACCTAATTGTCTTGACACATTGGTTGGGAAAACAGTCTGGCAGAAAAGATTACTGGTATGTAAGTTAACAAAGGTCTTTGTGACCCTGGGGGGAGACTTTTTAAACTTCTCTGGCCCCTTGGTCTCTTGTCCATCTGCAAGATGGACATGCTATCTATCCTTCCATACTTCACAGAAATGCTACCAGAACTTATCAAGGGTTTTTGTTTTGTTTTTATGTAACCCAGTGGGAGGAGCCCATACACATAAGGCATCATTTATGAGTCTTTGAAATTATAGCCAACAATAGCCACCAAACCACTTTTGACACCTCATCATAGTATTTTTTAAATAGTAGCATATTATTTTCCTTCATTTAACTCTGACAGTCATGCTTTTTAAACATAATCCTAAAGCTGAGATTGAAAAGGTCATCTTGTCTAGCCCCTAGCCTCAAGATACAACTTAACTTAGATCATCTCTGTATTTTCCTGTTTTAAAGGCAGTCTGCAGGCAAAGGTTTCGCAATCTCCCAGAATAGTTCCAATACTAAGTCACTTAAATGGTAGGAAGTACTTTAACCTAAATGCCAGTGGATTCACATGCTAATGGATTGTTACTTGCCAAAAAATAATTCAGTGAAGATGATGGTGGCTGAATTTTATTGACCGCTTTCTCTAAATTGAAGGCCAACCGTTGAATAGTTCTCCCAAGACCAACGTTGGACTTGAAGGCATTTTGCCAGTTCACTTGCATTTGTTTTTTTCTGTTTTGTTTTCCCCCTCTGCCTCTAATTATAGCTCTTAAGGTACTCCTGGCTAGAAATACACACACCCAAGTAATATGCAAATACTCTTGGCTCTCAGACAAAATTAATGTCTGTAAATAGTCTGTGACTCCAACCTAACCTTATATAAGAAAAAAAGAAGACAGGCTACTGTCATCCTCTCAGGGTTAACTGACTTTCAGAGGGTTTTAAGCTGTCAATGGGCTGTTGAGAAGTGGGCAAGTCCAAGAAGTGGAGCCTCCAGCCTCTGTCAGCTTGGATGTCACTTGGCCACCACTGGGCCATTGTTGCTTTAATTACGCCTGAACTCAAGAAGCATGTTTTTGGTTTTAAACTCCCTTCAGTGTCTTTTT